>NC_081419.1:33756539-34956539 GCF_949786415.1 Peromyscus eremicus
AAATATTTTTAAAAGGTAAGAATGATTAACAAAAACCTTGATACTATAGTACCAAGTTTTGTTTATATATAATATGTCTTTTTTAAACTTTATTATGTGGTAATTTAAAAACAAAAATTTCAAATGTTAAGGTTAAAGAATTAATTTGGAAGAGGCTCACACAGAGGTAAAATTTAGCCATAAAAATATAATGTAGACAAAAGGAAATTTCCACTTCCTAGAGTGAGCACTCATTTCCTGAATTGGCTGGTGGCTTATCTTTGAATCACACACTGAATTTGAATGTCCTCCTTTCTGTTCTGTGAAATTCCTGAAGCTCCTTCAGAGAACATTTGTATGAGACTCAGGTAAATCTTTGTGTTTGCCCAAATATTAGTATAGGTTATGATTTATCAAAGGTCCTCTGGGAGTCAAGCACTGTTCCATGACATTCATATAATATATCCTAGCAATATAAAGAACTTGGAAATACTAATATCACAATTTTATGAGCCACTGGCTTACAGTCAGAAAGACTGAGCAAGGTATGATGAGCTACACTATTTGTATTTGACGTAGCCAGGATTTCTAGCCCCAGGAGTTTGGATTCCAGAGCCTCATTCTTAATGCTTTCTCTCATCTGGGCTCCAGTTTCCCTCAACTATAGTTATTTAGAGAGACATACTTGAAAATGAATACATCCACTTACAGATGAATGTCTCTAAGAAATATCAATATTCTTCTCATGTGTATTGTGTTTTTCCTCCTGGATTTCGTCCTCAGCATCTTGTTTTGACCACTGACATGTCTTCTTACTTAACATAGCTATTCTTAGCATTTCAAATTTCAATGCTGTGGAGAACACTTTTCTATTTTTGTTTAAAAAACTTACCACAGGATAAATGAAGGATTTTCTCCTTCTGGGCATTTTCTTTTCAACATGATTAAATAATCTATACCAATAAATGAAATCAACCACATAAAACAGAATCCCCGAGAAACCACACTTCTCCCATGTTTTAACAGCTAAAACCAAATTGTACAGATAAAATACTTTCATTTCAAATTTCATATTACTCATATTTTACTTTCTGTGACCCTGATACTCTTTAGATTTTTGACACTTTGTTCTAATAATTTTATTACTTTATTTTACAATAAAGTACAATAGATATAGTTTCTTTCTTTGCAATAGATATTGTTAATAGCTTCTTTGTGGACATTCAAGATGAATTTCTTCAAGTTTTGAAAAAAACCTCAGGAATGGGGTTAAATGAATTTTAGTGGCTTCTGTCTTATCCTGTTAGACATCTGTATGAACCATCCAATTCTGTGCAGCTCAGCATTTGCAGTGAAGTGATCTTGTAACTCTCTCTCCCTCCTTTCTCCTTCCAGATACCTCTTCTGGAAAACCATCTCTCTTTTCTGTCTATAGATCTAAAATTAGGATACTGTGGACCTAGTTAGGCTGGGATCTAAAATTGTAGTGTTATCCTGTCCACATTTATTTCTTCCTTGGTGGGCATGTGAAGCAGTTTAAACCAGGGGGCACCACATGTATATGTTGGATGTGCTAAAGAAGTTTCCTCTTTCCTTGAGAGCTGCAGGATGTGTGTGTGTGTGTGTGTGTGTGTGTGTGTGTGTGTGTGTGTGCGCGCGCGCGCGCGCGCGCGCGCATGTGTGTTTGTTGGGGAGCTGTTACATGATCCTTTCTTCTCAACATTGGATGCAAGACTTAAAACCTTGAAGAGTTACTGTCATTTATGATAAAAAGACAAAGGCTAGTCTTAGAAAGAATTTGATAACCAGGGGGAGGACAGTTTTTATAAATTATATTATGAAGACTTAGGTCAAACAACACGTAAAATGAGAGAACTCAGCATTTCAATCATTTTCCTGCTGCAGGCTACAGTGTCTGGGATTTTGGCTACACATAACCAAAAGGGTCCTAAGTGGTACTTCAAGTGAAAATGAATTCATGCTTGAATCATAAGCCTTTGCAGCACTTCTTATTTGTTTAAAAAGGAAAAGCCCACAGATGTTACTCACACTGAAGACAGAGAGATAAAATGCTTAATTAATCATAGATTCAGGGATAGCATGAAAACAAATAAAAAAGCAAGGTATGATAAAACTCAATCCCTGTTTTAAGGCTTTGATTTAATCAATATGTAATGATTAGTATGTAAACTCTGGTTCTATTAATAGGAATCTGATGTCAGATGTAGCATGAATCTTAAGAGTTCTTATTAATAAAATCAATCCTGAGGCCAGTGATTGGGGGTGAATGCTGGAAGATAAGAGAAGCAGAACAAGCCAAGGCCACCTAACCTCTCCAGTTCCTCAGCTGATCCTGTTTCCTCAGACTGGAAGCCTCTGAGTCTTCATCCAGAATGAATCTCAGCTGAACTGCTGCTCGAAAGCCTGAAAGCTTAACCAACCAAAATGCTTCTAGTTCCTGGTCTTCATGCCTTATATACCTTTCTGATATCTGCCATCACTCCCTGGGATTAAAGGCTCACTTTCTGGGATTAAAGGCATGTGTCACCATGTCTGGCTGTTTCCAATGTGGCCTTGAACTCACAGAGATTCAGAGGGATTTCTGCCTCTGGAATGCTAGGATTAAAGGTGTGAGCTACCATTGCCTATCCTCCATGTTTAATATTGTGGCTGTTCTCTTCTTTGACCTGAGATAAGTTTATTAGCATTAACAATATTTTGGGGAGCACAATACCACCACAGTCAGTCATTGTGAGTTTATGTTTAATTATGCCAAATAAACTTCATGGTAATTTTTTAAAAAGCCATGCTTGTCATACCATTGTAAGAAGCTGAACTTTCAGAATCAGATGTGCTGCTCTTTGATGTTTTTATATTCACTTGTAAAAAGTTGGTCTTTACAAATCATTTCACAATATTTCTGCACCAGTCTTCCTTGTGACATTCTCTTCATTAAGTTATTGTATGAGCAAGGCTTAAAGTACCATGGGCTTGGATTTGGGTTAGTTCTTTCTATTATTGTGTACTTCTCAGTATCAAATCACGAAATACCTTACTGATTTACCATTCTCTTAATGTTATATAGGAATTTTACTTACAAAGATAAGCCTTTTGAAAATGTAGCATTATCCTCCATATAAAGAATCATTACTTTGTTAATAATTATTATAGTAATTATGTTGTAACAGTACTTGTTATTGTGTTTTCCTAGTTCTAAACATTATTATAAATTCCCTCCATATCCAAAATCATTATTTTCCAACATATTACAAGCACAGCTATATATTTTCTTGGAACAGAAAATTTAGGTGGACTTTCAGGGAATGAGACATGACATTCTACATGTCCTTTAAACTTATAACCTTTCAACCTTAGATTATAAAACAGAATGAAAATGTTACTCCCTTCAAGAGGGAATATTAAAACAATGATCCAGTAACAGATCAGAAGATAAAAGGCAAGGGAATGGTCAGGAGTATATAAAAGAGCATTTTACAAAGGAAAGAATCATGTCATGGTTTGTCGTTGTTGTGACAGAAAATATAGAAGTTTACATATGATGTTTAGAGAAGGGGATAATGGTGTAAAGGTTTAAGTAGAGAGTGGCTTGAGAGGGTAGGGAAAAAGAGGGGGATGGGATGGACGAGTTACACTAAGGGTGTTTAGAGGAAACCTATTCTTTTAGAAGCTTCCTCAAGAAACACACACAAAGACACACAGGGTGTGTGTGTAAAGAGTTTCTTTAAATGGAGGTACCCTATATGGGGAGATCGGACTTCTTCCTTATGTCATAGGTTATCAACGATAAATCCCATTAACAGTTGGGGGATGCCACCTTTTAAGTTGTTGATCAGAGAGCCCAATAGACTCCTAAAAATAGGCTTTTTTAAGCTGGGTGGTGGTGGCGCATGCCTTTCATCCCAGCACTTGGGAAGCAGAGGCAGGCGAATCTCTGAGTTCAAGGCCAGGCTTTTTATTGTCATTACTCTCAGCTACCTACCATAGTAAATCTCTAATGCTGAAGACACTGGAAAATTGGGCCACAGGATATGCAGAAAACTAGCTGGTCCTTACCTGTAAGTATCCTCCCTGTAAGTTAGCTTTCAGAGTGCAGGAAGGTGCTGCCCAGGCTGCTAGTAGATAAAAATCATCCAAAGCTCCATGTGAACCCTTCATGTTACAATAATGCTAGATCTGTCAAGATGGACCTGCTGATTCAATGCTGCCATGAATACTGTGGTGATAACCAACCATTTTTTGATTGTATTTAAGGATCATGGTATAGGATGGAACTCATGCACATCCAACAACCTGTGGACTTAGAGGAGGAAAACCTACTGTTATTTTGCTAAATGGATATAGTATCAAACTGCCTTCTAAATACCACTTATACACCCATAGATTAGTGTAGCTGCATACCTTCATTAATGACCCCTCCAGTGGACAGTAATTAATGCTGAGACTTGTGACTGACAAAGTGGAAAGAATGAGTGGCAGTATAGTGCTCAGCCCTAAATGGGCCTGTATTGTACTTTCTACTGGCATGATTCAAAGAACAGTGTTGGGAAAGTGGAAGGTTGTAAGAAATTGCTGAGAAGGTCTGCTGTGAAGCCATGGCTTCTGGACATAAAAAATCATTACAGCTGTGAACTTGATAAGATTGTCTACACAGGGCCTGCATGAGATGAAAACAGTCATAATTCTAACATAGACTTGGGAGGGGCTCATGAAACTCTTTTCCTCTGTGAAGAGTTTGGACAGTTGAAAGTTCTGGTGAGAAAAGTCAGTTTTCTTTAGGGACAATGCTCCTGGTAGGTTTCTCCAGTAGAAGACCCTGCATCCATGCACACCCAGACAGCTTAGTAAGTTATAAAAATAGGACACGAAGTTGGCATGGAAGTATGGTGGTGGGGGTCAGAAAGAAGTTGCAAGGAAAATGAGGTTTAGAATGATCAAAATACGTTGTATACACACACACACACACACACACACACACACACATATGTATATATGGAATTCTAAAATAATGAACAAAATGAAAAAAAATGGGCTCATTTAAAAGTTTCCAAAATTCAAAAAATTTTGAGTTAAAGACTTTCAGATTAGTAAAAATCATGTATGCTACATAACCTTATTTTACTATGAAAATGCCATTTTATTTTTAAAAAGGCATGAGAATATTTTTGCAATGACTTTAAAAAATATTTCTTTTTTAGCATAAGTATAATGATATTTAATCTAAATATGTAAATATGTAATTGCACTCTTTTTCCCTCTCCTATCCTTCCTCTAAAACCTCTCGGCCAAGAGTGGCCATGATAGGCACTGAAATTCTGATACTTGAGAGGCAGAGGCTGTAAGATCATGACCATTCTGGGTGACATAAGAGACACTGTCATACACACACAAAAGCAAGCAAAATTTTAAGACCTATGGAACATTCCAGTTTATACATTTTAGAGCTAGTGTATGTCTCTTTGTGTAGTCCTATCGGGTGGTATATGTACAACATAAACTGTACATTAGCTTTTCAGAGCTACTTTTTTATCTCAGCTTGCAAGAATCACTGTCAGCCAACATAGAACCTGTCATAGTGCTAATAATGCAATAACAATAGCTCAGTAATGAAGCCAACACTGTCAGTTCTTAATAAAGATAATAGGACAGCTTCCATGAATGAGCATTGACAACAGTTTGGGAGAAGCATTCTCTCTAGGTACACTTTGAAGTTCTGGCATGTCATATAAGCTGTGTGTGATTTGTTGTTGCTGCTTTTCTGACAGAATTCAATTTAGGGAGGAAGCCCTGAGACTGGTGCATCTGTTACCTGCTTTGTGAAGCATGGCCTCAATGACGGGCTCACATCTATTAGCAATCATGAAGAGAAAATGTTCGTAACTATGGCATACGCACACAGCATCATCCTCCAACTTTATGTAGAGTGCCCTTTAGACAACTTATCCAAAAGGTCTAGATAGTTTTATAGCTTAAACCCACTCAGGAAATCAAACCATTGTCCATAAAATGTTCTTCACTTCACTATTTTTAAAAAACATCTTTGGTTGTCTTCTTCTTTGACAGTCTCCTTTATCTTTTTTCCTGCTGATGCAAGAGCCAGTTCTGAAAGTTCTTCCCCCCAAATTGTGTATTGGAAATTTCTTTATTTCTCACTTGCAGAATTGGCATTGAGTTTAGCAGATATGTACAGAAAGATTGATTCCTACCTCCCAGGGATTCCCATCCTATTCACTTGAAGTCTTGTTCATTTAGAAAGAATATTGACTTGATCGCAGTGTTGTCCATGTCTTGTCCTTGACATCTCAGGACTAAGAGGTTCACCTAAGTTTATTACAGCTGTTTAAAATGTGTCTCTTGACAGTCACGTTTTTACAACTAAGCTACACTGATGAAAGTGACCTTCATGCTTTCATTCTGCTTATCTTGCTTACTCTTAGATTTCATTCACTCCAAAACACTTTTATAAAATACCTACTGTGTGTCTGGCTGTACGATAAGTTTCGCTCTACCTAGTAGGAGAGACAGACAACTATATGTCAATAATAAGGCAGATATTTATTATTTAATGTGGAGTCCTTCATCAGAAGGGTCTGAGGGGGAACAGTCATGGAGGCCTGAGCAAAATTACACTTGAGCTAGATTATGAAGGTTATAGATGTCAAAGCGTGTATATTAAATGCGGTGTCCTCCTTAGTGAGATGGTTTAATCTCTCAGGAAACAGCACTATTCTTAATGTTTGGCAACACAATTCTTCAAACATTAATATCAATAGTGTTTTGTTGTTATTTTAAAAATATGTTCATTGTGGATTCTTTACGTTTATGGTTATGACTATCACTACCCCATAAACCATTCAATAAAAGCAACAAAATAGGCTTTTGAATATGTTGCACCAGCACTGAGGGCATGTACAGTGGTACCTCAGTTCCCTTGGGCCTTCCGAAGGCAGTGAAGAGCAGCTGCAGGCTCAACTTGGTGGGAAGGAATCTTGGGAATTCCCTCAGTGTGTTTGGAGAATAACTGGACATTCCTGAGGACACTAATCAGAATCTTTCATTCAGTTCTACTGAAGGATGGTGGGAGTAGACTGAACCAACCAAACTTACCATCTCCAGGAACAAACTTCAGTCTCTCTTTAATGATCTCCGGCTCTTGCCTGCTTTCATTGTTCTTGATATACATGATAATCAGCTGCCTTCTCTTCCTCCAGCTGTGAGAGAACTAGACCATCTTCAGAAACTTAAAGTCAGCCATAACAAACTGAAAACATTCCCTGAAGAAATCACAAGTTTAAAAAACCCAAAGTGCTGCACTCCAACACAAAAGCTGACTTGGTGCATACCTGAGGGATTGGAGACCCTTTCCAGCAGAGAAGATGCGGGTCTTTCACAGAGTCTTCTTGCAACTGTGCCTGCAGGTTTTGCTTTTCTGTCCAGTCTTCTGTGACTCAGTTTTCCAAGTAACCAGCTGAAGTGTTTGCTGGCAGAAATAAGCAGAATGAAAAGTAAATATCCATATCAAATACTGTATGGATTCAACATTAATGCAACTTTCTTTTAGAAAAATAATTATTAGGATAATTATAGAGAAATAAAGTAATTTTTTATTTTAAGTGCAAACACAACTCAGTAAGATTTTTCCTCAGATCATTATATCTAGAGTCTGCCTAAAGTTTGACTTCCAAAAGGCATGTGAAAATGTGACTGGGGAGTAGAAAAAAAGTGCATCCTGGGAAATTAATGAAAATTCTGCTTCATGCTGTATGAAAGCATTTATTCACCATTCTTTTCTTCTCAGCGGACTCCACCTGTGATCCATGGGGATAGAGCTGTAGCTTCCCATTGGCTTGGAGGTAATGATGTCAAGGGAGAGTCCCATTTTGCCTGAGTGCCCAGGTTGTTAATCCTTTTTTAAAAATAATGAAATATCAAAAGTTAGTGTTTGAGAGGCACCACCTGCCTGTGGGTAGAAACATCCCCTGTCCATGCTTGCTTAGGTGCCACTTTGCGGAGCAAACAGGTGATGGAGAGATGGGGTGATAGAGAGATAGGGGTGATAGAAAGGAGAGCGGTGCATTATCTGTGCACAGAGGCAGAACTGATGATGTGCCAGCAGTCATGGGCATGAGAGAGGACTGAAGTCAACATCGGATCATGTCATTGCCCAGTGGGGTCGACAGGATGGTGTGCAGTACCTGGGAGCTTAAGCAGATGCAGATTCAGCCCTGGAACAAGTTGCCTGGCTGTTGGATCACCCTAGCTCTGGGCAATGATGGAGGCCCGAGATAAGGAACAATTTCTATATTGGATCTTCTCAAAGGACCACTGTGTCCCGAAATGCTGCTGAGGGCTATGTGTAGGTCATTGGCCCTAATATGGGGGATTTGGGGTTGATGTCTGAGGACTGTGTTATCACCTAACAACACTCGGATGTTTATGGCCTGTACTATGACCTGAATCCAAGTTGATGTCTGTGGGTCATAGTGACCCTGGGGGCCATATTGATGTGGGTGGCCTGTGCTGCCACCTGAGACCATGGTGGTGTCCAGGTCTGGAATGGTACTGAGGGCTGTGTCTGGGCATGAAGTCCTGCTATAGCCAGGGTCTGAGTTGATGTTCATAATCCATGTTACCATAAAAGATCAAACAGAGGTCCATGATCTGCTGCAACCTGAAGCCATGTTGAGGTTCATAGGCCATGTTGCCCCACCGGGCCACATTAATGTCCTCTCTGCTGTCAGCTGGGGTCATAGTGATGTCTGGACTACGATGCCACGAGAGGTCTAAGTATCCACCTAAGGTCTATGCTGCAGCCTGAAGCCATATTGATGTCCGTGACCCTAGCTACATTGAAGGGCCTTTTCTGGGTCTGTGGCCCTATGGCAACCGGGAGCCCTGTTTGTCATCTGTGACCACACCAGAAACCATGTGGAAGCCCGTTATCCCTGGTCCCTCGGATCATAAAGAACAGATACGCTACTTTTGCAGTGGTATTGATGACTGCAGATGAACAATTGAGAAAAAGGAACATGGATGACTTCTGTGACAACCCCTGCCTCCACTGTACCCCACCCTCAAACAGTAGCAGCTTACACATGAAGCCATCAAAGAGGACTCTTAAAAATTGTGGTAGGGTGCCAAAGCACATCTATTGTTGCTCTACACAACAGATGGCTTCCAGCATGAGTGCAGGAAGGGAAGGACTCAGTTCTACCTAATGCAGGCCACTGAGAGTTCCACCATGCTCCAATGAGTATTCAGATAACACAAATAGGACTTTTCTTTGGGGGGGGGAGTTATAAGGGGTAGTGGACAGGGAAGCAAATGTGATGAGGATACATGATGTGAATTCCCCAAAGAATCAATAAAAACATTATGTTGGGGGGGAGCAACAAGAAATAGTTGAAGGCATTTTGGATTTTTTTATCTGCCTGATAAATAATACCAATATTCAACCTTCATGACTGAAAGGAATTTGTATGTTGAATGCTGAATTAATCTAATCGTAGGTGTCTATTTTTACCACCATGGTTTGTTATTGAAAGGTACTATGGAGGTTGTGCCTGATTACTCTCCACTTTCCTCTGGCATATTCGGGTACTTTGAGATCAGTTTCTTTAGTACTTAAGGATGTAAAACAATAGACCATGCCATGATCCCTGCTTCCATCCTAACTGCACATCCCCCAGAGAATTGAAAGTAGGTGCACAGTCCTGAGTAAGTCTTGGAAAGGCCAGCAAAACCAAGAGTTTGTTTTTATTTGGCAGACAATAATTTATCCATGGATGGTAAGTACAGTGTGCTAACAGTTATTTTTGCTGAGAGGATCTGGTTAGTTTGTATGGTGTTCTGTTCATTGATCAACTCCTGACACTGGGGTTTATAATGTCTCTAACATTTGTAATTTATTTGTGTGGGGACATTAAATATCACACTTTCTAGGTGTTTTAAATTGTATCATACAATATTAGTTATAATCCCTCTCAAATGACCAGAACACAAAAATGTTAAAATAAGAACTTTCATTAAAATAAGGACTTACAGAGTATAACTTGAGCGAATTTGTTTCTTTGTGTCTATGAAATGGAATGTGGAAAAATTCATCTATGGGTCACATTTCTACTACTAGAAATACACTGTTCACGTGTCTACTTAGATCTCTTTCTTTTCTTTTCCCATTTTCTTTTTCTTTTTAACATTTTTTAGCCTATTTTAGGTCAGGATCTGTTACTAGACCCTTGCCAAAGGTATGCTAGAATTTACTGTTTATTTTAATGTAATATTAGGAAGGAGAAAGAGTAAGATATGAATGGATGAAATTCAGTATGAGTATTCATAACCAGATAGTCATTTTTGCCTGGAGCAGCCCCAGCAGAAAAATGATGTAGGGAAAATGATCCTTTTAAAAATTTCTACTTGTTCATTTTGGATTCTGTTTTTATGTCAAACATCTGGGTGGTTAGTAACTTATTAACATTCAACCTCAGGACACTCTGAATTCACTAAAGTTGAAAGTTTGCTGTCCAGCTGTCAGTATTGTCATTCCCAGGTGTAGGAATGTAACTGTTTTATGAGCTCACTCAAGTCACATTATATTATTTGAAACTTTTAACAATTATTTTTTGTATGCATACATATATGATGCCAAAATTACTTTATTATGACTTCAGCTCCTAGGTTCCAGGAAATCTACAGCTTGACAAAGAAGGACTGGAATGTGTGTTTAAGAGGACAGTGGTAGCTCAGGCAGTCTTGCCCACACTTGGAATCTCATCTGTGTCAACATGTTAATGATGCTTGAAACCGAATTTCTACTGTCATTCCTTATCTCCTGAAACACAAATTTTTATTTTCAACTTCCATTTCATTTCCCACAGTATTGTTGCACATATTTAAATGCATCTCAGTGTCTTCCTCGAAGTCATTTTCCTCCTTCTGTTCTGGCCTCAGTTCTATCACTTGTATTGATGCTATCTTGGTGTCCTTCTACTCACCCTTCTTCCATTTTCTCACCAAATCAACATCTTCCCTTTACGTAGATCTACAAATGGTTCCTTTGAGTCATTTCTAATCCTTTTTAAAGAAAGGTATATTTTATTTTAGTGTGTGTGTGTGTGTGTGTGTGTGTGTGTGTGTGTGTGTGTGTGTGTGTTAAGGCCAGAAGAGGGAGTCAAATCACCTGGAGCTGTAGCAACAGTGGTTGTGAGTCACCCAACATAGATACTGGGAACTGACCTCCAGTCTTCTAGAAGAGCAGCAAATGCTCTTAATCACTGAACCATTTCTTCAGCTCAGCTGTTCATTCCTAGTCTTAATTTAATTCAGAAATAAGCCCCTTTACTTATTTCATGGATATACTCTTTCCTCTGTACTGTAGCTGAAAGGCTTCCATGAAGATGCACCAAGCCCCATGAAGAATGAGCCTAAATATTTCTAAATATTTATCATGTTCAGCCTGCCCCATACCTCTGATTCTCATTTCAGATTCTGACAAGACCAGCTGGGAAGCTACTCCTAGCTCATCATTCCCAGGACATCCTATTCCTCTGTCCCAGTCTCCTCTGCATGAGTAAAAAACTTTTTCCATGTTGTACCTTGGAGAAATCTTGGTTGTGTTGCGCCTTTTTTTGTACCCCATCTTCTCTTTCATCTAGCTTTTTCATGTGTCATTTGTCCCGAATGAATTCCCCTCCCCCTGACAAGTCACTTTCTCTGCCTGAGTTTCCACTGTTGTTTGTTTAGTGTGCAGTATCCATGAAGTCTGACCAAGAGACTTTATTATAATACTTTCACACTTTTGTGTCATTTACCTATATGTTATGACCCTATCAAACAAATTTCAATACTCCTGACTAATCAACTAGGGCATAATGCTGTGAATTTCCCCAAATTCTCCTACAATTATTTGGAGTGTATCCCATTTTCATCTTTGAGTTTGGTCTACACTTAGACTATGAAATGCTCTATAGACCTTCAGCATCCTCTCTGAGCTGTTGCCAACACAGCCTCTTAAGCCCTTTACACCTGAATCCTGATTAATAGAATACATGTACAGAAATCAATCTCCTCTGAGAGGCTTCACTAATTCACCCAAACTATGCTATAGGCATTCAGTTCATCCTTTTGGTACTTTATCCCATTACATTATCTCATGTAACTTAAAGTTATATATTTTTAAAATCATACTTATACAATAAGAGTTAGCTCCTATAAAGCATAATACTTTGTCTGCCTTATTATTATTATTATATTGTTAGCTCTGTAAAAAAGACTTGGGTATTGTAGGTTTAAATATTCCTTGAAGAAAATTAATACACTTCAAAGTGATAACTCTCACTTTCTATTTCACCATATTTTTGCTCTGTAAATTCCTGTATTATGAGATTAAATATCTTAAAACTTCAATTTATAATATTCTAACAATTTTCTCTGTTGTAGTTTTGGTCTTACAGACTTGATCTTTCATTGTGCTTCAAGTTTGAAGATTTTGGGGTTAATTTTCAGACTTCTATAATCCACAATCAATAAGAAAAAGTCAACATCTGTGCAAGTTCTAAAGGCTTTTGTTATTCTATTTTCCTATTTTATAAATGTGTATTTTTTAATATAGTATCCATTAATTATTTGAGGCTAGTAAGCATGAAAAATATAGCTACTCTAATACAAATCATTATGTAAATATAAAATATATCCTTAATAGAAATAATACAAAAATTTTAAGTAATGAATAATCCACCTATTGACAAACCAATAATCTAAATATACATTGTTGATTTATTTAAGATAAGCAATTAAAATACATTCAACTCCTCATTTTGTGTCCTCCATGTTACAGCAAAAAATTTTTAGATTTACATGTGTGGTCTGAATCTTACATCTATATTACAACAGTTGGAGCTTGTTGTTTCACTGTGTATCTGCTCTAACTCACATAATGCTCATGGCATGGATGCTTTCTTTGCATCACATTTTGATTTCTATAGGAATAAAAGGTTTGATCAGAGGAGTTAGTTAGATAGCTTTTTGTCTTTGTCATTTACTTATCCTTCATCTTCCCAAGACATTATAATCAAGTCACTAATTTTTTCCTTTACTTATGCTGCTGTCAGAAATCTAGAGTTAATGCATCTTTAAATTGATGGATTTTTTTTTTTAGTTTACTTACATTTCAATTTAACTATCAATATTTTGTTACTTATTAAATTATTTCAATTTGCTCTGACAATTTAAAAATACTCAATTATTTTATGTTTAACATTTGCTGCCGGGCAGTGGTGGCACATGCCTTTAATCCCAGCACTCGGGAGGCAGAGGCAGGTGGATCTCTGTGAGTTCAAGGCCAGCCTGGGCTACAGAGTGAGTTCCGGGACAGGCTCCAAAGCTACACAAAGAAGCCCTGTCTCGAAAAACCAAAAAAAAAAAAAAATTGCTAGAAGACAAGTTTAGTTTTAACCATATTCTATGTGTGTGTGTGTGTGTGTGTGTGTGTGTGTAGAAAATATATATATTTCCCCCCAGTGGAGTGAAAGTAACTTTAGTTAAGTTTGCTTAATCTTTACTGAGATTTCTCCATTAAGCATCATAAGTGTGGAGCAATAATTATCTCAAAATGCAATGTAAGGAGAAGCCTAAGGCCAAGAACAAAGAAGCCATTTGACCATACGGAATCACCCATCTGGACACAGCATATTTATTTTGATCTCTGAAGTCATTTACTATTCAGGGGCTTTATTTATCCTCACCTTGATGACTTCAATAGTCATCTGTCTTGTTTCTATCAAGTCTATTCTACACAATGCTACTAGAGAAATGATTCAATATTTATCATCCAGACATCACATACCTAATTCTTACCCTCATCTTATCATTAGCTGTAAAGTCAATGCAGAAAGAACATAGCTGAAATCTAACAGCTGGAGCAGACAGACTTGCCCTTGAAGTATACCTGAAGTTGTCTCTTCTCCAGAACTGTGTCTTTCTTGCTAGTCCTATTTCTTGACACATATTCCAGCAACAATAGCCTTATCTTTCTTTACCTCATCTTTGTTTTACAACCAATTTGATTTTGCTGAATCCATAGGTAACCCACTCATTAATAATTTATTTATTTTACTGTTAAATCCAGAGCTAATGCTATCATAAACTGACTTGTTATGTCTCTCACAAAATGGTTCTGCAAAGCACAGAGTCTATCTAGTCTGTGTGGTTTATTTTCTTCACTAGAAAATTTTGAATAATGTATTTTTTACTATCTATCATGACTGAATGATAATAAATGTGCTTGGAAAAAAAGTAAGTATCAAAATGTTTGCCATCTCATGACTACTATTGGGATTTATAAGGCATAGCAGTAGTCTGTTATCACACGGTGAACTCATGATAGCCTCTCCGTAAATGTAGCAAAACAAATGAAGATCAGGTTATATGCTACACATTGGGACAAAAACATAAACAAAAACAACAAGCAAACAGACAAATGAAAACCAAAGAAACAAGACGTGACAGTAGAAGATCTCTCACTGGAACCTAAAAAGTGGAATACAACTAAAGAAGCTTGAGCCAGCATTTCCAACTTACTAGTGGTTTCTCCTCCCTGGCTGAAACCTCAGTCATTCGGTAGCTTATATAATAACTAACTCCTCAGGTTCCACTCCCCATTTACTCCTTGTAAGTTCTCTCAGAGCCTTGGGAAGTGCTAAATGACAATGTGTAGGACCACAGGAGCAGACATAGCTGTGAAGGATTTTTTCATTGTATCTTCTATGTTTGAGTACAAATTTATTTCTTGCCTTCTATACTACTGATTAGATTCTCTTCCATTTAAATATAAATTACCCATGGTACTGTTTTAGCAACCAGTATGCATTTTAGCATTGATTTTTGCTGTTTTCAATTGTATCAGAGTAGAGATATACCATGTGTGTAGCTAATAAAAACAGAATTAACAACTAAAAGGTCACTACAGAAATATATCCAGAAAGGAAAAGAGAGTTCTTTAAGAGTTAACAGCTGCCTATTTTCTTGTGTCCAGACTCTTAAGATTATTCAGTGGGAATATATACAAACCAAATCTAGTTTCCAGGCATTTGACTCATTATTATGAAGATAAGAAGGTTTGACACAGAAAAAAGTCTGTATTGCATGTCTCTAAAGTATTAAATTACTCATTATGTACTTCTCCTAATTTAGCATCACCTTGCATGAATATCATAACATTAAATTGCATTTATTGAAAATTTATTATTTTTCTATATGTATGCTTCCTAATAATCTGGATCTAAGGTTGCATATGCCTCCTGGAGGGACACACATGGTGTCTGCTCATCAAGGCTCAGTCAACATCTGTTTTGCCCTAGAATCTAATATCTGAAGTGTTTGGACACCCTGCATCAGTTGCACTGGCATTAGTTTTTGTGTCTGACTATTTATGCCAGAAGACTGCTAGCCATCTATGATAAAGATCATATATTATTTTGCCTGAAAATGATCTCCAATATCATAGTTTCTAATAATTGCTTATTATGATTCATCCATATAATTTTTTTACATATCCTTGATACGTCCTATGATGATAATCTTTATCATGAAACCCATGACTATATTACCTGCCTTGAAGTAGGAAGGGGCTGGAAATGGTTTTTATTTAACTTAATTTTCTCTCTGTCCTGCTGCAAAGGGTGTACATTGCAATGCTACTTTAAGACAAACGTGGACAGGACACATTTTCTTTCATTTTTTTTTTCATTTTATAATATTACTTTAGAGACAATGATTAGATTCCTTCCACTGTGTGCCAACTCCACTTCAGTGAATAAGAAGGAGCTTCAGTGTTTGGGACATAGTAACAGGAATATGAAGAATTATGGTTTCTCCCCCCCCCAAAAAAAAAAACAGAAAAAAAAATCACTGGTGTGTGGAAGTTGTGAAAAAAAAGTTTTGTCAGTAAGAAATCAAATAGTGTTTCTGACTAGATAAAAATGAGAATACACACATTCTTCATAACAGCCAATTTAATTAAAACTCAAAGTGCAAAAGAGTTCAGCATCAATGGTAGTTGTTGACCTATATCTAGGTCATAAACCTCAGTAGAGGAGATAATGAAAGCTGAGGTTGTTTTCAGTCATGCAGAAAGCATGCATGCAAATAAATACAAACTTTCCAATAATATTTCAGGGAATAGGACCCAAAGGATGAACCCAAGGTTAATAACTCTTGACTACTTCTATAAATTGGGGCCATTTTACTCAATGCACTCAGTTTCCACTGACCCCTGCTACAGATTTTCTTCTAAGCATACATTTTCACTGATTTACACTTGTCTCTTCTTATAACTTATATAATGCCAAAGTTATTGATTTCCCCCAGTGAAATGTTTTAGAAAGAAATCTATCTTTCAAAACTGGTCCTGCATGCCCGGCTAATACAGTATATTTGGACATTGAGTCAGAGTAAGCATTTCATCTGTCTTTAAAACTATTAATTAAAAATTATTCTTAGTATTTCTATATGGAGTGTGATGTTATATGTATAATGTGGAAAACTGAAGTCAAGATAGCTAAAATTTTGGTCATTTTAAATACTAGCTTAATGTCAAAACATTTAAAATTTATACCCCAACAATTTCTTAAAAAAAATGCTAAATACAGACAAAATACTGCATAATAAGGTCCAAAATCCCCATTTCTAACTAAATGTAATGTTTTTATTCCTCCTTAAATGACAACTGTCTCCTTAAGCATCTCCCAAATGCTGGAAATCCATATTATAGATTAAACACAAAGAAGAGCCATATCCTTATAAAAAATATAAATTCTTCCCTTATTTTTTTACAAGAAATTTTACTTCTTATTATGCATTTAATTTCTTAGTCCATGCTGAGTTGATATTTGTGTGAGATATGAGATATGGATTGTATTTTTCTGCATGCATGTTCATATATAATTTTCCAAAGTCAGTTATTAAAACAACTGTTTTTACTCTACAGTGTACTCTTAGAACTTACACAGAAAACTAATAAGCAATAATTCAGAGATCGGCTCATTATTGGTCTCTGTATTCTTTTGTTTGTGTTTTTTGTTTTTTGTTTTTGGTCTAAGTGTGCTTTGGGTAAGTCACACTTGCTTTGTTTTTGTTTGCTTAGATGACTCCACAAGAGTTCTAATGAATCCTCCTACCCTTATTTCAGTAAAAAATGTCAGGAGAACTCTGATAAAAAATGACATTGAACAGGCAAATACCTTGGGTAGTGTTAGAGTTTAAATCTCTTGGAAATAAAATTCATTTTGAAATTTGATTGCCACTGTAGCTATGTTGGGAGGTGAAACTTAGGGTATTAGATCATTAAGAGAGATAAATGCCTTTCTCATGGTACTGGATTAATTGTAAGGGCACGTAAATTCCTAAACACTCCCTGTAATTTCTGTGTTTTGGCATGTGCAAGCATTCCCTGGTGCTTCCATCAGACATAAATAGCTAAAGACCTTTTTCTGATGGTGGCATCATTGGCCCCTAGGTCTGTAAGTCCTGATGAGCTTTTTCTTTTAAATTACTCAGCCCCATAGAGTTTGTTATAGCAACTTTTGACAGATAAGACAGTAAGAATGACATTGTAACAATATCTATGGGCAAAAAATATCTGTATACCTTTTTACATTTGCAGGATTTAAAAATGTTTAATATTTGCCAGTATATATAGGTTTAATCCTCTGCATATATTTGTTTTTAAGTATTTTTGTTTTAATTTAAAGAAACTAAAAGTTGCTTTTTTTTATTAAAGTTTAATAGTTAGTGAAATGCAGTTAATATTTGTTTTGTATTCTGCATCTTTAGTGAACTTGTTCATTATACCAATATCACAGAATCTTCATTGTCAGCAGAGGCAGTCTTTTATAAATTTTTCGGTGTTTTGCCTACATGAATGTCTATATACCATGTGCCTACCCAATGCCCAGAGAGGCCAGAAGAGGGCATAGGATTCCCTGGAACTGGTGTGATAGACAGATGTGAGTCTCCATATTTGGAATTGAACCTGGGTCGTCTGGAAGAGCAACCAGTGCTCTAAATCATCTCTCCAGCCCTAGCTTAAACATTTTTTTTATATTTTTATTAATATCCCTTTTATATTTCTCTGATGCCTAATTGGTCTAATGAGGATTTACTGAACTTTATGACATGTTTGTTGAATTCCAGTCATGTGTGTTCCTATATTTCTAATAACAAATCAGTGCATTTAAAACTCCTTAAAATATGAGAATATATAAACTGTTTGTTCTAGTAATAATTGACTTAGTTACTGTTCTATTGCTGTGCAGAGACACCATGACCAAGGCAATTTATAAAAGAAAGCATTTAATTGGGAGCTTGGTTACATTTTTAGAGGGTTAACCCAAGACTGTCATGGTGGAAAGTGAGGAGGCAGGCAGTTAGGGAGACATGGTGCTGGAGAAGTTCATTGTACTTACATCTGATTTGACAGACTGAAGTAGGAGCCATGTTAGGAATTAATCCTAGATGTGTATTTAAATAAACTGATGGATGTAGATACACTGATAGAGATGTTGAAAATTAGAAGAGTGTCAGGCTTGATAGCTCAATTTAGGATATTTTAAACATGAGCTACCTTTAAAAGCATTCAATATGACATGTCAAGTTTATAGCCTAGAGGAGAGATTAGGGCTTGATAGAGAAATGCCTCACCAGCATGCAAATATATGCAAATCTACATTCTTAGATGTGGTTTCCTAAAAGAAAGAAAGAGTGGAGAGGATTTAGTTAGTATGGAGGGTGTTCAGAGCATAAAACAAGAAAGACGATTCAAAAAATGAGAATGGAGTGAGAGTGACAACAAAATGAGAAACAAGTAGCAATCTGTAAAGGATCCACAAAACACCACCAAAATCAGAAAATTGCCTGCTGCTCTCTAAATAACTTCTCTGTAATCCGAGGTCTAAAATGTACACTGAATGGCATTTAGAAAGAGAATGGAATATAAATAAGCAGAGGTAACAAATATAGGCAATTTTGAAGAAAATTGGGTAGCACATTGGAGATACCTATCCAGCAACCATTCTCAGTGTATATCTATTCCTCTGTGCATTTCTGTCCTTCTTGTCCCTCTCTCTTCCTCCACTTATTTCTCTTCTATCCTTACCTTCTGGTCTCTTTCTCCCCTTTTTTTGCACCCTTTCCCCTTCTATACAGCAGATATTGGAGAAAATATAAATAACTACAGAAGTAATTAAATGCATACAATGAAGTTGTTGATGAAAACAACCCCTTCAGTATAATACCATGATTACTTAAAACTGCACTAATTCCTTCTAAGCATTTACAATTTGCATATACATACTTTATTAATTACAACTTTAGAAGCAAAAATACATGCTTTAATAATACTTGTTAATGGTGTGAGCCACTCACCATGGGTGTTGGTAACTGAACTTGTTCACACCTTTAACCATGGAGTCATCTATCCAGCCCCTTATAGAGTTGTTCCCAAATGATTTTCTGTGAAGAAATATGTTTCCTGGTAACATTTCCTCATTGTTCATCATTGTTTTACCAATTTTGTATCACTTTGACAAATATCTTACATAAACCAACTTGAGGGTGGGAGGATTGATGTTAGATCACTGTTACAGACATGACAGTCCACAGCATTTGTCTCTGTTGATTTGATGCCTATGGTGAGGCAGAAGTATACCATGAGGAGGCGAACATGTGACAGATGTTACTCAGCTCACTGTAGACAAGGAGAGAAAGAAGAAAGGATGAGTGGCTTGATAAAATACAACCCCCAAAGATATTATTCCAATTATCTGCTCCTTAAAGCTAAGGCTTAATTACCTTATCATTTCCAGAGCCTCTTAATATAGAGCCATCAGCTGAAGAACAAGATTATATAAAACATTAGTCTTTTATAGTGCACTATATAAAAATCATTACAATAATTTAAAAATATTAATTTGAAATCTGAGAAATTATCTAAGAATTAATCTGATACCTATATGATGAAATTAATATGGGACAATCCATAATATTAATAAAAATTTACTCTTATTTATTCTGGGAAGGTGGGCATAGAGAATAATCAGGATAACCATTACAATAGATTTACTTGTGTCTTTGTAGATATTTTTTATTTTTTTTTTATTTTTTTATTTTTTTTTGGTTTTTCAAGACAGGGTTTCTCTGTGTAGCTTTGTGCCTTTCCTGGAACTCACTTGGTAGCCCAGGCTGGCCTCGAACTCACAGAGATCCGCCTGGCTCTGCCTCCCGAGTACTGGGATTAAAGGCGTGCGCCACCACCGCCCGGCTAGATATTTTTTAAAAGAATGTACAGAAGTCATTCATTTTTATCCTTCCTTCAGAATTTTTATAATGGTGGATAGATCAAGTATCTCTCATCTGTTTCTATAGTTTTCATTTTTATCAAGCTACTCCATTTGCTTCTGTCTCACAAAAAGAGTCTTTTATCCAGTTCATGACTGAAATGATGTTATCATTTGCCTTATTCTTTATGACAATTGTCAATAAGTGATATGACAGATAAAAGATGAAATGTGGACCTCAAATTCAAGCAGTGGAATTCTTAGTATTGAGAACACAGTTCACTTGGATGTCTTACTTGAAACATAAAATGAACAAAGTACTATTTCTGGAGGGGATTACATCTGGCTGTATATTTTAAAACCAACCCAGTGTCTTTGATGGGCAAGTATAATTGTTTAAATTAGTAGAAAGAAAGGTGAAAAACAGTATTTTCTAAGTTTATGTTTTTAATTTTATGCATCACATGTTCTATTCCAATTTAAACATGTTGGCTTTAATGACATCAAATAATATTATACATATGTTCTCACAGTTGTTAACTTCATGAATTTTATTGGTTATTCTGATTATGATGATTCCCTTATGTATACAAAGCTTTGGAAATACCAATAAAAAAATTAAAATCATCCACATGAGGAATTAGCCCTCTACTATGAGAATTATGCAACAGTAAAATTGGCATGATTTTTTACTTCTTTTTAAAATTAAATTTATTAATTTACTTTACAAACCTACCCCAATTTCCCCTCCCTCCTCTCCTCTCTTCCCCTCTCCTGTCCTCCTCCATCCCCCTAGATCCACTCCTCCTCTGTTTCTGTTCAGAAAGGGACAAGCCTCCTATGAGTATCAACAAAACATGGCATACCAAGTTGCTGTAAGACTAAGCACCCCCTCTTGTATTTAGGCTGGGCAAGGCAATCTAGTATGACGAATGGGTTCCCAAGAGCAGGCCAAAGCATTAGGGATAACCCCTGCTCCCATTGTTAGGAGTCCCAAAAGTAGACCATGCTACACAACTGTCATATATGTAGAGGTCTTAGGTTGGTCGCATGTAGGCTCCCTGGTTGTTGGTTCAGAATCTGTGAGTTCCTATGACCCAGGTTAGTTGTTTCTGTGGTTTTTCTTTAATAGCAATGTATATTCATGTTATGAAAGAGAAATTAATCATTTCCTTGAAAAATTATTCTAAGATGTGATTCCAAAATATAGACAGAATGTATTTGTACTGGTTAGTATTTGTCAATTTGACACAAACTAGACATTCTTGAGAAGAGATAACTTCAATTGAAGAATAACCTCCATTAAACAACTTTGTAGGCATGTCTGTGAGGGCACTCATTTGATTCCTGATTGACGTTGGAAAGCCCTGCTTACACTGGGTATTATCCTCTACAGGTGGTCTTGAATTATATAATGACAATAGCTGAGCAAGCCAGAGCAAGTAAATACTTGCTTGTATTAGTCAGTGTTCTCTGGAGGAAGAGAACTCACAGAATATATATACATACACACACACACACACATACATGTGTGTGTGTATATATATGTTTGTTTTCATATATATGAATATATTCATTAAAGAGAGAAAGGATTTATTCAAAAGGCTTAAAAGCTGTGGTCCATCAAGTTCAAAAATGGCTGTCTATCAACAGATGCTACAAGAATCTAGAAGTTGTTCAGTCCAAGAGTCTGGATGTCTCAGCAGTATTTAATATAAATTTGAATCCCAAAGAAGTAAGTTGTGTTGATGTATTGTGTACCCTAATAATATTTGCCTGAAGATCAGAGGACAGAACAAGCCACTAGATTAAATATAGAGGCCAGGCAGTGGTTACACACATGTTTAATCCTAGCATTCAGGAGGCAGAGATCTGTCTGGATCTCTGTGAGTTCAAAGCCACCTTGGACTACATGAGATTGACTCAGTCTAGGAGAGAAGACAGAGCCAGGTAGTGGTGGCACACACCTTTAATCCTAGTACTGGGAAGGACACATGCCTTTAATCCCAGGAAGTGATATCTAGGCAGAAAAAGGTATATAAGGCCCGAGGAGTCAAGAACTAAAGGCTTTTCAGCAGAAGCATCCCTTTCAGCTAAAGGCTTTTTTGGCTGGAGCTTTTCGGGTGAGGACTCAGAGGATTTCAGTCAGAGGATTTGTGGAGATGGTGAGGTGAGATGAGGCAGTGGCTTGTTCCTTTGTCTCTCTGATCTTTTAGCATTTACCCCAATATCTGGATCCGTGTTTTTATTAAAAGACCATTTAGCAATTCATGTTACAGTAGGCTCCAATTCCAGTGAAAGAAAGGACTAGCTAGTAAGGGCAAGAACAAGCAGGCAAGGAGATCAAGCTTCCTTCTTCCATGTCCTTTATAAAAGTTGCCATCAGGAGGTGTGGCCCTGGTTAAAGGTGGATCTTGCTACCTCAGAAGATCTGGATTAAAGCTGTGTCCACCCTTCCTCAAGAGTTCCAGATGAAATGTTGGTCTTCTCACTTCAAACAATATAATTAAGAAAAAAATCCCCCACAGGGATACTTGGGCTCCTGAATTTTAGTTATTTTCAGATACAGTCAAGTTGACAACTAAGAATAGCCATCACAAGTCCATGCCTTGTCACCTGACAGATAATCATATCTTCTCATGTCATGCTTAATTTCCAAATGAAAACAATAACTAGATCATAATTATACATAACATGATATGCCCATCCTCCCTACAACTGAAATGCACTGTAAATTTTAGAATTGGTAGCAATATACCTTGAGAGACAATCTTTTAGTATCTTAAACTTAAACATGATAACCACTGATATTCTCTTAGTTGATGTTATATTGCATGTTAAAGAAATCAATGAAAGAAAACACAAATATTTGTACACATTCTTTTCTTTTTAAACTTTTTTATTCATTTTACATACCAACCACAGGTCCCCTCTCATCTCTCCTCCCGCTCTCTCCAGCCTTCCCTCCCAACCCACACACCATCTCCTCCTCCAATAGGGTAAGGCTTCCCATGGGGTGTCAGCAAAACCTGGTACATTCAGTTGATGCAGTACCAAGCCCCTCCCCACTGCATCAAGGCTAAGCAAGTTGATCGACCATAGGTAATGGGCTCCAGAAAGCCAGCTCAACAAACACATTTTTAACAAAAAATGACATAAACATTAATGTCAATTATAATCCTCGTTTCTACCACTGAGTACATGGCCTTAGGTGATATTTATAACTACCTTCCTCTAATATCCATTCTATATTTCTTCACTCTCAGAAAGCACCTCAACAGGTCTTGGATCTTTTCCTGGAGTAGTGACCCATACCTTCATTCCTGAAGGCTCTCCACCCTTTGTCATCTTGCTTGGGTTAGATAGGTTGTTGTTGTTTTCTATAGGCTTTAATCACAGGACATGATAGTGCTGAGAAATGCCCTAAAGCACCTCCTGTACTTCCATTTTGAGAACTAATCCAGTTTTCCCTTGGTTATCTGGTTCAGTCACCCCTCCTAACACTGTTACTCCTTCCTTATCCTGTTGGCTTAAGAGGATCAGATGCCCAAAATCTTCATGGAATAAGTTGGAGCTTCCAGTTGAATGGAATGTTTATTGTGTCCCTTGGCAGGAACACTTTCCCCTCTAGAACCAAAACTTCTAGCCTATCAGAACTTAATGTTGTGAGAACAGGATCAAAAAATTTCTAGTTGGTCACTAGGGATGACGGTGAGTGGAACCATTTCTTTTCCATTAATGCTTGGGTCTGTGGATCTTGGCTAGATCCCTCTGTATGCCTTAACAATGTACAAAAATTTCCAGAATGAGATCCTAGCTGAGCAGTAGGTATATTAAGTAGTAGGACATTAAATTTCAAGCTAAGACCAGGAAAGTTTACCAAAAGAGATTTCGTCTAGTAAGCACATACTACAAAGGTATAAGGATATGTCAACTTCTACAACATCAGGCTACCAGATTGGATCTGGATCAGATATGAAAACTATGTATCAGAGAATTGAAAGAAGGCTTTGTTCTTTTGTCCATGCTTATGATAGCCTGAGGAATAGACATTCTATAGGAATTTCATTAATATGCTTGCTTAATGGCTGTGATCCTGTGTCCTTTTTATGGAGAAAGTTTTCTGATAATATTTTTTTAATAACTGTAGCTGAAGAGTTTTCTCTCTGGGTCCCGCAAAACCCCAGCAGTCTGACAGCCCACTTATAAAATAAACACACAAATGCTTATATTATTTAAACTGTTTGGCCTAATGGCTCAGGATTCTAGCTATCTAGTTCTTACATCTTAAATTAATCGATTTCTATAAATCTATACCTTGCCACGTGGCTCATGGCTTACCGGCATCTTCACATGTTGCCTGGTAGTGTCTCCCTCTGCCTTCCTGTTCTCTCAATTCTCCTCTCTGTTAGTCCCACCTATACTTCCTGTCTGGCTACTGGCCAATCAGTGTTTTATTTATTGACCAATCAGAGCAACTCATTTGACATACAGACCATCCCACAGCAAATAATTGTGGATCATTTTGATAGTTAATTTTTCACTACTGTGACAAAATCCCAGGCATAAACCAACAGAAGGGAGCAAGTATTTGTTTTAGGTTATTGGCTCATAGATGTTGGGCAACAGTTCTTGATTCTGCAACTTGGTGCCTGTAGTGAGATAGAATATTATGAAATATTTTATAGATACAACCAAATATATTCTAGAATCTACCACTGGTAGATATGTAAAACTGCATTTTCTTTTCTTCTCTTCAATTCTTTCCTTTCACTTTTCTTGCCTATATATAATCTACCATAATTTCTACATAACCAAGTAAGCAAACAAGAAATATGCCCTTTCCTAACTAGGAATCATCCTTTAGATTTTGCTTATTTATCCCTTTTCCTTAACAGCTAAGATTTAAAAAATAATAAAAGTAGATTCTGCTTCTTATCTCAGTTTACTTCTAGTATATTACCCTATCCCATGTACTTGTCACATAAGGCTGTTGCCAAAGGTCTTCTCACTAGTTGTAGAGAAGTCTTTATGTTGAAAGTAGGAGAGGGTATTTAACATTTCTCTCAAGTATGCTTTTAACACATGTCTTTGACAAAAAAAAAGCCTCTTTTCCTTGAATCTCATCCAGAGATTTTTTTCTCAGTACTTTTTTCCAGGCTCCTCCATAAGTTCCTCTATTGTCTATCTTCAGTGAGTATTATTGCTCAATTTCTATTCATTATTATTAACTTATGAAAATTTTTATTTTTTATTATATTGTTTTCCATTATATATGTCAATATTTGGACATGTTTTCTTATAGCCTTAAATGATGCATGGACCCAATCCTTACTTTTTCTATAATAATTATTTGGCGTATTTATTATATATACTTTCAGATGTAGCAATTTTTAGTGCTCTGTTCCTTTTACCACATACAAAAGTGAATATCTAAGACTCAAAAAAGTAATTTATTTTGGATTTTATGTGCTTCTTTGACTATTTGAATAATTATGATAAAGCGTAATAATAACAATAATGGCTAATGTTAATAGAGAGGTCACTGTGATGTAGGCATTGTGCCAAGTACTTTATACATATCAATTTACTTGATTCCCAGAATGCCTTTAAGAGGTAGGCATTGCTAATAATTTCATTTTAAATATGAGGAAATTAATGCAAAAAGCGAGTTAGTCACCTCACTAGGTTTCATTCCAAGCAAATGAGAGAAACAACAAATGGACTTAAGACTCACTCAGGAGCGAAATAATGTCTGGTATTGGAAACCTAACTAAATACTCAGTGCTAGTGAAGTCACGGTTATTGAAGGAGAATCCGTAACCTCGAATTTACTAAACCAGCATAATCTCTAGTAACCATCTATAAACATTATTCCTTGTACTTTGAGATAATTATAGTCTTCACCTGTCATTAAGGTGTTCTTTTTGCGACAGATGGAGACCACTACAGAAAACTGCAATCGATCAAAACAGAGTTGTAGAGTGCATTCCCAATAAATTCATCTTTAAAATACTCCTGCACCCAAGGTGCATGGAAAACTGTGGACGAAGGGGCAGAAAGATTGTAAGAGCCAGGGGTTCAGGGAGTGTGCTGTGAAATTCTGTCTCCTAGTAACGTCAGAAGCTACGCCCATAAAGTCTTACCATTATGGCCACCCAGATGTGAGTTGAACAGGTATGACACATATGGACATGCCAATGTGGACTGGATGGAAAAAAGCAAATGGTGCCTCAACCCTACACAAAGAACTACAGACAAGGGAAGAACTCTGGACTAAGAAAGGTGGCTTTCCCAGGCAAAAGCATAAAAATTGGTTGTTTAATGCCAAATGGTCAGTCCTGAAAGCATGCATACCAACAACATAATATGGACTGAGCAGGTTATGTGTAAAAGTGTGCATGTGTGTGTGTGTGTGTGTGTTTACGTATGTATGTACATATATATATATATATATATATATATATATATATATATCATGCATTAACAATGAACAAAGAGGCTTTGAATGTGAAGGAGAGCAGAGAAGAGAATATGAGAGAGTTTGGAGGGAGGGAGGGGGAGTGATATTGTATTTATATTATAATCTCAAAAATAAGAAAAAAAGAGTAAAGAAAGACATGCGTGAAGAATATCTGGTGCCAAAATTAGCCATTACTTTCCATCTCTTTTTTGGGTTTTCCCCAGACCACTTCTGAGGGTTTTTATTGTTGTTGTTGTTCCATATTATTTAGACAATAACTATTTGACATCCTGGTTAACAATAATCTGTGCACCACCAGCGTGATCAAGTTCTACTTCCTTATTTTAAAAATCAGAGAAAGAATTCACCAAGCTTCTCCTAGTATGAAGTCGCAACTTAACAGCCCAGCCATGCTACTAACTGAGCTCTTTTCCTGTGGCCTTGGTCATGAGAGCAGGTGGAGAACTGAACCTGTCAAAGCACCATGACCTCTGTAGTCTTTTCCTTTCCTTGTGCCATGAGCAGGCCCTGTTCCCTCCTGTGTGGTGTTACTCTATTCCTAGGAAATGATAATTGTAATGAACTTTTTATTGTTGAGAACTTGTTGTTGGTCTACAGTCTTAGTCATATTTTGTCGTAATCCATATGAGAAAGATACAGGCAACCACACTGATTAAGTCAATCAAAAACACATAAGTCTTTTATTTGCCAATGACCAAGAGCAGGCAAATGCCTGAGAGGTTTTTGGTGTTGATAGTCAGGGGTTCAGTATTTTTAAAGATAAAAATCACAAAGACCATAACTCACATCAAAGTTATGATGAGGGTCAGAGTAACCTTGAGATGTTCATTTCTGGCAAAACATAATGATTGTGTCAGACATAACAACAATTATTTTTTACTTATACAGTCTTCAGTTATTTTAGTTTACATTAATTATTTTGGTTACTGCATCTGGACCATGGTCAAGGCCATGGAACTCTCAAATTGTTGCAAAGGTAGACATAACTGCTGGAGTTGTAGGGGACTAAGAATAATCTAAGCAATCATAAAATGGAGTCAGGACAATATGATGTTACCTTAGTCACTTCAACATGACACTCATTTATTAATTCATATGTTTGCTTAAACTTAATTGTATTGAAATAGAGTCTGTCTATGAGTTTCAGGCTGTTGTTGAACTCCTGGTCTGGAATACTCATGTGTCAGCCTCTCAGGCAGCTAATACTTCATGTATGTGATGCCACAGGCAGGCTATGTGACATTCCCATGTTTGAAACATAGAGACATGTTCTCAGAAAAATACAAACTCTTTCAGATAAGTAAAGAATGAAGACACACCTCACATCTATCCAAACAAATGTGGGGCAGACTAGTTTTGTACATGTTCACATT
Organism: Peromyscus eremicus; assembly: GCF_949786415.1. Lineage (NCBI taxonomy): Eukaryota > Metazoa > Chordata > Mammalia > Rodentia > Cricetidae > Peromyscus > Peromyscus eremicus. Next base: position 33,784,724 of record NC_081419.1, read on the forward strand.
TAAGATAATTTGAAGGAAAATAATAAATCTGAGTGTAAAACTATTTCTATATTGCTGAATCAGGTGAGCAAAGCATGAACCCTGATGTGTGTATGAAGTGTGGTTTCCAGCACCAGGTGTATAAAGTGAGCATATGATCACTCCGATGTATGGTTGAGGGCAAGGTTTTTATTGTAGATATGATGGAGAGTACAGCCAGGAGCATCTGGAAGAGTCCAGAGCAAGGAGAGAAAGTAGTAGACTAAACATAACCAGTAGACTGAACTGAGCCATGAGTAGAGAGATCAGGGAACAGCAAGAAAGGAGGACCAAGAGAGAGGGTCAAGAGAGGACAAGAGAGAAGGGAGCAACAGTGGGAAGCAGAGGAGGGATTAGGTGAGAATATGGCTGAAATGGCAGGGTTTTATAGGTAGGCAAAGTTGGGGGAAGGGAAGCTCATGAGCTGGAGAAGTTTAGGATAGGAGGAGGTGGGCAAGAAGGTCTGAGAGGAGCCATGGATATTGAGTGAGCCTGGAGGCCAGCATATGCTTTCCTACGTTAATAGGGAACACAGCTAGCCATTTGTCCCTTTTCTTTGGGATGGGCAAATGTGTAAGTATCTTTGGTGTTTTGCTGCTGCCTCTCTCCACCGTCCTGAGCGTAGAGTCAGGTCTATGCAATACTTCTCCCATGAAGGAATGTGCACATATGTTCCAAGCACAAATTTTATATATGTCTTAGTCTTTTTTTGTTTGTTTTTGTTCTTGTTTTTTTTTTTTTAATGTGGATTTGTTACACTAGGGAAACTTAAAGGATCAGCAAGGATTACAAAGTTTAATGAAAAACCTGGAAACAGATGTTCAGAAGAATGAAAGTATTTAGAGGTCAGCAACCTGAGGAAAAACAAATGATATAGTTTGGCAATAAATTATTATAAAAAATAATTCTAAGAGACTGGGACTTTTGCTGATCCTCACAACTGAGGTAATGATGTACCTTGAAGTCATTTAAGGCTTAATACTGATATCCTGCTGTGTGTTAACTTGTTGATTAAACCTTCCTACAAGAGAGAAATGCAATAATCTCTTCATTGCCTCAGATTTCCCATGTAATCAGCTTTTACAACCTAAGCTAATACATAGCTGTAATCTTAAAGTCTATATTTTTTCCATGCCCCTGATAATTTCCAGAGTCCATTTTAACTTAAATATTTGTATTATGAACTTGTGATAGAATTTCTATACTGTTCATTCCATATAGCTGAATTTCTTGTTATGAATTCTACTTTTTTTGCTGTTAATGACAATGAAAGGCAAGTTAAAATACAAGCAGTCAAATAATAATCACCCTTAGCACCGTGCAAAGCCAGTGTCTGGTGTGATCACAAGTTATTACGCCACCATAACAAGTGTTTTGTTTTTCTGGGAGATATTCATCTTAGATGATGGCTTGAAGCTGACTTTGCTCCTTAATCCTAGAATCTGTAATTAAAGCATAATGTACCATTTGAGAACTGAGAGAAAAATGACCTTGAGTATTTAGTATCGTGACAGTCACAGCTGTAGTCATTTCTCCTTAGAGAGTGAAAGGACAATCTATTTGTGGCTTCTCGTGGCAGGTTCCAGTGACAGCTCCCTTCTGCAGCATGTAGAAAGTGGAATCAGATGTCAGAGAGCAACTATACTTACAGCTCCAGGACCAACATTAAGACATGGAAACATTCCTTTTTAAAAAGTGCTAATTAAAATTGCTCTTTGACAATTTTATGCATGTACAAAATACATTAGGATTATTTTCACCCACACACCTTCATATCTCCCTCCTCTCTTACCTACATCCATCCCCTCCTTCTCAGAGGTCCCATGCCCACATTCATAGCTCTTTTCTTTGTTTTCTAATCTACTGGTTCTATCCAGGGCCATCTATGTGACAATGGGTATGGAACTTTCCAGTTGAACTTAATAGGCTCACCAGTGGATACACATATAAGTATAATGACTCTCCCTCTCCCAGAATCCATCAGTATGTCAAGGAGGATGTATTGCTTTGTTTATGTCATCTTGGTATAAGCTAATATTTACTTACAAAGAGGAACTCTCAATTGGAAACACAACTCTTTATGATTGGCCTATAGGGAAGTCTCTCAGTATTTTTGTGATTAATGATTAATGTGGGAGGGCGCCATCAATCCCACCAGCCCACTGTAGATGTGACTACTCTGGGGAGATGAGTACTACTTGATCAAGTCAGGACCACCTCCCCAGAATAGTCACTATCCGGTTGATGAGTAACTTAACTATCATCATAGAGCCTTTCTCCAGTAACTGATGGAAGCAGATGCAGAGATCCACAGCCAAACACCAGGCTGAGCTCCAGAAGTTTAGTCGAAGAGAGAGAAGGGGGATTCTATGAGCAAAGGGCATCAAGACTGTGATAGGGAAACCTACAGAGACAACAAAACCAAATTAACGAGAACTCATGAAATTTGGATCAACACCTGTGGAGCCCCCACGGGACTGGACTAGGCCCTCTGCATAAGCAAGATAGTTGTGTAGGTTGATCTGCTTAAGGGGCCCCCTGGCAGTAGGATCAAGATTCATCCTTGGTGCATGAGCTGGCTTTTTGGAGCCCACTGCCTATGGTGGGACACCTTGCACAGCCTTGAGGCAGGGGAGGCCTTACCTTCTTGTAGGAGGGAAGGGGGTGGGTTGGTTGAGGGGAGGTTGGAGGGGCAGCAGGAGGGAAGTGGGGGATCTGTGATTGATATGAAAAATGAATAAAATTTTTTTCTTTTAAAAAAATCAAAATAAAATAAGAACTTATCAAAACTAAAAAAAAATGAGCTACCTATAACATTTGATTTTATGAGTAAAATTTGACCCATTAAACCCTGGGATATTTCTACAGAAGAAAGATTATTTGCAGAGAGATAATCTATCTACCTTTGGTCATAGAAGAACCAGAGTTGAATTATAATTTATTTCCAAAATTCAAGAGCTTGTCATAATAGAAAGAATATAAAACTTACTTGCACAGTACTCCAGGATTTCTTACCATTTTTAGCTCCTATAAAAATACTTGTTATTTTTAAACTATTGACATCATAGGAATAACTAGTGGAAGAATATAATGACTGTTTCTTCAGTAGAAATAAGAGTTCAAGCATTAAATATTTAGGTTTTTGCTGACATATTGTTAGTCTAAACCATAAAGTGATGTATGCCCCCTTTCTTTACTTTTTCCATAATAGTGAGAAGATTCTTCTCGGATCCTTTTGGCAGCTTATGATGTACTTCCTTTATCCATAAAATTAGTAAATCGTAAAGAACCATTCAGGCTTCTGATTTATGAATAAACTTAAATTATAGTACAGATTATGGATCAAGATTTCTACACTCACAAGCACTTACTCATGGATTCTATTTGCTGTTTCTATTCTCTTTGCCATCTTGAAACTTTCTTTGCTAGACCATGCAGTGTGATGTCTTTATTTACATGGCTTTCCAGAAAGGAAACTGGGTTAAATCCCATGGGAGCAAATCCTAATTCTAGCATCAAGGATTTAACCCATCTGGAAAGTAATGGAGGGGTTGTAATGAGGAAATAGAAGCTAATCTTCCCATCGTGCCTCTTATTCAGGAAAAACAGGTAGGGAAAGAGATTGAGAGAACATATGTTCTTTCTTCAAGCAAGAACCGGTTCAGCAATTCTCTGTTCTTGGAACAGGTTGACTGAGCAAGGGACACATTGCACAGCAATAGGAGTTAAGGGTGTCAGCAGAAGAGAGACACACAGAAAATTTAAAGTCCTTTTTATTCAAAATGGATTTAAGGACAAAGTGAAACTGTGTCTGTTCAATAAAATTTAAAACTTAAGATCGTTTCCTAAGCCTAGTTGAGAACTCTCATATTATAGAAAGAGAAATGTTTTTGCTTAACTACATGGTTTTTATTTATTATGTGGACATTATAGTTATTTCAATTATTTCAAGATATAATCTAAAATTTCTTTAGTATGAATAATAATAATAATAATAATAATAATAATAACTGTATCCAACAAAATCATTTAATCAGATGTCTTTTGTTTTAACAGTGATTTTAGAGGCAGGAGAGATCACACAATGGTTAGGATTATTTACTACTCTTTCAGAGGACCTAAATCTAGATCTCTGTGAACCAATCAGGTGGTCAACAGTAAGGTGTAACTCCAACTCTAAGGTATTTGATGTGATGGGAAGCCTCCACTGGCACTCCTACATACATGTGCACACTCCCACACACAAGTACACATACACATACACATACACAGATACACTTTCTCTATGTTTATCTCTCTCTCAGACATACATACATGTACTTGTTCAAATAAATGTTTTAAAGAAGTAACACAATACTTTCATGTTTGCTTTGCTTTTCATTTATTTTGTATAAATATAAATCTGAAAAATGAATAATGAAATTAAATAAATATATTCCATGCTTTAGAGATTGCTATATAATAGCTTTTGCTAATATACAAAGGCTGGTAAGCAGATACCACATATGTGTGAGAAGGATTATATTCATTGTTTTATTTCACTATGTAATTGAGTATCCAAAGCTGATCTACTTTGCTGAAATTTATTATTTCATTTGTAATAAATCGTTTGGACATTATCTCATTATAAGTTGTGATGTTTATCATCAACAATACCCAGTCTTCAATAGTAATGACTGGTCTTAAGTAGTCTAACTCTGAAATGAAGAATAGACATACTTGACATTTTGATATTGCTTGCAGTCACTGAGGCATGATATTTTATGTCATGCTTAGCATAACAATTGAGACTGAGTTCACTTATGAGGTGTTAATGATAAGAAGGGAAAGGTTGACATATGGAAATTGTTTTGACCACTTAATCAATGTAATTTAGAAAATGCTTAGTAATGCAACGTTTTTCAGAATCTTTTATATAAAAAGAGAAGTTTACACCATTGTTGTATTGAAGTATATTATGATGTACATTATTACACTGGAATGTATTTTGATTTTGAGTGTGTGTTAATTTTGTAGCCAGAGATAAGGGGTATAAGAGATCCCCTTTATAGATGAATGCAGATGATAGATCATAGAACAATAATTGCATGAGGAAACAAACAGCTAAGTACTTGAGTCAGGAGTCAAATCTTGTGAAAGTTGTCCATTGCTGTCCTACTGTTCCATATATCAGTAGGAGGAAAGATTACATGGTCATAAGTTTGGAAAATAAGTGAATGTGTGTGTGTGTGTACTTCGTTGTCTTTACATTTTGTAGTAAATAAAAAATATTGAAATAAAACTCAAACTGTAGTTACTAACTATGTTGACAGATAGAGGAGATATGTGCTAAGACTATGATATTGAAAAAATAAAATATATCAGAATGAGCAGAGGGGATTTAAGGGGGTAAAATATGTCAAAATGGTTAGAAAAGCAAATAAATGCTCAAATAAGGATTTTTCTTAGCTGGTATGTAAACATAGTATAAATTTTTATGATTGAAACACAGTGGCAGTGGAGCATGAATAACCATATAGGTTATTTAAATGAAATAGAAATTATGGGTATAAAAATAAGAACAAAAGTGAAGCTTGTTTCATGATTATAATGGCACCTTAAATCATTGCTGTACACAGAGTACTGCTGTGGCAACCTTTTAAGAGGATATGTTCAGATCTATATCTTGTATTTCAGAGGAATTTAGAGGCCATATCAATCAGCAATGTACATATAAAAATGACAATACTAAATTCCCCTGAACGTGGACCAATAGAAATACTTATTCTGCAGTCATTATACATAAACAATAGAGAAAATATTGGTATATTTGAATACATAAAACAAGAAACCTCTACACAGGATGCCCAAGAATTAAGAAAATGTGTAGCTGAGAGTTTTCATTAGAGTATCAGAATGAGTGGCTGGAAGGATGACTGAGCATTTGAGAAAATGTACTGCTATAATGAAGCATTCAAGTTTGGATCCCAGGATTCACATGGTTACACACAAGCATTACTCATTTCCAGGGGATCTAATGTCCTTTTCTGGCCTCTGCAGCCTCTGCTCCATGTGGTTCACAGTCATACATGCAGGCAAAATACCCATAAACATAAAATAAAAATTCAATAAATCTTTTAAAAGAAGATTATCAAGAGACTAGGAATCCCTTTAGGGGCTCTTCCAAAAGTTTTTTGTTGTTGTTTGTGTTTGTTGGCTTGTTTTTTTTCTCTCCTTTGAGAATAGTACTTGCAATATTGTGGAGAATTTTTCACTATCCTTAGAATGACTCCACACTGTGAATGGTTTGGTTTTACCAATAGCCTATTCATACAAGAAGGAAAGAATATGTATTTCAAATACACTTGGGGATTAATAGAGCATATAGTAGAATATATTGAAATAAAAAATCTAAGGGAAAGTTGCTTTGATCTGTACCATGGAGACTTTGGATAATTTCTTGATAAAACTGTACAACTATAAGGAATTTTAGAGATCACAAGAGATCAAGGCATGAAAAATCTTTCTTGAAGGAAACAAGACGATCAGTGTTACTAGAGTTAGAAGAGATAGTTAGAAGAGAGGACAGCTAGGTCACATGGCCTAATTGATACTTGGGTGATGAAAAGCAATCACCGAAAGTTAGAAAGGTTTTCTTTGTTGTTGTTTTATTTCATTTCATTTTGATCTGCAAAGAAGACAGTATTTTGAAAATCAAGAGCATGCTATAGATGCATCATGCTGATTCCACTGATAACTTAAAGTTTCCTTACTCATACGTGTGTCAGCATTAACATTACAATATTGTATTAAAAGTTATTGGCTTGAATCTTGTTTGATTGAGGCTTCATTATCTAAGAGAGATACAGAAACTCAAAGTCTAAGGATTTGAATAACTCTGTAAATAAAAGAAAAAAAGAAGGCCTGGTATAGAGTCTAGCCTCTTGATGAAAAGTTCATTACTATTTTCACAAATATAAGAATTAAAATTTATGAAGCAGTTTGAATAAATTGTTTGAAATAATTTAATTATAATTTCAACATACAATAAACATATTTATTTTACGTATCTAAATGTTAAGTATTTCTATAGGATGAAATAGGTATATTCAGAGGACACACAGAAAGAACAACATCATAAATGTATTTTAGAAAACAACAAAGGCTATGACACTTCCTTGAATAATATTATTTTACTTTGAGAAAGTGTTGAATTGTAGCTTACTTCCAAAATTCAGGAAAACTCCTCCTAATAGGAAGAATATCAAACTTAGTTGAGCCGGGCGGTGGTGGAGCATGCCTTTAATCCCAGAACTCAGGAGGCAGACCCAGGTGGATCTCTTAGTTTGAGGCCAGCCTGGTCTACAGAGCGAGATCCAGGACAGGCACCAAAACTACAAAGAAAAACCCTGTCTCAAATAAATAAATAAATAAATAAATAAATAAATAAATAAATAAATAAATAAAAATAAAAATAAAAATAAAAATAAAAATAAAATAAAACGTAGTTGAACGAAACTCCAGGTCATTTTTGTCTTTTTATGTTGAGGTTAAAATATATATATATATATATTTCTTCACTCTTGACATCACAGGAATGATTATAATGAACACATATAATGGCCATTTTACTTGCTAAGAGTAAGAGCAAGGATGAGTTTTATTTTCTTTTATTCTTTTATCCACAATGAATTTATCATATAAAAAAGATGTAATAGTGATTTGGTAAAAGAAGGTGATTCTCTAAGCACTGGCATTTGTATTTGTTTCAGAACCCATGACAGACGTCGGCTGTAGACACACTCTCCTCTCTGACACATTTGATTGCTTACTTAAGAAAAACCCAAGACAGAGCACACACCTCAGTGACAAATCATCCACTTAATTTTGTTGATTTCTTGTTTTTTCTCCAAATTTTCATAGACATTTTAATATTTTTGCCAGTTTATTTTTTCTTTTTATTAGTTATTTGAGAATTGTGTACATTGCATTTTGATCACACTCATCCCTCCCCACTCCTGATAGCTTCATGACCCCCTCCCTACCCGCACATCTTGGTGTCTTCTTTATATTTTTATTTTTTTCATAACACATCAAGTCCAATTTGTTCTACTCATGTAGTAGAGGATGCGCAGTGTTCACTGGAGGATGGTCCTTCTACAGGGGATTCATTCTTAAAACTGATGCTTCCTATCCTTAGCTGGGCCTGGGACTTTATGTCCACTTACCTTCTGCATGAAAGAATTTTCTTTGACCTGATTGAATCTCCTGCACACTGTCTCGATAGCTGTGAATTCATATGTACAACTGTCCAACTATGTCCGGAAAACACTCTTTCATGTAGTCATTCACTGTTTATAGCTTTTATGTTTTTTTTTCTCCCTCTTTCGAAATGACCCCGAGCCTTGAGATGAGGAGTGAACATATAACTACCTAATATAGGACTGCAAGTTCCATAGTGTCTTATTCTCCATACCTTTTCTAGCTGTGGGTCTCTTTGTTATATACCATCTACTGCAAGAAGTTTTTCTAATGAGGGTTAAAGATGTATTCACCTGGGTCCATAACAAGTGTGGTGTCTTCAGGGTCTCTGGTAGCAAGCTATGCAAGAAACGGGCCAATCTCTAAGGAAGCGAGACAGGTAGAGAGAAGAGGACTGTCACAAGCAGGCAGTCACAGGACTTCATGTTCTGTTTTTAATGTAACTCAAATGGTATCTGAATGTCCTCTGTTTAAATAAAGATAAGATCAAGTTATATCACAAAACAATTTTCCGTAGAAGTCCAGAACCTTTCCCAGGATCATTTACTTCCTTCATACACTGACTAGTTCTCTGGTAGCTTTTGTGACTGTTCTCCATGCTCTTCAGTTGTCCAGACACTAACTGTGGCTGCTCTCTCAAACTGTAGATATAGTCATGAAGCCACTAATGTTATGTACCTTGAATGACCCGAATTTAGGGTCCAATAGGAGGAGATTGAGGTTTCACTGAAATAGTGTAGTTAACCCTGAAACTTAAATGTCACTCGTTATGAAGTGTCCTACAGCCGTCATGTCACTTAAGACATCCTGATCTGCCTCACAGCCCTTTTCTTCTTCTCCTCATCTAATCTCTTTACCCTCTCCCCTAGTCTTTCCTACCACAGCTCTCCTCCTGGTCATCAAACTTCAAAATGTTTTTCTTCTCACTTTTCTCTGGTAAGATACTGCTTTATTTACTTATTTTTATTTTTTTCCCTTAACATCTAAGCTGTGTTAGGAGAGAAAGTCACTACTGTGTTGTTCATTTAGATCATTTAGTGATTTCCTATTTTATGACAAATATTGACAAGATAGTGCAGTACCTACTTCAGCAAGTATATTATGAAGGAATTTTTCCCCTAAAAGGCACGCTTTCTTTTTTACCCCTAGAGTTATTCCAGTACTTATTGCTATAGTAATGAAGCACTTGTTTCCTCAAAGGAGAATCCTGTTTATTCTTCATAGTGCAAGTACTACAAGGCTCCTTCAAATAATCACCCCAGTGTCCTCAAGTTTCTATCAATGCCCTTGATCCTGCCAATGGATAAATTTTGTATTTGTTTGTTTATTTGTTCCTTTTGGTTTGTATTGGTTGTGATATTTCTTTTATGAAATACTAAATTAATTAAAATTGGCAAAGAACACTTATTAAAGAACTTTAATTAACACCAAAATACTTTATAAAGAAACTCCTCATGTGTTAATATTTCCTTATGAAGTCACTTTCTTATGATTTCAGTCACACTCCTAGGGGACAGGTTTTTTTTTTTCCCACTGGTGGAATGGTGATTTAACTAAAAATATGTATTCTTTAGATAGATGTTATTTCAATTGGCTTTTCTATATTTTTAAAATTAAAGTAAGGCAACTATATCAATAAGCAATTAAAAACATGAAGATGAGGAAATATATATATATATATATATATATATATATATATATATATACATGCTAAATGGGTAGTGTATCCTAAGTACTGGCATAAAATCTTTGCATTCTTTTCATTCTTCCAGCTTTGTAAGTAAGATGCTGTTATTTTCCTGTTTTATAGCTGTATAAACTAAGATATGTGTGTGGAAAATTAAAAAATATAAATAGTCTGTCTGAGTTTATGCTACCCCATGGCGCCATAGTGGCTCTTGGGTTGTAATAACATCTCAGTATGAAATACATGTTCCCTTTGTCTGTGCAGACCTTGAGAACATCTAGGCACCAAACTTTGATTGGTATTTAATGGATTTAAAATTTCAAATCCATCATTAGTCTACTCATTACTAAAGGAAGTAAAAATATATACAAATCCTACATATTTCTGTAAGAAAATAGGAAAAAATAATTTACCATTTTATTACCCATGTCTTTTAATTAACATATGATATAACATTGTTACAGGAAGTAATTCCTGTATTAAGGGAAAATACAATTAAGTCAATAAAATCACATCCGATCAGGTAAGAGAAATACTAGCAACTTTAGAAGACTGATGTCCTAGCTTCATCATTGAGAAGCAAGTTACTTACTGATTTTAACATTAAGTTCTTTACTTATAAAACGGGATCTCTGAATCAAGAACAATATGAGGATTATCAGACCTGCATATCCCAAACCGCTAGAACAAGCTATTAATGAAAACCTGAGTTCATTTCCATTTACTAGAGAACTTCTGTTTAGCAGTCTTTCTGTGTTGTCAAAGAGAAGTCACCATGAGGATTTATAGAGACTAGGGTGTCTAAGCTTAAGTGGCAAGATTACAGATTTCTCAATGCAGATAGAGCACCAGAGTTGAAAAAGTTATATGATGTAATTGTTCAGCATGGTTAGATCCAATGACAGTGTTGAGCTGTACTGAAGAGCAATCACTTGTCCACAGATAGTAATATTGTCCTATGAAGAAAGGTGTTTGCCCCTGTGAGCATCTCTTCCTCTTGTAAAGGAGATGGTTTGAATTTATAGTTTAAACAAGTATTTTCTTCGAGTTCTTGAAACATGAAAGTAAGTAATATGTGGTATTAATGAAGTTGAACTTTTATTGTTTTTTCTGATAGTCCATAAACCACAGAGATCTTTGGATCAGGGATCTCAAGATCAAATGAGATGATCCTCCTAAAACACATAGTATAGTGGTTGTTACCTAATTAAGGGATAAACAGAAGCCACTTACTAACATCTTTTGCATTACGTGTTTAGTAAATCAGATGTGGCTGGGGTTAGTGTAGCCTTATCCTGGCTAAAACTTTCAAGAATTGATAATCAGGCAGACTGTTAGAACATGTGGAGGAGTGGGTGGTTCACATGGGTCTGATTAGAATGAAGCAGTGTGAGCTACTACACAGCAGACTGTGGATATGCAAAAGGAAACACAGTAAAACATTTAGCAGACAAGCAGACATAACATCCTTGGTTCTTCAAGCAGAAAATATTGAGCTGAAATTAAGGAAGTGAGCAAGAAAATCTAAGAGTTGGAAGTCAGAGGAAGCCAGAGAAATTCGAAATGAAGAGAAGTTTGTGATATAGAAGGACTGAAGGAGAACAGGACATGACTCCCACTGCACTGTCGAAAGTTGAATCTCTGTTGAATAAACAAAAGTGTTCTGAAGCCTAGATGGTCTGTGAATAAAATGTGCTTGAAATAGGGAGATTTGGAAGTGTGTCCACAGGAGCAAGAGTAAAAATGACAAATGGGTAAATCTTTGTTGATGGTCAAAATTCTACCAGAAACAAGGCTAATTAAGGTTATTTTAGAGACTTTGTAATATTTATGCAGAGCTTTATAATCTTAGATGCTTATGATCATAAAGTACATTTTTAATATCCATTTATGGTTCCATTGGTTGTCCTCAAAAGTCTTGTGTATGTGTTACGGCAGTTTTACTTCACTGAGGTAATAGCAAAGCTGGCATTTAGAGGTTGTACACAAAGGTACCCAATTAAAATAGGACGCTGTCTTTCAAGACACAGACTTTAGTCCAGTATGCCCAAACAGGAATTATGTTGTTTAGCTTTAGGGGGATGCATTAGAACAGAATGACTTGTGAATCTTTCCTTTAGCTTTTTCCTTTTCTCATTTATTTGTCTGGCTTCACATGCTTAAAAAAGAAAAAAAAATCAAGGAAAGATTCAAGAAACTGTAGAAAAATTGTATTTGTATACTTCTAGTTCAGATTATAATAATGGAGATATGTGACTGGTGAGTTGATCTCATGACTCCCATAATAGCCTACCTAATCATGAAATTTTAATTTATACAATTCATATATATATACATATATACATACATATATATGTATACATATATATATATACATATATATATATATATTCCAGAGTGGCTGAGGGAATTAAGTGGAATTTTCTTTTTTTGTGCTTTTTAACAGACTCCCCTATTTCATTGATGTTAGATTTTCTATGAAAGAATTATAAGAAAAATGTTGAGGTATATTAGATATAGGGAAGAAAGGAGTAGAATAACTCTAAATAGGGTTATAAAGGGAAGGGAAAGAAATTCTCTGCTCCCTATTTCTGTTTCCTGCAGCATAATGGCCAGACAATGTCCCCTGAGGTCAGGAGGGCAATATCTAAAACTGAATCCAAAAAGAGAAACCAAGAAGTAAGAATTGTGAAGTTACATCCTGGCCAGAGGCACTCTTTCCCATCACCACCAATATATATAAGAAAACGGAAGGAGCAAGGGTGGATCCAAAAGCCAACAGGCAAAGGATGAATAAAGTGTGTACCTAGATTTTAAATAAAACTAAAACTTGATTATACAGAATTTAAGGTACTCAGTTACTCCATTTAGATAAAAGAATTTGCTTTTGGACAACTTTAACATATTATACCTATAAGGCAATCTGTAGAAATTTATGCAAAATTAAATACTATATTTTTCCTTGGGGCCTCAAACTCTTCAAAATTTGAAAATAGTTTAAAAGAAAGAACTATTTTCTCATTGCCTGAGTTTGGTTCACATGAATGCATTGGGATGTGACATAAGTTCTGTCTGTGATTATTCTTATTGGGAATGGGAGCCACATGTAATTTTGCAATTCTCACAGCTCTTAAAAATAAAAAATATATAGAGAGGGCTTGTGTTACAAGTTTCCAGTTTAATTACTATTATTAATCTTCTTTATGTGAGGCAGTAAACGGAAACCACTGGCTCAGTGAGCAGCCCACAAGCAAGCCACGCACGCCATCTTGTTGACAGCCTTTGTTGGGAGTCCTAGATGGATTATATCTAACTAAAACACTGTGTAATTATGGCTCCTTTGTGATTTCACATTCTCATCTTATGGTCGATTTTTCTTCCTTTGATGTATCATGTTGTGTTGAGTAGCTTATCTGAAAACATCAATATGCCTTTGAAAAGGAGAAAATCAAATTGCAACAGTTTATGTTCTCATAATGTGTGCATAGCCAAGGGGAAAGACAGCAAACAGGTACACATTGCCTCACATGTTTGCAGGTTGTAGCTGTTTGAAACATCCTAGTACCCTCATATTCCCTCTGAAGTAGGGCAGCTGGATTTTCTTCTGTATTTATACGTCTTCAACCAAAAAGCAGGAGATTGAGCATTACTATACATCCAGATGACACACATGTTACAGGCAAAGAGGCTAAGAACCTCTGACTCGTCTGGTTGAAAATTATACAAATTAGTTTCAAAATATATGAACCACGTACATTTTATTTTCAAATTTGTTTTAGGCAAATGTTATGCTTCATTCATTTTAGTATGTTTGTGAGTCAAAAAATTTAAGGTTATATTTCTCAGTTTCTACTTCAGACAATATGTTTTTAAATACAGAATTTTTATTTAATTTTGAAATTTTTATTCATGTATTCAACGTATTTTGATCTTATCTACCTCATTTACTTACCTCCAGTTGCTCCTGTGGATGCCCTTCCCTCAGTGAGTCTTCTCCCCAACTTCTTATCCTCATTGTTATTATTATTATTTTATTATCATTATTATTCCTATGAATCCAGTTAGTGCTGACCATATATATGTGTGTGGTATGATTCCATCCTCTGAGGAATGAGAAAACTGCTGTTATTAGGTCTCTGAAGCAAATAAACTCTGTCTCCCTCAGAGGTCATAAACTGCTAACAGCATTTTAGCTAAGGATAGAGCAGTAGATGCAATTCCTTTTAGTGGCTTGATCTAGTACAGGTCTTCTGCCACCAACCACAGTTGCTGTCACTTGCTGTGCATACCAGCCATGCCATGTCCAGAAAACAGCACTTCATGGCTCTACTCATCCACCAGCTTTTACATTCTTTCTTCACCCTTTTCCATGATGTTTCCTAAGCCTTCAATAAGGGGAAGATTGTTAGAGATGATCCCTCCACATTTGAGCACTCACAGTCACTTAGCCCTTTGACAAGTTATGAATCTGCACATTAGCTGCTACCTACTGCAAAAAGAGCTTCTTTGACCAAAATTGAGACCACCACAAGTTTATACTTATAAACAAAGATTAAGAAGATATGTTGACGGCGTGACCATCTAGCAAAAAAAAAAAAAAAAAATCCCGATGGTTTCTTCCTTAAGGTTCTTTTGACAACATTTAAAATATCAGACACGAACTCTTTCCTCTGAAGCAGGTCTCAAATACAGTTAGAAGGTTGTTAGTTTCCTCCACGATTGTCATACCATTATTGCACAAATGGATACAACTTCACTGATAGGTTAGTATTATATCATGTAGAGTCTAGTGTTGCTCAGGACTGCTGATGCCTTTTCTCCCAGAGCAGCTTGCATAACACCTTCCAGCACTATGGAAAGTAACCATTAGATAGAGTTCCTTGGTCAATTTTAAATTGATTTCTCAGTATTTTCAACCAAAGTGTGCTGTGTTCAGGAATCAGATCCATTTTTTATTATTAATGCTCAAATGCCTATGCTTTTTAATTTCCAGTGTAAATGTATTTTAATCCCATTATTCATGCATGACCACACTGCAACTATTTTAATCAGCATCTCTGTGACTGAAATTAATTCAGCAATTTGTTCAAAGTCCTAATAAGGTAATTCTTACATTGACTGACTAAGAATAAGGGTCATATACAAAATTCAAAGGAAGTGAATTTTAACTTCCTGACTGGTGCTATATATACTTATCATGTGACAATTCAGTATCTATATGAAATGTTTTCATGGCCAAGCTTGTGATTGCATTTGAGTGTCAGATTGCATGTACTTCCTTTAACAAGAAGACATCAGTCAATTTCTAGTGCAGCCTGGGGTTTTTTTTTTATTGTTTTTATTTAAATTTTTTTCATTTTACATACCAACCTCTGTTCTCCCTCCTTCCTCTTCTCCTGCTCTCCCCCATCTTTCCCTCGCCCCACTTCCATCTCCTCCTCATAGGAAGCAAGGCCTCCCTTGGGTAGTCAACACAGGCTGGCATACCAAGTTGGGGCAGGACCTAGCCCCTCCCCACTGCATCACTGCTGAGTAAGGCATCACACCACAGGGAATGGGCTCTAAAAAGCCAATTTGTGTACCTAGGTCTTGGTCCCATTGCCAGGGGACCCACAAACACATCAAACCATGAAACTGTCACCCATAGTCAGAGGGCCTAGTGCGTTCCCATTCAGGCTCCCCAGCTGTCAGTTCAGAGTCAGTGAGCAGGCAACCTGTCATTTTTATCATTAAAGTTAACTAGAGAAACACTGATTCCAAAAGAATACCAATTTTTAGCAATTTGATTTGAACAATTATAAAAAACAAACAATGTTGATTTATGAAATGTTGCTTAAACTGTCCTACCATTTATAAGAATCTCGTCAAGAGTTATTTTCCCCTATGCTAGTATGGAATCCAAGGCCTTATTAAAGAAGGCCTTATTATAAAAATGGCACCCCACTTCCTAAAAGAGAACTTTAAATGTTTTAGTCAAATGAAGTAGTCCTAGGTAAATGGCTATTTCTCATTTCATGTAAACATTCAAAATGCAGCATAATACTCAGCCTATTTTATTTAAATTAATTTTCCTATTTTTTCCTGATTAAAAATAGAATTAGCTAAATTTTTCTAGCTAGTATCATTTAAAACTTGATTAAACATGTAAGATATCATGAGGAATATACTATTATTCTTGTGATTATAACACAATAAGGTGATTTTTTGTTTTATAAATTTTACTTTACATTTTATTGAAAATAGCATTTTCTCTTCAAACAATATATCTTGATTACATTTCCCCTCCCTCTACTCCTCCCAGTTCTTCCAAAACCTCCCTTCTCATCTAATTGAACCCCTTTCTGCTTCTCAGAAAATAAACAGGCTTCTAAGGAGTAATAATAAAATATAATAAAATAAACTATAATAAAATAAGACAAAAATTAAAACATCAGAGTTGGGCAAACAAATAAACCTCAGGAAAGGAGCCCAAAAGAAGACACAAGAATCAGAGACTCACATTCTGGAATTCCATAAAAATACTGAGCTGAAAACTATGCTATATATCTAGAGGACCTGATGGAGAACCATGCAGACCCTTTGAATGCTGCTTCAGTCTCTGTAAGTTCATATGAGCTTTGATCATGTTGATTTAGAGGGCCTTGTTTTCTGGTTTCCTCCATCCCCTCTGGCTCTTAAACTCTTTCTGTCTCTTCTTCCACTGGGTTCCATGAATCATGAGGGGAGGGACTTGATAAAGACAAGGTCCCTTACTGTCTGCACAATGTCTGGCTGTGGGCCTCTGCATTTGCTCCCATCAACTGCAAAAAGGAGCTTCTGTGAAGACTGCTGAGAAAGGAATTGGTCTATGAGTATAGCAGAATGTCATTAGGAGTCATTTAATCCCAGCACTCAGGAGGTAGAGTCAGGTTGATCTCTGTGAGTTTGAGGCCAGCCTGGTCTACAGAGTGAGTTCCAGGACAGTCAAAGCTACACAGAGTAAACTTGTCTTGAAAAACCAACCAAAAACAAAAACAAAAAATAACCTCTGCCAGCTGAAATGACAAAATATCATTTTAAGTACTACTTCTGTGCTAAATATGAATTGTATTGTATTCATCTCCTTCCAGGTAAATATTTTTAAAGCATTATGATCCTGAAGTCAGCTGGTTTTAGAGTCTACTGTTAGTTATATCAGGGTGTGGTAGCTAGCTGTGGGTAGATATGCAAGGGTATATCTTAATCTTGTGAGCACAGCCATAGCTGCTCATAGAGTTATTGCTTCAAGTAAATTGCATGTGATGCATTCTTTGTATTACAGATGCAAACTTTAATTGTAATTCTTCATTTCCTTATAACTATTAGAGTACTTAATATTAGCAAAAAAGTCATCTATAGAAAAGGCAGCAACAAGCAGAAAAATTAAATTTCAGTTGATGAAGCAAAACATAGTTTTTGAGAAATGACTGTATTTCTGGTTTTTGGCTAATCATCAATTGAGAACTTTGTGTAGCCTTGCTTCTCGTATCAACCAGGGACTAACAGTGTTGCTATCTCCTAGGATCTCATTAGAAATGCAGAATTTTGGGCTCAGCCCAGTTCGACTAAAGCAGAAGCTGCATTTTAACAAGATCCCTACATAATTCGTTTGAGCCTTAATATTTAGAAAGCACTCCATATAAAGTCTATAAATAAAAGCACCAATGAAGCTACCTAGAGGTGAAAATTTTATTTCTGAGATATGAGCTCAGTGCTTGCTTCTAGTACACTAAATAACACAAGTTGAAACTGGGGAACTAATGATAAAAGAAGTGAAAGACATGTTAAAACAATACAAAATCATTGTGACTGATGCATAAATTAAAAATAATAATTTCATAGAAAGTGATGTCTAAGTGGATTTAAAAGCCTTTTCCTTTAAGTTCTATTGAACAATTGAATAGATTGTAAAAATTAAACCATTGTGTTGTAGTTCATTTGGTAATGTTACTTTTCTTCCCTTTAATAAACAAAGTCATGGTGCATTTTACTATAGCTGAATATTATGAGTATAAAATGCAAACACTAACACAATCTCTATGTGTTATTATCTGATCAAAAAACATGGGAATTACAACACTTAAAAAATAGATTCTCTCATACAGTAGTACACTCCAACCACAGTTACCCATTCACTTACGCCTTCTAGCTCCTATACATCTACTCTCTTCCCCCAGACATACTCTCCCTCCATTTCCTCCTCAGAAAGGAGCAAGTATCTAAGAGAGACAGCCAGACAGGACAAAATAAGATGCAAAGCCCTCATATCAAGGCTGAACAAGGCAACCCAACAGGAGAAAGAGTTTCAAGAACAGGCAAAAGAGTTCAGAGGTACAACAACTCCCCATTGTTAGGAGTCCCACTATAACACTAAGCTAACAGCCATAACATATACACAGGGGACCTGGTGCAGACCCGTGCAGGCCCCGTTCTTGCTGTTTCAGTCTCTTTGAGCCAATGTGAGCCCTGCTTAGTTGATTTGGTGGGCCATGGTCCTCTGGTGTCTTCCATCCCCTCTGATTTTTATAGTCTTTCCTTCCCCTCTTCCACAGGGTTCCCAGTCTCTAAGGAGAGGAACCCTTGATTTAGATTATCTCTGCATAATGTCTGGCTGTGGGTCTCTGCACTGCTCTCATCTGCTGCTGGAGGAAGTCTCTCTGATGACAACCGGACTAAGCACTGATCTATAAGTAAAGGAATATCATTAGGAGTCTTTTCACTGTATTTTTTTTTCTTTTTCTTGTGCCAATCATTTTTGATTCAATCTTAGGTCCTTGGATTTTCCAATCTCTGGTTCCTGGCCATCCGGGCAGTGTAATGCATGGGCTTTCTCTCTTGCCATGGGCCTCACATTAAATCAAACATCGGTTGGCTACTCCAACATGCTCTGAGCCACTGTTAATCCAGAACATTGTGTAGGTGGGGAAGATTATAAGTGGATGATTTTGTGGCTGAGTTGGCATCCAGGTTTGCCTTTCCATAGCCTTCAGAGTAACTTTTCACATCAAAGAGATTAGAATGTAGGGGTAAAGCCTCCAAGTCCACAGCAGCTGAACACTCAAAGAGCCACACTCCAAGAGCTGAGTAGAAGTTATCCTTAGCAGTGGAGTCCTGCTGTTAGTTTTCAGAAGGCAACCTTCTGTTTTAGCATCAGTCTGGAATCTCTACTGGACCTTTTCACCCAAAATCTCAAATGAATGTAACCTGGTTGCACAACTGGAAGCTTTGCCTGACTACAGAAGATGGCCAGTTCAGACTCCATGTCTTTCATTACTAGGAGTCCTCACTTATGGTGATATTTTAATTGTACTGAAATGTGATTTTATTTGTATGTTAATAAATAAAGTTGCCTGAGGGTCAGAGCTAATAGCAAGCTGAAACTGGGCGGTGGTGGTGCATGCCTTTAATCCCAGCTCTTGGGAGGCAGAGCTAGGTGGATCTCTGTGTGTTCAAGGATACAGCCAGCATGGAGACACATGCCTTTAATCTCAATACCAATCATAGAAGACCTGGAGGTCTGCACAGACAGGCAGTGACAAGGAGGTCATGTGGTTGGGTTTACAACCAATGAGAAGGCAGAATAAAAAGTCTATAAAAAGACAAACAGACAGGAAGTAGGTCTCTTGCTGAGGAAAATAGCAAAGACAGTGAAGGGTAAGGTTTTTAGCTCTTAGCTATGACCTCTTGGGCTTTCATCTTTGCATTGACTCTGTGTTTCTTATTTAATAAGACGGTTACATCTACACTCACTAGGGTCACCCTCATAGATTTCAGGAAGTTTACACTGCACTGTTTCTACACACACCCCTCAAATGATCCCCAATTCCCGATGCCTCTCACCATACTCCCTCCCTCCATGCCTCCCACCTGATTCCCTTCTACTCCCAATCCCACTTTCCCCAGTCCACCCTCAGAATCTATTCTGTTTCCCCTTCCCAGGGAGATTCATGCTTCTGTCCTATAGCCATCTTCTTTACCTAACCTCTCTGGGTCAGTGGATTGTAGCTTGATTATAATTTACTCAAAAGCTAATATACACTTATAACTGAATGCATACCACATTTGTCTTTCTGGGTCTGGGTTACCTTACTCAGCATGATTTATTTTTTCTAATTCCATCCATTTGTCTGTAGATTTCACAGTGTCATTTTTTTCAACCACTGAGATATAATACATTGTATATGAATCACAATTTCTTTAGCCATTCTTCAATTGAAGAGTATCTATGTTGTTTCCAGTATGTGGCTCTTATGAAAAAAGACGTAATGAACATAGTTGAGCAAGTGTCTATGTAGTAGGATGGTGTATCCTTTGGGTATATACCCAAGGGTGGTATATCTGAGTCTTGAGGTAGGTTGATTCTTGATTTAGTGAGGAACCACCATATTAATTTTCAAAGTGGCTGTACAAATTTACACTCCCACTAGCAATGGAGGAGTGTTCCCTTTGCTCCACATGCTCATCAGCCTGAGCTGTCACTTGTGTTATTGATCTTAGCCATTCTGACAGGTGTAAGATGAAATCTCAAAGTAGTTTTGATATGCATTTCCTTGATGTCTAAGGATGTTGAACATTCCTTTAAGTGTTTCTCAGCCATTTGAGATTCCTCTACTGAAAAATTCTCTGTTTAGTTCTATACCCATTTTATATTGTACATTTGTTTCTTTAATATCTAATTTCTTGAGTTCTTTTTGTATTTTGTATATTAGACTTCTATTGGATGTAGTTTGGTAAAAATATTTTCCCATTCTATAGGTTGCCTTTTTGTCCGATTGATGGTGCCCTTTGCCTTACAGAAGCTTTTTAAATTTTATGAGGTCCCATTTATTAACTATCAGTCTTAGTGCCTATACTATTACTGTTCTGTTAAGGAAGTTGTCTCCTATGCCAATGCGTTCAAGGCTCTTCTCTACTTTCTCTTTTACCAGGTTCAATCTATCTTGTTTTATGTTGAGAATTTTCATCTCCTTGGACTTGAGTTTTGTGCAGGGTGATAGATACAGATCTTTTTGTGTTTTTCTACATGCAAACATCCATTTTGACCAGCACCATTTGGTGAAGATCCTTTTTTTTTTTTCCAAGTGTGCATTTCTGGCTTCTTTATAAAAAAAAAAAATCAGATGTCCATATGTGTGTGAATTTATATCTGGATCTTCAGTTGGATTCCACTGATCAATGTGTCTGTTTTTAAGTCAACACCATGTGGCTTTTATTATTATAACTCTGTAGTACAACTTGAAATCAGGGATGGTGATACCTCCAGCAGTTCTTCTATTGTTCAGGATTGGTTTAGCTATCCTGAGTTTTCTGCTTTTCCATATGAAGCTGCGAATTGTTCTATCAATATCTTTAGAGAATTGGGTTGAAATTTTGATGGGGATTGTTTTTGGTGTGACAGTCATCTTTACCATGTTAATCCCACCAATTTATGAGCATGTGAGATCTTTCCATATTCTGATACCTTCTTCAATTTCTTACTTCAAAGATTTGAAGTTTTTAATCATACAAGTCTTTCACTTGACCGGTTAGAGTTACCCCAAGATATTTTCTATTATTTGCAGCTACTGCGAAGGGTGTTGTTTTGCTGATTTTGTCATCAGTCTTTTTGTCATTTGTATATAGCAGGGATACTGATGTTTTTGAGTAAATCTTGTATCCAGCAACTTTGTTCAATGTGTTTATCAGCTGTACTAGATTGATAGTAGAATTTTTAGGGTCATTTATGTATACTATCATGTCATTTGTAAATAATGATACTTTTGACTTCTTCCTTTCCAATTGTAAGCCCTTGATCTCCTTCAGTTGTCTTATTGCTCTAGCTAAAACTCAAGTACTATATTGAATAGCTATGGAGAAAGTGGACAACCTAGTCTTGCTCCTGATTTTAGTGGAATCGCTTTGAGTTTCTCTTCTTTTAATTTGATGCTGGCTATAGAAGTGCTGTAAATTACTTTTATTACATTTAGATATGTTCTTTGCATCCCTAATCTCTCCAAGACTTTTATCATGAAGGGGTGTTAGATTTTGTCAAAGGTTTTGTCAGCATCTAATGAGAGAATCATTTTTTTTTTCTTTCAGGTTGTTTATACGGTAGATACACTGACAGATGATTGTTTGTTGAACCATCCCTGCATCTCTGGGATGAAGCCTGTTTGATCATGGTGTATGACCTTTTAGATGTGTTCTTGGATTCAGTTTGCAAATATTTCATTTAGTGTTTTTGCATCAATGTTCATAAGGGAAATTGGTCTGTAATTCTCTTTGTTTAGTCTTTATGTGGTTTGGGTATCAGTATAACTGTGAACTCATAGAATGAATTGGGTAATTTTCCTTCTGTTTCTATTTTGCGGAATAATTTGAGTATTGATGTTAACTCTTCTTTGAAAGTCTTGTAAGAATTCTGTGCTAAAACCTTCTGTTCCTGGACTTTTATTTTTATTTTTTTTTTTGTTGTTGTTGTTGTTGGGGGAGACTTTTAATGACTGCTTCTATCTCACAAGGGGTTATTAATCTATTTAAGTTGTGTATCTGATCTTGTTTTAACTTTGGTACGCGGTACCTCTCAAGAAAATTATCCATTTCTCTTAGATTTTCCAATTTGGTGTATAAATTTTTAAAGCATGTCCTTATGATTTTTTGGATTTCCTCACGCTGTTATGTCCTCCTGATTTTTCTGATTTAATTAATTTGTATATTCTCTGTCTTTTAGTTAGTTTGGATAAGATTTTTTTTCTATTTTGTTGATTTTTCTCATTGAACCAACTCTCTTTTTCATCGGTTCTTTGTATTGTTATCTTTGTTTCTGTTTTATTGATTTCAGTCCTAAATATGATAATTTCTTAGCATCTATGCCTCTTGGATGTGCTTAACTCTTTTTGTTCTAGAGTATTTTGTTGTGCTGTTAGGTTACTAGTATTAGATCTCTCCATTTTTTATGTCAGTGCCTAGTTTCCTGAACTTTCCTTGTAGTGTTGCTTTTCATTGTTTATTGTAAGTTTGTATATGTTGTGCATTCACTTTCATTAAATTCTAGAGTCTTTAATTTCCTTTTTTTTTCTATTCTGTTGTGACTCATTTTTCATTTGCTAGAGAGTTGTTCAGTTTTCATGAGTTTGTAAGATTTCTTACATGTTGCTGATTGATATCCAACTTTAATTAATGGTGGCATAATAGGATGCATGGTGTTCTTTTAATTTATTGAGACTTGCTTTGTGTTAGAGTATGTGGTCAAATTTGGAGATGCTGGGATTAAGGTATATCCTTTTGTGTTTTGGTAGAATGTTCTATAATTAACTGTTAGGTTCATTTATTTTATAACATTAGTTAACTCCAACATTTCTCTATTTACTTTTTGTGTGAGACATCTATTCATTGGTGAGAGTAGGGTATTGAAGTCTCCCACTAATAGTAGTATGTTAGGGCTAATGTGTGATTTATGCTTTAGCAGTATTTCTTTACAAAGGTGCGTGCCCTTGCCTTTGGGGGCATAGATGTTAAGAATTGAAATGTCATCTTCTTGGATCAGTATGTAGTGTCCTTTATCTCTTTTGATTTATTTTGGTTTGAAGTCTATTTTGTTAGATATTAAAATAGTTACAACAGCTTGCTTCTTAGGTCAATTTGCTTGGGATATCTTTTTTCAATTCTTTACACTGAAGTAATATCTATCCTTGATGTCAAGGTGTGTTTCTTGTATGCAGCAGAGGGATGGGTCCTGTTTTCATATCCATTCTGTTAATCTGTGTTTCTTCATGGGAAATTGAGGCCACTGATATTGAAAGGTATCAATGGACAATGATTGTTAATTCCTGTTACTTTGTTGTTGTTGATTGTGTTTGTGTTGATGGTGATGGTTTGTGTGTGTGTGTGTGTGTGTGTGTGTGTGTGTGCCCATGTGCACATGCTTCTCTTCTTTTCCTTTTGCTGATGTATGATTATTTATTTCATGTTTGTAGTTAACCTCCTTGGTTTGGGTTTTTCCTTCTAGAAACTTTTGTAGGGCTGAATATGTAGATATTCTTTAAATTTGACTTTATTGTGGAATATCTTATTTTCCCCATCTTTTGTGAGTGAAAGTTTTGCTAAATGTGGTAATCTGAGCTGGCATCTGTGGTCTCTTAGAGTGTGCAGCACATCTGTCCAGGCCCTTCCGTCTTTTAGAGTCTCCATTGAGAAGTAGGGTTTAGTTCTGATAGGTCTGCCTTTATAAGTTATTTGGACTTTTTCTCCTACAGCGTTTAATATCCTTTCATTATTTTGTATGTTTAATGTTTTGATTATTATGTGGTGAGGGGACTTTCTTTTCATTTCTAGTCTAGTTGGTGTTCTGTGTGCTTCTTGAACCTTTATAGGCATGTCCTTTTTTAGGGTAGGAAAATTTCTTATATGATTTTGTTGAAAATGTTTTCTGTGCCTTTGAGCTGGTATTCTTTTGCTTCCTTTATTCCTATTATTCTTAGGTTTGGTATTTTCATAGTGTCCCAGATTTCCTGAATGTTTTGTGTCAGAAAGTTTTTAGATTAACATTTTCTTTGATCAATACATCCATTTATTGTATTATATTTTCAATGCCTGAGATTCTGTCTTCCATCTCTTTTATTCTGTTGGTGAATCTTGCCCCTGGTGTTTCTGTTTGCATTCCTAAAATTTTCATTTCCAGAATTCCTTCAGGTTTTATTTCTATTACTTTTATTTTCATCTTTCAGGTCTTGAACAATTTTATTTGTTTCCTTCAGTAATTTTATTTGTTTGTTTGTTTTCTTGGCTTTTTTTAAAGGAAGTTATTCATTTCCTCCAATTGTGTGTTTGTGTTTTTCTGAGTTTCTTTAAGGGTTTTATACATTTCATCTTCAAGAATCACTGTCTTCTTCAAATAAGTTGTTTTAGGTTTTTGTTCTAATGTTCCAGCTATGTGGGAATATTCAGGGCCTACTGTGGTAAGATAGCTGGTCTCTTGATGGTGACATAGTGCCATAGTTGTTATTGATTGTGTTTTTATGCTGGAGTCTAGGTATCTGTGTTTGGGGTGATTATAGATCTAGGTGCTGATTTCTGGGTTTGTCTCAGTAGGGTCATATTTTTGTTCCTTGGTTTCTGTTTCCTCTCTGGAATTTCAGAGGCTGTGTTGGCTGAGTGTTACCTATTTTACTGGCCTACTCAGTTGGTGTATTCATGGAGGTGGAAGGTGGGGGTTAGGGGAATGCTTGCTGATGCTGAAGGCTAGAGTAGAGAAGGGCAGTGGAAATGGTCTATAGCATCCAGAGGAGGCATGCACAGGGTGGAGGGGAAGCTGCAGCTCATGTCCTCTTGCAGTGCTAGGGATAACTCTGAGAATTGGGTCTGGGGTAACAGACAGTAGGGAAGGTCCTTGAGCAAGCTCTCTGGTCTTCTGGCAGTTATTGCCTGTGGTTGAGCAGTGGAATCACAACTCTTATGGATACCAATCTGTGTATTTGGGATAACTGGATAAACTCACATAAAAATGTTTAATTTCTATAAATTAACAATTTACAAAACAAAAAGACAAAATAAAAGAAAGCAAAACCAATCTTTTCTGTTGAATGACCCCTGTCCTCTGCTGTAGTTTTTTGAGTATTCTTGCCAAATAAAAACTATATAGATTTAAGGTATACAACTTGATGTTTTGGTATACATAAACATTCTAAAATTGTTGCCACATTCAAGCAAATTAAATATTTATATCATGTAGTTATGGTTTTTGTTGGTGTTAAGAACTTGAAATCAAACACCTTATATAACATCAAGCATGGAGATCTGCTTTGTAATGTGTGATCACCATCTTTCAACAGATCATGGTAACACTCACTGCCATATCTAAAGTACTCATAACCCATGGTTAGCTAATGTTCTTCTAGAGTGAAGTGAAAGAACTGATAAACATTTTAGCTACATTTTGTTTTGTTCCAGTTTGAATGAGACAGTGGAGATTCTCCATTAATATGGTATCTGCATTAAGATTAGGTTGGTTCATTGTGTAAACCATAGATATAATAAATATAGAATTAACATTAGTGATTGTTTTTCAACCACAAAATGAAGTTAATGAAAGTCGTTTAAAGTTAAAAAAGGAAGCATATGTCTCTTTTAAGTTTTGCTATTTTTGTTATTGTAGTTTGAGACAGGATTTTGCTATGCAGACCAGGATGGCCTGTATGTTACTGTGTAGTTAGCCCAGGATATCCTCCAACTCAGGGCAATCTTCTTGCTTGTGCCTCATAGATACCACAATAATAGGCACAGTCTATCATTCTCAGCTGATTTTATTTATTAAGATTTCTGTGTGTTAATCCATATTTTCTGAGTTGTATTTAAAATTGCAAACAGGAAACCCTGATTTAAAACACATCACTTAAACAAACAAACAAACAAACAAACAACAACAAAACCCCACCAACACTGGGTAGTATTCATTGATTGTGAGTCTTGGTTTAAGCCAGTAGCAGTTGGACTCTCTTCACATTGTTTGCGTAAATTTACTTTAGTTATAGTAACGATTATGCTGTCATATTTTTGCTTGGCATGCTAAATGTGATGGGAGGATTTGATGAGGCAGAGAGTAAAGGGTTGAAGAAAATGGTGGGACAAACCCTTCTCACTTACTGAGACGGCTTTCTTAGTTTATTTAGTGATGAACTGCCTGGAGATAGCAGTGAAAAGATGCTGAAGGACAAGGGTGCTGTTTGAACATTTCCACCGAGTGGAAAGAGCAATGAATCCATTACTTCTTTTTTTCTTATATGCGTAGTAACTTTTGTAATGTAGAGCTTAGTGGATGTTTATTTTCAAATATACCCATGATAAAAATGTTAGACAAGATGTATACGGATATTCTGACCTGACTACATTTTAGAAGATTTTGCTTATTAGGTGACACTTTAGATTGTTTGAAATGAGGAAGGTCTCAACAGGCATGCTCAGTTTGATTTTATTTTGTAATTCCACCTCCTACATTTCATTGAAAATTTTTTATTTCATCATGAAAAAACAACTAAATCTAACAATGCTGCATTGTGTAATACATCATCATGAATGGCAGGAGATACATGGTTCATTTTATTTCATGGAACTGTTTTGATTTTCTACCTCTTTAGAATATTTTACATTAAAAATAGCTTAGGGTGAATAAACTCCTACTCCTGCTCCAGAAGTCCAAGACACTTTTCATAGTCCATAGTCAAAAGGGTTTAAAATACACAACACAAATAGCTACAGGCTGAAAAGTTGAAATGACCATCTGTTCTGTTTATGGACACCTACTTACAAAATTTCACAAATTGTTTATCAATCACACATTTTTCAATTGGTGACCTGTGGAGTAAGATCTCAGCACAACTGAATTTGTAAGCACATTTAAAAATTTTTTTAAAACAGAAAATTGTAAAATTAATGATAATTTTCATTCAGCTGCTTACTGAGCCATCCGCTTCTGGGGCCAACAGCAAAGTAAGACTTCAGGCTCCATCCTAGACTTAGGAAATTAGATCTGTGTTTTAACAAACCCTTTGGAGATGTTTGTACACAGTAAAGTTTAGGAAGTACTGGTAACCAATTTTTTTTTTCATTTACGTCTAGAGTATCAAGAAATTGTAGGAGCCATAGTACTACCCATCCCCTGAAAGTAGGAATAATTTAGTACATCCTCAAGTGAAAAGCTTATGTATTAGAATTTCCAAAGAGAAAAATAATCTCAGCCTTACATGCTTTGAACTGTACCTACTGTTGTCTATTTATACTCGTACAGCTTTTATAGCGATGGTTCTTTTTTGGTAAAACAAAGAATAAAAATTGTTTCTAATGGCTGAATTTGTCTGCCTCTATTGTATTTGGTGCTCTTAATTTTTTGACAGTTTAAGAATATTATTTTAGTTTTCTTAGAATTATGGAAATCATGCTGTTTTGTTCCCTGTAGGAGTTAAAATAAAATATTGGTAATTATGCATATTTAACTTTCAAAAGGCCAAGTGATTACTCACAGCACTTCTAAAAAGGAAAATTATTCCAGATATTCATAAATCAGCTCCTTGGTAAAGGACTTTGAAGTCTGAAGTTGCATTGTGATGAATATTCCTACTGAGGAAGATCAGGATGAAACATGACTTTATTACCATCACTCTTCTTTGCTCTTTCCCAGATGCAAGACGAAAGTCTACCCTGATGAACTGCCAAACACAAGTGTAGTCATTGTGTTCCATAATGAAGCTTGGAGCACTCTACTTAGAACTGTCTATAGTGTTATAAATCGCTCTCCACACTACCTGCTCTCTGAGGTCATCCTGGTCGATGATGCCAGTGAAAGAGGTATAAACTATGCTTCCATGCCTGTAATTTGGAACCCTTTTTATTATCAGAAGGTAGTGGGCAATGATCTATGTTCTGCTTTATAATCAACCACCTATAAAATCGATACATACCATATAGTCACATATGCATTTCATATATAGTATATATTGTTGATGCACATTCAACTCTGAGAACAATTAAATACTTTCAGTTTATTTTTATATCCCATTTGGCACTAACTATCCTTAGAAATCAGTCAAAATGATTTTTTAAAATGCTTTATTGCTTCCTAACTAGTTAATACTGAGAATATATATGACTTGATATGTAACATTAATTAACTGATGAGATCTCTACTAGTTACCCCAATTTTGTTCTAAAACAACTCCAAATCTTCCTCATCCATTCTTGTTCCACGTTACAGATTTTCTCAAGTTGACATTAGAGAACTACGTGAAAACTTTAGAAGTGCCAGTAAAAATTATCAGGATGGAAGAGCGCTCTGGGTTAATACGTGCCCGTCTCCGCGGAGCAGCTGCTTCAAAAGGACAGGTCATAACTTTTCTGGACGCACACTGTGAGTGCACCTTAGGATGGCTGGAGCCCTTGCTGGCGAGAATAAAGGAAGACAGGTAGGGAGCCTCGTGTTAAGTCTGCAAGGCTTACACCTGGACCTTCCAGGGCAGCTCCAGCTGTCCATCACAATGCCTCGTCCAAGGTTCTATTTTCAGAAGGTTTATTTCACATGCTTTGAAAAAAGCAGCTTTTCTCATTTTTAAGTTGAAAATCGGACTGATTCATGTTGAGCATGGGTAATTGATTAAGAAATAATCAAATGATTCAATGAAAAATGTTTTGAGCATTTGTAGGTGAAGTAAATCAATCTAGTCTGGCAGCATATGTTGTAGGCAATTTTCAAAGCACCTTTGGTACTCCCAACTCCCCTGTACAGGGACTGCAGATGTTCTTACCAACTTGCTTATGTTACTGGCAGTTCAGTGAATACTCTAGTTCTTCTCACTCCCTCAGCACTGATCTCTTCACTCTTCCCGTGCATTCTGACTCTGACTCCCGAGGGGTCGCAATCTAGTTCAACCTCACCTGGAAGAAAACTCTCTCTCTCTTCTCTTCTCTTCTTCTCTCTCTCTCTCTCTCTCTCTCTCTCTCTCTCTCTCTCTCTCTCTCTCTCTCTCTCTCTCTCTCCTTCCTTCCTGAAATAATGCCACTATTAAAAACACAAATAGAGCAAAGTATAATTATTTAAACAATATTCTTTCTCTACCTGTCAATTTTAAAATTTGAAAAACTGAACTTTGCAGAAGTGAAGAACCTTCACACATACCTGCAGTTCTTCCTAATGATGATGACATTTTGTAGCTATTCATAAACATGCATGATAAATTAGTGTAATTCTTAGTACCTAATGAAGATAACAAACATTGAATGCTATGTATTATGATAAATCATTGTAGAGCACATCACTTGCATAGCCATTTCATGTGCAGTAGAAGATCCAGAATTTAAAATTTTAATTAGTTGTTCCAGACAACGACCGCTTAAAGTAAGCTAGTTCAGCCACATCACACAAATGGCAGAAGCTGGTGCTTTCCATGAAGACAGATGGAGGCTGTCAGCAAAATGAACCACAGCAGGTCAAGAAAGCAGTGGGAACTTCTTAATCAAGGGAGTACAGTACACAGCTACTAACATTTTATGTGTTGGCCTGTGACCACAGAACAGTGAAACTAACAAAGCAAAATGAACTTAGAATACCTTCAATATAAATTCTGGCAACATTTTATACATTATGCTGTTCTTTTCAACATGCATTTCATATTCAACTTAATAAGTTGTTAATATAATGTTTCATTATAGCCATGCATAAGCCATCTATTTTTATTCTAACAATTCATTTGCATCATATTTGTATATAATGAGTCTTTTTCCTGGTCATAAATTTTTACATTGCCATAAGAAGACAGTAAAATATGCTTGAGATTATTAGATCTGATTTCTTCCCCTTCAAAGTTAAGTTATTAAATCCAGTAAAGAAAGAGATGTCATGATTTGGTTGTGTCTAGATTCACCAAGAAGCTTTCCTAAGGGTAGATGAAGCTTATTGACTTCAGAGAACTTCAGGCCATGCCCAATTGTGTGGCATATACAACCCACATGACAATGAGTGGCAGTAATATTGCACTTACCAAATAAAATGTAATTGAAGTCTTGTTTGGCTTGCTACACCTATGCATACAATCACTCTGTTCTTCAGAATTAGCTACAATCAATGCCACCTTGAGTCAACTTGAACATTTTCTTGTGGAGATGATTGACATTTGGTCCCATAGCAAACCACTAAAGCCACAAAAAAAAAAAACAAAGAATGAAAGAAGCCACAACACAGACAAAACAATATACCCAATAAAATAACCAAGTGAAACATTCTTACCCTAAATAGACTCACAAGCCCCTGAAACATCTTAACTATAGGAAACTAGGGTGGAACAAAAAGACAAGAGTTACTGTCTTTATTTTAACAAAGCACCTGGACTGAGACAATAATAGACTCTTAGTTCCCTGACAGCTTGCTGATGAAGTTGTCAGGGCCCTGGTATCCTTCACAGAAACTGTTTCCTGTAAAATCACCTATAGAACATGATTTTAATTGATACTGTTTGTTTTTTTCCTAAAAGGAGATTTCTCTGTGGCAAGTTTCCCTGTGCTCTTTAAACTAACTTAATCTATTTGAAATGCAAACCTCCAGATCTAATATTCTCTCATATATTTTCCATCTCTCTATGCTATTGCTTTTTAGTGGGTTATAGCTAAAATGATGCATAATATCAGAGCAACTTGACTAATCATGCTGTGGGTGGAAGTTTATGAGAAACAGACCATGTTCATCCTGCTGAATTTGTAGTTAGAATGCATTTTAAAGTCAGCTTGAAGGTCAATTAGAATATTTGATTAGATTTCATATCACAACATTAAGGTAAAGGTGAGGAAGAAAGATAATGACAGAGGAAATGGTTCTGCAAAGAAAGGGGATAAAATAAAAAACAGTGTAGTCATAAAAAATTAAATGTTATCATATCATCTATAATCAACTTGAAGAATTGAATGTAAATTATCATTTATATATGAATTGGGTTTTGTTTTTCTACAGGAAAACAGTTGTGTGCCCTATCATTGATGTTATTAGCGATGATACCTTTGAATACATGGCTGGGTCAGACATGACTTATGGTGGTTTTAACTGGAAGCTAAATTTCCGATGGTATCCTGTTCCTCAAAGAGAAATGGATAGGAGAAAAGGAGACAGAACACTACCTGTCAGGTGTGTAGAGCATTATTTCCCAACTAGTCATATTTTTATTCTTCCTTTAACCAAAGGACATTATAAATCTATTCTCAATTTTAAAGATCCTTAGAAATATTTATTATTGATGTACATTTTTACCTTTTACTCAATCATGTAGGAATCAATGGCAATACTGAATGTGGTTAAAATTATCATGGGCAAACTTGTGTATTGATATAAATGCCAGGTATCTTTGGATGCCTTAGGGTTGTGATTATAGGTATGTATATGTACATATATATATGTACACATATATGTGTGTGTATGTGTATGTATACATATATAGCATACACACACACACACACATATATATATATATATATATATATATATGTATGTATGTATGTGTATAGAGTATCAACTGCCAGAAAACCAAGAGTCTACCATTTTCTCAATCCAGGTGTTTTGTTAAAATAAATACAAAAACTCTTGTCTTTGTGTCCTACCCTAGTTTCCTATAGTAAAAGAATCATATATGTGTGTATAAAATATAATTCTTTATGATTTCTGAATGCCTTGATATTTCAAGTAAATATGAAATGTATATATTATAATGGATTTGTTCTCAAACATGGAATGACCAAAATGTTTTGGTAAGTATTCTAAATTTACCATTCTTAAAAAGCTATCTTCCTTTAGCAATCATAGAAATAGTCATTTGAAAAGTTTTTGTGAACTAACAGATACCGATTTTTTTTTTCAAAACTAAATGACTCATTGATTTGAGTTGTTTATCAGTGAAATGCACCTTACTCTTATTTCTGAAGCAGAGATCTATAGCTGGAGTTTTCTCCAGTCCTGCCTGGCCCACAGTCAGGACAAATCTCTCTCACCTGCCAGTCCCACAGCTGCTCAGACCCAACCAAGTAAACACACAGAGACTTATATTGCTTACAAATTGTGTGGCCATAGCAGGCTTCTTGTTGTCTAGTTCTTCTATCTTAAATTAACCCATATCTATTAGTCTATAAGTTGCCATGCAGCTCATGGCTTTCCAGTACCTTACATGTTGGTACTCATGGTGGCGGCTGGCAGCGTCTCTCTGCCTCAGCTTTCCTGTTCCCAGAATTCTCCTCTCTCCTTGTTCTGCCTATACTTCCTGCCTGGCTACTGGCCAATCAGTGTTTTATTTATTAACCAATCAAAGCAACACATTTAACATACAGAACAGACCCATCATCATTTTCTACAAAATTACTTATTTAAATAACACTAAAATATCTCTATCCTCTTGTAGGTCTCTTGCCTGCATCCAAAAATTAATAGTCTAAAAAGTATTTAGAGAAGTATTTTACTAGACTATCTCTTTAAAGATGAGTTTAGCAAATCACCTTTCTCTTGAAAAAAAATTGGAAAATATTGTAATCTTCATAAACAACATCCATATAAGGCCTAGTCTATAGATGGCCTGTGTGATGTGTGTAAGGTTACTTTATAGTTATCTAATGCATTAAAATAAAATACTGGATGGTAAAAGAGACAACTCTAATTATATGGTACTGAAAATTTAAAAAGTAAATATTATTAACATTTTTAGGAAAAATACTACTGCAGTGAGGAAAAAATTAAGTGTGGCCACTGATATTTGCATAAGGCCTGTCAGTGTTTAGAGTAGATAATCTGGCAATTCTTAAGTGTTTTATAATCTTCACATCTACCCATCCTTGTTCCTTGCATTAACAGGCTGAGAAAATATAGTAACTCTGATTTATTAACAATCCTCTTGTCCCGGGTTCTAGTTTTATTTAACTTAGGAATTTTTGAGTTTTTGTCCCAAGTAAAAACCACTGAAACACTTCATAAACACACTTAAATATTGTTAATGAATGAATTATTCAATTGAAAATGAAGTGTGTATAAATATGTGTTTTATTAAACTTACTGAAAATTCATTTGTGAAGGCATAGTTTATTTAATTTCATTGTTGCAATTGGAAAGGTAAAGTTAAGGTAGCCAACACTCCTAGTGACAATTAACTGATCTCCTTCATAAAAGAAAGAAAAGTGACTTAGGAAGCAGCCACTATGCTCACCTTTTGCTAACTAAAATAAAAAGACGAGTCGTCTAACCCACTACATTTTAGCCACACTTTGTGTGGTTTTGCTGAAATAGTACGAGAACCAATCAAATTTCTTACTTTTATTTATTTTCCTTCCTGACTGAACATGATTTCATTTTCTAAAATAATGAAAGAGGAAGAGCGAAACCTCAGTGTCTGCTGAAGTTTGAAGATTCTTTTGGCAAAAGGTTAATTAATTCATGGGCACTGTTGTATCAGCAGGCAGGTAATTTTCATCAGCAGAGCTGTGGTGTGAACTTTGTATTTTTAATCTATTATGCACAGATGTGATCATTTTTCTCACACTCATGCAAACAAATAAATCATTCTATGCATGGAAGATAGATTTTCCTCCACTTGATTAACAGAACTCTGAACAGCTCAAGTGATCAAAGTGAAGTTGAGGTTTTAGTAGAATGCTTAACTTAAAGTATCTCTTATGACAAAACTTTGTAGTCACTGTAATTGGCTACATCATTCAGAAATACAAGTATGCAACTGCAATCACTGTGCACCAACTTGAACTTGTGACCTAAGCTCAGTCATGTTTAAAGTGAAATGTATACTGACAATACTACACCACACTCTATTATTCTGACAGTACTATACTTTGGCTCTAGTATTTTCAGTTGTAAAAAGAAAGGGGTATATAAAAGGGAGTTTGGGAGTACTTAGTTTTCTCTAATCAGTAAAGTTCTTTGATAGCATTTAGCATGTCAGTTGTCTGTACAATGCAGTAACCAGATTCGTAAGCAAGAGACCATGATCTAGCAACTTGTGTGCCAAAGACTGTTCTTTAAATGAGTTTTGTTTGCTTAGTTTTAGTGGTTCACACTTGCAGAAAATCACCAACATTGAAATGAGATATCTAAAACAAATTTTGGAAATTGTGATTATTGAAAACTCTTAGTGCAAAATCCCAGCCTTTCTTCTTGTCTGCACCCAAGAACCACCAATATACAAGAGACACAAGAACCACCCTTGTAACTCCTATGGTTGTGTCTCTGACTCTAAGCCTGAGGGTCAGTTGTCATTTATTATCTCTCTTGATCTTGGAGAAATAGAGTTTAGCACCTCTGTCTCAAACACAGGTGGAAGAAATATGTTTAATGCCACTAATTTACGCAATCAGCTATAGTGATGATCTTTTAAGTTTGTGGCATTCAATAAACATACTGAGCACATTAGTCAGTATGACTATTGTTAGTCATACAATACCCAATGAAATAGATGACACCTAGCA
The DNA here is from genome assembly GCF_949786415.1 of Peromyscus eremicus. Classification (NCBI taxonomy): domain Eukaryota; kingdom Metazoa; phylum Chordata; class Mammalia; order Rodentia; family Cricetidae; genus Peromyscus; species Peromyscus eremicus. The sequence continues at coordinate 33,819,651 of NC_081419.1, forward strand.
AAATTGCTTCTTAATGAAGATAGCCCTGTCAGTTTGGGGACTACCTTATTTCTATTTTTGTTTTGGTGATAAAATAGCTTGACAAAGGCAACTTAAAATAGGCAGGGTTTATTTCATCTCACAGTTCCAAGTTACAGTCCATCATATTAGATAAGACAAAGAATCAGAAAATGAAGCAGCTAATCACACCACATTTGCAGGAAAGAGAAGCAAGAAAGGAATGCATGCATGTTCCCAGACAGATTTCTCTGCCCTCATAAAGTCCAGGGTCCTGAACTCAGGAATGGTGCTGCTGCACAAGTTGAGGCTGGGTCTTCCCACATCATTTGAGACAGTTCAGATAATTCCCCCCAAGACATGCTCCAAGGACAGACTGATCTTCACAGCCTCTCACCCAAACTCTCTGCCCAGTGATTCTAGACAGTGTCTAGTTGACAATTAAAACTAACAGTCACTGGGATATATTTATCACTTTCTTTCTGGCACATGAAATTTCAGGAGATTTGATTTAGATAGTGAGATCAGTATGGTTCTGTGTAGAAATGCACTTCATGCACCTTGCTGGTCACAACGCTCGATCCTGCACATACAAACACTCACAGCAATCTCTGCTGTAGAGCATTTTACTCTTCAATACTTTATGTATTCTAGATGAAGCAAGAGGTCAGAACATGCAGATTGAATGTGGGTGTATAGGAGTTAGCTATGTTAATGCTACGGCAGTGTATATTTCTGAGAAAAAACTGTGACTAAATCCTACTGGTTGCATTCATATTTTAATTATGCTCTGAATTTGACACTCCATAAATAGTTATAAAGAGACTTGTTTCCACTTTAATTTCTCACTGATTAAAATATATTTCTTTATAGGAGACCTCCTGGTTATTTCTCATCTATTAAATTGCACTCACCACATCTTAACTTCCATTTAGTTGCTATTAATATTCTTAATATTATTTCTTTCATTCTTCTATCCACTACCCTGTTAAGTGTATCCTGAGAGTAAATAAATAACTTTAGATATTTGTTTAATTCTTGCTATCATGATGAATCACACACCTACATTTCATTATTGGCTTTTATTCAGGACGTATTTTACTTACTTTTATGTCCTTTATTATTAACATTTATCTGATACACAATTACCCTTTATTTAATTAGAATTAAGTGTGTCTAAATTATAGTAAATAAAGTTGATAACATGATTAGTAATACCTTTGATTACAACTGCCATGCCCTCATATAAAATTCTCTCAAGTGCTCTCTTTATAGTATTCCAGTGTGCTCCCAGAGGAGCAATGTAGAAGCTGCCTTGGGGGAGAAATCTGGTACATTTTTAATGATTAAAATGAAAATTATTCTTTCATGCTTGCTTAAGTCATGTAAGGAATTAAAGTGACACAAACTATTAAATGAGAAATACCCTTGACAGAAGTAAGCTGTATTGAAAATGTATTCCTGATAATGGGACAGGTTAGCATTGCATAGTCAGTGTGACTAGTGTCTAAATGCATAAGAAGCCATAAGACTAATGGACTCCACCTCCATCGGTGTCGTGTTTCCTTCCAGACCCTCTCTTCAAATGTAGTTTTGCATATTTTAAAATTTGTCATACTATTCATTAGCAATTTTATGTCATTGAAGTTGATGTTAGTTTGATTTACTTTCTGTGTTTGCATAGCAAATATTTGTAGCTGCTACTATTTTACTTATAAGCTCATACTCCAATTTATGTAACAAAAATTGAAGATTCTTTTTGGCTTCAATTGTTATTTGTTAGTTTTCTGTTTCATTTGGTTTTGAGATTAGTTCTCATTTATCTCAGGTCGACTCTTAATTTGTTATGTAGCTGAATATGTTTTGAGTTTATTATGAACTTTATTCTTCCACCTACACAGTAGCATTATACATTTCATGTGCTATTATATCTGAATTTATGCAGGAATGGAACCTAGAGCTTTGTGCATACTAAGCAAGCACTGAACCGAATGAACTGTATGCCTAGCCTCTAAGTGCCCTGCCCCTGAGTTACACCTTCAAGCTTTTTATTATACCTTGCTTTTTTCCTACAACTTGTTTACTACTCTTTCTTTTTTCACTCACCTTTCACGAGTTTTGTCATTCTGACCCTTCAAAGTCACAAGTGACTCTAGTTTCTATAGTGTGATAGATTAAAAGTACATATTAAGTTTTGTAAAATCACTGATGGAGAAAAGATTCTTGTATTTAATATTAATGTATAATTTTCAGTCTATTCGATCTTCTAGTAGACACTTGTCAGGACATCTAAAATATGCTTTAAAATGGAGAAAAACAGAACTACATAGGGACAAAACATGTAATATATCCTTACGCAACAAAGTATCAAGACAAAAACATAGGGAATGTCCACAATTTGAGCAGAATAAATGATTTGAAAGAAAAGGCTGAACATTGACTGTTGACCTGTTACTGTTCTTGCATCCTTATCTTCAAGTCTAATATATGTGGTTTCACAAGACTATAAACATTCCCTCTTAAATAGAACCCTTTGAAGCTATATTCTTTCTAGAAATAATAGTTTGTATTTTCTTATTTCCCCATGGTTATAGAATATTTTGCAAGATTTTTATTACAATGTGTTGAGGTGAGAATAAACAAGGTAGTATACAAAATTCTTAGTGTGATTCATTAAACTGTGTGAGATTTATTCACTGAATAATGCTGCCATATTTGTCAAAGCATTTGAATTCAACTGGTTCCCATTAGCCCTGATGCTTATTTTGACACATCTTTAGTATGAAATGAAAATATGACAACAACAGTAATAAAACCTTTTGCGCCAAATATTAAGCATCCTTTGGATGATAGGATATCAGGTTATGAGTATTACAGAAAAAAATAGAGAAAGGAAAAAAGCAGGATTTTCCTGTATTTGAAGTGAGACCTTTAAGCACAAGACAAAATATTCAAGTTCCAGCCTTTTTAGGAAATTGTTTCTTTACCCACAAAAGAGGGTTTTGCACACAATAACCAGAACTTATTTCTTTTAGCCTCTAAAACAGCACTAGGATTGTGTTTTCAACCTTCTAAGATTTGAGTAAGTTTCCTTGCCCAGTGTCTAAGCCAGCATAAACCCTTCTAAAATCAGCGATATCTTCTCTAGTGCCAAATGCCACTCTAGAAACCCCTATGCAAAGATGATTGCTATGCTATGCAATATCCCACAGGACTTGCTTTGTCTGTAAAACTTTTAAATTACATTCCACATTTAACATCAGTCATCTCAAGAGAAGGGCCCTGAATCTTTGCTTAGTTTATCTCTTCCAAATACATTGTACAGTGTGAAAAAGGGAAGAGAAACAACATTCAGTTTCCATCTGATTTCTGAAGTACTAAATCAAACAAAGCCATCATATTTGATGATTTAATAAAATGAAAACACTTGAAGAGTTCAGCACTGAGACATTATTAAAGCAGATTTAAACTTGAAACCTGAAACATATATTTTCATTGTATTATCCTATAGGAGGTTTTTTTTTTTTTTTTTAACAGAAACATGTAGTGAGTGATTAGAAAGATGCATTTTGTGCAAGGGAGGAAGTGAGAAAACACAGAGTAGTTGTCAGTCTCACAGTTGAAAGCATATGATGAAAGACCTCATAAAACTAAAGCACAGAGAATGAGAACAGCACCCAGGGAGACCCTAGGGAGGCTACAGATCAAACAAGGTATGATAGTTATTAAGTAAATACATAGACAAAACATGTAATGCCATATTTTACATAAGTGACATATGCTAGTCTAAGCACTTGTCCACAATCTGGCAGCAGCCAGATGAGGAAGTGGATGGACTATCAATAAGGATCATAAAAACAGTGGAAGCAAAAACCTCTACAGACAATTCAATGAGAGCCAGCGGTGGAAAGAATTTCAAGCAGGTCGACTGATGAATGGTGCTAAATGCTTTTAGAGGAAGCAGTTAAAGAAAGGCTGCCTGAGTTCAGAATCAATGGGGATCTTTCGGAAAGAACTTATTGCAGTGGTGGGAGACAGATCCAACTTCACTTAGGAGGTGAAAGGGAATCAAGGGAATATGCAGAAAGGATGCTTTCAATGTGGTTTCCAGTAAGGCCATAGGAAATGTCAGCCTCTCATATGAAAGATTCCTGAGATGGAGTGAAGATTACTTTGGTTCAATATAGACTGCAACTGGGCCGGTTTGTAAGCTCAAGGGGACAATCTAGAAGTCCAAGGCCTGAAACATAAATGCAACAAGAAATGAACAAGGGGCCAACTGTAGTCAAAAGAGCTAGCTGAGGTCATGGCATAGATTTTAACCTATAAGAGAAAATCAGATTTATTTTCTTGTGAAGTAAGAAAGAATAAAAGGGTATGGAGAAGTTCTATAAATATAGCCATGGAAACCATGAGAGAATTTGTGCTTAATGGTTGCGGACTTTGGGTTGTGTACATTGCATTAATCCCTAGATAATTAAAAGGAATCCAAAATTTAAAAAATACACTTGAAAATAAGACATATGGACAAATAAGCACAGACAAATGGTTTGTGTATCAAGTACAAAATCTATAGCTTGGCCTTGAAGAAGCAGTTGGCTCCTCTCACCATTTTTACAGCCTTCTCTGGGTCTCTGTATCAGAATCGGAAGAAGTATATTACAAATTTATTCAGGCACATTGTATTGAAGAAAGAATTGACTTACTCAAAATGAGGGTACACAATCAGTACTTCTTCTCAGCTGTGGCAGAACACTATAGGGGGATGTGGGGATGAAGCAAAAATCTCCAAAAGAGGAGATCATAGGTTAGCTCAGGAACTGTAACTATGAACAGAGTATGGCAATTACCATCAATAATAATGTGAGCAAGAATACATCAGCTAATATATTAATCTTATTAATGGTTCATTGAGTGCTGGGCAATGTACTGAGTGTTTCGCATCTAGTATATCAATTCTCCTTCACCTATCCATACAACGTTTAGCATTTACAGTCATTTGGATGATTATTACCCAGACCATGTTGATGACTTTGGTTGGTGGTTTCATTACTATGTAGACACACCTTGGAAAGTAAATTATTTCAGCTAATTCAATGATGATCCAGATTTTTCATTTTCTAGGCACTGAACACTTAAAGTGCACATACTTGGAAACGTAGCTTATTTGTGATATTATAATGCAGTTAACTTAGGATGAACATGTTAAACAACATGGGTAACATTTATAGTCATTTAATATTATAAAGTGAACTATCCAAACAATCTAATAATTCAAATATAAGTCATGTCTCTCTGAAAGCATCTGTCTTCAGAAATGATAAGATCATATTAAGGAATCGTTAGTTTGTTTTTGTTTTCTACTACTCAAAATAAATGAAAGTTATTTGATTAAACCTTATAGTTACAGATAGTTTATTTTTATCTATTATGTTTTTCTCACACATTTATAAGAATGATGATCAACTGCAAGATAAAATTTAATGCACATACTTAAAATGTATTAGTACTTTGTCAAGAAGAAGCTAAATAGATGATCTCTGAACTGATTATTAAAAATGCATTAATTAACATTCTTAAGCATTTGGTTGCATTATTATAGGTTAATTGCAGCACTTTCTTTGTCCCTAATTGTATGAAATGTACTCTTTAGTGCTATAATACCTTGTATAGTTATCATAGAGTTCCCAAGGCCCAGTCAGGTGAAGTTATGTTCACTTCATAATTACCATCTGTTTAGCTTTTTTAGAGTTCCACATTACAACACAGAAGGTCAATGATACTCTATATGATAGGAACCCAGCAAGAGTAGACAAAACAAAACAGCTCTGAGACCACCAACCTGAAACTACTGTACCTGATGGACTGTGTATTCAGATCATTATCTGAATCAAAGCTGTGAAAACACTGGAGAAATAGTTTTGCAAGATGGTTGATGTCCACCTACAATATTACTAGGCAGTTTTACAACCAACTACGCTATTTAATTAGAAAACATCAGTGTAATTTTTAGCAGAGGGGAATATAATTTCTGTAAAGCAATGAGTTTTGTTGGTTTGTTCTTAAAAAATCTCACAAAATTAGCATTTGCATTCCAAATTTAAATTACTTGTTCACTACTTTTCTTCTTTGGCAGAACATTAGAATAATCAGGGAACTCTCCACAGTACCATTTGGTACCCAACCCATGTTGGATATTAACCAAGTGTGAGAGTTGTTTCTGAAAGGTACCACATATCTAAGTGTAATGGTCCATGTCTGCAGTCCCATCACTAGAAGACAGGATTGTGAGTTCCAGGCATTCCTGAGTGACAAACTGAGACCTGCCCTCAAATTAATTAAACATTAAAAGAAAGACCCTATGCTGGTAGTGTGCCATGGAGGCTTTATCTACTGTGCCCGGTAACATTCAAACTTTATTGCCAGTGTAGTTCTATTAGGGATTAGGCAAAATGTGTTTCAGTATATTAATTTACCATTCCCTAAAAGAAAGATACAGTTTATACATGAACCACTGTCTTTTTTTTTTTTTTTTTTTTTGGTTTTTGGTTTTTGGAGACAGGGTTTCTCAGGGTTTCTCTGTGTAGCTTTGCGCCTTTCCTGGAACTCACTTGGTAGCCCATCCTGGCCTTGAACTCACAGAGATGCGCCTGGCTCTGCCTCCCAAGTGCTGGGATTAAAGGCGTGTGCCACTACCGCCCGGCCAATGAACCATTGTCTTAATTAATAAATTAAAGTTAATTAAACCTATGTAAACTGAGCATGATATTTTTGTTCTTTTGTGCCATAAATTATAAGATAAAATAAGAAGTAACCCATCTGAATTAGACAAAACTAACAAATAGAAAAGAGAGGGCACAAGAAACAGAACCCTATTTGCTTACACACTCAAGAATCCCATAAAAACACTAAACTGGAAGTCATAATATATATGCAAAAGCCATGTAGAAAAGCCAAAAAGAAAAATGTATAAATACATAATTAAAAAAAAAAGATTTAAAAAAAATAAAAGAAATCCCTGACATGACATTGTGAGACAAGTCACCTCCAGAGATGCCATGGGGTTATTTTTGTTTGTTTGTTTGGCCAACTACTGCTGGGCATGCCTCCTCTCCAGTGAGACTCCATTGGAGGAAACTAGGTTTTCACTTGTGAGTGGATATAAATTGGAAATTGCTTCTGGATTAGAGATGGAGGCATGTTTTATTTTTCCTTTCAACTCTAGGGCCTATCTGGTGCAGATATATGTAACCCCCGTGCATATGCCTCAGTCTCTCTAAGTTTATATGGGTTTTGATCCTGTTGATTTAATGGACTTGTATTCTTGGTGTCCTCCATCCCCTCTGGCTCTTATTCTCATTCTGCATTTCTTCCACTGAGTTCCCTAAGCCCCGAGGGGAGGGATTTGGTGGAGACTTCCCAGTTGTGGCTGAGAGTTCCAACATCTCTCCCTCATTGCATAATGTCTGGCTGTGGGTCTCGGTTTTTTTCCCCCTTTCTGCTGCAGGAGGAAGATTTTCTGATGGTAGTTGAGAAAAGCATTGATCTCTGAATAGAGCAGACTATCATTAGGAAGTATTTTATTTTGACTTTTTAGAAAAAAAGAAAGAAGAGTAGTATTTGGTTTTACCCTAGGTCCCTGGGATAGCTAGTCTTGGTCCTTGGTCACCCTAGCATAGGATATGACTTCCATCTCCTGGAGTGAGCCTTAACTCAAATCATATATTAGTTGGCTACTCCCACAAATTTTGTGCCACCATTGCCCTGCCATAACTTGTAGGCAAGACACCATTGTTGATCCAAGGGTTTGTGGTTAGGTTGATGTTTATGTTTTTCCTTTGGTAGCATGCAACCTGTAGTCTTGGCAGTTGCATGGGCTGTTTGGAGGTTCTTATGTTATCCTTTGTGACTCTATTAGATGTCACCCAACCCTGCTATTTGAAGCTTCACTTGGTAATATGAGATGCTAGTTGGGGACATATATACCTCAGTATTTGGTGATTTCATTTAGATCATATATATGATATATATATGTGTATATATATATATCTCACATATATATAACACACACACACACACACACACACACACACACACACACATATATATATATATATATATATATATATATATATATATATACACTTAGGAAGATTTTACTGTGCTAGGTAGGTTTCTATACTGTCCCACAAATGGCACTTAATTTTTCTCTCCTCATAGATTTCCTCCCTTATTCCTCTGTACATTTCTTATTCTCCTCCCCACTTCATCCTCAATAACTATTCTATTTTCCTTTTCTAGTGAAATTTAACTTTCCTCCCTAGTCCCTTACTCTAGTCCTAACCTCTGTAGCTTGCTTATCATTGACTTAACAGCTAATACCCACATATAAACTGAGCCATTTTGAAGGGTACAATTTAAAAATCTTGAAGTAGTTTTGATTTGCATTTCCCTGATGACTAAGGATGTGGAATATTTCTCTAAGTGTTTCTCCTGTTTGAGTTTCCTCTTTTGAGATTTCTCTTTAGCTCTGCATCACAATTTTCAGTTGGCTTATCCATTTTTTTGATATCTCCATCAGTTATTTAATTATTCAGGATTGCTTTAGCTATTTTTGGTTTTTTGTGTCTTCATATGAAGCTGATCATTGTCCTTTCAAGATCTATAATGAATTGTGTTGTAATTATGGGTATTTCATTGAATCAGTAGATTGCTTTTGGTAGGATTGCCATTTTTATTATATTAATTCTACTGATCCATGAACATGGGAGATCTTTTTTCTTCTGATACCTCTAATTTTTTTCTTTGGTGTCTTAAAATTTTATCATACATGTCTTCTACTTTTTTGCTTAAAGTTACCCCTGGATATTTTATATTATTTCAGCCAATTGGGAAATGCCATTTCCTGATTCATTTCTCAGTCCATTTGTCAATTGTGTATAGGAGGGCTACTGAGTTTTGGGAGTTAATTTCACACTGAGCTTCTTTGCTGAAAGTGTTTATAAACTGTAGAGATTTCTTGTGGAATTTTTAGGGTTACTTATATATCATATCATCAGGAAATAAAGATACTTTGACATGCTCACTTGCAATTATATCTCCTTAATTTCCTTCAGCTATCTTATTGATGTAGCTACAATTTCAAGTACCATATTAAATATGTATGGAGTGGGCAACATTGATTTTTTCCTGATTTTAATGAAATTGCATTGAGTTTTTCTCCATTTAAGTTGATGTTGGCTATGGGCTTTCTGTAAACTGCCTTTATTATGTTGTGGTATATCTATTGTATCCCTTATCTTTCAAGGTTCTTTATCTTGAAGGGGTGTTAGATTTTGTCAAAGGTATTTCTTGCATTTAATGAGATGTCCTTGCAATTTTTATCTTTCAGTTTACTTATATTGTGGATTACATTTTTTGATTCACATATATTGAACCATCCCTGCAACTATGAAATGAAGCCTACTTGATATGGGTGATAATCTTCTAGATTTATATGTGGATTCATTTTGCTAGTAGTTTATTGATAATTTTGGATCTATGTTCATAAGGACAATTGGTCTAAAATTCTCTGTCTGAGGTCTTTATGTGGATTATGTATCAGGGTAACTGTGGCCTTCTAAAACAAATTGTTCCATGTTCCTTCTGTTTCTATTGTGTGGAATAATTTGAGGAGAGTTGGCATTCACATGTCTTTGAAAGTCTGGTGGCATTCTATACTAGAAACATTTTTCACTGGACTTTTTTCAGATGGGAGACTTTTAATGGATGCTTCTATTTCGCTAGGGATTATAGATCTGTTTAAATTGCTTATTTTATCTTGATTTAACTTTGGCAAGTGTTATGTATTGAGAAAATTACTTAGTTTTTTAGATTTTTATATTTTGGTGGAGTACAGATTTTTCAAATTATGTCCTTATTATTCTCTCCATTTCCTTGGTGTCTGTTGTTGTGACCCCCTTTTCATCTCTAATATTATTAACTTGGGTCTTCTTTCCTGCCTTTTATTTATTCTAATAAAGGTTTGATAATCTTGTTGATTTTCTCAAAGAACCAACTCTTTGTTTCATTGATTCTTTTTATTTTTTTTTTGTTTCTATTGTATTGATTTCAGCCCTGGGTTTGATTATATCTTTCTGTCTACTTCTTTTGGTGTGTGATTTCTTCTTTTCATTTTAGACCTTACAGGTATGCTACTGAGTTGCCACTATGAGAACTCTTTCTCTCTTTCTAAATATAGGTACTTAGTGCTATGAACTTGCCTCTTTGTGTCTCACAAATTTGCCTTTGTTGTATATTCATTTTTAGTCAATTCTAGAAAGTCTAATTTCTTTCTTAATTTCTATATTGGCCAATTTTTATTCAGTAGCGAGTTGTTCAGTTTCCATGAGTCTGTAATCTTTCTGCTGTTGTTTTTTTATGCAGTTTCAATCTTTTATGGTCAGATAGGATGCAGGGTGTTATTGCAGTTGTCTTGTAGCTGTTAGACTTTCTTTGGGTCAGAGTATGTGGTCAATTTTGGAGTAAGTTTAATGTTTTTATGAGAAGATATATTATTTTGTGTTTGGGTGACATGTTCTATAAATATCTTTTTATTCATTTGGTTTTTAACATTAGTTAGCTCTCAAATTTCTGTGTTTAGTTTCTGTCTGGATGATCTATCTGTTACTGAGGGCTGGTTATTGAAGCCTCCCTCTGTAGGTGATTGAGGGTCAGTATGTGTTTGAATCCATAGTAGTTTTTCTTTTACATTCAATCATACCAGCATTCTCTTTTGTCTGGGACATAGATTATAAGCATTGAAATGTCCTCTTATTGGATTTTCTTAGATGAGTATGCAGTGACCTTCCCTATCTCTTCTGATTAGTTGTGGTTTGAATTCTATTTTGTCAGATATTAAAATGGCTGCACCAGGTTGCTTTTTAAGTCCATTTGCTTAGGAATATCTTTTTCCATCCTTTTAACCTGAGATCATTTCCATCCTTGATGTTAATGTTTGTTTCTTATTTGTATCAGAAGGATGGATCCTGTTTTTATATTCATTCAGTTAGTCTGTGTCTTTTATATGGAAATCGAGACCACTGATGTTAAAAGACATCAATGAACAGTGATGTTGATTCCTGTTATTTTGTTGTTGTGGTGGTGGTAGTAGTGTTGGTGGTGATGGTGGTGGTGGTATGAGTGAGTGCATGCGTGCGTGCGTGCGTGCGTGCGTGCGTGCGTGTGTGTGTGTGTGTGTGTGTGTATTTCCCTGCTTTTGATTTTCAGGTCTGGCATTATTTATTCCTTGTGTTTTCTTGTATGTGGTTAACCTCTTTAGGTTGGAGTTTTCCTTTTAGTACCTTCTGTACTGGATTTAGATATAGATACTATTTAAATTTGACTTTGTTATGGAATATCTTGTTTTCCAAATCTATGGTGATTGAAAGTTTTGTTGGGTAGAGTACTCTGGGCTAGTGTCTGTTGTTGCTTAGGGTTTGCAAGGCATCTGTCCAGACACTTCTGGCTTTTAGAGTCTTCACTGAGAAGTTGGTTATAATTCCAATAGGTTTTCCCTTTATATGTGTTACCTGATCTCTTTCCATTGCAGCTTTTCATATTATTTCTTTGATCTGTATGTTTAGTGTTTTTATTTATTTTGTAGGGGGGGAACTTTCTTTTCTTATCCACTCCATTTGGTGTTCTGTCTGTTTTTTATAACTTGATAGACATCTCCTTCTTTAGGGTAAGGGTGTTTACTCTTATGAATTGTTGAAAATGTTTTCTGTCCTTTGAGCTGGGTTTCTTTTCCTTCCTCTATTCTTATTATTCTGAGAATTGGTCTTTTCATATCGTCTCAGATTTCCTGGATGCTTTTGGCAGGATTATTTTATTTTAAGGTCTGTCTTGTGTTTCAGCTATGGTGCAGTTCTCTGGGCCTATTGTGCTAGGGTTGCTAGGCTCTGGTGGAGGCATATTGTCCTGTCTGGGATTTTATGCTGGAGTCTAGCCATCTGGGTTTGGCAAGATTCTAATCTAGGTGTTAATATCTGGTCTTGTCTTTTTGGGTAGGTATTTTGTTTTGTTTGTTTGTTTGTTTTGTTTTTGTTTGTTTCTTTATTTTTTCTCTCTGGCTCTTAGGGCAGTGTGCTGGTTGTGTGTTGCCTGGTAGGAATTCTTCTAGGATCCTGCTCTATGTGGCCACTAGAAGGGAGGGAAGCAGGGTGTTATATCCGGATCTACTTAGTCTCCCAGAAATGGCAGCAGAGTGAACAGAATCAAAACAGGTGGTCTGCTACAAAGCTCTTGGAATGGAGACTCAGGGATTGAACTTGGAAGAGCTAAGAGAGAAGTGAAGATCTTCAACTAGCTTACCTGACTCCTTGGCTTGAATGATTTGTGGGTTTCCAAGGATTACCCACTGGATTTATGGCTTAAATAAAGTCATGAGTGTAGGGAGGATAATTAGAAGGGGAAGACCTAGGTGATCCACTGCAAATGGGTACAAAGAATGAGGAGAACGAGTGGCAGGTGGTCTGCTTCAGAGCTTGGGATGAGACTGGGGGGTTGGATTTGGAGGAGATGAGGGATAGAGGATCTACAGATAACCTATGTGTTTCACTGGCCAGATTTGAAATTTTAGTTCTTATAGAGGAATTTTGAACATGCGAAGAAAATAAAAGTTTATTTGTAAATAGAAAATCTTAGACTCCATGTTAAAACCCTTCAAAACCTCTGAATAATAGTGTATAAGATTTGTGTATATCTTTAGATTTAGACAGATAATTTTATCTTTTAAAATATCTCATGAATAATAAACAATTGGATTTAAAAGCTCCTTTACCTCCTTTGTGTAAAATGCTTTCATAACCAACATTAGATGCTTTCTGCAGACATTTTCATAGCAATTTATACTTTTGAATTGAGATAGGAAATGGATCTTTTTTTCATAGAGAAAGCACATTCTCAGTTTCCTGGAGCTCACATTAAAATGATTTGTAATTCTGTGGCCAAGATCACCACTGGTGTCTTTGAGATCAGGAAATCTCTTTAAGGACCATGTGAAAGGCAGCACCTTCTCTGCTCTGCCTCAGGGGATGTAGAAGCCTCAGATGTAACTGGGCAGGGTTTCTTCTGTGCTTCTGTTTTATCAACTACTAGTAAAACAAAGTAATTTAATGGAGTTTTGTAAAACGTGTGAAATATAAATGCAATTTAAAAATTGTAGATGCTTTCACACCTTGACATTGTATTTACATTGAGGTTTTGAGGAATATTTTAGTATTTATGATGTCAAAACTATTTGCTGTAGTATCACTAAACTCCACACATTGTTTTCAAAACATATTCTTTTCTTTTTGTTTTGTTTTCAACTAGGACCCCTACTATGGCTGGTGGCCTATTTTCTATTGACAGAAACTACTTTGAAGAGATAGGAACTTACGATGCAGGAATGGATATCTGGGGTGGAGAGAATCTTGAAATGTCTTTTAGGGTAATTGAATTTTTCTTTATTTTTAAACTCTGAACATAGTATGTGGTAGCATGCACCATCACACCCAATAATTTACTGTCAAATTTTTCAAAGTGATGCAACTTACTGATCATATGGTCAATATATGTTTATTTAAAACCTATTGCATGCAAACTTTACTGTTAAATTGGAATTTTACACTTTCAAATCATTTTCATTTATAGTCAAAATGTATTAGGGTTTTCCTTTGTTGGAGTAGAGTGGTTTCATTTTCTGATTGAAGCATTTCTCCTTAAACCAATCTTGTGTTCTTTAACTCATGTTTGGAAGTGTTCATGTGACCAGAATTGCAAGTGCTGCATGAATTTGTTCTTAAGGAACTTTAAGATCAACTGTGGTCAAAGGATTCTGATAATTCTGCAAGAAGCATGACTGTTCCAGCAACCATAAACATTAATACTTAACACATTTTTGAAAAATACAAATTCACTTAATAAAAGAACTTCTAAATAAATGAGAACTGAGAACAAAGTTTATATAAGGTCATTTAATATTTTATAGGCAAAATTGGAAACGCAGGCCCTCAAAAGTATCTTTAGTCTAAGAAATAGAAAAGAGGTTTCACGTATTTTACCTTCAACTGCACGTATTATTTTAAAGAACTATTTTAATGAGACTAACTATTCCTTAATAGAATTTAATACAAAGCACTTAAAACAATATACTTTTTAACAAAATCAATTGTAAAATTTAATGGGTAGAGTCTGGGTAGATTTATGTAACCAGCTGAAAATTAGTTTTGACCTTCAAGTTGAAAGTCTGTTTTCCACTAACACAAAATTATGTGATACTGTTTAAAAAATTGTTAAAATTGGGAGAATAGAAAGATGGCTTAATGCATGAAAATACTTGCTGTTCTTATAGAGTCTAAAAGAGGATTCAGATTTAATTCCCAGCACCCTCATGGTGCTTCATAATCATCTATAATCTAGTTCTGGACATATATCATCCTCTTCCAAATGATGCAAGCACCAGGCACACATGGTACACACACACACACACACACACACACACACACACACACACACACACACACATATGTATATATATGTATATATATGTACATATATATACATATATATACATATATGAAGAAAAATAAAATTAAAATTAAAAAATTAAAATTAAAAAATATCCAAAAGCATTTTTTAAAGATGGTCATTAAATTATTGAACAAAGTTCAATTTTTTCTAATGTAGAATTTAGTTTGTCTGAAGTAGTTGAGATGCTTTAAAATCAATAGACCTGCCTGTTTGGGTTACATTAGTCTATAAACCAGATGATTATCACGACCATAAATAGATTTTTTTTAGTTATTGCTGTACATATTTATACTATGTGTGACTTATCAACCAAAAATCAGAACCATGATTAAGACTGTCTTCTTACTCTCGGGTCTATATAATATTTTTTTGCAGAAACTTTGAAGCCATTTGGAGACAGATTCTTGTCAGTATAGATCTCGAAATGACAGAAATAAGAAATGACCCCCAAAAATCAAAACAAGCCAAGAAATGGAAGGGAGAAAAATATTAATAAGCACAAAAACAATTTGCTTTTATTCTTAGAGGGAATAATAAATGTCTGTAAGTTCTTATTCCTAGAGACTTTCTGGGCACTTGCTGGGATTGTGTGAGGAAAACAAGTAACAGAGCAACAGTGCTGCTACTGCTGAACCAATTGCTTACCTTCTCTGTGTTCCCTGCTTTCTTAAAGTGTTCTCTTATCTCTTTTCTGCATATTGAGCTTGATTACCTGTCCATAGCCCCTCTTGCTATGACTACATACCTTCCACATAGGAGGGAGACTGGATGGTATCTTCAAAGATAACTGCATGACTAATATAATTATTAAGAAAAGTCTGATCAGGAAGTAGGACTAAGTTACATATATACTAAAGGTGTCATGCAGATGTCAGGAAAGTAGACGGAAGGTAACTGATGGCCCTAAGAATAATCAGAACCCTGAAAAATGACAGTAGATTCTGTGGTCAACTACTTAGGAATATTAACAAATTACTCTCTAGTGACGGTTTTCGAAGGTTTCAAACCATATTGTTGCTTTAAGCATCCCCCCTCCATTTGTCTATGGGTTGCTCTCAGGAGAATATACTGTGATTTTTACTAAAACCTTGAATCAACTATCCAGGCTACATATTTCATGACAGACCTATATTCAACATAGGATACAAAGATGACTAGGTATGATGTGTTCTTACTGTGAAGGAGTAGCATTCCTATAAGGTATAAGTGTTATTGACAAAAAAAATCTGATATTTTTCTTATATATGTCAAATAAGTTTATGTAAACAAACCAGTTCACCTCATCAGAATAAGTGACTATCATAGTAATGTTTGTGTGACTTTGTAGCTGTGGATTTTTCAGTTACCTTTGTAAGCAAAACATTAGAAATATTTGGAATATGAAACATATTAGTATACTGGAAAAGTTTAAGGAAATTTTAAAGAAAAAAGAATGCATTGCCAATTTCTTTTATTTTTCATTGTGGTATCACTTTTTTATTTTGATTAGGGAAATGTAAGAACTTCTGGATATTAGCAAGTTAGATAAATGCCATAATCCACATTTATTGAGTTCAATATATTCTGAGTATATGATACTGATAGACAAACTTGATGGTCTTGTGAAACTTATATTTTAGTATAGGGGATTGATGATACACAGATCAATAAAATTTATTAATATATTAGGAAATAGTATTTAAGAAGATAATTATAGAAGGGATGAGAACAATGAACTGTTAATTGTTGGAAGGTGGTAAGGGGTTGAGATTTTACAGAGTTTATAGATTTGTAGATTTTGTAGAAAGAAGACTGAGTAAAGAATAAATGATAAAATAAAATGAATTCTGAATTACTATAAAAGTGTCAGCTGTCTTCAAATGGTAATTTTATCAACATGTTACCCAACATATATTGCTACCAAAATTCCTTACATTTCATAAACAATAGCACAGGGAATGGTCATAACAACACAAAGAACAGTGGTCCTGATATTCCATATCATTTTGTTCATGTGACAATGAAAATAGTCTGCCAATTGCTGAGTCAGTTGAGTTAATTTGAGAAGAAAATCTAAGAGAGCAAGACTGGAAAAAGCTTCCTACAAGCCATGATAGAATAATGACTAGAAGTTTGTTTTGGAAGTTAAGAAGCCTGGGCCCAAAACCCAACTCTAGTATTATCTTTGGAAGTAAATTGGAATAGTTAGTACATTCCCAAAGTTTTAGTTTGTCCATCTTTATAGTGGGAAAGACAGAGCAATACTTTATGTTTGAAAAAAAATAAATTATGGATTCAGTTTTGAGTATTAGTGTTTCTCACATGTGAATTGTGTCATAGAAGTCATCTCTTGAAATATGGTAATAAGCTTTGCAGCTTTGAGCAAACCACATCATTGCTGAGTATCATTTAACAATAATCTTATCCTTAAAAATCTTGTCATGAGAGAATGCTTACATGAAAAGCCCTTCAACACGTGAATATGCAACACATATATAAAGTGTCTCCAAAGTTCCCTACATGAGAAGAAATAAAAGGATGAAAGCTGAAGTGAATTAATTATAAAAGAGTAAAATTTTAATTAAACATTATATCAAGTCTGTTTCCTTAGGAAAATCAGTAAAAAATATTTCCGAACTTGTGGAAAACAGAGAGATGACAAACATTACGAATGCTGAGAAAGAGAAAGGAGACAGAATGATGGAGTTTTTGGGTTTATATAAAAAATGTATAAGAATAGTATGGACAATACAGAATTATACAGTACCCTAGGAAACTTGATAAAATGGGCAATGTTCTTAAAATGAGGAGTGTTAAAGCACATTGGAAATCAACACATTAATTTCACATCTAGAAAAGAAATATGAGTATTATAGGAAACTTTTTTTCAGGCAGGAACTCTGTAGCCAGATAACACTGCTGATGAATTCTATCAAAGATTTCTATAGAAATACATAGATTTCAACACAAATATGTTCAGAAATTAAAAAAGGAAGTAATATGTTCCTGTTGACTTTATAGAATCAGCATTCCTCTGACACAGGAATTTAACCAAACCTCTACAGTACTGCACTACAAACAAATTTACCTTGTGAACATGGATTTAAAAACTACCTTACAAGATTTTAACAGTTAATCTCTCAAATTTATAAAAGATAATTATAAATATTATACATTTAAGTGGAATTCATCACAGAGATGCAATATTCACTGAGTGTTTAAAAACCAGTCAATATAAATCTCCATGTTAACAAACTGAAAAAGAAAAATAAATTGACCAAATGAATGGATTTGAGAAAAGTTTTAACAAAAATCATATAATTCTCCTACGTTTAGGTAAAGAAAAGGAAAAAAAATTCTCTGAACAAATGAATTATTAAAAATTTGATAGAGGGGTTGCAGTGGGAAAAAGTTAATAAAGATTGAATATACATAACTTACACACTTGTAGCAATAAAAAATGGAATGCAGGAGCTGGGGAAATTTCTTGGTAATTAAAGCTCTATTTGAGCAGAAAAGAGGACAAGATCTCTAAACTCAGATAATTGCCCTTTGGGCATGGCAGTTTAGCCAGAATTCTAACCCTGGCCAGCAGAGACAGACAAGGACTAGAGCAAGATAACTAGCAAGGCTAGCCAATACTTTGAACTCTAGGTTTATCTGGGAAACCTTACTTACTTCAATAAGTAAAGTAGAAGATGAATAGAGGATGATTAGTAACATCAACCGTGAGTCTACACACCACACACACACACACACACACACACACACACACACACACACACACATTCAGGTGTGCATGTGTGCTCACATACATGTACACATGCATACCATATACACACATACAAAATAAAAAAGGAAAAATGAGATGGAATACTATCTCCCACTGGAAGATGAGGAAAAGATAAAGTTGGCATTCTTACTAGTTCTACTTAAATTTATAGTGGAGCTTTACATAGTGCAGTGTTATAAAAACAAAGCAAAACATCCTGGGAAGGAAAATGTTCAGACTGTCATTGAGTATTCTCACAAAAATCTCAAAAGATAAACAATTTTTAAAATACTATTAAAATATATAACAGTCATTTGCATTTCCATATAGGACTCAACGCCATCAACTGAAAAATTACTATTATTATATTATAACACCAAAAACGTGGTCTAGTGATTATCTGACAATAATAAAATTGCAATTTCCTACTGTGAGAAGCAAAAGATCTAAGTAAATTTTAAAAGGTACCATATTTATTTGTTGATAGCTTCCACATTATAAAAACAGCTTCCTCCTCCCATGCATTAACACTAAACAGGCTCCAGGGGATCTTTCTTCACATAACTTGACAAACTAATTCTAAAACCCATATAACAACACAAGTGATGTAGAATACTTAAAATCACTTTGGTAAAACAAAAAGTTGAACAACAGTATGATTTAAAATGTATTAGTTATAATAACAATTAAGACTGTAGAATAGGAAAAATAGAAAGCAGTGGAACAAAACTGAAAATCTGGAAACAAACCCACAAATATATGACCATAAATTGTCAGCAAGTATTCGAAGGCTAGTCAGGAAAAAAAAAACAGTATTTTCAATAAATGGGATTGTAAAACTGAAAATGCATGTAAAAAACAAAACAATATCTGCTCCAAACCCAAAATTATTTATTAATTGATTTAAATATAGTCCTATAGTTAGATAAAACAAAAAATTTCATTTGGAAAAAGTATAGTTTGGCTATTATTATGGGGTTATTATTATTTATTATTATTATAACATTAGTAATCAATATTTTTATTAATAACTGATCATTTACTTTAGAGAGAAGACTACTTTCTGTGTACCAATTTTCTTTCAGACAAATTCCATTGTAAAGTTCAATATATTTATTTGTTTTTTTAAGCAAGGGAAAAGTCGTGGTGTATGAAATTGACTTCTTTTCTAACTGTACAGGCAATGGGGTGGGAAGAAGTTAGTGAACACAATAAACAGCAGAGGCCCCAGAACACAGTGTGAAAATGAGCTAAAGAAAAACTGTTGTACAATATTACAAGAAATGAGAAATTTTCCCAGAAGTGTCCATCCAATGCAAATTTTAACAAGCGAAAGTGAGTGAGAATAATGTGCTAGTTGGAAATCATTTCCAATAAAAGTCTTCCTGGAATAGTTCTAGTAGAACTTTTTGCCTTTTTATAAGCTTAATTCTTCTGCATAAGGAAAAGATATCTGTCAATGTAGAATACATGACTTCCTTTTCTTTTTACCTAAAAAAATTATAGGAACTGGAATATGATCGAAGCCTTTCACTGAATTGAAATTAATCACACTATGTTCATATATTATTCATTATTTTGATTTATATGTTTTTGTGGAACACTTTTCCTTAAGGAAACTGTAATATTGTTTATATAGTAATTTATTTGGTTCAGTTTTAATAAAGTTACGAGGTGATAAATTGAGGTCCTATGTATACATGACCTCATGAAGAGTATAAACCAGCATTAATGAGCTGATCCGACAAACAGCTCTCTAGTCACCTGTTGACTGCGTGCTAAGTCTAAAACACTCCAGTAGACATATTTCTTGGCTTTAATGCTCAGTTAGATTTCCTCTCTCCCTCTTTTCTTACCTTCATCGCTCTATGACTTTATGTTGTTGCTGCTGCTACTGTTGATAGCTTTAGGCAGTATCTCACTGGGTAGCACAAGCTAGTCAAGAACTCGCAACAGCCACCCTCCGATGCAAGGATTATAGCTAGTATCTATCGTGTCTGGCTTTATATCTAGGTTTTCTAATGTTTAGTCTACTCCTCTGGATTGGCCCGTTAAACACATCTTTTATTCAGTGGGGGGTGGTAGTGGGTTAGATTTAAACCACAGAGTAAATCCCTTGCGTGTTCCTAAAGTTTATAACGTCTATCATTTTTATTTTAAAAATGAAACTAAGTGCCATGTAAAAAATGTAGTTGTTTTTGTCATACCCTGCTGACTTTGTGTTTTTATGGTGTGTGTTGTTTTATTTTGTTGTTGCTGTTCAATTTGTTTTATTGTTTGCTTGTTTGTTTGTGTTTGTTTTTTTAAGAGAAGAAGAAAGAAAAGGGGTTTGGTGGATGGGAAGACTTGGAAGGGGTTGGGGGAGGAAAAGCCTGATCAGAATATATTTTATTTTAAGTTATGAGAGTATAATTATATGATTCTCTATATGCCCAGGGGAAGAACAAAGGAAATGACCAAGTAGATTAGACAGTAAGAAAACTTTAGAATGCTACTAACAAGCACTTACTGCTGGCATTGCTTATTAAATTATAATAGGTTAAAGTTTCATAATGTGGAGGATTATATTTCTTAAAATAAACCAGGAAAGGTAAAAGTCTTCTATTATGTACTCTTTAAACCAAACTATAACTTGCATGCACATTAGATAAGGACAGAACATGTAAAATTTGTCTTTCTGAATACAGATTCTCTCATTTAGTAAAATATTTTCTAGTTATGTCATATCTCCCCATTTTTGAAAGCTGAATAGTCTCTATTCTATATATGTATCACATTTTCATCATCCGGTCATCCACTGAAGGACATTTTGTTTGTCTTTATTTCTTGCTGAAATTTAACTGCTTCTGTGATATAAAGCCAACTCCATCATGGCGAGTGATATTTTTCATGTATGTTTGTATTCTCTTTGATAGTATGATTGATGATTTAATAGGGATTTTTACTATAGTGTTCTTCTGTTTTTACTTGTTTTAGGAATTAGAGTGATACTGACTTCACAAATTAGTTTGGAAGTGTTCCTTCTATTTTTCTTATGTTGAATAAATTAAGAAGTATTGTCTATATTCTGCTTTGAAAGTCTGTTATTCAAATTATACTTTGAATCCATGTGGGCTTGGGTTTGCTTTTTAGTCTGAAGGCTTTTTATTAATCTTTCAATCTCCTTACTTTGTGAGTCTCTTTAAACTATTGATGAGTTTATTTTTAAATTTTGTCCATTGGAGACAATGAAGTATTGAAATCAAATAATTCTGCTGAATTGGAATTTAATTGTGTCTTTAAGTTCTGTAGCAAGCTGCTTATGATATTGAGTGGACCAGGGTTTAGTGCACATATGTTCAGGATTGTGATGTCTTCTTCATTGTTTCTTTGATGAGAATGAAGTGTACTTCCTTATTGCTTCTGATTGATTTAATTTTGGTAGTTTGGGTGAATCCAGAAACTCATCCATTTCTTTTAGTTTTTCAAGTTTAATGGTGTATAGGTTTCTTAATGTATTCCCTGATATTATTCTGAATTTTCTTTTGAATCTGTTATTATATTTCTCTGTTCATGTCTGATTCTGTTAATTTTGATTACCTTTTCTTTATTTTAGTTAATTGCATGAAGGGTCTGTCAATCATTTTTATCTTCTCAAAGAAGCAGCTCTTTGATTATTTGATGATTTATTGTTATTTAATAGGGTCTTCAAAGTATGTTAATCTGTAAAAAAATTATTATGTTTGTTGTATTATCTTTATACTAAATTTTATATAGTCTCCCATTAAATATGCTTAATCAGACAAAACAGTTAAACATTCACAGGAGTTATTAGTCAACACAAAATGAAGTCAATAGTATTTTGAGTATTTTGGGGCATTTTTGCTTTGTTTTGACATTATTTGCTTATTGGTCTTTCGCCTGTATTGATCTTCATTTTTATGATGTTTGTGGGTCTTGCTTGACTCTTGTTTTTGTTTTTTGATGTCTGGAAGGAAGTTTGAAAGAGAGAGAGAGAGAGAGAACACATAACGTTGGATGGGTAAGGAGGCAAGGAGGATCAAAGAGAAGTTGGAGGAGGGGAAAATATGATTGAAATATATTGTATGAAAAATGTTTTAATAAAAATATAGGAAAAGAAAAATTGAGAAAATTGTCCTGATGATTTATATTTGATGTGTTCCTGAAATACTCCTATATGGAATGATTGATTCTTTTTATATCTAAATATTATGAAAGGACTTAGAACTATCTTAGAAATTGAGCTTTAACTTTTCTCATAGGAAAATGGAAAGTTTAAGAAAATATTACACACAAATCCTTAAATTTTTATCAGCATATGTCTATATAATTTGTTAATGAGATACTTGCCTTTCGAGTAAATTGTAGTTTACAAACAATTTAAATTAGGTCATTTACTTTATGTACAGCATATATATGCACAGTTTCTGTCTCATGGAGCTTATGCTACTGGGAAATGAAAGACAATAAGTTAATAAGCATAGTAATCACTCTGATAATTTAGACAAACTTGTGCTTGGTAGAAAATAAAGCTATATAAAGTATTGTAACAAACTTGAATGATGAGTGATGAAGAATTTTATTATTTAGAGTGTTCTGGAGTACTATTAAGAGAATATTTGAGCCTAAACCAAATGATATGGACAATACATCATGTACACTCACACATAATAATAAAAGTAAAATGTTTTGTAAATTTCAGTGGTCAAAACTTACATCAAAAATCCAGAGCATAAACATCTGCAGTATCTGTTTACAATCTTAGTTGTGGGTTGCTTCTTTGTTTTTGTTTGTTAGTTTGTTGTTTTTATTATTTCTAAATTAACATTAGAATATTTGATATCCAAGTTTGTGAATATAAAGGAATAAGAACACAGCAGAACAATCTGAGTTTAGATCCCCAAGTAAAAAGCCACCTGTGGCTGGATGGTGGTGGCACACGCCTTTAATCCCAGCACTCGGAAGGCAGAGGCAGGTGGATCTTTGTGAGTTCTAGGCCAGCCTGGTCTACAGAGCGAGATCCACGAAAGGCAAAGGTACACAGAGGAACCCTGTCTCGAAAAACAAAAACAAAAAACAAAACAAATCAAAAAGCCATATGCCCTGGAACACCTGCACAGGGGTTTAAATACAGGAGGTTTATTTGGAATATGTTGAACCAAAAAGTGGTATCTCAAGTTCAGTAAAAGACCTTGTTTCAGGGGAGCTAGGTAGAAATCAACAGAGGATTTTTCCGACTTCTTCCTTTGGCTTTTCTAAACACACATGATTACACACACACACACACACACACACACACACACACACACACACTTAAGAAAGAGTGTGTGTGTGTGTATGTGTGACAGAAAGTTAGGGGGAGAAAGAGAGGAGAGAGCAATTTCATATATGACCTTTTATTTTCCCTCTGGAAAAATAAATAAATATGATATCACAAAAATATTGCATACCTATTTTGTGGAAGTAGCATTTCATTTACACAATAAATAACATATCCATTAAAAATCTCAAGAAACTGATCTTAATAATTGTAAGTATGTGGTTTCACAATGATTTCCAGGACAAGGTTCCAACACTGTTTCTTCCATAAACAGTTGACTTGGAAACCTACTGCTAGCCAGAATTAATGCATTCAAAGTCAAACCCATGTACTTTTTATTAAAGAGCCAAATTTAAATCTCTATGGTAACTACTGCAATAAATGTGCAACATCTTAAGCTATGATTATACTGTCACCCTTAGTGATGTCTATCTTAAGTACGTGACTACCAATCAGTTCACTGTTGTTCTCGTCAAGCAGAAATGTAGTTAAAAAAGGAAACTAATTATGAAATTCATTTAAATAAGCCTCAACAGTTTTGGCAATATCAGATCCTAGATATGAGGAGTGACTGAGGTGTGAGATAATACTAAGGGGAGACTTTGA
Source organism: Peromyscus eremicus (assembly GCF_949786415.1). Lineage (NCBI taxonomy): Eukaryota > Metazoa > Chordata > Mammalia > Rodentia > Cricetidae > Peromyscus > Peromyscus eremicus. Next base: position 33,843,881 of record NC_081419.1, read on the forward strand.
TCTAACTTCAAAATTGAGTGTTAAGTACAAATGCAACAGTAATTAAGGATCACTGAAAAGATGATTGTAGATTTTAACAGATTTTTAATTATCTTTGAAAATTATCAACTCCACACTATTCACCACCTCTAAAAATCTGGCTAGACAGATCAAAGATTCTAAAAATGCTTTCATTAATTTTCAAACTAACCACTAATTTCTACTACAAATATGATAAAATGTATAGAAATTTTATCATAAAGTTATTAACCCTTTTTAGTGTCAACAGTGTGTTCCTTAATATTAAATTCATTTCTGTGATGTCTCACTCCTTTATAAAAGTTTTTCCTCCATTTCCATTTATTTATTCATTTTATAATGAAGCAACAATTAATTCTTTATACCTTCTCTTTGTTTTAATTGAGCAATTAAATCCTGCATTTATGGTTCTGCATTCTCTATTTTAACTGGCCAAACCATTTTGTAGTCTATTTCTTAGGTGGCTCTCTGAAGTGTAAGAGGTTTTGAGAAATCATCAGGACTTTTGGAACTTTTAAATGAAAAACTTTAATTAAACGTCTATTTAGAAAATCTATCTCATAAGTCCCATGACGGCATGTGTGAGTTTAGTAATTAGCCCTGCTGACAGTGACTATTCCTTGTTTATCTCTGTAACTCTGCAGAAAGCCCTCAGGAACTGACGACTTTGTCATCACATTTGGGCTCCTAAATGGAGACTCTAGATTCCTTAAGGTCATGTAAAGTTAAAGATGTACTTGATGAAGTTAGAAATTGTGTTGCAGAGTTGAGGCAAAGTATAGGCAAGGTGACAGCTTTGAAAGCTAACTTAACAGCATTGATAATTAAAGAAGTGTCTGAGCATGGATGGGTTTGCCAAAAGAGAAAACAGGAAAAGTAACAGAGGAGGGCACGTCCTTAAGTAGCACCTACATCCAGGGGTGGGAGAAGGAAGAGAAACTGAAGGCAAAGCTGTCAGAAAGGAACTAAAATTATGTCACAAAAACTTAGAAAGTTATGGTGATTGTCAATAGTGTCAACTGCTGCAGAGAAGCAAGAAAGTAAGAATAATGAAAGCTCATAAAAGGCTTCATGAGCAGTTCTGGATGATGGATTCGGGATTCTGGAAAATAAGATAAGGTAATTGGATTTTGAAGATATGTAGGGGAAGAAAAACTTTTAAAACACATTTACCAGCAAACAGGAAAGAAACTGCAGAACAACTTAAGGGGTAAATATGATCAAAGTAATTATTTTATATTTTCTATCCTTTTAGCATAGAGTAATAAAACAAAATATAGACTGATAGCAAGTATTTAAATACAAAGGGATATGGGAATAGAACGGATAATTGTTCAAAAATGCCTGAAATATTGGAGAACTGTTATGAAGATGGTAATGTGTGTAATACTTTTAGTTAGCAAGAAAGCTGCATATTTATTATTTGACTACATCTTTATCAGAATACTGTGTGTTCCTATGTTTTTATTATATAGCTGAATATTCTGAACACCATAGAAAAAGCTGTGTGATTGGCAATTGGTAGTGCTGACTATCAAAGCTTCCTCTCTTGGGTCCAACACCTGTATTCTGTATTCTGAGTTCTTGAAGTCCAGGGTAATGTTTAACCTTAGAGAAAAACATAAAAATGTCTTCCTGAAGAAGGCTAGAGGAAGCTAAACCTGATTGAGACATTTTTCTTTGTAAATGAATTGAAGGTCTAGTCTAGCCTTCATTAGCTCAAGAAACGTGGAAGAGAAGATTGAACTGACATGGGGGCTGAACACGAGGCAAAGGTTTTCTACAAACCATGGCTTCTTCAGAAAACCTTTAACAGCAAGTAACTTTAAATTTCAAAGGATGATATCTTGCAGGGATAGGAAATGAGAAGAGGAAATTATCCTTACTATGCGTTAAGTATCATGTTGGGTGGGAAAATGCTATTTACACTAATTATGTGAGCAGAGTAAAATGTTAAATGTTGTTGTTTCATGTATCTGTACACACACACACACACACACACACACACACACACACACACACACACACTCACCAGCCACATGGTTGATGATGTAAACAGGGCATAGAGCATTCTAGGGTAGTGCATTGCCACTAACCTACACCCTTAGCTTTCTTATAATTGTTTATGAACTCATTTCTAATCTGTAATGTTGTTGACACTGACTATTATGAATTTAATTTACTAATAAAAAATTGTAACTAGTATCATATCATTCACTCACAGTGGGGTTTGTGGTCATTTCAATGAACACTTGGCATATACCAATGTAGTTTTTTTTTAAATTTCTTTCGTACTTGTCTTACTTCATAAAAACTTATCTGCAAGATACTTTTTGAAAGAGAACCATAGTTTTTCATTGACGGCATTAGAATTATTGTGCCCCTCTTTCTTACCTAAAATGTACTTATTTGAAATAAAACATTGTAAAATGTTTTCACATGTCTGTTACAAGAAAGGTACAGCAGATTCCAGTGAAGGGGTTATGAATCATGCCCATAAACAGAGTAGGCTCAGCATGAGTGATACCCTCTCCAGTCAGTCCCTTTCTTGACATTGTGAAATTCTGCTGTTCTACTGTCAAATGCAAGTAGATGAGTAGACTTTGATATGCCCAGTTCTACCATTTACAATTCTACTTGCCTGTGGGTGACTTGAAAAAAGAACCATGTTTTATTATTCCTTCTCTGCTCAGTAGGGTGCTTGACACAATGGCCAATGTGTATTTGCTCAATAGATGCCAGCCAAATCCTGAGAGAAAATGCTGGAGAGGAGAAAGAGGTCACTCCCAGCCTTCAAATCCATTGTCATGCTGGCAAATCACTTTACCAGTTTACTAATTACACAGGAGGACCACTTTACAAGTTCCACAGGAGGACCATTTTACAAGTTACACAGGAGACCTCACTTCAACTAACGTGAGACAACTAAAGTTATGTGAAGATTTATGGTAGGGAATCTCAGGAACAGAAGGGCAACTATTTTCTGGGGTATCAGGATTTTTTTCTTTTCTGAGTTCTTTGTATATATTTTTGGCATCTGTAGAAGAGCAAGAGATGCCACACACTGCAGCTGGGTACCCATGTGGTCTACTGATATTTAAAGGGGGCTGTTTGGGATGAGTTCTTGGGCAGCCTCATGCAGCTGTCACGAGCATTGTGACAAGAAAAGGCAGATGTTCCTGATTTCAGACAATATTATGATCAGACACGGGATGAAACCAACATATAAGCGCTAAATGTCCCACCTGAGACAAGCCACAGGCTCATTTTCCCAGTATTTGAGTATTTGGTAACATTTACATACTCACAGTTGAGATTTATTCATGATGTTAATTATAAAACAAGGGAATCACATAGTCTAATATTTTGACTTTTTAAAAAAAATTTCCACTTAAATATGGTGCTAAATTTTCCCAAACTTCTAGGACTTTTTAGGCTTTAAGATTATTAACTATGCCGGGCGGTGGTGGCACACGCCTTTAATCCCAGCACTCGGGAGGCAGAGGCAGGCGGATCTCTGTGAGTTCGAGGCCAGCCTGGGATACCAAGTGAGTTCCAGGAAAGGCGCAAAGCTACACAGAGAAACCTTGTCTCGAAAAACCAAAAAAAAAAAAAAAAAAAAAAAAGATTATTAACTATTGAAGATAGAAGAGTAAGGCTGTTTTTCTATGTAATGCATTTCTGTTTTTACCAAAGTTATCTCCTTAGTGACACCCACATCATAGCAAATAAATTATTATTATTAATTTTAATATGAGAATCTAGTCACTAGTTTTTTTAGTGGAACTACCTTATGTTGAGGGATTTTCATCCTGGAGACTACTTTGTATTCTTCATTACCAGCCTGCTCTAGTCATACAATTAAATTAAGCAAAAGATAGAGATTTGCCCTAACACAGTCATGGCCATGGGTTGCCCTGTAGATCTAAAGGAGAGATGGGTTTTTCTAATAGCAGCAGCCCTAATAACATGTAGAATAATAACTCTAGAAAATGCAGAGCTGTCATACACCAATTCTCAAGGTCAGAAAATTGCAGCGATAGAAAGTTGTTGAAAGGCAAAAGTATCAATAGTGTATACATGATAAAATGTTGGCATGTACATACCAGGAGTATCTCCACTGGGAATTAAATTGTAGAGGATGGGCTTTTCGTTTAAGAATATAAAACAGTATGAAAGACTCCATCAGGTCCACTACTACTTACCATTCATATAGAACACCCTGATATATATATGTGTGTGTGTGTGTGTGTGTGTGTGATTTAGTTTCAAAGCAGTAGTTTAGCTTAGTTCTATGCTCAATAAAAGAATACTTGTTTCTTTTCTTGTTTTCTTTTTCTACTTTATACTTTTCCTTTTCCTCCCTAAGCTTTCCTCCAGTACCACCCAACAGTCAGGGTAACGGCACAGCAAACAGAGCAGCTAAGGTTAAAGCCTTCTGAAAAATCAGTTCTTTGAGAATTTTGTACAGTAGTGTTGACTAGGTTCACCTCTTTTTCCAACTCCATCCAGACACACTCTCTTTTCCCTACTACATAACCTTCTGAGCTCTTTTATCCCCACCCCCATGAATCAAACCCAGATTGTGCTGCCCTTAAATTCATGGGTGTGTGGCCTTTTACCAGAGCTTGGCAGACCTACCTGTAGCAACATTTTTCCAGAACCTGACCTTCCCATTCCCATCAGCTAACAATTACCAACAGCACCTAGGCTTTGGATGTGATTTTATGTCTACTTTCACTCTCTCTGCTTGGATTTGGTCTGGCTCAAACTTGCATGAGAAACCTATTTTATATCCAATTAACTGTGTCCTCTAGAAAGTGAGTAGATGTTGTAAAGGGACAACTCTAATCTACTGCTTTTAGCAATAAGTTCTTTGCTAAACTATGATGGGAAATCCTTGGGAAGAGAAAAAGTGAATAGACATTTATAACTAGACATTTTAGAAACAAAATATCAGGGTTTCTTTCTTCCTTTCTTTTTTCCTTTCTTTTCTTTCTTTCTTTCTTTCTTTCTTTCTTTCTTTCTTTCTTTCTTTCTTTCTTTCTTTCTTTCTTTCTTTCTTTCTTTCTTTCATTTTGAGATATAGTTTCTCTGGGAATCCCTTGTTGTCCTGGAACTCACTATGTACTATATCAGGGCTTCTTAGACCATAAGTAAGTCATTCTTACATGAAAATGTTTTTACGTGACTACAAGTACAGAGATATATACAGAATCGATATATCAATTAAACATTTACTGAAAATAAATCATTTAATTTAAATTATACTGTTATGTACTTAATTTTTAACATTTACTAAAGATAAAATTTTCAAACATATGAAATAGATATATTTGTTTATTCTATGCAAAAAAATTAACCTCTGATGAAATTTTGATACTTTAAGACAGTAGTTCTCAACCTACGGGTTTTGATCCCTTGGAGTTGATTGACTCTTTCACAAGGGGTCACCTAAGACCATTGGAAAACAGATATTTATATTACAATTCATGAGAGTAGCAAAATTATAATTATGAAGTAGCAACAAAAATAATTTTATGGTTGGGGTCACCACAACATGAGAAACTGTATTAAAGGGTCACAGCATTAGGAAGGTTGATAACTATTGTTTTAGGACATCAAATATATTCAGTGTCTTTCAGAATTTAGCAATGTTTTAATTTTATAATTGTTAATCGTTTACTTTGAGTAAATACATAGTACAAAAATGGCAGAATTTTATGTAGGGCCATTTCAGTAAGTGTTGAAAATTTTGCCTTAATTCCATGCCAAAATTTATTTAGTATTTTTATGAGACTGAAGTCAGCAACTCAGCCAACAATGTAAAAGTCAAGCATTCTAATGTAATACAATCCAAAGCTATGCTTAGTTGATATTTACATGACAAGCAATGGTGATAGGAAAATATTATCCTTGATTTCCATAATTAAATCATTCTTTTCTGAACAAAACTTTCCATATACAGTAAAAACAAATGTTAGTCATTGTATGCAGTAGCTTCAAACCTAAGCTGGTTTACTTCAGAAAGCTTGGTGTCGCATAATGTCACAGCCAGCATTCACAGTACAATGAGTGAGTATGTATTACAGAAGCAATGCTATGATAAAGTTGGGCATTGCAGTGCAAGTGAATGATGAGTACTGTCAGATGCACGTAGGATACAGTAAATATCTGATTTTGAATTAATCTTTCAGTCTATGTGCATTCAAGAGACTTTTACTCTTGCCAAACTTTTGTGGCCAAACATTCAGTTTCGTTATCTCCATATGAAGTCATGACCCACAGTTTAAGAAAGAGGTATAGGACAAATGGCATGACATAGCTGAATTCGAATTCCCTGTCTTCCTGCCTCAGCTTGGTTGCACTCATATTACAAGGATATATGTCCATGCTTGGTGTGTTTACTAGTTTTATAAAGTTTGAGACCTATATAAAACAAGAAATAATTCACAGGAGGGGGAAATGTATCATTTCATGAGATTGACAGGACCACCCTTTTTACACTTTCCCTTCTCCTGTGTGTGTGTGTGTAATGTGTGTGTGTTCATTGGATGCACATGCATGTGTATGGATTGCATGTGGAGACCAGGTATCCACCTCACCTGTGCTCAGATGACATCTACATTTTTTTGTTTTCTTACTTTATTTTTTGAGATTATAATACAATTACATTGTTTTCCACTCCCTTTTCCCCTTTCAAACCCTCGTATATAACCCTTCTTAGTCTCTTTCGATTTTCTGACCTTTTTTTTCCACATTCATTTTTGTCACATGCACATATGTATGCATATATACATGTATGTTCCTTAATATGACATCTCAGACTATATAATGTTACTCATATGCAGATTTTCAGTGTTAATCATTTGTTATCTGCTAACCAGTGTTGTGATCTTCTCAGGGAAAAGCCTTTTCTCCCACTCAGCATTCCTTAGTTGCCTGTAGTTCTTTGTGTGAAGTTGAGGTCTCCTTGTCTTCCCCCCACCCACATTAGCATGTCTATTGTTGTTAACCATGTTCATCCTATGTCTTGGCAGTCAGGATGGTAGAACTCTATGGGTGCAGCTTCTGTTGTTCACATAAAACTGTCTGGTATTCTGGCTCCCCCTCTTTTGCAACATTTCCTGAGCCTTGGGTGCAGGATTTGTTTTGCAGATGTATGCACTGAGACTGGGCTCCACAACTCTGCATTTTGATTCACTGTGTTTTTCTATAATGATCTTTGTGTGTTCCAAAGAGAAGTTTGCTTAATGAGGGGTAAGGACCGCACTTTCCTCTGGGCATGAAGAGAAATATTTAGAATGTAGTTAGGGATTATGCTGGGTTAAAAAAAATTAGTGGTTGTATGTTCTCTTGTAAGATCCATGACTTCACTAGCCTCAAGCAGTTGGCTAGTTTTCTAGTTCCAGGCATGATTTCCTCTTGTTGAGTGGGTCTTAAGTCCAATGAGAAAATAGTGGGTTACAGCCACAGCATCATCCTTAGGGCTTTAGTGCTTTGTTGGTCTCAAATGTGAGTGCAGAAACCAGGAAAGTAAAAAGGGACCACCACCTGGGTCAGGGATCAGTAGGGGAAGAAATAGCAGGGTAGAAGTATCTGATGAAGGAAATGAGGGGAAAAATGGGCTGTACTTAGAGAGGGAGATAAACGCAGAAGGAGAAATGAGGCTAGAATAACAATAAGCATGTCTGAAAAGAGTCATAAGGAATCATACTATTAACTAGCTTCCCTAGCCCTACAATACACATAAGTCTCTATAAGCATAAATACAAATGTATAATTTAAATGAAATTTTACATCTAAGTCTAATAATGCTCCCCCATCAAAAGCCAAAAAACATCGAACAAAACTATACCACGGAATATTACTGTTGCCTTTTGTTGCCCCCAAGAGGTGAAAGTTCCTATGGCTGAAGATAGCATGCACCTGAGACACGGCCTGCAGCCACCTGACCAGGAACTGCCTTGAATGCCTCCTCCCTCCGCAAGGTGGCACCAGAAGCTTCCAAGCAAGCTTCTAAAGGAAGGACAGAACTAACATTCCTACCCAGCCATGACACCTACGAATCAGAATTTGTTTTTTGAGACAAGGGTAGTTTTTTGAGACAAGGCCATGGAACTTGCCAAGTGAGTAGGTTGGGTGGCTAGTTAGACTCTGACATTTACCAGTCTCTGTATTCCTAGAGGTAAGATTATAAACGTAAACCACCACGTTCATTCTCTCACGTGTGTTCTAGGCATTGAACTCAGGTTCTCTTTCCAATGTGGCATTTACTAAACCATCTCCCCAGCTTCCGCAAAATGGTTTTTTTTTTTTTTTTTTTAACTATTGTGTTCTTCTAGTATAGGTAAGATAAATTTAACTTACCCAAGGAGGGGAAAGAATAGCATCAAAATATTGCACGAGCAAAAAAATCAGTAAAACAGAAAAGCTGCCAAGTTTTATGCTAAAATAAAGCAAAACTTCCCAGTGAATATCACATGACTATCAAGTAAGAATAGTGGCTTCATGAATATTTTTTGTACCAGTGGAAGCTTTTGTAGAATTTGTTACAACTGTAAGAATCAAAGAGTTTGTCATCCATCTACTTGGTCTCTCTCTCTCTCTCTCTCTCTCTCTCTCTCTCTCTCTCTCTCTCTCTCACCAGCGCACCCGTGAGTGTATACAAAATGGAGAGTGAAGTACTAATGGTGACTATAATATATACTACCAGTATTACCATTTTTATCTTCGCAAGGACAATGAAAGCAACAACTCTTGCTTCTCATTCAGTTATATGATAGACATGTTTTGGGATATCATGCAGTTCTCCATATTTCCCTTTGTTGTTTTTAATAAATTAAATCAATCAGTATATACTATGAACCTAAATTAAACTTACATTTTATTTTAGTTATAGTATAGACTACTAGTTGATCTTTTTAAATTTAGGTGTTTATTTTTTTTTTTGGTTAACTCTCTAAATTGTATGTATCAGGTTTACAAAGTAAAACATGATGTTTCTAAGATATAATATATATTATATATATATATAATATTTATATATAGTCCCATACAAGTATGCATAAATAAAACATCCAAAATCAAATATAAATATTTAATTATATAAGGAACTGAGAATAAAGAGCTGAGTGGCATGTTATAGAGATAGGTAGTGCATGTTATATTTCACTGAAAACAGATCAATGAAAGACAGGATAGACAAAGACTGTTTACAGGAACAAGCATGTGAACTAGGCCTAATAGAAGACATAATGGTTCGAGAAACATATGCATTAATTCATAATTTTAATTCCCCAAATTGTGTCAGGCTATTACACGCCTCTCTGTTTCATTATCATCACCTTAGGACATTATCATCTCGCCCCTAGATTATTGCAATGACTCCTTAATACATCTCTACAGTCTACTGTGTTCAAATTCATTTTCCATATAAAGACTAAATATCTTTATGTGTCCTAGTTTGCCTTAATCATCACAACAGCCCTCTTGGGTACATCTTCCCAATCTTTTTTATTACCTACAACCTAAAGCATAGAAAGAAAACAAGTGAGGTCACTCAGCTGGTAAGGGGCTGAGCAGGAATCCTATCTCAGCATCTGAAGACACACTCATAACCATTGATCCGAGTGGCCTCTGTTATATGCCATTTATTTTTATAATTGAGGAGGTCATAAACAATGGTTCAGTGCAGAAATGGTTGCAGACAGGGAAGAAGGTGAAACTCAGAATAAAACAGGTAGCTATCTGTATCAGCCTGGCACAACTTTAAATCGGAAACAGTTCCTCTTGAAGTACAATTTCAGATGCCGGCTTATGACAATTATCTTTAGTATTTATTTACTTACTAGAGACAAGGTCTTTCACTCTTGCTTACACTAGCCTGGGACTAAGTGTATAGCCTAGCTAGGCTTGAACTTGTAGGGGTTCTCCTGCCTCAACCTCTGGAGCTCTGAATTTATAATCATGAATCACCACAACCAGCTGTTTGTGAACTGTATGATCCTTAATTAGAATGTCACTGCTGTAGGTGCCAAAGTACATGAAAAAGATAAAGTCAGTTAGTTAATTTTCTTTTGGCAATGGGGAGAAAATCAAGTAGATAATCAAATGAGCAATGGACTTTTTACATTTTGATTAACTCTGAATCATCAAAGAAAGTTTATAAAAAAAAATCTGGAAACAAACACTGTTACTAGCTTTAATTTTCTATGGATAAAAGACTATATTTTATACACAGTCAAATTTGGTTGACAGAGATAAAATATATAAATATTAATCTGTTGAAAGCCTCAGAAATAACAATCAGATTTGCTTGATGATACAAAGTAATCTGGGCATTACCAGTTCATGTGGAAGAGACAAATGTTTTATTCAATTTATTCTATTTGTTCAGCTCTTATAAAATAACTTCAGAAAATGTAATGTTGTATTCTAGTTGAAAAATAATTGACTATGCTTTTAAACTCATCCCTGTGTACCTAAACTGTTAAGACACAGATATTATATTTTTTAAAGAAATGTAAAATTCCAGATTTTAATGTGTTTTATTTCAAAAGACAAGATTCAGCAACCCTATATCAACAACAAAATTAAATACTAGATAAGCAATCATTTTACTTGATCCTAATTTTTGTTTGTTTGTTTGTTTTGTTTTCTTTTGTTTTTGAGACGGAGTTTCTCTGTGTAGTTTTGGTGCCTGTCCTGGATCTCACTTTGTAGACCTGGCTGGCCTCCAACTCACAGAGATCTGCCTGGCTTTGCCTCCCAAGTGCTGGGATTAAAGGTGTGTGCTACTACTTACTTGTTCCTAAATTAAGCAACAGAATCTTCAAGGAGTTTCTATGATCACAATTTCTTTCCAGTGGAAAAGTTAAGGGCATGAGCACTGACAGTTTTACACACATACATAGATAGTGAAGGTGACAATAGAAAATTCCTGTTTGTGTTATGATTGTAGCTCAGTTGATCGTGATCACCTACTGTGTGCGTTGTTCTTGGTTCAAGCCCTAGTATTAGCCTAAACCACCAACACAAGTCTGGCATTGCAGGCCTCTCATACAGGCATTTAGGAGGTAGATACAAGAAAATCCAAATTCAAAAGTCTTCCTCGGCTACATAGTAAGTTTCAGGGAAAGGCGGACTACAGAGAGACTTGTCAATAAAAGAAAACTCTATTAGTTTGTTTCACAGTACATGCTTTGATTTTGACTCATGTTCCTTTGCATAATTTCCAGGGTGCTGTGATTCCCAGAGGCAAGTGTCCACACCTGGCATGCACATTCTTCCTCAGGGTCTTATTATTCCTCTATTTGTTAGCAATGTTTTTAGCCTTTCATCCAAAATATTTACTAAAGAAACTGACAGAGTAATCATTAAGGTAGTCACACTCCGTGCAGTTTGTAAGATTTGCCCACATACTTTTATTTTTACTTTCTTTTTATTTATTCTTTGTGTCTTTCACATCATGTCTCCTGATCCCACCCATCTCTATCTCCCCAAGTGTAAAACAAAAAATAAAATTCAAGAGAGGAAAAAAGGGAAAAAAATGGGGGGTGAAAAAGGGGAAAAATCTCATGATGGAAGCTGCACTGTGAAACAGTGAGTCACGCAGTAAAACCCTTTATCCATACATTTTTACATGCAAACATTCATTGCAAAGAATTATTGGTCTGGTTTGAGGTCCCTGGTCTCTGCCACACCATCAACACTGCACGCCCTCACTAAAACTCTTCCTGGACATCCTGTTGCTGTCCTATGTTCTGAAGATCCTGCAGCCCTGGGTCCACAGGACAAACACCCCTACCCTTACCCCCTTGCTCCAGCAGATCACAGATGGAGTGGATGTTGGGGTGAGTCAACATAAAACCCTGATTCTGGGCTTGTTACCCACATACTTTAAATTGAAATTTATGTTTCAACTTCCTCATTTTTTGTCTAGAGAGGTGGTTCTCAACCTGTGGGTATTGCAAATGAGATATCCTCCATATCAGATATTTGCATTATGATTCATAACAGTGGCAAAATTATAGTTATGAAGTAGTAATGAAATAATTTCATGGTGGGGGGTTACCACAACATGAGTAACTATATTAAAGAGTTGCAGCATTAAGAAGGTTAAAAACCACTGGTCTAGTATCTGTGTGGCAATGTTGCTAGAGTTTTCCTGCCTGGCCCAAAGTCAGGACAAATCTCATTCACCCGCCAGTCCCGCAGCCGTTCAGACCCAGAGACTTATATTGCTTACAAACTATATAGCCATGGCAGGCTTCTTGCTAACTGTTCTTATATCTTATATTAACCCATTTCTATTAATCTGTACATTGCCATGTGGATCGTGGCTTACCGGCATCTTCACATGTTTCTTGTCATGGCGGAGGCTGGCAGTGTCTCTCTAACTCAGCCTTCCACTTCCCAGAATTCTCTTCTCTGCTTGTCCTGCCCACACTTCCTGCCTGACTACTGGCCAATCAGTGTTTTATTTATTAACCAATCAGAGCAACACATTTGACATACAGACCATCCCACAGCATGGTAACTCTTTGCCAATATTTGATCAATTAAGTGTATTACATTTATATTAGCTTAGTATTGATATTACTATGCAGTCCTATTTTTATATTTTCATTTTTTTGAGAAGGTTTGCCAAAAGAAATGTACTATGAATATTTATGATATATTCTATGAGCACTGATGGGGGATGAGTTGTATTCCAGATCTCAATATTTACTGAGATACCGAACAGTTGCCACCACCACTAGTAAAGCTCATAAGCATATTTAAGAGGCAAAAATCAAAGGAAGATTCTATCCTGCTTTATAAATCAGCAATCATTATTGGGAATTTTACATTTGTGTTTGCGCATAGAATTTATCTTCACCATTTAGCAATATAACATAAAACCAGCACTCCCCTTCCTATTAAGGCAGAAAGGCCAGAGCTTTTTGGGATCACAGTACTTCAATAAATCCCATTGTCTGTTGTGTGTGCATGCTCAGAGTATAGTGGGTAGAGATTAGTATCTTTTCCTCACTCTACTAGATTCCAGGTGACTGATACTCCTATTGCACATGACAGATAACTAGATGAAATTAAAAAAAAAGTATTAATAAAACTGTTATCTGAGAGGGAAATTTTCAGAAATGAGAACCAAAGACTCATGTAATGCTATACACTTTAATTTTAATTAAAATGAAATTAATGAGTCATGAAGTAAGAATGGACTAAAGTGAATGATCTAATTTAATAGAGAGAGGAATTGAAGGTAAAAAGATATAGCAAGATTTGTTTGCTCAAATTTACCTAGGCCCGAAGCATGGGCTGAGAAAGAATGAGAGTCATATGGCTGATTTTCAGGTTATGCATGTCAGAGAACGTTTTGTATTTACCATGTGTCATATGACAAAGGTGGCGGGGGGTGAGTGTCTCAGACTTACCTTTTGGTTTCAACAGTTTTATTTTTCCCAAATGTCAAGTTCACATATTTGGGGTTACTATGTCTTGAGCCCTATTGTTAACATAGAACTCATAAGACCACAAGCTGTGAGAGTGCCAGGAATTGACAGAGTGGATACAGAGCCCCCTGGACATTGCACATAACCCCAGTGCTAATGCACATTTGCAATATAAAAGTAAAGAGAGAGAACTCTGAGGACAGGTGTCAATCACTGCTTGATGACTCATTGTACAATCTGAATTTGCTGTGGTGTACACTTACTATATACTTATAATGATTTATTTTTTACTCCTACCATGTTTTTATATTTTGAAAGATAGCAGTTTACAGTGCTAATGCTTGTCATTTAGGATAAATTCTATAGTTTTCTGATGGCTTCCAATTATTAAAAATCTCTCTGTTCTTTGTAAAGGCCTTGCTATGTAAACAAAAATACCTGACACGTGTGTCTCTTGCTCACAGGCCCAAGCTGACAGAAGATCTTTGAGTGTATATTGTTGCTCTCTCTCTCCATCCAAGTCAGGAGAAAGAGCAGGCTGGAGAAATGGCAGATCATGTGTAATATGGTACCTTATGATTGTGATTGGCTACATATAGTTCCACCTGCTCTTGGTAGTGATCATCCACAATGCTCATTTGTCATCATTTTCTTAAAACTGTGCTTTGCTTTGGAAAAATCTTTCTCACTCCCAAGAGTCTGCAGAGAGAAATGGTCTCACTTAGTCTCTTTCACGGCAGACAGCCACCAACTGTCTTCCTTATTTGTGCAAACACTTGCTGGTGAGCTATATTACTAGTCCATAGCTCTCTTTCTATGCACCATATTCTATATGTAAGACCCAGAAACAAGTTGAAGCTAGACACGCTTTCATTCACTTCATCTTTTGACCTGTCAGTTCTGCTATACCATCAGATCAAGCCCACTCCCAAGATTCTTTAGATTAGACACCATTTTTATTACACTAGAAATGAGCTTTTATTGCATGCTTGATGATTTTTCCAAGAGCATTTTAAGCACATTTTTCTCTGTTCAAATGGCAGTACTGGAATAGCTAGCCTATTTACTATTCATAGGATTCTATCTTTTTTGCACTGACCCCCCTTTCTTGTTTTTTTCTTTTTTTGTCTAATTACTGAAAAAGAAGGGAAATCCTTCTTACTGTTAATATAGAACTCTTTATAATATTGAAAAGACCTTAAATTCCTTGGCTCACTATGTACTATGTTACTTTTCTGAATTCCTGTCGCTTTTAAGAAAACCATGGTTATAGTGAAAATGCTGAGAACTTTGCTAAATGATGTTTCTTTGAGGGAATGAGAGATTGCTGTGAGATTCCGTATAAGTCTGTCATTAGTGCTTGTAAAGCTGCTATAGTGTCACTCAACAACCTCGTTCACTGTGAGCTGTGAATTATTTTTTTATTTTGCTTTTGTGCTATATAGTACCCTCTAAATAACTTTCTCAGTTTCCAAGAACTATGAAACAGCTTACATTTGATGAGGTAATTTGTTTTAATCCATAGTTTTCAAATACATCACAATATGTGATGTATATGCATCCCAAATGTGCTTATCTCCTCATTCTTCCAGCAGTGATTTTTTTCTTCATGTTAACTTTGGTAGTTAAATTTTAAATTGTCCATTTGCTCGTTTAGGCAACATATTAATTGTTTTGCTGCTTTGAGATGTACATAACTTGGTATCTGGCTCTTGGAGTTACAAAACAACCAGCCATCTTTGCTTTTTTTGTAGTCTACATCCTAGGTGAGAAAGGAAAAAATATACGGACACTGAAAATCTTTATTCTAAAAACCTTTTGAAGATTTTCTTTTTAACTTATGTGTGTATGTGAGTGTCTATGTGGAGCTTTGTGCACATACCCATGCAGGCACATCATCCACATGGTTTCTGGGGCTTTAACTCATGAGTTGGGGAACACTACAAGCATGACTGAGGTATCTCTCCACCATGTAGAAATGTATCCTGTGGGATGATGCTTTGGCTAGGATAAGAACAAGGAAGAGGCATTTCATCTAATGGAAAAGAGGCATGACAGAATTACACAGGTATAGAGTAAGCATGTGAAAACGCTTTGATGTGTAATAAAATGTATAATGTGATTCTAGCAAATAGCATGATTTTTATAGAGGGAAATAATTATGTATCATTTTAGAGGAACTGTGAAAGAATTTTGTATATATTTTCAGTTCAATGAGAAACCAGTGAAGGATGTAAGCAGTGAAGCAAAGTCACATGATTAAATTTTTAAAAACCTTTCTGATTTCTTAGAACAAAATAAAATTTCAGAGAGCAATCATTGATGAAGCAACTGAATAACAAGAGAATCAAATTAGGTCAAGGATGGTGACATTGAAGACAGAGCTGTGTTGTTGTGATTTGATTTATATTCCCCCAACATTCATATGTTGAAGGGCAGAATCCCCATATGACTGTACCTGGAGAATGGATCTGTAAGCAGTTGACCATTAGTTCACAAAGGTGGAGCTTTAATCTGAAAGACCTGGGTATGTTATAAGAAGAGGAAATGACAACATAGCTTTCTCTGTATGAGTCTTTGAGGAGACAGCAAGCAGGTGCCCATTTATGATCCAGGAAGAATGCTTTCATTAGAAGGTTATCATTCCAGCAGCATGATGATAGATATCCCAACATCTCAGACATTAAAACTGCATTTCTGTTGTTGAAGTCATCATCTAGCCAGGATCTGGTATTTAGTAGTAGCATCATACATAAATGAATATTCTGTAAATTATTTTACAGGCAGTACTATCAAGGTTGGTTAATGGGTTGGATGTGTTTTAAAAAAAAATAGAGAAATCAGTTACGACAATGACTGTGATTTTTACTTTATTTCTTATTTAATTTGACCAGCCATCTGGGAGATTGGTGGAACCATTTAATAACAGTTTGTAAATTCCTGGGACAAAATAAGATCATACTGGTAGAGGAGGGTGGATTCAAAACTTCAACTATGGACTGTCATATTTGGTTATCTCTGAGGCAAACAAAAATAAAAGTATTCAGTAAATGTTTTGCTATACTAATCCATGTCCCATTGGAAAAGTCTAGGTTGGGATATAAAGTTGAACTTGTCAGCATTTAGATAACTTCTATTTGTTGATACAACAAATGAGACCAACTTCAAGCCTATGAAGAGAAATGGAGACCAACATTTACATGGTAATTTTAGAGAAGGGAGAACTGGGAAGTAGCACATAGGAATGGAGATTCCAAAAATGTAGTTTCCTACATAACTCATCTAGATAAACATTTGTGGCTTCTACCATGCTTATTTTAAGAAAGAACAGAAATGAGCATCATTTCCCAATGAGTAGAAAAACAAATGAAAAAAAAAGATGTAATGTCTATAAAATACAGTTTATGCTATTTTACATAGGTGTAAATGAAATATACTGGATGTGAATATTAATCAATTTATGATTTCTTCATGTTTTATAGATTTTTTTCATTGGCTTTGGGTATTTAAGATGCCCACTCTGAAGTCATGGTGTGCAATTTATAGGGTGAAGTCATGATATCAAGAGAATAACAGAGGACGATTAAGTCAGACACATTTATAAGATATAAGGGATGTGCATAGACTGATCTGTAAACCTTGATTTACCATTGTGGGGAGAAAGATCAACTATCTTCACTTAAATGGAAGAAGAATGTAAACATTTCTGCAATTAAAAGATGGGGTGTAGATTTCATGCTCAACGGGTGGAGGAGTTATGAACCTATAAATATTTTAGGAAAATCTGCTTGCCTTTTGAGAGGGGTAAAGAGGCCCACTATTCTGCTTTCTACTTAAATGTTGGATTTCTCATCTTTTCCACTAGTATAATCCTGCTCACACAGCCCATCTTCAATATGTATGGGGATAGGGGCAATTACTTCCAAGTCCTGTCATAGTGAACCAAGATCTGTGGCTGTTCAAGTCCATTATATAAAAGTTGAAATACTTGCATATTTTCTTTTCATACCTTTCTGTGTACTTCAAAACACCTGAAGATTGTATATTTTTAGTACAATGCAAATGTTGATATGCAATAGTTCTTATTTTGTATTTCTGTTATTTGCTACATTATTTTGTGTGTGAGAGAACATTTATGATACACATACTTATGGATCTCAGAAGACCACTTACTAGAATCAGCTCTCTCTTTCCACCTTTTAGGTTCCAGGGATTGAATTCATGTTGTCAAGCTGCAGAGAGAGTACTTTTACTCTATGAGCTATGGTACTGGCCCATTAGTTATTTTTGACAACAAAAAGCCTGTGTATATTTAATAAAATAGCATTTGCCAATGTTTTTAATCCTTAATTGATTAAATACACACATGTAGAACTGATTGACATGGGGACCACTCTATACACCATGAGTGAGGCTTAATATACTAGTAAAGCCTTTAGCTATACAATAACAATTTATTGAAATAAATACTTGTGAAAACTTTATATAATACCTGCCTTCAACTACAAAGTAGATCTGAGAATATCAAGAAATCCAAGGTATGTTTTCCAAGAGTTCCTAGTTTCAAAGAACCTTTCCTTAAAAATATTTTTCTTGAATAAATAAGTATTCACAATGTAACACTCAGTTCTTTAGTAAAATAATGTTTATGATGCAAAAGTAAACCAATACTCGGTCTCTCCAAAGAATGTCCTAGATAAAAATGATTTTGAAGGATACATACATGGTTAGCAGAAGTAAAAGAATCCCAGAATGTTAGTAAGAGTAATGAGATTCAACTGTAAAAGATTTAGGAAAAAAATTGATGGCTGGGACTGGGTAAGCATTTACAATCCCAAATGGAAGGAGTATAATTGATAGATTTTTCTTCAAATCAAATTTAGTTGACAGTGCATTGATATTTATATCAATTCACAATGAGATTCACTCATATCAGAATCTTGATACTAAATTATCTACTAAATAATAACTGGGTAACTACTGGACACTATAACGTGGGTTACCTACTATAATTACATGAAAAGAGGAACATATTAGCTCCAGGATCCCAGTGCTACAAATGTTCAAAGAGATGATCTTTGTTTGTAAAATGTAATTATCCTAGCTCAAAATTCTGTGTCTATATAATATTTTGTTGAAATGTGTAACATTTGTAAGGTATGGCCTAAGCTTTGTTCATTCTATGTATTCTCCTTGTGTAATTCCCATTAGCTCTTACACGGGATTGTTCTTTTCCCTAGATCTGGCAATGTGGAGGCTCTTTGGAGATTGTGACTTGCTCTCATGTCGGTCATGTTTTTCGAAAGGCAACTCCATATACATTCCCTGGTGGCACTGGCCATGTTATTAATAAGAACAACAGAAGACTGGCAGAAGTTTGGATGGACGAATTTAAAGATTTCTTCTACATCATATCCCCAGGTATGCAATGCCAACATTTTCCTTCCTCTAAAAGAGAAAGTAAAAATTTAAACATGCTGAAGGTCTGTTTCATTGTACTTATTATCTTAAGAGTTAAGATAAAATGCTATTAATTACTAATATAACATGGACAATCGTGTACAAGTAAGTTTTGCGATAAGTAATATTCACCTAAAATGAGAAAAAAATCTTAACAGACATTTAAAAATCTATTCCATCTCTTTTTTACTTTCTACTCAAATAATGAAATTCCTACAGATATTCAAATTTATTTTAATACATACCAGGAAACTTTTAACTTGTATTTAAATAGGGTGATTTAGTAAAAAGTCAATAAATTTAAGAAAAGAAGTAATGAAAAAATACTGAATAAATGGCTTCCTACGTTAGTTACACAGACATATAAAACTAAAAGCAAATAGAGACTACAGTTGGGTGGTAAGAATGATTATTATCATATTTTTATTATAATTTTTATTTATAAAATTTCTCAACACTTAAATATTACTTATGTGAAAGAATATTTTTAGTAATAAGAGATTGTATAATAATTCAATTCCAGAAATGGTAGGATATTGTGGGATTTTTTATTGGTTTCACTTTAATTTTCTATGATTTTTCCAACAGTCATGTTACTTATTTCTAGAAAAAGACCAAATATTGACGCACTAAAATGCGGATGAAATAACAGAAAAATTGAAGTATAAGGATCAGCAATGCACGACTAACCAGCCTTATAGTTAATTAATTAATGCTGCAAATTAAATATGATTCCCTTCAAGGTATCAAAATATAGACCTGAATATCAAAATAAAATTTCAAGTATTTTGGCTATATTAGCAAAACAAATTGTGTGTTCTTTCCTTGATATTTTCTTCAAGGTACTGACCTTCTTATGTTACCCTTAAGAACAAAAGGAATTCACACTTTCATACTCTTTTCTGCAATATAATCTGTTACATAGCTTAAAAGCGCAGTTTGCATTCTAAATAGCATGCACTGATTTCTAAAGCTATATATAATGCCAGTAACTAATTTTATAATACACAAGCACGAAGAATAGAACAGTCAGTATGGACCTTCTTATGGTCTAGAATTCTATATCAGAAAGAAAAATGGAGGCATTGTGTATGTGAACATGTGATTAGAAGGACCTTTTCATACTTTTTTTTCAAGGCCCTTCTGTGTCAAGTCAAAATGCTATTTTAAGGAACACTCTTTTGTGACTAGAAGTATTTTCTTTTACAGTAGAAATTCTGTCCAGATGTTCACAGAGTTCAACAGAACATGTAAAATCTGCAGGAAAGCAGTGACATTTATATAACCTTTCCATATTATTTTGTTGGTATTTCTTGAATGAAAATCATTACTTATAGAGACATTTAAGTTACGATATAAATAAAGAACTAATGAAAGAAAGAAATGTTTTATATGGGGAGTTACATGAAGCTTGTATTAACAATGTGAGTGATTGGGGATCATTGAAAACACATGCCATGGGTTAATCCTCAATGGAAATAGTGGGTGGAAAGTAATGCTCGGGTGAGCTAAGGAACCTTTCCTTTCCAGTCTCTGAAGGCTGACCGAAATGAACTGACAAGAAGAAAAGGCATACAAATTAATTAATATGCAAAGGGGTGAAAGTCACAGGGGATAATCACAAGATTGTGAGCCTGCAGTAAGCTCATATGATTTGAAAACCTTCATATCCTTTTCTATAGGAGAGTGGGGCGTCGGGAATGAGGACAGTAAATGATTTTTCAAGGAGTTCAATGAGCTGGAACAACATACAGCATACTTAAATGTCTGTTTGGTGTGCACACACACACACACACACACACACACACACGGTGTTAATCTCTAAGGATGGAAAGTGATGACCTATGTCCTATGACAAAACTACAAGCTTGTTACTGTTACCATCGTGAATGCTACTCTTGTGGTATGAGTTTAGTTAATGAAAGTTTAGGGAAGGAAGCAGACATTGTCCTTACTTTTTGGCATATGGTAAACTTTGAACTCCTATAGATACAGAAAATTTGGACAATGCTTATCCCTGTCCCACTGCAGGAAAAGACACTTGGGAGACAAGTTTTACGTTCATTTTTAAGGCATTTACATTTCTGCCATATCAAATTGCTTAGCATCAAAAACGCCTTCTTTGCAGGGCATTGATCTTAAAGCCTCAGTATTAGACATTTTGTATAATTTTTAATTGAGTAAAAAAAGAGACAAATGACAACTATTTTTCAAACTGCACAAAAATGATCAGTTTCAGAGTTCATATCAATCAGTCTCTATCTGAACTAAAGACTTTGGAAGGCAGAGCAAAGCTGTTTGTTTCTCCAGGAAGTGCCTGTTTTCCACCTCATTCATGAGCACTTGGAATGTTCTTGTTTCTACTACACAGGCTTATACCTTTGCAAGTGGAAAAACAGAGATGCCAGGAATGGATTTAAATTACTTAAGATTTTCATAAGGGCCATTGATAGGTTGACACTCCACATTAAGGAAATAGAGCAATCTGCCTGCAAAGGGAGAAGTTAAAGATATGAAATGATAACTTCTCAATAGGAAAGGGAGAATTTAAATAAGATCAGAAGCTCTATCTAGATGACTCTAAAAAAAAAAAATAGCTTTGTCATGTTACAGGTCACCCTGAATCAGATAGGAAAAAAAGTTCAGGAAGCAAGGAATATGTCATTTTTATAATAAAGATTTTAATCATTATTTAATTTGTTTAAATTCTGATGGATTCTGCAGTATAAAGTCAAAATGACAAAAGTGTTTTTTTATTTTCTGAGTGATGAGTTTCTGACTGTGTGTCTTTTTTCAATAAATGAATTTGTAAAAGGGAAATACAGGCTTTTACATGCATGACTAAAATCATTTCATTCACTGTAATGAACTCACAGATTTGTATGCATTGGTTGATGAGGGATGACACAGCCCACTGTGGGAAGCACCATCCCCAAGGCAATGGATCTTGTATAAGAGAGGAGAAAGCAAGCAAGCAGGCCTGCATGCATTTATTTCTCTCTGCTCTTGAAAGTGAATGTGGCATGACTAGCTTCTTTGAGCTCCTACCACTGTGACTTCTCTGCTATGATGAACTATGGCATTGAAGTATAAGCCACCTTTCTAGCCTAAGGTATTTTCTGATCAGGGTATTTTGTCACAGTTGTGACTTACAGTGTCGTGTTAGCTTTAGTTACTTATCTCTGTCTAAAGTCTTTCTAGAATTAATATTTCTAGTATCTAAAAAAAATTTCTCTTACTTTGTAAAACTTAAAAATATTTGTTGGGTAGTTTGAAGAACTAACAAATAAAGCATGCATTTAGATGGGAGCCACCTTGTTTTGCTTTCTGTTGAATTACTTAGGGATGTGTGGCTTATACCAGCGAATCACATCCCAGGCTCTGTCCCTCCTTTATTACCCAGAACCAGGTCCTTTATTACCCAGAACCAGGTCCTTTATTATCCAGAACCAGGTCCTTTATTATCCAGAACCAGGTCCTTTATTATCCAGAACCAGGTCCTTTATTATCCAGAACCAGGTCCTTTATTATCCAGAACCAGGTCCTTTATTATCCAGAACCAGGTCCTTTATTATCCAGAAACAGGTCCTTTATTATCCAGAACCAGGTCCTTTATTATCCAGAACCAGGTTACGCACCCATAGGTAAAATAAAAGGTGATGGCACTGTTCATATGCCTGGAAAGAAAGTACCACTGGTTTATGCATGACCAGTGTTTATAGCTTTTATATAGTTGTAGAAGTATACTGTAATGCAATCCTCCTCCCTAGGACTAAATGATTGTAAAGACACAAAACAGCATAGTACAAATTTCCTAAATACATACAATAAAGGAAGTTTTCCACCTGTCAATGTCTATATTTTCCGAGTCCTGATTTGTTACAAGTTTGACAGGAATCTGTGAAGAGCTACACATTCAAACTTCTTTTGTCTGATTCCTTTGCTGTTTATTTTATGTCCCTATTCTATTGGCCCTTGCCCATCTGCCATTTGGCTACTTTGAAAGCATGGGAGTGTTTCTAATTCCATCTATACCTAGAGTGTAAATGAGGAGCAATGTCACTTGGTAGCACTGCTAAGAATAGATTTCTGGTACTTGTTTAGTGTGCTTTCTGGCTGTCTTCTTAAGGATGCCAATACTCTGTCTAGCACCACGGATTTTAAAGCCCATAGGCCCTTAAGGCCTGAGGCAGTTTTTACTAGTAATTGGCTGTTTCAGACAGAGCCAATCTGATTGCCCCAGCAAATCCTTTTAAATGAAGTGATATAAGTAGAAATCACTCTTCATAGAACACGCCTTGTAAATGTGGGTGTTCTTTTTCGTCCTGTTGGTCACGAGCAGAGATTTTAGGAACTTGAAAATTGAGTGTACTCATAAAACCACGTATTTGAAACAGTTGCTGTTCTATTAATATTGATTTTCTTTCTTTTGGGAGGTGAATTTCTAGCTGGATGCCAGTAGGCTAGAAACAGCTACCTGAATATTACCCCAGGGTTCTCCTTTTCTCAGTTGACAGTTTGTGATCTTGCTTTGAACAAGAACAAAGGGGAAATTAAATAGGAAGAGCCTAGAAACATACCTCCAAAGGATTTTATGTTCAGGAAACAACATATCTTCTTCAGCAATGCTGCAGTGATCTCATTTATATTCCAGGTAAAACAAGCTCTGTATTTAGAGAAGAATCCTGGAACTCCCTCTGAAAATTAACACACAAACACAGGCATACAAGAAAAAAGAAACAGAAAAAAAAAAGGAAAAGAAAAATCAGCTTATAAAAGGCAGCCTATTTGAGCATTTATCATCATGCCACTGCTGAACTTTCAGACCTATATTCATTCCTATCTGTTGGGTCTGCATATACAAAATACAAATAATTTCAGTACGGTGATTTTTTTTGTTGAGATACAATATGTGATAGGCATTTGTGCATGCAAACCATTTTCTTTGGGAAGTCATGAAAATGTGTTTTTATAACCACAGGTTTGACATTTTCAGCAAAATGTACAGTATGAAAAATTTTAGAAGTCTTAGAATATTCTTTATTGGTTGGTTTAACATGACTTTCTAAGTAAAGACCATAGCATTTCTAAAAGGAAACTAACTAGGGTGAATTTTGTCTTTTTATTATTTAGTAAATATTTTTCCACAAAGTAATCCTGATCCATCATTCATTGTATCTGACACGATGATGAGGAAATGATAAATCATTTTTATTGTATTCTTATTTGATAGCACATATTTATTAATCTTTATGATACCTTAAGAAGCTAAATTTTGAAGTGTGTATGAGAGCTGCATTCCATGTTGATGAATGCTTCCATCAAAAGTGTTGCATTATTTAGTTATGTGTGGCAATGGGGTTGGTTTTAATTTTCAGTTCTTTTGTTGACATTTATTCATATTTGAATTTTTGAAAATATTTTTATTAGTTCTTTGATAATTTTGTGCATTGTGTTATAATCATATTCACCTGCTCTTCCAACTCCTCCAAGATCAATCCCCTTTCCCTGCTCGCTCATCTTTGTGTCCTCCTTTTGTTTTTTCACACATTGAGTTAAGTTTGTGCTGCCCATATATTCATAAATATGTGACTTTTCAGTGAGTCCTGGTTAACTTACAAGGGCTTATGCTCTTAAGGAAAACCAACTTTCCCTCTCATTACCAGTAGCTCTTTGGATAGAATCGGACTTCATAGGCAACTCCCCTCTCTATGCTGAGATTTGGTCTGGCTTGAGCTTGCATGGGTCTTGTGCATTCTGTTACAACCACTGTTAATTCCTAGGTGCAACTGCTCTGCTGTGTCCAGAAGACACAGATCTACACATATTAGGAAGTGTCTACAATACTGCCTAGTTTTTCATATGAGTTTTTTGATACCCTGAACTTGATAGAAGAGAAAGTAGGAAACACACTTAAACTCATTGACATAGAAAAGGATTTTCTGACCAGGAAACACAGTCGCACAACAAACTCACTGATCCTCTGGCTCTTATTATCTTTCTACCCACTAATCCACATTTAGTGATATATTTTCATGTAACCATCTCTTGTGCTCTTACATTATTAAATCAACCTCCAAATTTCCCTTTCTGGATTTTGCATATATGCCTTTCTTCATAGCTGTCTCATTATTTCTCTTGCTTCGTCCTCAAGGAGTCGACAGCTTCTTCAGTAATTTTTATTGTTGATATTTGAATTTCTTCTGTGAAGAGAGCTTTTATAATTTTTAAAGCTAGTATTCTTGATTTACTTACTTTTAGATATTTTGTCATTTTATGAATTCATAGATCTTTATATATTTTGTCAATAATCTTATATGTTATGAAATATTTTCTCTTAAATATTTACTTACATTGCAGCTGTTAGAAAAACAGTGTTTTAGAGTAACTTTGTGTTGAAGTAAAATATTTCTATTTTAGAAGTTACTGTTTCTTTGGTTAATATATATATATATATATATATATATATATATATATATATTCATAGTATGGCGCAATTCATACACATTTTAGATACCTAAAAATGTTCTTTATTAATTTGATAAAGATCACACTCCCCCCCTTTTTTAGCAAGACAGTGATCTTTCATATAAAATAAGCACAACAGAAGACCAGGATCAGATAGCTCTTGTCTTGGTTGATTAAGAGACATCCTGACCAAGGTAATTCTTATAAGGGAAAACATTTATTTGGGACAGGCTTACAGTTTCAGAGCTTTAGTTCATTATTACTATGGCAGGTGGCATGCAGGCATACATGGTGCTGGGAAAGGACCTGAGAGTTCTACATCTTGATCCGCAGGCAGCAGAAAGAGTCTGTGTGTCATACTGGGAGTAACTTGAGCATATATGAGACCCATTGCCCACTTTCACAGTGACACACTTTCTCCAAAAAGACCACAATTCCTCCAACAAGGCCACACCTTCTAAAGTGCTACTGCATATGGGTCAAACATTCAAACACATGAGTCTATGGAGACTATACCTATTCAGACCACCACAGTTCTCCATATGAATATGTTTATGACTTCATTCATAAAAGTATCATCTGTAGTAGTTATACTTTTAAATATATTAAAATGATTGTATCACTTACCATTATATTAATTCTAAACATCTTGAATTCACGCATGATTTATAACAGTAATCAGCAAATAGTAAAAATGATATTTGTTAGAAATCATTGAGTTGTGTTTGAAGATAAGTCATACAACAATCACTTCAGATAATTAGCCTCACAGAATAATAATATTATTATCAAATCTAAGTAGTTTCCAAGTATTTCTTTTTCTTTTTTTTTTTTTTGTTTTTTTTGTTTTTGTTTGTTTTTTTTGTTTTTTTCGAGACAGGGTTTCTCTGTGTAGCTTTGCGCCTTTTCCTGGAACTCACTTGGTAGCCCAGGCTGGCCTCGAACTCACAGAGATCCGCCTGGCTCTGCCTCCCGAGTGCTGGGATTAAAGGCGTACGCCACCACCGCCCAGCCCAAGTATTTCTAAAGTGAATATCACTTAAGTTGTAGTGTCAATTGATTTACAGAATAGTAACTACCTTCTAGAGTTCAGACAACAAAATCACTTACATATTTAAGTGTTTTTTTTGCCCTTAACAAATATATTACTCTAACAATTATAATTGTATGTATGCAATGAATGAAGTCATTTAAAATTTCTAATAAATGGGTTTTACCTCAATTGACTTTGAGGAGGTTATAGTTAATTTTCGTGTCTCCAAGACTTGTTGAAGTAGTCAAGGTAGAATTAGTAATTTTCAAGTTTATGCAGATGATCCAAAGCACTTTATAAGATGCATGATTTTTCTTTGTCCTTTTTTCTTTCTTTCTTTTTTTTGGTCAGGAGATGGCTGGAAAGTTTTATTTGATGTAAGAAGATTAAATATGAATCAAATATGACTTCAGTGCATGCAGAGAAGCTTTATCATAACTACTTTCATCTTGTCAGTTTTTTCATAGTGTCCTCATTTTATTATTTAATTCTGTCATAACTAAAATTGAACAGCTTATGAGTTATATAATTAATTACTTTAAGTTTTCAGTTCTAATTCTTAACAGAATTGAGTGGATCACTCTGACATGAGGCAGCAGTCATTTACATGAAGCCATTGGTATCCAGGGGAGTTAGAGTATAGACTTCTTATTTCTAAGCTCTCAGGCTAAGTCCTCAATATTAGTTATCCTGGCAAGTCACATCTGCTTGCCTTCTTATGTTATATTCATTTTTTGCTATTTAAAATAAAATGAGTTCCAATCTGAAATAACCTAGTTACATGAACTCTTAAGAAAGTAAAAACAGAAGTTAAAGTTGACTTTAAAAGACCCTGAATATCTTCTCTTTTCGGGATTAAATAATAGAACACAGTTGACTACACTTCCCCTGATGTGCCAAGTTGAGGTTATTGCAGTCACATTCAAAAGCAAAAGAAAACAAACAAAAAAACATGACAGGCAACATTCACTTTCCTACGACACATATCAATTCTTAGTGACAGATTATCTCAGGTCCTAATAATTCACATTTCCTGGGAGTCATTCTTCATTTATATGTTCACATAGATTATTTGGAAAATATCTTCTTACATATCTGTATTAAATGAGATATGCAAGTCTTACATGGAAAATAATGCAGAACAATCGATACAAACTGGAAAAGAAAGAACACATCAGAAACATTTGTCAGAATTTTGCCAAGGGAAGAGAAAATATTTTTTGTGCGAATATAGAGGCCAGATAAAAAATAGACCCACTGGATTACTTTCATCAGCAGCAGAGTAATTATGCAATCATCAACCCTGAAGAGTTAGTGGCCATTATGTTATTAATTGCTTAGCTGCAACTTACTTGATATGGAAGATCTACCTTAGCCCACATGAATAGATATGATTTGTTTATTAATACGGTCAATGGCATAGGTACCAGTCTATGCACATAAACTAAATTATGTCAATTAAATGAGTCAAACATGTAAAGCTTTCTAATTTATGTATGTGACCTTAAAAAGGAAAGATATCTGTCTTTTGATGAAAACTATTTCTCAGGTCTGCCCTCTCTATAGCCATATTTAGTAGCACAAACAGTATCTGAATTAGGATGACAGTCTGGGTTACATGGTGAGTTCAATGCCAGTTTGAGCTACAGAATAAGACCTTGCATAAAAGGAGGAAAAGGAAGAACAGTAGATGAAGAGAAAGAATTGTCACTATTAAATTGTCTATCATGCCAACTTTTTATTTTTTTTTAACATTTTATTTAGTCTATGCATTGTTGGTGCACCAGCTCTACTAATAAATCATTTGTAATTTTTAAACTGGTTAAGGATTTTGTATGACTTAATAACAGAAAATTTTATCATTACAGTAGAATTAATAAGTATATGTTTTATTTAAAAATCTTATTGACACTAAGAAAACACAAATCTCAAGTGCCTGAATAATGTTTCAATTAAAGAAAATGATGACTAGATTAAATGGAACCATATATAACTAGCCTTTGATCAATGTCATATAAACAAAGTAAACAAAGTAAGGATTTTATTTGGAAATAAGACCCGAGAGAACAAAAGGTCTTACTAAACAAAGATATTGTGTAGAAGACTTTGTGTATTTGCACAGACTCAGAAAATAAACTATAAGAAAAACACTTTTACATTTCACAAAGATAAGCCTTCTAGAATTATAATGGATGCAGTTACAATTAGATCAGCTTCCTGTTTGGAAACATTAAAGCAGAGATAAAGCATTTACCTCCTAAGGAGATCTAATGAGAAATGAGTGAGAGGTTGAGTGTGAACTCTTATCACAATTTCTATTTCTAAAGTCCTGTTATCATAGAAACATACATCAATGGTTATAAATATGCTTACTCTGATAGCCACAGTATTAAAAAGGAGAGCAATAGATTTCTGCTCAACATAATAAATTTTAATGAACTTTTCAACCATGGAAACAGAGAAGCCCTGACTGTACATCTGCATTTGCTAGAAACAGCCTGAGTGTCCAACTATTTCCTGGGGATAATAACTAATTACACCCACCTTCAGTAACAACAGAGTCTAGATTTGAGCAGTAAGTTACATGATCATTGTCCTTACATTCAGTATCCTGTCCACTGAGGTGAGTATTCTCAGTAAGGAAACAATGGGCTGATAAATGTGGCAGCCATTCTATGTGGAGTAGATGTTGTCTTTCATTCCACCTAATTCTCAGGAAAAAGTTGTAAGTACTTTAGGATTCTAGGTAATTGGTGTGCATACAACTCTGTTGAATTAATGACTTTCTTGATACCTCCTTAAAATACCCTTTAGCCGGGCGGTGGTGGCGCACGCCTTTAATCCCAGCACTCGGGAGGCAGAGCCAGGCGGATCTCTGTGAGTTCGAGGCCAGCCTGGACTACCAAGTGAGTTCCAGGAAAAGGCGCAAAGCTACACAGAGAAACCCTGTCTCGAAAAACAAAACAAAACAAAACAAAAAAAATACCCTTTATTAAAATGCTGCCTAAAAGAGTTCACAAATGGGTTTTAGATTTTGAAGCTAAAATTATATCACTGTCCTTTAGGAAATATACTTGCATGTTTCTCTTTATTAGTTTATACAGTTAAATTCTAAATTCCTGACTTTAAGAAAATAAAAGCCAAGTTGTCATTGGAATAGTAATGATCTAAGTTTAAGATTTGTGACACCTCAAAATATCTTCAAACATCTCCATGAGAATTACAATTTTTTAAAAACTCTGAAACCTAGTGAATGTTACAAATCAATTTAATCCATAGCAAACATTTGGAAAGAATGGGAATTGATGAACTAGTAACTTTACCCATTTAATGACAAAATGTGGATGCATAAAGATGGTTGGAAATCATTAGAGTAATGACCTGCAAGGAAAAAATAACCTGAAAAAATAGGCCAAGATTAGTGGGTTTAGCTACTCAGTGAATTACCTTATCTTTACACATGATCCTTCAATCTCTTTCCTTCATAACTGCCTATACCTCTCTGTCTTTCTACCTTTTTCCATGTATATGTGTGTGTGTGTGTGTGTGTGTGTTTATACATCACATCTGTCTTCTATCACAATTTATTGATAATATTATGAGCCCATGGAATAACAAGTTAAAGTTAATCGAATGTTTATCATACTGCTAAGGGTCATGATGATGACTAAGCACAGCCGTCTCCTCTCACCATGGATTCAGGTTTTAAGTTCCATACTGAAAAGTGACAACTCAGTTGAAATAGCACATCTCATTTGAATTATTTATATTTGAGATTAAATGTGAAAACTCTGGTGAATTACAGAAAATAGAAGAACCTAAGTTAAGAGGACATCAAAAATTTAAACAGATTTTGGTAATGGAAGCTCTTGTTTCACTTTGAAAGCATGGGAAAAATGAATACTGATGCATAATTCATACAAATGGCTATTTAAATCACTGTATAACACAATACTGAAAGTGGCTGAATTGGCTGCCATTTTTAACTGTGGTAAATTCTTAATAATATGATTCTATTTTAAATGAAATTTTGTCTTGATAATTTCTACTGGAAATATTAATTAAACTGATGATCATTTCCATATTAAACATAATATTGGAGTGCAGATATTATTTTTTTAATAACATGCTTTGATTCATTTTAGGTAAGTAGGGTTACTTTTTGCTCTTTTTATATAAAATAATTTAAATTTGGTGTATAAAATAATGAAAATGTATTTAATTTTTCTTGTTTGATAGTTTTGTACTTACATATAATATGTTTTGATTATGTCCACTCTTAATTCCCTCTACTATCCTCAATCATAATTCTGTATTCCATATATATTCTCCCTCTTCACTCTCTCTTTTATTCTCCCCTTCTCTTTTCCGTTAAGCTCAGTTGTAACATGAATCTTAAAAGGTCTTGTAATAAAACAAACCCAGGGCCAGGTATTAGGGTGAATGTTGGAAGATCAGAGAAGCAGAACAAGCCACAGCCACCTCGCCTCACTAGTTCCTCAGCTGATCCTGTTTCCTCAGACTGGAAGCCTCTGTGTCCTTATCCAAATGGATCTCAGCTGAACTTCTTCTTGAAAGCCTGAAAGCTTAACCAGCTCTAGTTCCTGATTCTCACCCCTTAAATACCTTTCTGCTTTCTGCCATCACTTCCTGGGATTAAAGGCTCACTTCCTGGGATTAAAGGCATGAGTCACCATGCCTAGATGTTTCCAGTGTGGCTTTAAATTCACAGAGATCCAGATGGATCTCTGCCTCTGGAATGCTAGGATTAAAGGCATGTGCTACCACTGCCTAATCTCTATGTTTAATATTATGGCTGTTCTGCTGTCTGACCCCCAGATAAGTTTATTGGGATGCACAATATATCAACCACATTTCCCCTTTTTTGTCTAAAATTAAAAAAGCTTATAATTAAAACGGCCATACCACCCTGAACGTGCCTGATCTCGTCTGGCTTCATTAACAACAGGGTTTAACTATTAACTTCTGGAAGGTATCCAAGAGCAATGGAAATAGTCTGTCTTGTTTGAGGCATATAGGATTCACTATCCAACAGCTCAAAAAGTGATAACCTGTATCCAGAACTGGGTTATTATTTGGTAGCCAATGGTTTTCAGGAAGGGCATTATCCCTCTCTATTAGGGTTAACTCCATTTAAACTCTTTATATTTATGTTTATATGTTTTTTAGAAATTGTTGATGCCCATTTAGGTTTCCTAGTGGCTTTACCCAGCAGGTCTACATAAAGAGGATGATTGGATCATGGGCCTGAGTGCCAGGTATCTGAGATGGTCTGCACTTGGCTGTGCTGGGGGGAGGTCTTTTGCTCCACCCTTGACATTCCTTTAAAAACCCTTTGGCAGAGACAGTCAGGCCTGATGGATTAGAATCTAGGCCCTCTTGATGCTATCCTGTATTTTCTGTTTCTCTCCCCTCTATACTTCTAACTAATATTTCCAGCTGCTTCTACTCAAGAGTACTCTGGGGAAATGTGGAGATGTGATGGTCCTCCATAAGATAGCTTCTCCAGTAATGTATTTACTTATGACTTTTTCTCAGGTCTTTTTTTAAAGGATTTTTTTTATTCATTTTACATGCCAATCACAGATCCCCCTCTCTTTCATCCTCCCTCAACAGACTTCTCCCCTGGAATCCACCCCCCCATTTCCTCCTCCCAAAAGGTAAGGCCTTCCATGAGGAGTGAGTAGAGCCTGGTACATTCAGTTGAGGCAGGTCCATACCCCTCCTCCTGCATCAAGGCTATGCAAGGTATTCTACCATAGATATTGGGCTCCAAAAAGCCAGCTCATGCACCAGGGACAGATCCTGATTCTACTGCCTGGGGGCCCCTTAAGCAGATCAAGCTGCACAACTGTCTTGTTTATGCAAAGGGCCTACTCCAGTCTTGTGGAGGCTTCACAGCTGTTGGTCTAGAGTTCATGAGCTCCCACTGGTTTGGTTTGGTTATCTCTGTAGGTTTCCCCATCATAATCTTGATGCCCCTTGCTCATAGAATCCCTCTTCCCTTTCTTCGACTGGACTGCTGAAGCTCAGCCTTGTGCTTGGCTGTGGATCTCTGCATTGGCTTCTGTCAGTTACTAGAGAAAGGCTCTATGATGACAGTTAGGGTATTCACCAATCTGATTACCAGGGTAAGCCAGCTTAGGCACCCTCTCCACTATTGCTAGTAGTCTAAGCTGGGGTCATCCTTGTGAATTCATGGGAACTTTCTTAGTGTCAGGTTTCTCCTTATCCCCATGATATCTCCCTCTATCAAGGTATCTCTTTCATTGCTCTCCCACTCTGTCCCTGTTTCAACTCAACCATCCCATCTGTTTATGTTCTCATCCTCCATCCCCTACCCTCTGTTTCCCCCACCTCACCCCCAGTTTATTCATGGAGATCTCATCTATTTCCCCTTCCCAGTGCAATCCATGCATCCCTCTTAGGCTCCTCCTTGTTTCCTAGCTTCTCTAGTTAGTATTGACACCCAATACTTCCTCATCTGATCTGCCTCCCATCCTTCACCCACTTAATCCTCCATTGTTCCCCCATTCCATATATAGCACATGAATTCATCTCCCCTCCCATGAAGCCTCCACAACATGGCTACTTAATAGTTCCCTACCCTCTGTATGTATTCTAATTAATCAAAAAATTATGTAAAGTGCTAATGTGTAGGTCTATTTCACACATATTTTATTTTCTAAGATGAT
The DNA here is from genome assembly GCF_949786415.1 of Peromyscus eremicus. Classification (NCBI taxonomy): domain Eukaryota; kingdom Metazoa; phylum Chordata; class Mammalia; order Rodentia; family Cricetidae; genus Peromyscus; species Peromyscus eremicus. The sequence goes on from NC_081419.1 coordinate 33,877,033, forward strand.
TTCTTTGAGAAACACGGACTATTGCAATTTGACTTCTGATTTTTTTTAATATTTAGAATATTTTTCAACAATGCTTAACTTATATTATTTTGTTGGTATTAAAAAGAAAATCTTACAAAATTATCCTTTTTACTGATACATCACTATTGTTATAATACTATAATCATACTTTGATTATAGATTTTGTTACAAGTTTCTAATCCTATGTCCCACTGTAAAAATATTTGCCCATAGAATTCTTTCTAATAGTCAAAAGCACTCCTCCTCTGAAGACATTATATAATCTCAGCCCTATCAAATCACGGTCCTTCCCACTAAAATGCTGTTTCTGTTGGTACTTTGTGTATCAGACATCCGTGTACTTGTCCCTGCCTTGTCCCTGCCGTTAGTTTCTATGGCACCCAGTCAACACATTTTTAAAACAGATTTTCTTTTCATCTGTATTTATGCCTGCCAAATAGTTGTACATAGTTGTACATAGTGGACATAGAAACGGTCATGTGTTCCATCAAAATAAATAAATAAATAGCCACATATGTTAGATGAAATATGACCAAGTAGAAAGATTTTTAAAAGATTTTGTTTATCAACCTAAGCTTTTGCTTCTGTGAACACCATAGGTCAGTAACTAGAAATTTATATTAGAAATTTGCAGGTGTTCTTTGTCAATGTTAGATTTTTTTTTCTGCTAAAGAAGACATAAAATCTTTGTGTATTTGTACTCTCAAATTAATTATGGTCTGTCATAAATGAAAACCCCAAGAGAAAATAGGAAACTGAAAAGCCAGTGCTGATACTGATGGTTGATTGGCCATTGGGGGACACTTCCTATCTATTCTGCTCTATTTCCTTTAACAGATTTTTTCCCATTCTTATGCTCCATGTTTTGTTTATTTTAGTGAAATAAGCAAGGAAGGAAAAGCAGTGAGTTTCCAGGCTATTTGTCAGGATTCTGTGTGTATATTCTGAAGGGATGTCAGCCAGCCATGCACATTATGTCAGTGTGATCACACAAGTCTGTTTCCTCTAGTGCTCTTGCCAAACAGTAGTAAAGTGGGTGGCTGTGTGAGAAAAATAGCAAATGCATGAATTAGCATAATATTTGTGTTTTATTTATAAGAACAACCCATCTCCCATGTCCAATCTTCTCTACTTACGCAGTAATGTTTCCTCAGTCAGTTTTCAGGGGCCACTCCACCCTGCCCTAGACCTTGGCGAGAGAGGCTAATATTTGGTGCTGTCAGATGATATCATAGCCTACTATTGATATAAAAATCTCTCTGAGCAAACTGACACCTTACAAGATGCTGAGTTTGACCATAAAGTCCATCCTAGGCCATACTACTAAGGACAGTAATATTGAAAGTGTATTTTCCTGTTAGCAACTTTTGTAGTAACAATTACATGGTGCCTGGTGGTGGTGGTGCAAGCCATTAATCCCAGCACTCAGAAAGTAGAGGCATATGGATATCTGTGAGTTCGAGGCCAACCTGATCTACACAGCTAGTTCTAGGACAGCCAAACCTACAAAAAGAAACCCTGTCTCAAAAAACCAAGAAGGAAAACAAAATTACATGAAATTCTGACATCATTTTATAATAAATATTTTCTGGAGAAAATATCAATATAGATGTTAAAGACAATAAGCACAAAACACTTGAGGAAAATGTTCCAGCAACTGGTAACATAAATGTATTCTACTTGGATTGGGCAAATGGTTAAATCAGGAATGTGCTCATTAGTTAACTATAAGAACCTGACTTTGGTCCACAGCATTTACTGTGGAAAACCATTGGGCAGAATGGCATGCACCTGTATATACTGGTGGTGGATGCAAAGGGCTTAATTCCCACCAAGTCTGTTCACTCCAGTTTCTGTGGGAGACTGTGTCAAAAAATAAAATAGAACATGTTTGAGAAATACAACTAACATTGACAGCTGCCTGTCACAGGCACATACATCTACACATGAACACAGATAATGTGGTGGTTTCAATGAGAATGACGCCATTGGTTCGTATGTTTGAATGCTTGGTTCCCAGTTGGTGGACTGCTTGGAAGCATTAAGAAGTATTGCCTTGTTGGAGGCGATGTGTCACCAGGGTTGGGTTTTTGAAATTTCAAAAACCCGCACTAGGCCCAGTGTCTCTTTCTCTCTGCTTCCTGAGGATCAGGATGTAAAGCTCTCAGCTACTGCCCCCGAACCATGCCTCCCTGTTCCCCACTAAAGTAATAATGCACTAACCCTCTGAAACTATAAGAATGCTCCCAATTTAATGTTTTATTTTATAAGAGTTGCCTTGGTCATGGTGTCCCTTTACACCTATAGAACAATGATTAAGAAATGTAAACCCCTAGTCTTGGAGCTCAGCTTGGTGTTTGGCTGTGAATCTCTGCATCTGCTTGCATCAGTTACTGGATGAAGACAGTTAGGGGATTTATCAATCTGATTACTGGAGTGAGCCAGTTCAGGCACCCTTTCCACAATCGCTAGTAATCTAAGCTGGGGTCATCCTTTGTGAATTCCTGCTAACTACACCAGGCTCTGCTGACTCCCCATGAGAGGATTTACCTTCCTGTAGGAGGGAATGGGGGGGTGGCGAGGTGGGGTGGGGGAGCTGAAAAAGCAGAAGGAGAGAAGAGGGAGATCTGTGATTGGTATGTAAAATGAATGAAAAAATTCTTAATAAAAAATGAATGACAAAAGACAAAATGTAAACCCCAATATATATATATATAAATAAATGTTCATTGATAATACTTACCTGTAGTTACCCAGCTTACTGTGAAAATCAGAGAAAGTAAGGATCTGCAGTTCAATGATGGAAAAGAAAAGTGGAATGATACCTGATGTAGTAGAGGAGAAAGAGAGCTGCTGTTTACAAACCTGGAGTCTCCTGGGATATGTCACAGTAAAATGCACAAGCCTAGATGACATAGTGTGAAGCACCAGAGCCCATCTCCTAAACCAGAGCTCTGATCATGCCGCCAATTGTCAAATCTTTAGTTCTTTCCTGTTTTAGGCTTCATGCCAAGTGATATCATTTTTGTTTGTTTGTTTGTTTGTACTCCCAATGTTTTTCCTTCTACTGGCTTTAAACAATATATTAATTTAATTTAGTATAGCCAACAACTGTCATTTTTTTTATCCCTTTTTTTCTTCTTCTTATATAAGAAGGATATAAGCAAAGTAAATAGGTCAGCTTAACTTTTGTGGTCAAACATGTCCTAATGCAGCACTGGCTGTTTAACCTCAGATAAGTTATACAGACAGATTGTATATCAGTTTCTGTATGAACTAAAGAGGACTGTTAATATTTACCTAAAAAGCACCTGTGAGCATGGATGAGATAAATGATTTGAAGGTAATGCTACAATATTTGAGTTACAGTAAAGACTTGGTAATTTATAACTATAATATTAAAGTTATCTAGAGAAAAACAATAGATACCATTGGTACACATCAAATATTTTGTTAAGTAAATATGTTTATATTCATTCTTTTTATGTCAGTTATTAGTTAATACATTTTTATCAATGAGAAGTACATATAAAAAGTTTTATGTGATACTTCGTTTTACAAAATTATATAGCTTTTAAAGGATACTAGTGAAAATCAGGAAAGTGAATAAATTTTTATTCTGAGAGATACATATACACAACTTTACTCACACAAATATGAAGGTCATAGAAGCTTTGATTCCCACTTATAGAATTCTCAGGAATCTTAGACCCAAGAGCTAAGGTTCTAGCTTTAAAGGACTGAAACTAAAGTTAAGTTCTGGATTAGAATCTATGGATTAGACATGCACATCTCCAATTCTGGGAAATTAATTTAATTTCCTCGGTAATGAGAAGGTTTGTATCTAATTCCAACCCCAATTTCCATGCTTTTATGAAATTACTGGTTTCTTCAAATCCTTTGAACACTGAGACCATTTTTGCCCCGTTGACTGTGTGGTACAAACACGATGATTTAACAACCCTAAAGAAATGCTTCAGCCTCTGACTTAGTCCTTTGCTTTAGGGACAAGGTATGAGGGTCAAGAACAAGGAACAGAGAAAAAAATGAACATAGTGGCAGCTTTGGTGTGAAGGACTCTGAGCTTAGGAAACCTTTTCTGAAATTTAACAAGCCTATTTTTGTCTTTTAGTCCACATTTATTTCTGACATATTGTCTTTAAAATAATCTTTTGTTGTTTGTTTTGGCTCTAGATTTTTCCCAGTTTCACCTGTTCTCCACAAGTTTAGTTACTTGTCCCAAGCACATGCCATAAGGTGGTGATTCTATGAATCAGGAGATGAAGCAGGATCTTGCACATGAATTCCTCTGAAAACATGATTGGTATAAAAGTCTTCCCTATTGTCTCTAAATCACTAAAGTCCACCCATTGTTGGTGCTCACCTGGCAGATAGCCTCTTCTGGGGATTGCACGATGGCTTCCATCATGTCTGGCATCTGTGTGTGATGGCTGGGTTAAATTGCAATTGTCGTTGTTCATGCTAACCACTGGTTGCAACAGAGTGATATCAGGTAGTATAGTAGCTCTAACAGAAGCTTGCCTCCCCTGGAGCACAAGATGAGAGAATTGTGACCAGCTAGATTCAAGGATCCTAAAATGAATCACATTAAAAGAAACAGATCTTAGACTTCGTGTCTCACAAAGAGCAGTCGCAAAGACTGGTGGCACTCTTTGATACATCATAATTCTCTGTCACACTTCAGGTATAGAGAGTTTAACTTACTTTGTAGCTCAAAGCACATTCACATCTGTCTTCCTTAAGTAGTTTCTGTGCTTGCTTATTTTTTATGCCATCATAGAAAACCATTGGGTTTTGTTTCTGTTTAAGTATTTTACTGAAAAAAAAATGTGGGGGCATGTAAATTGACATAAAATTACGGGCTATGCAACTTGTAGCTCTATAGTGTATAGACACTCTGTTGAAGAGATTCACTCCTAGTTTCACATCTGTGGGCTACACAGTAATCAGGAACTAAAATGTGCTGTGCTTTTAGCTGTGCAAGCTTGACCACATGGCTACCCAGCTAGGTGCTAATTTCCTGTTGATATTAATATGTTAGTTCCTCATCAAATAATAGCAAACATTTTTTGCATGAAAATAATACTCAAGTTCACATACACATTTTCATTTAAGATTAGGGAAGTGGCATGTATGACTTGGAGCAACATTCCTGGGTCATAAAACCTTGTTAGAGGTTTTTACAGTATCCTGACAAGTCCTGCTTACTCCATCCCTTTCCCAGGTCTTACATTTGTTTCACTTTTCCTTCTTCACAGTGGGAAATCCTTGGTTTTCGTGTAATTGCTGTGATTTTTTTTGCATTTTGATTTATACTTTTAAAGTTTTATTTCTTTCTTCATTTAACATCTTTTTTTTTTTAATTTTTATTTTGCAATACAATTCAATTCTACATATCAGCCACGGATTCCCTTGTTCTCCCCCCTCCCGCCCCCCTCACCTTCCCCCCAGCCCACCCCCCATTCCCATCTCCTCCAGGGCAAAGCCTTCCCCACAGACTGAGATCAACCTGGTAGACTCAGTCCAGGTAGGTCCAGTCCCCTCCTCCCAGGCCGAGCCAAGGGACCCTGCATAGGCCCCAGGTTTCAAACAGCCGACTCATGCAACATGAGTGGGGGTAGTGAAGGGCGAGCGTCAAGGGAAAGAGAGCTTGGGAGAGCGGGAGATCCCAGCTGGATCAACAACAGAGAGGGAGAACAAGGAATAGGAGACCATGGTAAATGAAGACCACATGAGAATAGGAAGAAGCAAAGTGCTAGAGAGGCCCACAGAAATCCACAAAGATACCCCCACAACATACTGCTGGCAATGGTCAAGAGACAGCCCGAACTGACCTACTCTGGTGATGGGATGGCCAAACACCCTAATTGTCGAGCTAGAAACCTCATCCAACTACTGAGGGATCTGGATGCAGAGATCCATGACTAGGCCCCGGGTGGATCTCTGGGAGTCCAATTAGCGAGAATGAGGAGGGTTTATATGAGCAAGAATTGTTGAGACCAAGGTTGGATAAAGCACAGGGACAAATAGCCAAACGAACGGAAACACATGAAATATGAACCAATGGCTGAGAGGTCACCAACTGGATCAGGCCCTCTGAGTGGGTGAGACAGTTGATTGGCCTGATCTGTTTGGGAGGCATCCAGGCAGTGGGACTGGGTCCTGTGCTCATTTAACATCTTCTTTCATCTCACTATTAATTGATATCTTCTTGCCTTACTTTCAACCGTGTCTTTTCTTACTAACTCTGAAATCTACAAACAATATGATTTTACTATTTCCTTGATATATTTCCATATTTGTCCTCTAGAGGATGAGCAGTATGGCATGCGAAGGTGATATACTTAAATGACTAATTTTGAGATCCTTTGTGAATGATCTGACAAATGCTACTGCTGAATGTTGTATTCACCCTTAGTCTGTGGGAGAAAGTAGATTGGTTTGCTTGAGGATTTCATTGTCTTCCCCATGAAGTAATTATCTCCTGAGTTCTAGATCTAAGCATCAAATGAGGGAGGCCACAAAACAGAGAATGGATTAATTATATAGAAAGAAGAAAGATTTGGTAAACCAATTCCAACTCTGAGCTAGAAAGGAGGAGAGCAGATACAGTGATTCTAGTGCATACCACAATGTGAGTCCACTGGTTGTCATTTTAGTACCCAGTGCTAGCTGCTCCCTGTGGTAGAGGAGTTACAAGGCACTGAGCAAGTGATTCCTGTATCTTAGAGCATCTTAGCCCCACCTCTGGAATTTCGTCATGAGCTGTACAAACTTCAGAAGTTGTGTTTTTCCAATGAAGAAACTTGATCTAATTTGTAAGATGGGCCGCTGGTTAAAAAGATTATCTCATCTTTATTTCTATCTATTTATGGGGAATCCATCCACCATTCTTCCTTTAGTTCTTCATGTAGTGGCATTGCTGTACTTCATAATCTATATCATCTTATTTCTATGTAGGCAAACCCTGGAACATGCTAGCTCATTAACAGCTGACTCAGGAAATCAGAAGTGTTTTACATTAGATGTCCAGAGCACGTCTGAACCTGAATATCCACTGCCAATCTGAAACCTGAGATATGAGCCAGGCAATACTTAGAAGAGATCAAAAACCCATCTGAGGGCCATGGCTATCCACCAATATGGTTCCAATCTAGCCGTCAATGTTAGCAAGTATTCAAATTCATGATAAGCAAAAAATTCTCTGTTATTTTGTACAGGTTATTAGATTAAATTAGCTTCTGAAATACACTTGTCTATTTGATATAATGAGTCCAGAACTGGAAAACAGATCTTGCTACTATTGGCACTGGGATTTAAATTGTATAACCTAGGACTACTTGCCTTGTGTGAATTGTAATTTATTATATATCATTATCTCATGTATCTTCAATTGTATGTATTTAAATTTTTCTTTTATTGTTTTGAACATTTCTAAAGGTAGGCATTTCCTTTTAATTACATATAATTAGGCACATTTTCATTGTTTAATTTTTTTCAGTAGAGCATGAATATATCAAATGCATTTAAAATCTTGTCCTTTAAACATATGATTTTCATCTACTATTCTCAAACAGCAAAAAAGGAACAACTGATAATTTATTAAAAACAAATTCTGAGATCAGATGGTATAAATCTGATTTTGAGCCCACCAGGTGATTTCAATGGCAGTGTAGTTTGATCCTTCAATGTACAGACAGTTTCTAGAACGTGTGTATCATGTTTTTATGTACTTATTAATAAGAACTGGTTATTTTCATTTTTATATACTCTTATTGGCCCTGTCATTGCCTCTTGGCCCATAAGTTAATGAACAGCATAATTGATAGCTGAATCTACTAAATACAAAAGCCACTAACTTCATAATATGATCAATAACTACATACAGAAGTAGATTCCTAAAGAGAGATTCTTTAGCATTGAATGTCAGATCAAAAACAAGTATTTAAATACATGTATGTCCCATTTAATGCTGACATACTTACAATAAATCTTTGTTGAAATGAAATTAAAATTTAAGGTAGGAGTCATTTGTTTCTATTTGCTATATATAGATCAATTTCTTTTGGCCAGGAAAACCTAACAAACTCTACCAGCATCAACATAAACACTTTTTTAAAAATATCACTATGATTTTACCTTTTTTTCATCATTTGGGTGGCATTTTGTATTTATTATAGATATAAAAATAGAGCATAGCTTTGTCACTTCAGATGAGAACTGAATGTAGCATACAAAACACACAGTTATGTAAATCTTGTAAAAGGAAGCACTTGAAAGTTACCATTAAAAAAATCATGACTGGAAAAATTTCTCTAACATATAAAAATGGCATCAACTAATTTACCGTGGTGGATTAAACCGTCATGTGCCTGAGAACACATTTTTTACATCTAAAATTCTAGCTTGTCTAGAAGGTGGCTTTATTGCCTTAAAATTTGATACCCCATCTATTTGATAGATGATATATAGTCTTCTGGTCTTAAGAATGGCTGGCAACATCTGCTGTGAAAGTTTCCCCTATGCCTTTAGATTCAGATTGTCCCTGCTATATCTGTGTTGAAGAATTGCTGTCAATTACAGGTTAAATGAGGACAAGAACTATGATGTTTTCCACAAGGCATTTCTTACTAGTCATCCTCAGGCTCAAAACCTTGTAGACATGAAATGCACGTTTATTTTCATGGTGTTGTATGAGAATAAGTCTAATGTCAACAATAGGTGGTTTTCTTCCTGTCCTTGCTTTTCAGAGAGTGCATAATATCCTCAATCTCTAATATCATAGGTTGAAATTTTAAAGTATTACTATGGAAATACAATTGGAGTGCTCATCAGTTTGTTTGTTTTATATCTTTACATACTTTGCCGTTTCATTTTATTTGGCTATTTAGCCGTATATGTTTGAGGAAATCAAGTTCATGCGGGGGTTCATATGATTAGTCTTGGCAATCCCACCTATTCTAGTCAGTGAGTTCCCAGGTATGCATAGTAAAACATACCACAATGTAAAACATTGATCATACTATAATTATAAAACCTGTCCTTAAAGCAAGCAATTGTAGTCCTACGTAGGAGCTCAGTGAGAAGGGATTTTTTTTTTTGAAACACATTTTGAGTGCACAGAGAATGATAAGGGTTGGAGGGAACAGATCCCGAAGGAAACATATGCATTAGAGTTACTTGGTGACTGGATTTGAGCCCAATCAACCGTAGGATACCTTTTTTTCCACACCTGAAGAGAAATGATAGTATCTTTTTCTCTGTTATAATTATGTTTCTAATTTTAGCCAGAAGAATAGTAAGAACGAGAAATAATATGGTAAGGGGAGGCTTGTGTTAGTTAATGTGCAAGAAGTCTTTGTTTATCATCATTATAAATATTATAAAGACAAAAATTTTGCAAGTTCTAAATATTTCCTCTTATAACATTCCTATTGTAACAGTATTCCTTTTCTTGATTAAAATGGAACATAATCAAGGCATTGGCTACACATGAAATGCAAAACTAAGGCAAGCATTTGTAAAAGAAGGGAAAAGTGTATGGCAGTAATTTTCTAGTACATATTAAAGTAATGTACACTGGAAATTTTCTTTAGAATTTAATTTTTTTATTATTTAGAAATATTTTTCTTAAAAAACTTTTTAAGAATCTTAATGAAAATAGATATTTAAGATGTTAATTTAGAGAAAAGTAAAACTAAAAATGTAATTTTGACAATGTATTATTTACGTAGTTTAAGAGCTCTCAGTGATGGCTGTCTTATCAACCACTAGGGGATCAGGATATGTGGGCATTGATCTCAGAATGGGGAGTTCTAAGTGGAATTTAGACATTTATTTTCCCCACTACCACTACTATTGGAATAAGCAGATAGCTGCTTCTCACTGAATAAATAGAGAGGGCTAATGTGTGATTTGTGCAAGACACTAGCATTCTGGAGGCAAATGCTCATGGCAATCTTCATTAGGAAATAAACGCACTTGACTGGTTTGAACAGCTTTGAAAGCAGGCATGCTCTATCTGTGTGATCTATTTGAGGCTTTAATGCAAGTGTCCTGGGTTAAATAATGTATTTTTTACAGAAAATGTTTGAATTACTATTGAAGATGTAACATATCTTTCTTTTCACATTTGAATAGCAATCTAGAAATATTTAACACATCTATTTTTGTGCGGCCTTTTATTTAACCTCCAAATGCCCTTATCTTTTATTCATTCAAAATATATCCTTAAAGATCCTGTTCAATGATTGTGCTTTTTGTAGTCTTTTCCCATGGTATTTATCTCTAAACCCATTTTTGCATGTATAACTATATATTTTTATAGATCTTTCCCTCAATTGGAAGCTTTTCAAAATGAAGGGCTAATTTCTTCTTATATCTTTGCTGAATTGCTGCTACAAATGCTACAAAAATATGAGCATTGAATAAGCAAGAGGTAAATGAACTGGTGAAAAAAGAAAAATAATATTTATGGGCTGGAGGGATGGCTTTGTGATTAAAAGTACTTTCTTAGAGAGAACCTGCATTTGATTCTCAGCACCCACTCACATGGTGAGTCACAACCATCTGTAACTCCAGTTCTAGGGGAACCCATTATCATCATTTGACCTCCATGGGCATACAGACAAACATATATATATAAATGTTGTACAGTGGGTGAGATTCTGTTTTTCTTCCTTCACTGAGCTTAGATGTTGAATACAGACAAACTGACTGCAGCCAAAATGTTCAAAACTTGAATTTTTAAATAATAATTCTCCAGTTTTGATAAGTTCTTGAACTTTAGTGAATCAACTTACCAACTTATCTACAACGTGGGAATTTTTTAACTTTTTCCAGAGGAACTCATATAAAACTTCAAGTATATAAACAAGTGACATATTAGAAAATCATGATATGTCATCACGGCTTAAAAGTAGGATATCATGTTTAAACATAGTATTCCACATCAGGACCAACTTTCACCACGTGAGGTTAAAATAAGTTGAGAGGACTTCATAATATAAATGCATCCTGTAGTTGCTTCCCTTGCCATGGAGACATATCAAGGGTATATGGGCTATTTTCTCTGTCCTCTGTTCCAGTAGCTATGGGTAGTGCTTCCCCTTTACCAGAACCATGGTCAGCGGTATGCTGTCTTGAAATTAGGCAACTTAATAAAACTATATTTAATCAACTCTGAAACTGTTAAAAAATTCACCAGTTTCCTTATGTGACAACGAAAGAACATAAAGGCAAGAATTGTGTCTAGTATGTTTGCAGGCATTTGGATGGTTTTTATGTGATTACATGAAAACCGCAAAAGGTGTGTGCTACTCCTCTCAGAAGCTTCGCACATAACACTGTCTGTCTGTCTTCCGTCCTTCCTTTCTTTCTTTCACTTTCCCCCCTTTCATTAAAAAATAGATTATTTTGTCACACAATATATTGTGATTATGCTTTCTCCTCCTTCTACTATAAATGGAGGCTTTTCTCTGTCCTGCCCTGTCCCTCAGCAGTTTCCAAATAATCAGTTATATTATTATTATAAATATATGGCAGATGGCTCGGGCTTATTACTCGCTAGCTCTTATATTTAAAGCAACCCATTTCTATAATGTATGCATTGCTATGTGGCCCGTGGCTTACCTGACATATTGTTCCTAGGGTAGCTGGATTGAGTCTCTCGACTCCACCCTTCTTCATCTTTGTCTTCAGTTTGAATGTACTGCCGAACCTTATTCTGCCTATTATTGACCAAAACAGCTTTATTTATCAACCAATGAGAGCAACACATATTCACAGCATACAAAAAGACCATCCCACAGCATTCCCCCTTTCTGTCTAATCAAAAAGGTTTTCACTTTAACATAGTAAAATTAAATATAACAAAACTGTTATCCAGAAAGAATTATAGTTACAATATCTAGTCTATTTGTATTTAGCTAAATTTAAGAAAATACTCTATCATCTATCCTATCTTTGTGAGTCTAAAGTTTCATATCTAATTTATCTTTTATCATAACTAAGGAAAACTATAACTATCTAGTCTTCAATTCCAGCAAAGACCCTAGAAGGGTATAATATTACCTATATAAACAGGAAGTGCATTGCCAGCAACTTCCAAAACTCTAGAAATGACGGAGACATCTGGCTACCTGGACAGTTATCCAAAGTTCTTCTGTAATGCTGAGGCATCCATCTTCAGCCTACAAGCCTAGAGTATCTGGCAGACTTTTCAGTGAAGCAGCAAATTTGAAGGACTGTCCCGCCTATGTTGGCATAGTTCATCAGTTTCTTTCCTCTGTGTCCTGTAGAATGTCTGGCAGTTTCTTCTGTGAAGCAGGAATCTGAAGGACCATTCTGCCTTATTTTGGCAAAGTTTAGTGGTCATTTTCCTGAGGGTTCTGCATGTATATTTTGTAAATCATACTGTAAAGCAGTCCAGGCAAGAACAGTTTCTTGTCCAAATGGCTAGCCTTGACATATTAAAAACAAACTCCATAAGTAGTTTCTTCAATGTCCATCATCATCTTTGAAGTAATTGGTGCTGCCAGAAGCAGACATATCTCACTGTTGAGAAAAGTCTAAGTTCTTATAATATTTTAAATGCCATATTCTGTAGGTCTTTGAAGTGTTTGAAGATTACCCATCTAATTGAAATACATCTTTATATACATAAAAAAACCTGACTAATTTAGCTATACATTTAATATTATAGATGCCTATTTATCTGTATTTTTAATTATATATATTAAATTTTCAAATGAGCTGTATAAACATAATACCTTAAATAAGAGTAGAAATATACATACAGTATAACAAAATTGACTTTGAATTTGTATCAGTAAACTAAAATCCATACCAATGTAAAATATTTTGAAATTAACAGGTTTTTTTTATTAAAGTAGATTCAGTAATCTACTGATATTTATCATAACAATCTACCCTTTTCCTCATCATTTCCATATTGTATCCCCCTTTCTTCTTAGAAAGAGATTGATTATGACCATTAACAATTTATAACCAACCCCCCTTAAATTAAAATAAACATTTATAAACAATATTTTGGGAATTTGGGTGCAGTTCTCTAGATTACTTCCTGTTGACTATGGATGCTGGTAACCTTATGGGGTAATCTGAGAAATTTTGAGATAATGTCCAAGTCCGGCGAAGACAAGTATAACCTTTTTTTGATAGATATTACCTGTCAGTGTTCCTTTGATCAGACATGATCCATCTTAACCTGGAATGAATACACAGCCTCTTGTTTTTTGTGCAAACAAAAGTAAAACTGCTTCTCCAAAGCAATGTATCTTTTAAGTTCCACTTTACAAATGTATTTTTTGATTCCTATTTTAAAGTTAAGGCATTCTTAAAATATTTAGGTTGGTATATTTCTTCATTCTCTCTTTAAATCTCATGTCTCCCAGCAGCTGTATCTTGCTGATCAGCCATCAAAAAAAAAATTCAAAATCAACACAATGACATACAGGATTCAGACTCCCTGTGTATTTCCCATCTCTACATGGTTTATTCTGTTTTATTATTTATTTCTCTCATTAAAGACTTTATTATATTATTTTTTAGACTATTCATTCCTTTCTATAACTATTTATACCCTTTTTATTTTTTTTCTTAAATCTACACACATTGTAAAACACACTGGAACCTGTTTAGAGGTTTTCCTATCTGAACCTCTGTTTATTGTGTATCTTTTAGCCTTTTTTTGTCTGCATGAGCAAAAGCGAAATCTGCCACAGTGTGTGCTGCAAGGTTTGGAGATGCCTCTGTGTACTGAGTTGGGAATCTGCCATACTGTAGCTCAAGCTCACAGGCAGCAGCATCTCTGTACAGTGGCCTGTGTGAGGAAAAAAAAAAAAAACTAGAAAGCTGTTTTTGGCTCCATTTATGTGTATCTAGAACCCTTTCTTTCAAGCTTTTTTAGGCTTTATGTGGATGCACATGCATCACATTGGAGCACTATACATAAATGGAGGCTTTTCTCTGTCCCACCCCATCCCTCAGCTGTTTCCAAATAGTCATTCAGAGGCTTATATTAATTGTAAATATATGGCTGATGGGTCAGGTTTATTACTTGCTAGCTCTTACATTTAAATTAACCCAGGTGAGGGTGTTGTCCTTGTTAATTGGGTCCCACTGTCAGTATGCAGAGAGCAGCCATTTTTCTTAGCAACAGCCTGGATTGTTTGATAATTTCAATGGAACCTACTTAGCCAACCACTCAATTGAATGTAACCCATTCCCAACACTGAAAGCTTCACCTGGCAACAAGAGATGGCCAATTGAGACTCCATATCAATCCATTACTAGGAGTTCTTCATTAGGATAATCTCCATAGAATCTAGGTAGTTTCCTTTGCACTAGGTTTCCATATCACTTGCCCCAAATCCCCAATCCCAGGCATCTCTCCCTGAACTCTCTCTGTATCTCTCATCTCCTTCCTTACCTGATTGCCCCACTCTCACCCCTACTGCTCTTAGTCTGCTCATAAAATCTATTCTATTTTCTCCTACCAGGGAGATCCATGTGTCCCTCCATGGACCCATTCTTTTTACCTAACTGTTGGAAGGCCTTGCTAGTCAGAGGTTACAGTCTACCATGTTCTGACAGCTTTCTCCAAGCTCGAAAACATGGAGGACTTCTTCCCCATTGAGAGTTCCTGCTCTCTACCTGCCCTTATTTGAAGAAGATCTCTAGGCCTAGAGGCCTGACCTTATATGAAACCTTTCCCTAAGCTTGAATGTACCTGATTTATCTCAAGTTGTGACCCTTGGCATAGTTCCCTACTAGAGCTCTCCCCCTGCTGAGCATGTGGTAATTAGATATTGTGCTATGATGCTGCTGGTTAATGCAAATTAAGTGATTCCCCAGCTACCATCCCCAGTCTTACATATTCCATACACTTTGGAATAAAGCAGAGCTGACTCACTGAAGCTTTCTCCTGGAGAGCTATCTCCATTGACCCACAAGTTGACAGTCCATGCTCACCAGTTTCTGCTCCCTCTCTCCTCTCAGACTGGTAGCTGATGATTCCCAAGGAACAAAGAGAGCCATACCTAACCTCTCTGAGTATGTGGATTGTAGCTTAGTTGGCATTTACCCAAAAGCTAATATCCACATATAAGTGAATACATGCCATATTTGTCTTTCTAGCTCTGGATTACCTTGCTCAAAATGATCTCTTGTAGTTCCACCCATTTGACCACGAGTTTCATGATGTCATTTTTTCACAGCTATGTAATACTGTATTTTATAGATGTGCCACATTTCCAAATTATATTTTTTTAGTTTATTGTTGTTAATGAATTTTTTTCATTTATTTTACGTCCCACCTGCATCTTCCATATTTTTTCCAGTGTTCTGTTGATGGATATCTAAGTTGTTTCAATTTTCTAGCTGTTATGAGTAAAGCCACAGTAAACATTGGTAACCAAGGGTCTTTGTGGTAGGATTGAAGTCCTTTGGGTATATACTGAAGAAAGGTATATTTGGATCTTGAGGTAGATAGAGTTCCAACTTTCTGAGGAACTAATATATTGTATAGTGGCTGTATAAGTTTGCACTCCCACCAGCAATGGAAGAGTATTACCTTTATTGTATATCCTCACCAGCATGAGCTGTCACTTCTTTAAGTGTTTCTCAGCAATTTGAAATTCTTCTGTTGAGAATTCTCCAAGATCTATACCCATTTTTTTTTTATTTTTCAAGTATACCCCATTTTCAAATTGAATTATTTGGTTTGTTGATATCTAGTCTCTTGAGTTCTTTGTATGTTTTGGATATTAGTTCTCTATCAGATATGGAGTTGTTAAAAATCTTTTCCCATTCGGTAGGCTATTTCTTCATTCAATTGACAGTGTTCTTGCCTTATAGAAGTTTTTCAGTTCTATGAAGCTCCATTAATTAATTGTTGAACTCAGTGCCTATGCTATTAATATTCTGTTCAGAAAGTCATCTCCTGCACCAATGCCTTCAAGGCTGTTCCTCACTTTCTCTTCTATCAGGTTAAGTTTAACTGGTTTTATGTTGTCTTTGATCCACTTGGATTTGAGTTTTGTGCAGAATGATAGCTGTGGATCTATTTCCATTTTTCTACATGCAGACATCCATTTTGACCAGCACCATTTGTTGAAGATGCTGTGTCTATTTTTAGTTTTTGTTTTTTTTTTTAAATTAAAACAATCAAGTTTCCATAGGTATGTGGATTTATGTTTGGGTCTTCAATTTGATTTCATTGATCAGCTTGTCTGTTTTTATACCAATACCATGTAGTTTTTATTCCTATAGCTCTGTAGTACAACTTGAAATCAGGAATGGTGAGACCGCCAGCCAATTTTTATTAAAAAGAGAGAGTGAACAACCTTTTCTTGTTCCCGATTTTAACGGAATTGCCTTGAGTTTCTCTCATTTAATTTGATGTTGCTATAGGCTTGTTGTAAATTGCCTTTATTATGTTTAGGTATGTCTCTTGTATCATTAATCTCTCTAGGACTTTTATGGTGAAGAGTGTTGTATTTTATCAAAGGCCTTTTCTGCATCTAATGAGACGATCATGAGGTTTTTTTTTTTTTTCTTTCACTTTGTTTATGTGGTAGATAACATTTGCTGATTTTCATATATTGAACCATTCCTGCATTTCCTAGATGAAGGGTAAATGAGCAAATAGTGGATGGTTTTTTTTGATAACTATGACCTTATAAAATTCACTGGGCAGTGTACCTTCTGTTTCTATTTTGTGGAATAATTTAAAGAATATTGGCACAAAAACTTCCTTGAAAGTCTGGTAGAATTATACTAAAACTGTATCTGGGCTTTTTATTTTTTTAAATTGGGAATCTTTTAATACCTGCTTGTATTTTACTAGGATAATAGGTCTATTTAAATTTTTCATCTGATCTAGATTTAACATTGATAAGTGATACTGATCAAGAAAATTATATCTTTTAGATATTCCAATTTGGTGGAGTACAGATTTTTCAATTATATCCTTATGATTCCTGGATTTCCTTGGTGCCTATTGTTATGTCCCCCTTTTCATTTCCGATATATTTTTTAATGTGGATATTTTCTTTCAGGTCTTTAGTTTGGATGAGAATTTGTTTCTCTTGGTGATTTTCTTAATGAACCAACTCTTTGTTTTATTGATTCTTTGTATTGTTGTATATTTTTTTTATTTTATTGATATGAGCCCTCAGTTTATTTCTTGCCTTTTCTTTCTTGTGGTTGTGATTACTTCTTTTTGTTCTAGAGCTTTTGGGAGTGTTGTTGTTGATAGTATGAGATCTCTCCTTTCTTCTCTATCTTTATTTTTTTTTAATGTAGGCCCTTGGTTCTAGGAACTTTCTTCTTAGCATCATTTTCATTGTGTCCCATAACTTCGGGTATGATGTATATTCATTTTTAATGTATTCTAGAAGTCATTAATTTCTGTTTTGGCCCAATAGTCATTAAGTTTCCACGAATCTGTAGGCTTTCTGTTTCTGTTGTTTTTGATATCTAGCTTTAATTCATTGTGGTCTGATAGGATGCCAGGAGTTATTTCAATTTCTTAGTATATGTTGAGAGCTACTTTATGAATTTTAGCAAATGTTCCATAAGGTGCTGAGAAAAGTGTATATTCTTTTGCATTCAGGTGAAATATTCTGTAAATGTCTGCTAGATCCATTGGGTTATAAGTCTGTTAACTCCAGTACTTCTCTGTTTAGATTTGTCTGGATGACCTTTTCATTGCTGAGTGTGGGGTATTGAAGTCTCCCATTATTAGTTTGTTGGTGTCCAATATGTGTTTTAAACCATAGTAGTGTTTGTTTTAGAAACTTGGTTGCCCTTGTGTTTGGGGCATAAATGTTAGTAATTGAAATGTCATCTTGGTGGATTTTTCCTTTTATGAGCATCTAGTGTCCTTCTCTGTCTTTTTTGATTAGGTTTGGTTTGAAGTCTATTTTGTTAGATATTAAAATGGCTTGTCATCTATGATAATTGAAAGTTTTGCTGAGTATAGTAGTCTGGACTGGCATCTCTGGTCTCTTATACTCTGCAGCACATCTGTCAAGACACTTCTGGCTTTTTGAGTCTCCATTGAGTAATCAGGCATTATTCCAATAGGTCTGCCTTCATATGTTAATTGGCCTTTTTTTCTTTGCAGATTTTGTTGAAAATATTTTCAGTGTCATTGAACTGATATTCTCCTCCTTCAGTTCCTATTATTCTTAAGTTTGGTCTTTTTATATTGTCCCAGATTCCCTGGATGTGTTTTGCCAGGTGTTTTTAGATTTAACATGTTCTTTGACCAATGCATCCATTTCGTCTATTGTATCTTCAACACCTGAGATTCTCTCTTCCATCTCTTCTATTTTGTTAGTGAAGCTTTCATCTGTAGTTTCTGTAAGAATTCCATTTTTAAAAATTATCTTTATTGTTTTCTTTTTGATTCTATTTTCATTTTCAGGTCTCTAACTGTTTTATTCATTTCTTTCAACTGTTTGTTTTTTTCCTTGATTTCTTTATGGGATTTATTCATTTCTTCCAGTTTTTTGTTTGTGTTTGCCTGAACTTCTTTAAGAAATTTATTAATTTCTTCTTTTAAGGATCTCTTTCATCTTCATATATTTGGTTTTAAGATATCTTCCTTGTGCTTCAGTTGTGTTGGAATATTCAGTGCCTGATATGGTGGAATAGCTAGGCTTTAATTTGAGACATATTTTCCTGGGTGTTATTGTGTTTTTCATCTGGCATCTAGGCAGCTGAGTTTGGGATGATTATAGGTTTAGACGCTAAATTCTGGATTTGTCTTTACTGGGTGGGTGTTTTTTTCTGTAATTTCTGTTTTCTGACTGGAGAGTGTGATATATGTGTGTTGCCTGTTTTTCTGGTCTGTTCAGTTGGTGTGTTTATAGACAATGCCTACTGGTGTTGGAGGTTGGGAGAGTGGAATAATTTGAGGGAAGGAAGTTTGAAGGAGAAGGTCTTTGTGATCCATTTGGAATGTGGTCAGAGATGAAAGGGATACCACAGCAGATTTCCTACTACATTGCTGGGGATAAAACATGTGGATTTGATCTCAGGAATAATAAGAGATTTATTTATCCTTTAGCCTACTTATTGCACTAGGAGGGGTGGCCTTGAGGTTATCAGGGAATACCCACTGGGGTTGGGGTTTGGGACAAAGTAACAAGTCAGAGGAAGAAGGTTAGAAAGGAAGATGTTTGAGATGCACAGGAGACTGGAATAATGGGTCAGAAAAGACTATTGAAGGTATTTTGCTTCAGAGCTGGGGATGAGACTAGGTGATTGGAACTGAGAGAACAGAGAGAGAATTGAAGGTCATTGAGCATTCTACCTGGTTTTCTGGAAGGCATGGAATGGCCTGTGGATTATCAGGGAGTGCCTGCTGGACTTTTGGGCTGAGAAAAAGTAAAGAATGGGAGGCAAGTGAGATTAGAAAGGAAGACCTATGGGATCTTCCAAAGATGAGAGCAGGGAGGGCAGGGACGATGCCATGAGCTTTCTGGTATAGAGCTGGGGTAAGATAGGATTGCTCTGGAGGAATAGAGAGAGGAGAAGGGCTACAGGTACCTTGCTTGGTTTTCTCCACACTTTTTTTTTCTTTTTTCATACTTTATAAGCAGAATGAATTGTTCCATTCTCAGTGTTTCTGTAGATTTGCTTAAATCTTGATTTTAAATGTCACAGGACGTTGGGATGACCAGTCCTTGAGTCTTCTCCTTAAACAAGATAATTTTTAGTAATATTTCTTTTCCTTTTGTCTTGCCATGCTTTCCTAGTTCTGCTCCTGTGACTCAGTAAGGCAATGACGAATTCAATTTTTAAAAACATGGAGACTTTGAATTCTTCCTTCAGACCCTGTAGAATTGAATTTTTTTTTTTTTTTTTGTGTGTGTGTGTGTGTGTGTGTGAGAGAGAGAGAGAGAGAGAGAGAGAGAGAGAGAGAGAGAGAGAGAGAGAGAGGGAGAGAGAAGGAAAGAAGGCATGAATACATGACAGGAATAAAGAAATAAGAATAACCACATGAACTTACTTTTCAGAAATCTTGGTAAAGATGAAATACTTTCACTGCTTCAGCATAGTACTGAGTTAACAAACTTTCCACTTGCTGTATCATTGTGCTGTATTCATACAGGAACAGTTATGGAAAAAGGAAAGAGTAACTTAACAAAGGACCAGTGCGGAGACAGTTTCTAGCTGAATATCCTTGGTGCTTGGCAGTGTAAGGACTCAGCTATAAAATATGAAACTTGCTTGTGAAAGAAAAGTAGGATTTTTTTAACTAGAAAGCAGAAAAATCTCCAGTCTCTGAAAATAGAAAACATATATGAAGTAGAATTAAAGAAAAAATGATGTCTGTATAATTTTCTATGATTTCATTTTAGATATTTAACTAGAGCTAAAAGTAGAAAGCCCTAGACAGAAAAAAATCAAATCATTTGACAGTTAATTTGACCCATGATGGGATATATATAAATAATAATCCTTGCTATTGGATCTTAATCCATGCATGTTTTTCTTTAATAAATATGAAACAGATCACTTTGCCAATCATCATTCTTCTAATGAATGGAGGTGAATAGACCAAGAAAACAGTCAATCCAAATGAAACACCAAATAAGATGTAATAGGAAAAAAGTATGCCAGAACATAGCAAAGCTTCCAAAAATAATTTTACAAGGTCAGAGTAGTCTTCCAAATGTAATGTCTTCTAAGACGAACAGAAGTTAGCTACTGAAAAGGGAAACTAGTGGGGAAATGTATGCTTTTTGACTGAAAGATCACAGCTTATCCCTGCAGAGAAGTAGGATTAAACATGATGCTGTCAAAGAACTGAGAAAAAACATTAATACAGTTGGAAGTGTTTAGCACCAGTGTGGGTTCATTTCAAAGGTAATTGCTTGCCAGTGAAAGACAAATGGAGAGTGAATCACTCCAGACCTTACAGGACAGAAGAGTCAAAGTGGGGAAAATCTGGAAGTTATACTATGGGTTGTTCTAACCAGATATATACTTTTGTTCCCCTAAACCCATGCCTTCATGGTAATGGGAAGAAATGTGCAAAGTCTATGGGTATTTTGGAAGTAGAAACAACATGTTGTTACAATTTGAAAGCTCAAGGGAGGGGAGAAGCGTGAGATAATTGTTCCTGGTGCAAGCTTATGCACCATGTCTTTTTCTGCTGTGATGATCACACACACACACACACACACACACACACACACACACACACACACACAGAGGTTTAGTATTTTAGGCTCTGATGTTAGGCAACATGGATTTGAAAATCACCTCAGTTTTTCCTCATTGCTTATTGAGTGATATTTAAAGGTTAACTTGTTTTGTACCGAGAATAGTTCTAGATCCAATTATGTTTAAAGGTTGATGATTGATGTGTGTGTGTGTGTGTGAGTGTGTGTGTGTGTGTGTGTGTGTACGTACATCAATAAGTTATCCTTGTAGAAGTGATACCAAACATAATAAAATTATGGGGCATGAAATTCTACATCAGGAAAAAAGAAGGTACCAAGATAATAGTGAAAAGTGGTTTCAAAAATTTTTGAGATTAGATTGAAGACTCCAGTTTCTAACAGTGATACAAAGAAACCATCTTACCTTCTTTGTTATGGCAAGGGAAATCTAATCACGATCCTCTACAATGCTATTTGTAAGGAGATAGAATTGAATGTTTAAACACCCCATGAAAGAGAAGAGAAATGTCCATGAGGAAACGTAGCAATGGGAGATCAACAGCAATACAAATGACTGGCTGTGTGATTGACAGCCTGAGTATAATGAACTCAGCTGCCTGTGAAGCTTTGCAAGTTACTACAATCGTGGAAATAGCCCCTCTGATATTATCTGCCATGATTAGAATCCAAGCAAAGACATTAGGTTATTTTCCTTTGTGAAAACAAAAGGCAACTTTGAAATAAAGCATCAGCTGCCTCTTGCAGATTTGGTAATGGAGCTCACTGTCTCCTCTGACGGGAGAAATATTCGTCATTTTAATTTGTCTAAGAGGAGGAATAAGGTGCTAATTGCTTTTACAATATCTAGAGCTGCTCACTTTGAACTATTATTAGTCATTGCCCAACAAGGACAATTCAAAACATTTTCCACATTTCTTTTGTAGTTAAACAGAGGTATAGGGTGTTCAATGTTACAAACACACCTGGATTTGACATAGTATAACAGTAGAATCAGAGAGTGCTGTGAGAAATATACATCTACATAACTGAACATCACAAAGCTTTGCATTAATCAGTGACCTTTTTCTCCAAGTGGAAAATGTTAAATAACAATATTTATAATCCATTATTTAAATTCAATTTTGAATTTCTTATTTTCCAAGATAAAAAAATAATTAGATAAAACAGTACATATTTAGTGCAAAAGGATCATTTCATGTATACATAAAGCTGATTTGTTTATCTTTCATATTTTTGTCATAAAATGAATTTTTGTCTATGTGAAAAAAAATTGAGGAAAAAAAAATTTCATAGTCTGTTGTGGGATGTTCTGTATGTTAAATGTATTGCTCTGATTGGTTAATAAATACAACACTGATTGGCCAGTAGCCAGGCAGGAAGTATAGGTGGGACAAGGAGAAAAGAGAATCCTGTGAACAGAAAGGCTGAGTCAGAGAGATGCTGCCCGCCACCACCATGAGAAGATGTTAAGATACTGGTAAGCCACGAGTCACATGGCAACTTATAGATTAATAGAAATGGGTTAATTTAAGATATAAGAAGAGCTAGCTAGAAGTCTGAGCCATTAGGCCAAACAGATTAAATAATAAAAGTGTCTGCGTGTTCATTTTATAAGTGGGCTGCAAGACTGTGGGGGCTTGGCGGACCTGGAGAGAAGCATTCCAGCTACAATAGTCAATGAGAAATAACTTTACTCCCATACCAGTGGAAACAATTAGGGGAATCTGAAGTTGGTATATAAAATGAATTAAAAATTTTCCTAAATTAAAGAAATATATAAAAATTTTAAAATTTTAAAAATTTGCATACATTCCTGTAATCTCTGAACAAAGAGAAAAGAAATATTTAATTTATAAGCCATGAGCATTTTTCTCCAGAGAAATTCTATTGATATTTCATGCACTATAACTGAATGATTTTTTATTATAAAATTAAGCAAAATTATTTATCTAAATCCTAATTGTTGAGATTCCAGGAAATTGGTACTAAGGACTAATGGAAGCTTTGAAAATAAAAATTTTCATATTCTTAGTATAAATCATCATAAGTTAAGTTATAATAGTACATAATAAAAATAAAGTGTGGGGTTGAATCTGATAGTAATGTCAGCTGGTTATGGAATTGTTAATGTCTTGTTTAGATAGCCACATTGTCATAGGTATAGCTTCCCTTTTGTAGGTATAAGGCACAATCTCATAGGAGAGTTCCTGGTCCTCAAGATATTATAATCTTTCTGTTCCATCTTCTTTGATGTATTTGAGTCTTACATGAAGGAGTTGTGTGGAATATTCCTTTACACTATGTAAAGATATGTTGCTGTGATTGGTTAAATGAAGAAGCTGACAGGTCAATAGCTGGGCAGGAAAAGGTTAGGGGGAAAGCCAAACAGAAAATGCTGGGAGGAGTCAGAGGAGTAGTGAGCAGATGCAGAAAGACACAAGATGGGCATGCCATACTCAGAGAAGGTACCAAGCCACGTGACAAAGCATAGTAAGAAATATGGGTTAATTTGAGTTGTAAGAGCTTGCTAGTAACAAGCCTGAGCTATTGTCAAGCATTAGTAGTTAATATTAAGCCTCTGTGTGGTTACTTAGGAGTGGCTTTCAAGACGGAAACTTCTGCCTACAGAGTTATGTTGCAGATATATTAACTGTAGGTAGGTATCCCAAGATCAATTATTCTCTATATTTTGACTGGTTGTGGCTTTCTGCAACGCCTCCTTCCATTGCAAAAAGAAGTTTCTTTGATGAGGATGAGATCTACACTTACCTATAGGTATAACATAAATATTTAGAATGGAGTTGGGAGTCATACTGGTTTAGGAAAATGGCAATAGAAGAGTCTCCTTTAAGTTCCATGACCTCAGTATCCATATGTATTTGACCAGTTTTATAGTACCAGGCATGATTTCCATCCTGTCAAGTAGGCCTTGAGTCTAATTAGACAGCTGTGCCACCATTGTACCTTAAGGAATATTTTGCCATCCTGTTGAGCATTGTGGTTCATTGGCATCGTAGATAGGTGGGCACGTTGTTTTCCTCACTTAGCAGCTTGGAAAATACTTTCCAGTACTGTGAAGTCTAGTCTTCAGAGAGGAGGCTTTCTGGTCAGTTCTAGCTCAAATCCAGTCAGTACTCTGTCCAAAGTACTCTGTCTAAGTACTCTGTCTTAGAAATTTGGACTTTCCTTCAACTTCTGAGAGGCAAAAAAGTACAATAGCAACAGCCTATATTGTTTTTGGAGTCCCCAGGACTCCCCCTGATCAATAACATGAACAATGGTTTCCCACGCTTAGTTTTTGGAATTTTTTTTGTTAGATGGTGTAGGATATATATTGTGTGTTTATACATTTAAGTGTACATTATATATAATTTTGATAGATATAAAATAATTTCTTATATCTCTTTTAGCCATTATTAGCATTGTTTATCCCTCTCTGCTCAGCATGGTAACACATGCATGTAATACCAATGCTTCAGAAATTAGTGAAGGAAGATATCTTGAGATCCAGAGTGTGAGGTCAGCCTGAATAAGGTACTGAACATTGACTTAAAGTAAACTAACATTGTTAGCCTGAGGAGCTCAGGGGGCTTTGCAAATTCAGGCCATGAAGGACATGTACAGCAGTTCCAAGTGCCACCCTCAGATCATAGACTTTTTTGGCAATTCATTCACAGACACTCTTCCATTAAGCCCTGAAAGTTACTGAACAGACAGATCATTTCTTTTCAAATGTGGTTTGTTTAAGGAATGCTTTTAGGATTTAATTTCTATCAGATATTTTAGACAGTTTCCTTTATCTAAGTAAACAATGGAAACACAAGTCTTTTGGATATAATTACATAATGAAATTGAAAATTGTCCAATTTATTTTCTGATTGGAGGTCCCTGGAAGAATTATAATTATAACTAGGCCCTTGGTTTTTTTAAATGTTAATGTTTTTAAACTTATTAGTAAGGAGAGCTGCAGTGAAATTACTTCTAATTAGTGTGGTGCTCTTTCTAACACAGGACTTTGTTATTGCGGAGAAGTAACCCAACTGGTTAAATCTTGGAAAAAAGAATCAAGATTTGCTCAGTATATTAAAGTCAGTTCAGATTTAATATCCTGAATAATATTTAAGGGAAAATTAAATATCCTTATGTAATTATTAACAAATGGATACAAATGTGTATAGTTAAAATATTTGTCTATTAAAAATGCTGTCATTGTTAAGTGATCCCAATCTTTGGTAACCCAAAATAACAAATAATTTGAGTTAAGAATAAGGTCCAAAATGAATTTGTACAATTTTAAAATGCAGTGTAGTGAGGATCATTGATATTAGTTCAATATGAAAATATGCAGTAGTGTCACATTTAAAGATAACTTTAAAATGTTTTTACTGATTAAAAAGTAATACATGTTCACAGTAGAAGTGCAGAGAAAATGCTTATGAAAGATAGATTGCTTTGGTTATAAATTATAATCGAGAAGGAAGTGGGATGAAATGAGACTTCCAGTTGTATTTACTTGTTTTAAGAAAAAAACATGTGAAACCAGCATTATAAAATTTTTTAACTTCATTATACATGTATATTGGGTTAGAATTTATCTTCTCTAAATTTGAATTATTTTTAAATTAAAAAAAATTTTGGAACATCTATAAACCCATTTCACTCAGCATGCTAATATTTAAACTGTTGTATGAACATTAAAATACATATTTTGTTAAAGTTTAGAATTATGAATTTGATGTTTTTTGAACATTATATAATACATAGCTTATATATTTTATAAAATATTTATTTATTATCTTTAATATCACACTATTCTATAGGTATTAAAGCTTAGCTAGTTAATGGTTTTTGTTTTTGTTTTCTTAATAATAATTTGAATTAAATATTCCTATAATGCTTTAAATTTTACCAGTATCCTATATAAAATTTGTATCAAGTTAAACTTCAAATAACCAATTTAAAATTGTGGATAATGGCATAGGTGAAAAGTCTCACATTTCTTTCTTAATTTGTTCACCAAAATTGAAGTCATTTTCTCATGTTTGATTTGAGAAAAATGCCTGGGGCTCATTTAACTCACTTTTAGTAAAATGGCCTTGGAAATGAGGTAGAAGTTCATTATAAACAGACCCCAGGGCTCTGAAGACATCACTCACCATATGAGAGACCAAAAGGTAAAACAAGAAGATGAGTGTGGAAGCAGAATGTATAGAAATTAGGATTAGGTTTCTGTGATGAGGAAAGGCAAAGGAGGGTATGTTAGTTTAGGGTTGTCTAAAACCTATGGGCTGATCTTGTTCTCTGATCATCATGGAGAAATTAGAGGATGGGTACTGGCTTAAGACTTGAGAGTTTTACAGAGGAAGATGTGAACTCTACTGATTGATATAAATTTGAAATATAAACTTTCTTGATATGTGCTGTATCATTAGAACGGAGTTAGTCTGGGGTTGTAAATACCTTATATCCTTAAGTATATCTCAAAGAATAAAAACATATTGGTAACACAACTAAGAATTATATACGATAATCATGCGAAGAATTTGTTTATTCAATTATTGGAAAATATTCACTGAACCTGTGTCAGACAGTCTGGGGAAAACTAGAAAGAAAAAAATAGTAACTCTGTTGCCTTGTTGTCTAAAGAAAAAAGTGAAACACATAAACCTCCATTGTCTGGTTGTCTGTCTCTCAGCTTTTCCTGTCTTCAATTTTCTAACTTAGTTCAAGTGCTTTGATTTTCTCACAGTCACTTTCTACTGACATGCCTGCTAATCCTAACCCCTTCCAATCCCTCCTTATTTGTAAAATATATATTTATTCTCCTAATGCACTTCATGGTAATTGTTTAGCTCTTAATGTGATTTTACAATGAGTTTTCTTGTTGACCTCAATTTCATAAAATTGTTTCTTAATTCACTTCTTTTTTTTTAAATTATTCTTTCTGTGGCCTAATGTACTTTGCTGTAAGGTAATAGCAAACCTGAATGCTTTTCCAAGACTGTTGGTCTTTTCCTTCTGTAACAGTTGAAGAAAAATGATTATTCTATTAAACCAAGTTTAGAATCAAAACTAGCTCCTACTTAAATTGACTTCAAATCTATGAGAAAAAAAAATGTGACTACTACTGACATTGCTTCCTAATCTAAAATGATTAGTAAAATTATATATAGTGAGCCTTTATGGTAATCTCATATTCAATGGCAATTCACAAAATAACCTCCAAACGTTCAACAGATTTTATACTCGTGAAAATATAATGCTAGGTGTCGCTATGTCTTTCTGTTCTCTAGTAATGTTTGTTTCAAGCTATGTGTTGAGTGTGTATATGTAATATGAATACACTATTTATTATGCTTATAGGTATGTTTTAATTTTATTTAGGTCATAAAAATATTGAAACCCATGACTTTAGGTCATAGGTCACTCCCAGTTCTTCCGATGTCTTCATTCATACTTTTACCATTGTGTGTAACCCACTTCTCTCTTCCATTGTACTGTTTCATACGTTTGTACTCTTCCACCCTCCATAGTCTCATTTTCCTGTTTTATGTTGCACCGACTCAATTGCATTCTCTACCCATCTTTTAGAAAAGCTCCTTTTCCTGGAGCATGGTCCCCTTTCTAGTTTTATAACCAATATCCTCATTTATTCCCATGTTTGTACAAATAAAACAGTTAAAAGCTAGAATTTGCTTGTGACAGAGAACATTTGTGTTTCTTGCTCTGGATTCCTACACTTAACATAATGTGACCTTTGGTTTGAGAAAGAGTTTTCCTATACAGGCCAGACTGCCCTCAAGTTCCTTTGTATCTCAGCTGACCTAAAACTTGAGAAACTGTTCTTCTAACTGTCAAGTGCTAGGACAGGCATGAACTACCATATTCAGCTGTCTTCCAGTTGTTAATGTGAAAAAATACTTAAAATTCTGTTTTCTTTTTTTATGAAAGAATTTAATTAACCTAATCCTGCTTTATTTTCCATCATATAGTATATGACAAGAGCTTTGTATGTATAATCACGTCTAGTGTTTATTGTCTCCAATTTAGAGACCCAGAAGATAGGATCAGGGAAGTTGAGTAAGTTTATGGAACACCAGTTCAGACTGTTCTAGGTCTCAAACTCTCTTACTCGACTATGAGCCCTGACACAATCACAGGACAATTATACAGGAAACTAGCCCCTGAAATACTACTATATGGATCATAGTCTGATTCTTTTCAGAGAATATCACGGATGTATACAAAACCTACTAAATTTCTGTTTACAAATGCAGTACTAAACAACTGTTATAGTCCTTAGAAGACTAGAACTATTTATATTTGGGGAGGGGGTAAGGAATAAAGTAAGAATGTGTTTATTTATTCATAAATTCCAGACAAAAATGTAATACAGTGTTTGATTTTAATATGTTCTTCAAATTTAATATATTGTTCCTGAAAATAAAGTGATAAATGACAAATGACAGCAAGTAATGTTCAAAGGGGCCTGAAAATAGATAGTTTACCCTGCAGTAGAAAACAACATGTGACCTCATAGGCATGGTACAGTCAGCACTTTCATTAATAAACATGCTGGAATAGTTAGTACCAAACTCTTAAAATTTGATGAAATGAATCAATACCTCACAGCCATGTTCTTGCCCAGTGCGCTTTTGCTAGAAAACAGCCTCTACTTTGAATGGACCTTGTCTATGATGAGTCTTAAAGGTCCTACACCACCCTGATTACCTCACCATTCATGGCTCCCTTGGTGAAATGCACAGTGAATCAAGATCACTCCTAATTACTGAAATAATTAGAAAGGGATAGGAGTCCTCCCAGGGATCTTAGTTGCAGGAAATTAGATAATAGATTATGAAAATATTTTGGAAAACAAAATTTTATGGGTGATTTGGGCAAGGGAGATAGCTGCTCTGACTGTTTTTACTGAGACTAATTGAACCCCTGAGAAAGACACTCTGCATTTGGAGAAGATATGTGATTCTGTCACTTGAGTCTATTTATAGACAGAGTATTTCAGTGAGCATCCTCTCAGTGACTCAGAAATAGGAATAAATCTCCGAATGTATACTTTTTTTCTCACTCCTTGTTAGTCTAATGCCATAACCTGACAGAAAATGGTTTTAAGAAGAATTTTTATATATCCTCTCACTTGACAAAATTTTCTGTATGTCATTAACCTCAGATTCAAAACATGTTCTGTCTTTAAAGCACAAAAGATTTGATTGCAAATTGCATAATAATATCATGCAATTTTATAAAATTGAAAAGAAATTCATTGTATTCCTGCATAGCTCATACATGAAGGGATTTCTTGCTTACCCATTGTCCAGACAGGTTTTTCACAAGCCAAGATGCTGCTGTTCCTTTCATCCTTTTATCTCAGAACTAACAGTGTTCAAGGACAACTGTTTCCTCCCCCTCAGGAACAGCCCTAAGCTGACATCAATATGTTCACAAAAGAATAAAGTATAACGAGTGACAATATTAGTTTGACCATTGTGAGGAAAAAATTGCAGGAGCAGATTTATATTCAAATAAATTTTCAATTTAATCTGAAAAATGTGTCATGGAATTTCTAAATTTAAATTTCATATGCATAATCCATCTTAAGATAATTGAATACTACCTATGACTACATAATTTAAAAGCCATATAGAGTCTGAAGTTTGGTTCAGTGGTAGATCACTTGCCTATTGTGCAGACCCAGGTTGGGGTTATCTGTGATATAACTTGAAAATGTGTAATAATCTGAAAACTTGGAATCAGGAAATCACATCTTGATGTGATTATCAAAAATAATAAACTACATAAAAATAATCCAGACTTACATGTGGTTTAAAGACATCCTATGTTGTTTGAGTTGAGTGTTTTCCTCCCAGAAGAAACAGCCATGTCTAGGGAAGTTTTTGCTCATTAAGAGTATAACATAGTGATGACCTGTCCTTTAAATTACTGTTCAGTCTGGTAGCTACTAGTTAGGTAAAACCATAGGGCACTTGAGTGTCCTGAGAACAATCTAGCAACTGAAATTTTATTTCTTTAACTTTTAAGTTTAAATGTACTTGATCTATACAGCTCTAGAATGAAGAGAGGATGAGGATACACACAGTAGACTTGACGCATTCTAAAATGAAATTTCTTCTAGGGACCACTGAGGAATGCTTGAGCAACACATCATCCCTAAAATTAGGAAACTTTGTGTCTAGTGGGAATTTCATCTGGCCTATAGTGGAGAGTCTAAGATTGCTTATGAGTATTCACCGAGTCTGGAGCAAATGTCTCCTTCCATTGTTAAGACCCTCAAGTCAGAATTTAATGTCAGATTTTTACTTCTTTAGCAATTTGTGGAGCATTTTAACATTTACTCAGACATCTGAAAACAGGAAAAGCTTAAGAAACTCTTCACTTGTACTGATTTACACTCTAATTTTGCTATCCACTTCACCTAAGTTATCCTAGACCTCTATGCAAAACTGTCTTATAATTTATAGTAGCACACCTTTCTTTACTGTTTATATTTAAATCCAGTTTGAACATAATAGAAAATGTAAATATAGAGTAAAACTTCCATTAATCCAGACTGAGCTTCAGGAAATCACTTAACCTCTTTCAGTACTAGAAATCCTATCTGTAAAAGTAAATGATATGAGTTTTACAAAATCACTAAAGGTGTAAAATTGTATCATTGCATTATTAAAACTAAAGAAGCAAAAGAAAAATCTTTCAAGAATTATAAATATTCTTCCAACCATCTATCCTTTCCATAACAGCTCTCAGGCAGCTTATAAAAGAAAGCATTTATTGGAAGCTTGATGACAGTCTCAGAGACTGAGTCCAAGACCATCACAGCAGGAAGCATGGCAGCAGACAGGCATGGCATGGCACTGGAGCAGTAGCTGAGAGCTGACATCTAATCCACAAGCAGTAGTCAGGGAAAGAGGAAAGAGAGACAGAGTGACAAAAACAGTGAGAAACAGAGACAGAGTCAGAGAGGAGAAAGAGAATGGGACTCCTGCGGCTTTTGAAACCTCAAAGTCCAACCCCAACAAAAGCACACCTCTTAATTCTTCCCAGTACATTTTCACTAACTATGGACCAATTGTTTAAACATAATACCTTATTGGGCAGTTCTTATTGAAACCACTACAATAGTCTTAGTAATATCTTTTATTTATTTATTTGTTTGTTTGTTTGTTTGTTCTATGTGTCTTTT
Organism: Peromyscus eremicus; assembly: GCF_949786415.1. NCBI lineage: Eukaryota > Metazoa > Chordata > Mammalia > Rodentia > Cricetidae > Peromyscus > Peromyscus eremicus. Next base: position 33,908,518 of record NC_081419.1, read on the forward strand.
ACATCAAGTATCATTTCCTCATCCCTTCACATCCACCCTCTGCTCCTGCATGCCCCCCCCAAATACAACAAAATTTAAGAGTAAAACGAAAAAAAAAAGGGGGGCAAAACTTAAAGATCTCATTATGGAAGCTACAGTGTGACACAGTGAGTCACACCTTTATCCATATATCTTTACTTGTAAGTGTTCATTGCAAAGAGTCATGGGTCTGTTTGGAGGCCTCTGGTTTCTACTACACTATCTCTATGCTGGGCCCCCACAAAAAACTCTTCCTGGATATCCTGCTGATGCCCTGTGTTGTAGAGATCCTCCAGCTTTGGGTCTGCGGGTCAGGTCCCTTCACACAGATAGGATAAATGATGGGGATGGCCAAGTCATAACCTTGGGTCTGGTCCTGGGCCAGATGTGAAATGGGTACAGCTCTCCTATGCTTACAACTTCAGGGCTGGCCGGGTGGTGGTGGCGCACGCCTTTAATCCCAGCACTCGGGAGGCAGAGCCAGGCAGATCTCTGTGAGTTCGAGGCCAGCCTGGACTACCAAGTGAGTTCCAGGAAAGGCGCAAAGCTACACAGAGAAACCCTGTCTCGAAAAACCAAAAAAAAAACCAAAAAAACAAAAAAACAAAAAAAAAAAAAACAAACAAACAAACAAAAAAAACAAAAAAAAACACATACAACTTCAGGGCTGGCTCACTCACATCTGTACTAACAGGATTGGCTCTACCACTCTTATGACCACAGGGCAAGCTTGGCCACCTGACCCAGATGTTGATGGGCAGGGGGGAGGAGGACAACTCTCCTCCGCCCAGGCATCCACAAGTTAGATGGGTAATGGAGACAGCTCTCCCGTGCTCACAATTTTAGGGCTGGTTCACCCACACCTGCACTAACAGGGTTGGCACTATCGTGCTGCCCTGGTGAGGTACAAGGCCTGCTCTGCTGAGTGTTGCAGCTGGCGGCAGGCGTGGGGGAATGGACCCATTCCACGCTTATGACCACAGGGACAGCTCTCCCACCTACCTTAGGCATTGATGGGAGGGGGCAGGGAGGAAGGCAACTCTTCCCCACCCGTGGGTTTATTGTGATGCCCAGGCAAAGTGCAGGGCCTGCTCTCTAGCTCTTATGACCTTGGGGACAACTCTCCCACCTGCCTCAGGTGTTAGTGGATGGAGAGGAGGGCATCTTTCTCTTTCTCCTTCTCATGCCATCACAGGGCAGATGAGAAATGGGGGTAGTTCTCTCCTGTTCACAACTTCAGGGCTGGCTCACCCACTTCGGCTAACAGGGCTGGCTCTATCGTGCTGCTCTGGCAAAGTGCAGGGTCTGCTCTCCCAAGTGTTGCAGCTTGTGGGGAGCAGGGACATCTCTCCCATTCTTGTTACCTCAGGGTCAACTCTCCCACCTACCTTAGACATTGATGGGTGGGGTTTGGGGAATCTCTCCCCAGCCCGTGCCTCCATGTGGCAGATGAGGGATGGGGTTAGGTCTCCCAGGGTCAAATTCTAAGGGTTGGCTCACCTTTGCTCTCTTTAGCAAGGTGAGCTCTGCTGTGCTACCCAGATAAAGTGCAGGGCAAGCTTTCCCATGTGTTGCCACTGCCCAAGGGGTCAGCTCTCTCGCCATCTCAGTCCATTCCTTTCCTCTCTTGTCTCTTCCAATATACCTTTGTCCACAAGACCTGAAACATTCTGTGCCTCTCTCTCTTCCATAAAAGACCATACCATACCTCTGCTCACTCTAATAGTGCCCATCTGGCTGGTGCTAAGGTACCAGGTGGGCCTGTGTTTTCTCCTCAGAGCCCAGAGTGAATAGCCCCAGGCCTGCGTGTGGGTCACCTTGTCACATTCAAGTCACCATGACACTGTGCTCAGCCATGCTTCCTTGTCACAAAGGGATCATTATTTTTCCCAACCGCGGGACACCATAGCCTCCTGGTTTGTGTGTTTAACTGTATGACGTGAGGTGGGGCTTCTCTCAAGTCCTGCGGTAAGCAGGGGGTTAGAATCCCCCAGGCCCGTGTTTGGATGGTTTCTGCCCACCCCAACCGTGTGGTGAGGGTTGGGGGCTTCTCTCAACTTACTAATATCTTATATTCCCTTGTGTGGTGGTTAGAAAGAAAATGGCCCCCAAACGAAGTGGCACTATTAGGAGGTGTGGCCCACAGGTATAGGTATGGGAGATCAGACCCAGAGGACCCGAAAACAGGAGAACTAGCCCCATCCCTGGCTTATCACTGCAATGGGTGAACTTGCCAAGGCAGTGCAGGAGAGCTCACCCTGTTGGTGAGGACAAGCTAAGGTGGCAGGCTGACCAACCCTGCAACTAACCAGGCCCAGAAACAAGGTTATGGGTTGGCCTACCCGATATTCACACCATCTGTGATCTGCAGCAGCATGTGAAGGGACCCGTCCTGCAGACCTAAAGCTTCAGGATCTCCACAACACGGAGCAACAGCAGCTTAACCAAGAGGAGTTCCAGTGAGGTCCCAGCACTGATAGTGTAGCAGAAACCAGAGGCCTCAAACCAGACCAAGGACTCTCTGCAATGAACACTTGCAAGTAAAGATATATGGATTAAAAGGTTTACTGTGTGACTCATTATGTCACACTACAGCTTCCATGACAAAATTCCCACCCGCCCCCTCTTTTTGTTTCTTAAATTTAATGGGGTGGGGGTGAGGTGTGTGTGCTACAAGGCGGATACGCAGGACTGGAGATGAGTGGGATCGAGGTGCATGATGTGAAAGACACAAAGAATAAATGAAAAAGAAAGTTAAAAAAAGATTTAAACCTGATGTCTATATTATTCCCTAGACTTGAACCAGATATGTGTCACATTTACATTTTTGAGAAATATCCTTAGAAGAGAATTGATACATTATGTACAGTAACTAACATGTGTTATGCACAGTAAATAAAATAAACATAAATATGAAAACAAGCAGACAAGCTCTGTTTTTGCTTTTGCCCATTTATTAGGAACTTTGTACATTGCTTGCCAGTTTATGTGATCACTCGCTACAGAGAAAAGATCAAAATATGTTCCATTCTTTTTTGAAAAACTTTCTCAAATACTCCATACCACCTACTTCAAATCTAATTATTTTAAGTAGATTTTGTAGTTGAAATTATATAACTTTATTCATAAAATTCAAAAATTAAAAACAATTCTGGCCTTTGATCTTGGTTTCTTCTCCTTCCTCTATTTCTATTATTCTTAGATCTTTTCATGATATTCCAGATTTACTAGATGTTTTGTATCATAAGAATTTTAGGTTTAGCATTTTCTTTGACAATGTATCCATTTTTTCTATTGTGTCTTCAAGGTCTGAGATTCTCTTCCATCTCTTGTATTCTGTTGTTGAGGCTTGCCTATGAGGTTCCTGTTTGAGTTCCTAAATTTTTCTTTTCCAGCATTCCCTTAGTTTGTGGTTTCTTTTATTGATTCTATTTCCATTTTCATGTCTTGAACAGTTTTATTCATTTCCATGCAGTGTGTGTTTGTGCTTTCCTGGATTTTAAAAAGGGATTCATTCATTTCTTCTTTAAGAAACTCTATCATATTCATAAGGACTGTTTTAAGGTCTTTGTCCTGTGCTTCAGCTATGGTGAACTATTCAGAGCCTGCTGTGGTAGGGTTGCTGGGTTTAGGGAAGACATATTGTCCTGGCTATTATCGATTGTGCTTTTATGCTGGCATCTGGGCATTTGGGTTTGGGATGATTATAGGTCTAGAGGCTGATGTCTGATTGTGTTTTTGTTGAGTGAGTGTTTTGTTCTTAGGTTTCTGTTTCTTCTCTGGATTTTAGGAGAGTGTGATGGCTGTGTGTTGCCTGGTAAGAAATTTTTTGTGGGCCTATTTCCCTGGCCTGTTCATCTGGTGTGTTCTCTGGAAATACCTGCTGCTGTTGGAGGCTGGGTGAGTTGGGGGAAGGAAACTTGGTGATCTTTGTGATGTGTTTAGGATGGGGTCAGAGAGGCAAGGGAGACTGCAGTAGGTGTTGTGCTACAGAGATGGGAATGAGACTGGGGAGATTTGATCTGGGAGAGCAGAAAGAGAAGTGAAGATGTGCAGTCAGATTCATGGTTTCTTTGGGCACTACATCCAGTTGTAATTATCATTAGTGTAAATGTCAGATCATGAACAACTGATTGATGGTATCACCATATGTTAGCTATTTCATATGTTTGAATCAATTAAAATGTGGATATCTTTGTCTTATATTTGTTCAATATTTATGTTTCTTCTGTCATTAACTCTCAATCTTTAAAGTAATGCATAATGAACACACCTATAATTCCTGAAATCAGGGAAGACAAGAGTATCAAGCATTTAAGACCAGCCAAATTTATATAACGAATTCGAGTTAACTCTAAACTAAAGGAGGCTTGGTATGAAATAAATAAATGAGTATGTAAACAAATTTGTTTTACCTGTTTATCAGGACCTTACTTAGTATATTTCTTGCCTGTTTGTGTGATCACATGCTATAGAGAAAATATGGCTCTTGGATACTCCTAATTACTATAAATATAATATTTTTGTCCAAATGCCTTTATTAATTCTAGCAAAACAGCTAGAGGATCGATGTGTCAGCTTGACACATTTGTGAAAAGGAAACCTCAACTGAGAAAGTAATCCCACCGGATTGAACTTTGAGCAAGGCTGTGGTACATTTTCTTACTTAGTGATTGGTATGGGATGGCCCAGCTCACTGTTGGCAGTGCTACCACTGAGTCAGTGGTTCTCCATGATAGAAGAAAGCAAGCTGAAGAAGCCACGGGAGCAAGCCAGTCAGCTGTAATCACAGCCTCTGCTTCACTTCCTATCTACAGATCCTTGCCCTAATATTCCTTGGTGACAGAGTGTGACCGGACCTGAGAGTTGTTAGATGACATAAACTGCGTCTTCTCCAAGATACTTTTGGTCATATTTTTCTAAATCATAGCAATGGAAACCTAGCTAAGACATTTGGACTTGTTTTTCACCTTATGTATTCAAGTCTTCAATACTTTCCTTTGCAACTTTTTCTCTTTTCAACTTTTTAAATCATCCTATTGGTTTGATCCCTTTCCAGTTGTTTGTTACTTAATTGTTAGATATGATCTCTCTACAAAAATATAGATTTTGGTGTTTTTCTTTTCTTTTCATAATCTCTCATTGTTCAAAATACAAGAACCAGTATGATTAAGAGGTCATATTGTTAGATAAAAGTAATGAAAGAAAAAAAATACTTGTTATTTTCAGTTCTGTCCAAATTAAATAATAGACAAAAATTATTACCATGGATTTCCAGTGAAGGCAAAAGTGATAAACCAATTACAACCTTGACACTGGTGATATGTGACCTTATTTCATGACCATTAACAGACACACTTGTTATTTCTTACTTGTGTGGAAGGGAGTTAGGAATAGGACTGCCTAAATGCTGATATCAGGCACATAGACAGTAGTGTAGCTGTCTTCTCTATCTAGTTCCAACTGAATTAAAGCTAATTTGCATTTAAGTAGATCCTGAGGCATCCAAGATCACTACTTTGTAAGGCATTGTCTTTGTTACTTTTCCTACTGTTGTGACAAAATGCCCTCACAAAAGTAATTTATGGAAGCGTTTGTCTCATTGTTGAAAGGTACTGTGCATCACAGCAGGAACTTGAATCAATGGCTCACTTTTCATCTACAATAAGGAGGGAAAGAGCCAGGAATGCTGGGGCTCAACTAACTGCCCCGATTTCCCAGCCCAGGGAATAGTGCCTCTTTTAGGGTCTTTCCATCTCAACATAATCAAGATAACTCCTCACACATACATGCCCAGAGCCTGTCTCTTTGGGCATTCTAGATCCTGTCATTGTCAATACTGACCGTCAGGTGAGCACATTCATGCTTATGATGACTGAAATATCACCATACAGAAGAGCAAGCCCTCCCCTTAAGGCCTGTCCAGCTTTGCATAAATGATTTGATCACAGTTTTATAGAGTCATATTAACTCTTATTTTTAAAGAAGAGATCCAAGTTTATAGAGTTACTGTGTTAGAAAGAAGTCCATAACCTTCTACTGTTTCTCATGGTCCTTAGTTACTCTATAAATTCTGCCACAACTACTGTTCGGTGTTTCACACCTTAAATGACTTCTCAGTCATCTGAGAGTGGAAAACCCTGCTCTAATGAATGGCTTCTGGAAAAGTTTCTTTGACACCTTTGTTTGATTAGGTACTTTTAATGTATTCAGTCCCAGCTGAAGAGCAATAATAGTGCTTAGTAGTTTCACAGGGTTAATAAGTACCTTTCTGCTTATTTTGGTCAGAGTTCCTAGTCAAGAGACAAGGAATCCTCACACAACCTTAGGTTTCTTTGCATGTTCCAAGGCTCCTTTGAAAACTAGTGTGCATTTCCTCCCTCAGGAGCACTGACCCTGAAGTCTGTCATATTGAAAATAAAACGACAGCATCGATTTCATGTTTAGGCCCGCTCTGCCTCTTATGTCCTATGCATTTCACCCTCACTGTGCATCACAGGTGGGGATTCTACTGGAGGAAGTCCCAATACCATTTTATGGTGTAGCACTAGAGAGGCTCCACAAAGGCATGCCTGACACTTTTATTCTAGGAGCTCCTGGAAATGCACTTGAATATCTGGCTCTCCAGAGTCCGCACATTATTCACAGTGGTACGCTAAGGATGAAAGAGCATAGTCAAAATCAAATAGAACTTTTCCGGAGTTTCTGCGGGGGTCACAGGAATAAAAAGAATGGTGAATTCCCTCAGATAAACCTTTTTCTCTGTATGTTTTCACTAGCTTCTTAGAAGTGGATGTTGAATTTCAAGATGAATTCTCTTCCAGTCATTAAAATATTTTAAATACCTATTTGCTAACAGGTACCATTTAAAAGTACTATACCACTAAAATGAGCTCTATTAGCTAAATATAAATATAGACAATTCTAAGAACGTTCTAACATTGGCCATATGGCATTTACTAGTAAATGGCGTTTATGACATCCAATGAGAGTTTTAAAGTAAAACATTAAGGCCTGAATTTTATTATCATCATAACCAGTAATTAAACACACAAATGATGATATATGCCATTGTATATACTGTTAGGTTTTCTTATTCATAAAATGTAAATAAACTACAAGTATATTATGTATTGCTCACAGGAAAATGACAAAGATCATCTAAATACTGTCTAAAATTGGAAACCATATTAAATAAAAGAAGTGATCTTTGCATTTTCTTCTCCTTTTGCCAAAATTTAAATAAGCATACTGAACATTTTTAATCATAAATATTTTCATTAGAAGAAAGAACGTTCTATTTCATAAGATCATTTTTTTTCAGACACAACATTGCGGGAAGATCCAATATTAAAGCTGCTATGAGTCATTTTTTAGGCTGTTGATGAACATGGTTCAATTTACAATGAAATCATTCTAATCGAGAATGCCCTGAAAATGGATGTAAATCTAAGCCCTAGGGTTACACAGGTGCACAGACAAAAGCCAGAAGAGGGGGCATGCTGGGAAGCTGTCCAGTTCAGTAAGCAGATGTAATATTTTCACCCTATGGATTTGCTAATAGATGGCCTTCTAGGCTGACAAGCCATGCAAACGAGCTTAGTGTTAAATCATTCCGTGGAATGCTAAATACAGAGCAAAAGTTAGAATACAAGTAGTGAAGTCTGCTGGAAAAAGAAGGACTATCGTTTATTAGTTCAGAAATAGAAACATGCAGTTGAGAAATAGACACAATTCTCTCAGACACTGCTAAAACCCAGGCAGAGTCTCAGTAACTAGAGTTCTATGTAGTTACAGATCCAAGTATTCAAGTGGCACCACTTATATCAACAACATGTCATTAAAATTTAGAACAGCAGTAAGAATGATTTAATTTTTCATCTGAAAAATATTTCTTGAACTCCTACTATACAAATGAACATAATATTTATAGAAAGTAAGAAGTGAATAGCATGAGAGCCCCCCTATATCCATGGGTGTTTTTTTTTTTTTAGGAGACAGGTGAATAAAAAAAAGGCAACCAGTAATCTATTGTAGGTTTCAGGAGAAGGAGCCAGGAATATGTTTGACAAACTTCAAACTTGAATGACAATGGGAAACTAACATTTTCTTTTTAATTTTGGTATTTATATTTTATGTGTATGAGTGTTTTGCCTGCTTGTAGGCATGTGTACCACATGTTTGCCTGGTACTCATGGAGGTTAAAAGAGGTTGCCAGATCCCCAGGGACTTAAGTTACAGATGCTTGGCTAACCACTGTATCATGGGTGCTGGAAATCAAGCCTGAGTCTTCTGCAAAAGCAAGAAGTGCTCTTAATTGCTGAGCCAATTTTCCAGCCCCTGAAACTGTTTTCTTCCCACTTTAGATGCCTCTAGATTTAATAAAGTTGCAAGAAATATATGTCATAAATGTGAATGTTTGTTGGAGATGAGTTTTGATAAAGATTTGAAGCTGGAGAGACAGTACATTTATAGTTAATGAAGGTTCAGAAATGGAGCAGTGTTCTGTATCATGAAGAACATAGATGGCATTGGAGGACTTTGAATCATGGAGTTGACTTAGAGCAGTTAATTCTCATTCAGTCTATTGTTGATAAAGCCACAGAATGCCATGGTGCTATGAAGTATGAGTTTGTTATTTTGAAAGATCTTAGATTTACAAAAGTGGAAAAATTCCATATCTTTTTGTGTTATTTCACAGAAGTTTACAGTCATAGGCCTCTAGATAAATTGGAAAAGTATATACAATAAAGATTGGGCTTATAATTTATAAGATCACTCAGTCACTTCTACACAAATAGATCTTATATAAGAACATATTGATCCATGTGTCTCTGTCACAAAGAAAATATAGTTTCTAGACACTTTGACCAATAAAATAAGTGGTTTTATATATTTGCTCAAAAACAAGAAATAAAGTAACCCTATTAATTAACCACAGATCATAAAATAAGAAACTTCGTTTTTTTTTAGTTTTCTATGAACCCATCTATTGACTAATTAGACCATCTTATAGGAAGTGTACTTATTTCATGTTAAAATTTTTAATAATTCAGTTATTCAAGGAAAAGTTTTCTTGAAGGCTTGTTTGGTAATACTTGCTAATAATATGAATAAGTTAAATGTTGCAATTTATAGAGTATAATTTTATTTAGTTGCAATATTCATTACAATATTGCAAATTCAATACAATATTCATAGTATTTAAAAACATAGTTTTCATATAGCATATTGAAAACAAGTAGTCAGGATCTTTTAATAAGTGAATTAATTGTGACTCATAGATGTTTAGAGATGCAACCAGTATCTCAGTCCCTACATAATCCCAATTTCTTACACACCATTCTTTTACTACGTGCAAATAAACGATAAAATGAACAATGGGCATGACATAGTACTTTGTTTCAACTATTTCTACACTATGTGCTCCTCATCTAGGCCAGCTTCTCTCTAGGTTAGAGTCAAGGTTCGTATCTGTTCCAATTTAATTTCTGTTGCTATGACAAAAGAGCCTGACAAATCCAGCGTGGGGGAGTAAATACTTATTTTAGCTCACAATTCCAGGTTATAGTACTGTAAGATGAATTGCTAAATGGTCTTATTAATAAAAAAACCCAGAGCCAGATATTGGGGTTAAAAGCAAGAGATCAGAAAAGCAGAAAGAAGCCAGTCAGTCACGTTCTCACCATTTGGAGATCCTCAGCCAAAGAGACCTACTTCCTGTATATCCACACCTATATGCCTTTCTATTCTGCCATCTCATTTCCTCTCTCTTCCCAGCTACATCACTTCCTCTTCCTGCCTAGCTCTGTCACTTCCTGTCTGTCTGTACAAACCTTCAGACCTTTATGGTTAGTGCTGGGATTAAAGGTATGTTCCCAGTGATGCCTTGAACTCACAGAGATCCAGATGGATCTCTGCCTTCTAAGTGATAGGATTAAAGGCTTTTGCTACCATTGTCTGATCTCTATGTTTACTATAGTGGCTGGCTTTTTCCTCTGATCCTCAGATAAACTTTATTGAGGTACACAGATAAAATATCACCACATTTCCCCCTTTTTTCTAATATAAAAAATAAAAATGTTATAAGAAAACTATATACAATAAGTACAATAATTATATATAATATATACAAGTAATAAATACTTCAACAATGTCTCTAGTCCATTAACATTTGACAAATTCAGAGAGAATATTCCATTATCTATCCTATTTTTGTGAATCCAAAGGATTGTATCTAATTTACCTTCTATCCTAATTCGCATTACCCAAACTATCTTTTGATGTCTTTCAAACTTATGCACTTTACATCTCTTAGTGAGTTTCTTTTCTGAGTTTCTTAATAAAGAGAACTATAACTATCTAATCTTTAACTCCCTCAGAGACCCAAAAAGGAAATAATATTAACTAAGTAAGGAAGAAGTACAAACAAGCAACTTCCAAAAAATTTGAGAAATGACAAAAACAGCTGTCTGTCTGGACAGTCACCCAAAATTTCTCTGCAATATTGCGGCATCATCTTTGGCCTACAGGCTTACCATATCTGACTGACTCATCTGTGAAGCAGGATTTTCTAAAGAGCCTTCCTACTTTGTCGTGGTGAGGATAGGCAGTCTTTTGTGTCCTGCTTGTTCATTTTGGATAGCATGCTATCAGTAGTAAATGCAAGGGCACTTTCTTGCCCAGTGGCTAACTTTTGCCATAGTGAAAGTAAACTCTGTATGGAGATTCTTCAATGCCTATCTTCTCTGAAGTAGATTGGTGCTGCCAGGATCAGACATGTCTCATAGTCATAAAAAGTAAAAACATCTAGGTTATTAAAACATTAAATGCCATATTCTGTAAATCTCTGAAGGATTTGTTTGTTTGTTTGTTTTGGTTTTTGAGACAGAGTTTCACCTTTCCTGGAACTCACTCAACTGGAACTCACTCAAGCCCAGGCTGGCCTCGAACTCACAGGGATCCACCTGGTTCTGCCTCCCAAGTGCTGGGATTAAAGGTATGAGCCACCACCACACAGCTCTCTAAAGGATTTGAAGATGACCTGTCTATCTAAAATATATCTCTGCTTGACCTTGAAAACATACCTAATATGACTAAAAGTTCTATTGTGATGACTAACTTTCATTTCTTTATATCCTAATAGTAGGTAATAATAACTTTCAAGGATTAGTAAAATGAATTACATTGTTAAATGAACTGTATAGGTACAATATCGTGAACAAGATTAGAAATATATGTACAGTATTTTCTAACAAAATCAGTCTCAAATTGGTATTAATATACATAATTTTATACAACATGCCAAAATCCAATCCAATGTAAAATATTTAAAACTAATAGTTGCTTTCTAAAAGTAGATTCAATAATCTACATTTTTATCTGTGTCATATCTATATGCTCTCTTTTTTCTTTTCTGAGTAGATTCAATAATCTACCCTTTATTCTATCATTTCTGTGTCTTTTTTTTTCAGAGTAAATTCAATAATCTACCTCTTATCTATATCCTCTTTTTTTTCAAACCAGAACTGCTGTGGGATGTTCTGTATGGCAAATGTGTTGCTGATTAGTCAATAAATAAAACACTGATTGGCCATTGGCTAGGCAGGAAGTGTAGGCGGGACAAGGAGGAGAATAAAGCTGGGAAGTGGAAGGCTGAGTCAGAGAGACACTGCCAGCCGCCACCATGACAAGCCGCATGTGAAGATGCCGGTAAGCCACGAGCCACGTGGCAAGGTATAGATTTATGGAAATGGATTAATTTAAGCTATAAGAACAGTTAGCAAGAAGCCTGCCATGACCATACAGTTTGTAACCAATATAAGTCTCTGTGTTTACTTGGTCGGGTTTGAGCGGCTGTGGGACTGGCGGGTGAGAGAGATTTGCCCTGACTGTGGGCCAGGCAGGAAAACTCTAGCTACACAGAACCTTAAATCTGTAGCATGAATCTTAAAAGTTCTTATTAATAAAATCAAACCTGAGGCTAGTTATTGGGGTGATGCTGGAAGGTCAAAGAGATAGAACAAGCCACAGCTAACCTCACCTGGCCAACTTCTCAGCTGATCTTGTTTCCTCAGACTGGAAGCTTCTGTGTCTCAGCTGAACTGTGCTCGAAACCTAAAAGCTTAACCAGCCAAATGTTTCTAGTTTCTGGTCTCCACGCCTTATATATCTTTCTGTTTTTGCCATCACTCCCTGGGATTAAAGGCTGGCTTTCTGGGATTAAAGGTGTGAGTCACCATGCTTGGCTGTATCCTTGAACAGATGAATTTCTGCCTCTGGAATGCTCTACCACTGCCTAACTTCTATGTTTAATATTGTGGTTGTTCTGTCTCTGACCCCAGATAAGATTATTAGCATGCACAATATTTTGGGGAATACAATACCACATAAATCTAATCTCCTTTGTTTAGCATTTTTTCTGATCATTAAAAATAACAACTTGTAACCAACCATCCTGAACAATGACAATTATCCAAAAGCCATAGAATGACCAAAACCACCCACCCCACCTCTTGGGAATGTGGGCGTTGTGTTCTTAAAATTACTTCCTGCTGTTTGAGGGTGAAGACATCTTTAGGGGATCCTGAAAAGAAAATTTTTAGTTAATTGTCAAGTCCTGGGAGAGGTAGCTGTGTCATTTGTCATCCAGTCTTTGCATAATGCAAAAGTACAGAGCTTATCTGAAGTCCTTGCTTGAGTAGTCTGTGAGGCTGGATTATCTCAGCTAGCTATCTTGAAATTGTCCAGAACAGTCTGTATTCCAAAGCTGATCTTTGGGTGATGTTTGTCAGCTTAGTGGTATTATTATTGTCCATGTGGAATTGTCATTGTGGGGCCCTATTATCTTTTTGGAGACTTCAAATTTGCTGTTAGGCATGGTCATGATTCCCTGCAGAAGACTGATAGAGACTAAAACACAAAAACATGTACAGTAATCTAAAGGCAGCCTTTTTTCTAGAATTAATTAATATTGTATATGACCATTAATATCATAACAAAAGTTTAAATATATATATATAAATCTTATAAATTTTGATATAAAATTCATACCTTAAGAAAAAATTTAAAGAGCCAAAATAGAACGAAAGAATTGAGATTAGTGGCAATAGAATAGTCCCTTAATTTTTTTGTTTTTCTTCTGTCCCATATCAGATGACTCTTATGACATGATACAGAGATTTTGTATTTTTCTTTTAACAAACATGCTTGGGTTTAGAGAAGGAGAGAGCCATTCTCTAACTCCAAAGACTGCTTTAATTTTTAATTGAATTGTGTCTACATAAAGACCATTTATGTTATGTGTCTGTAGAGAAGAGCAGAAACAGACATTTAGGAAGACCTATGAAATTTTATATTTGATATACCAGTAGGCCAATTTACGCTTTGTCTTGCGACATTATTTTCTGGATTATTTATCCTTCTTCTTCAGTTGTCTCATTTGTCCAGTGTTCTTCAGATTCCTTAGCCTTCATTCTCTTGAAAGACAAAAACAAAAACCCTTCCCCAAGCCTCACTTTGGGGAGGTTCCCTATTGGCAAGTTATATCTGACCAAATGAAAAGCATTTGTTAGTGGTATAAGTTAATTTAAATTGAATGGTCATTCTGGTTAATGAACTATAACCTCTTCTAATTAAGAGGTCTCTCTTGTTCAAATCGAACCTTTATCAATTTTGATGGTATCCACAGCTTATGTTCTCCTGTAGAAACAAAAGCAAAAGCTTATCCCCAACATTACACATATCCTGGTTTCCATTCTGAGGTCAGCACATCCTTAAAGTATACAGGCTGATTTAATTCTGTAGTTTTTTTTTCTATTATTATTCAGTGTCTTTCTGCAGCTGTTGTTCCTTTCTCATTAGCATTGAAAAAATTCAAAGTTAATAGAGCATTATATAATCTATTTCTGGGGATTTTTGCTACCCCTTTCTGTTTATTTAGCATATCTTTTAGAGTTTGATCTTTCTGTGACTGCTTGGCCTGTGGGATTAGATGGTATACCTGTAATATGCTTTATATTATAATAAGCAAAAAACTGTTTCATTTTACCAGAGGCATATGCTGGAGCATGGTCAGTTTTAAATTGTGCAGGTATACTCATGATAGCCATAACTTCTAGCAAATGTGTGATTACAGAATCAGTCTTTTCTGAACTCAGAGCAGTTGCCCCCTGAAATCCTGAATTTGTATCAATGTTGTGGTGTACATATTTCCATTTTCCAAATTCTGCAAAGTGAAACACATCCATCTGCCAGATTTCATTCCTCTGAGTGCCTTTTGGGTTACATCCTGCCCGTAGTGGAGTCTGATTGTAAAAAGAACAAGTAGGACTTTTCCTTATATTAGTGCAGGGTAGACACAGGAACAGGAGTTAGAAACAGCTACATTCAGAAACAGATAAAGAATTAATACAGGCATCCTTATTTGCTTGCTTTCTTGTGCTCAACTTGATTTCTCTACCTTGTACAGTTCAGGAACTCCTGCCTTGGGAATACTGCCACCCACACTGGGCTGGGTCTTTTCATATCAATTAATTTATTAAGATAAGCCGGGCAGTTAAGATAATTTCCCATAAACTTACCCACAAGAGCGCCCAGTGTAGACAGTTTCTCATTGAGATTCTTATCTGAGCTGACCCCAGGTTGCGTCATATTGATAGTTAATGCTAATCATTAGCATCCTAAGAACTTACCTTTGCCTTGCAGGTAGATGAAACAAGGGGTAACCTCTCCACATCATCACAAAATTGAACCACATAGTATAATTAATAATAAATATCCATTTTATTGAGTTCTTGCTGATCATGTTAGACAAAGTTAAAATTGCTGTCCATATATTATCTGATTAAGGCTGATACCCACGAGACAGGTACTTCTATGTGCTGGCATATTACAGATGAAAATGGGAGGTTCTTAGAGACTAAAGACACTTTCAGAATTTTCCATAGTGGAAGCAGCAAAAGAAAACTTAAACTGAATCCCAATCAGCCTAGATAGACCACTCATGTACCTACTAATATGGCGTTTGCTGCCTCCTGTGGCCAATAGCATAAAACAATTATTTCCAACACTACTTACTTTAGTTTTTCAATGCCTTCCACAAGGCAGGGGTCCTCAGTGTACCTCCTTTTTTGTTACTAGTACCCTCTCTGGCTCACCTCCACCTCTGCCTACTCAGACCTCTTTAGCCCCACTCTGGTACTCTGAGAAATTGTCAAGTCCAGCTCTGTGTAGCTGGGAGCATCTTCTCTTAGGAGCTTCTAGGTATTTTCCCTTTTATTTCCACATTCATCTCATTTCTCTGGTCCTTTGAAGTCTCAGTTTGTGTGACAGTGACTCAGGAGTGGAGTACTGGCCTATGTCTCTAACTGGATCTGTTTATTTGCAGCCATAGATTAGACTCATCTGAAATATAATAATAATCCATATAATTTATTTCCTTATTTCCTTGGTCTTATTTTGAATTTATAAATAACTTTGTGTTTGCCCCTGTGTACCTGTCATTAGAATAATACAACCAGCTTCATAGCTGTACCTGGCAGCATCTGTGGTCTCCTCTCAAGCTCAGCTCCCGTTACTTATAGATATATTTTGGCTTACAAAATTATTTCATTTTGCCATTGCACTTAATTCTTAGCTGAAGAACACTAAATGAAAATAAGAAGAAAGGGAGACTTTTTAAAATAATATTTATTCATAGAATGTGGATTTTTTGATAGTTGAGCATTTCTATTTACATAATGTTATTTTTTATTGTTCAGCATGTCATTAAATACACAGGACTTGAATTCTGTTTCTTAATTTGACCATTTTTCCCATTACACTACCACTGGTACATGTAAAGGTCACATACTATTCTAACTATACTGTATTTGCTAAATGCAGCAGGCTGTTTTAAACTCCATCTAAGAAAACACAGATTCCAAGGACAATGTCCTGATAGTAACATCTGGCACAGCATGAAAACAACTCAGCTTGTTATTCTTTTTCAGAAGTCTAAAAACTAAGTTCTCGCCTTCCCTAGCCTTGCCTGTATCACCACATCTAGTCTTATTACATTGAGTTGTATGTTCAATATGAGACGGGATGGTGACAGTTCAAGCTGATGAATAAGATACAGTATTTAATGATATATCCTTAGTGCAGGGCTAGTGTTCAGCACACTTGAGATAGTCAGTAAGTCCCTCGCCCCAACATACACACACACACAAAGATAAATAGACCAAGCTAGTTGATCAAGAACTAGCTAATAGATACCATATGCATAGTGGCCTTTATTATGAAAGATACTTCCCTTATATTGATAAGTATAGGAACTTGAACCTAAAGACTCTTAAACTCTCTTCTCTGAGATATATTCTCACAAAATTAGCTCCCACATATTGCCAGGATATTAGTTTTCTGAAAATAGATAAAATGACAAATACCTCAGTGAAAGATCATAATTCGAACCCAACTTTATTTTTAAAATGTCAGTATATTTACTGATTTATTTTATGATTACTTCTCATTAACACTGAAAAAAATAATTCCAAAGGGTCTTGATTTTTCTTCTTAAATGCAATAAACTATGATTATATTTTAATGTAGTTCCACACTTAATTTAATATTAAATACAAAGTGTGGTTTTATGAATATCTTTTCAATAAAGGTGTAGTCAAAGATGCTTGGGAAAGTACCACAAAAAATAACATCCATATTAGTGTTTAAAGAAACTAGTGGACACCTCCAGCTTTTGAAGATGCCATTACAAAATATAGATGATTCCTGAATCCTGATTGGAAAGTGTGGTATTTAATAAGGAAAACAGAAGTTTGTTATCAGTGCCATTATCAAGAGAACTATAACAATTAATACATAATACTGAGAAAACATTTTCCATGTTGAGGGGAAAAAGCTTTTAATGTAAAAACACATTATCGCACATTTTTTAAATGTTCCCAAGTGATATTAACTTTCTACTCTTCAATCAGTGCATAAAGTTGTGACTCTTCCTCAAAATTGCATTATAATTTTATAATTTTGATGGAACTTTGTAGAGAATTGTATGCTCAATCATATTTTGTTAAACTGTACAATTACTCTATCACACTTGCACTCATCTAGTCCTTTATCTATTATTAAATAATGCTTTAATGCATTCATTTGGAGGAAAATTGCAAATATCAGTGTACTTCCCATAAATACTTAAACATTCAGTGCACAACTAGAGAAAATATTTGTAATAGAGGTTTCTTGAGGTGAAATTTTTGCACTGTAAAACATAAACATCTTAAGTACATATTTGCTAAGTTTGGACAAATTCCTAGAACTATAATATCAAGACATTATTCATAATAAAATTCATGACAGTATTAAAGAAGTTCCTTTTTCCTTTAGCTGTTAGCTCTACCTAACTGTACATTTTCATTTTGCCACAAAAAGTAGTAATGCCTCATTTAGAAAAATAATAGGAATCTTATCTTTTAATTGCAAATTAACATGTCATTGCATAAGAATATAGTCTGTTTATTTATTTCAACTTTAATTTCTATCATTTTTTACCAGGTTTTTTATTAAATTTGCCACAGTGACCTGGATAACCTAAGGAAATAAAACGTCACACCCCAAACATTTCTCTGAAAGAGAATTCTCTCAAAACTTTTAATAGAACACACTAAGATTTTAAACATGCTTTTGCATTTGTTTATTTACTATAGGTGTGTACATGTATGCATGTCTATGGGTCTATGTGCCTATCATGGAATACATGTAGAAATCAGAGAGAGCTAGAGTCAGCTCTCTTTTCCACCATGTGGATTCCCAGGATTGAACTAGAACCATTAGACTCATGAGGAAGCTACATCTCACTTGTCCTAAACATCAATTAATAAAATATATGATACTTCTCAAAGGTTCAAAGTATCATCCTTTCTACATAGGAATGGCTTAAGAGACCATTTCTTGTAGACAGTTGTGATCCTTTTCATTGTAATGCATTTCAGGACCATCCTCTACCAGCCCTGTACCTTGGTAATCTCTAGGACAACTTCATAGTTGACCAGGAACATAATTTTTGAGTTTGTTGATGATTGTAATAGTTGATGTACTATTACAATGTACCTAGAATAAAATTCTGTGTATTCATCAAGTAAAACTAATGGGGGATTTCATTAATTTTCCATTATAGTTCATTTTTTAAAGTGTGTGTGTGTGTGTGTGTGTGTGTGTATATGTGTGTGCACATATGACACAGTTTACTACTGGAGCTCAGGAGACAGGTTGGGCTTGATTCTCCTTTCTATTTTTGCTTCTGAGAATCAAGTTCAGGTTGTTTGCTTCATGGAGGGTAGCGTCTCCCTTCCCAGGATCCAAGGCTTTCAATAGGCAGATTTAATTCTACAAAACTTCCTTGTATGTGGGATATGCTCATACTTTTGATTATTTACTACACATACCAATATTGACAAGGTGAATATTGTTCTATTATTATACTGTCGATCATTATTTCTCTCTGAACCAATACAATTTATCATGAGAAATGGATTACAATTGTGTTTGCATGGCTTAAAATGTTGCACTAAAAAAAGTATTTCAGGTTGTGGTATATGACACTTCAAATGCATGTATTTGAATTGCATTGCAAGGTATCGTTAAATGTTCTCACAAATGTATATATTTTGTATGTACATTTTTTTCTCTACATATACACACACATATGCTTATGTCCATTTCATATATATCAACCGAGTATATCAGTAGAGTTGATGTTGAGTTTATTAATAGAGTATAAAGCATATATATGGGGATAAAAGGCTGTAGAACTGTGAGAAGCAAGCTTTTCTCTGTCATTATTCCTGATGTGTGTAACTGATGAATCCTAGTTTACTTATAAGAATCATAATAATTTCCACAGCATCCGCAGATAGCTTTTAGCTTGAGAGATTGCACAACGCAGCACTTTTTCATGAACTACTAAGGCAAAATTATCCACTTAATGATGTTCTAGAATGTTAGACACAATGTTCTAAGGGCAGATCATTTTTGATAATGGACTGTGAGGTCACTCTTTTCTTGTTACCATTGTGCCAAGGTGGGAATTGAAGTTTTCCTAGCTGCTGATAAAGTCTCAGATGCTACATTCTTTCTCCCTGCCAGTATCTTAACTTACTGTCATTTCTTATTGGAAATAGAATTTCTCATCTGTCGTTAAGGTTCCCTTGAGTTTAAAATGGCTTTAGATTTCTCAGTTCGCCTTCATAAGGATCTCATATGACTACTGCATTACTGCTGGACATCATTCTAGTGATTTCTCTGTGTTGCTATTCTGTTTCTCTTTTTGGGATAAGCTTCTCAAAACTGGCCTAAACTCAGGTTAGTTTTCAACAGTTGCCTGTAGATTTTCTTGTGAATTTGTTTCTATCAGTCAAGTAAATTTAAAGCTAATGGCTATAAAGTAGATTTTTTTAGTCTTCTAGATTAAAAAAAAATGTTGATAAAATGAGTTGTAGGTGGATTATTCTGATTTTCACTTAAAAGTGTGCAAATTGCAGGTGTTCAGTTAGCAGATAATGAATTTTAGTTGTGAGAAATCTGGGTAATAGAAGACAAATAAGGTTTTTTTTGTGAAAGAGGTTTATTGGAGGAGGGGGAAGAGCGAAAGAGTATAAAGCAGAAGGACCATTGTCCATCCAGTTCATTTTACAAGACCACACTTACACTGATACCCAAACTACGTAAAATCCCAACAAAGAAAGTGAATTACACACCAATTTTCCTTATGAACATAGATTCAAAAATTCTCATTAAGACACAAACAGAATCTGAGAACACATTAAAAATCACTCACAATGATTAAGCAGGCTTCATCACAGAGAAGTAGGCATGGCTCAACATACATAAATCAATAAATGTAATTCACCATACAAACAGCCAGAAAGACAAAAACCACATGATCATTTGATTAGATTCAGAGAAGGCCTCTGAAAAAAATCCAGTGCCCCTTCATGATAAAAATCCTTGACAAATTAAGGATAGAAGGATATACCTAATTTACAGGGCAACTATGGGAGTATTTTAGTTCATTTCACATTTTACATAAAATGCTCTTTTTACTGCTAGGATTTTTACTGTACTGCCCAGGATGTCCCATTACTGGCATATCTTTTGTTAAGTGACCAATCTCCTTATTTTTATATATTAAGTATATTTTGAGTTACATTAAACCTTTTCCATTATTTTTTTAAATTTTCATTTCTCTAGTCATGTAATAATCAATATTTATTTTATTTTCATTAAGTTGATTTTATATCTTGACACAGTTTAATTGAGATTTAAGCTACAAAACTTAAATCTGCATTTCATGTTTTTTAAAGGCACATTTGCTGTTAAGCAGCAAATTAATAATCATATATTATCATTTATCTATTATATATTCTTCCCGATTAGCTGTTATACATATCTCTGAGTACTAAAAGCTTTTGATTCTCTTTAATAAGATCTATTTTAAAAGGAATATTTAACAATAGTTGATTTTATTGACTTGGGGATTGATTGAAATTAATTAGAAGCCTTGCAACTCACTCAGTACATTGAAAATGGGCCTTGCATTAAGTGCATAGATAGGGTAAAGATTTACTTTCTCATTGCTTTGACAGCTCCTGATGATGATGTAATTCTGGGAATCTTAAGGTTGAATCAGTTGCTTCAAATACTCTTTAAATCCATACTTCACTAGTCTGTGGTCTCCTATACTTCTTTCTGGCAGAGGAAAAAAAGTATTTTCCAGCTCTCTTAAGTAAGGCTTTAGTTTAGTACTGAATCTTATAAGATTAATAACAATATCATTTGTTTATCTTTTATTAATTTCCTCCAAGCTTCATATTTCATTTGAGTTATGATTATCTAATTAGAACACAATGTGTGGCGTGAAGTCTCAAGTCAAGTCCAGGATCCTAATGTGATTACACATTAGGTCTTGAAAGCAAAGTATTACTGTCATTTATAGAATGCAAATGATTCTGTTAGCCGTCTTTAGTCTCTGATAAGAGGTTACCATAGCATTCAGTTTACTGGAGATCAGGTGGAGAAGGACCCAACTGGTACATTTCCCCTGACACTCGGCAAGCTTCCCAAGTACTCTGATCCTTCAGCTCCTCACTAGTAAAAAAAGTATCAGTTTTCAAATACTATAGATCAAGGGATAACTGATTATTTCACAGGGTGGCCAAAGGAATGTCTTTCAAGACCCTTATAGGTGCTTGAAACTATAAATAGTACCAAACCCTTCCTATACTGTACTTGTTCCTAAACATACACAAATACATTGAAGTTTAACCATGGAATAGAAAGTTATATGTATACATTATTTCTTAAAACATCTAATTCTACTGTTCTCACACCCCTCCTTGAATTCATATACATGAAACAGGATAAATGAGATAGTCATTGGACCATAGGAAATTTAACTAAGCATTGTGATATTGTTATTGATTAGCAATATCTATTTGATATTGATATCTATTTGATATAAACAATATATTTGATTAGTAAAGTATATCCTAAGTGACTAACAAGTAGATAATGTATACAGTATAGATACATTAGGGGAAAATGTTATAACCCATACTTCAGTCAAATGCAGTGGGATATGCAAGGACTATTAAACATTGTTATCTATGAAATTTCTATTTAATAATTTTAAACCACAGATGATCATGGAAAGTCAATAATATCCTAACATCAGTCACATTTAACATTTATCTGTAATAATGGAAGAAGCAGATGCATATCATTGACCTTTCATTGAGTGCCTTGTTGAGGATGAGGGATAGTTTGCTGCTTGACAATTTTAAATAAGAATTATAAAATACACTAATTACCTAAATAATTAAAAGTGAAATTAAAGAGCTTTTGCCCTTTAAATTTAGTAAATTGTGTTTTTTTTATTTTCTAATTTACTCATGTCAACAAAATTTAACTGTATCTGGTTTAGAGTGAACTGTGCCCTGTCAAGGTATATTTCAATGTGAATGTAAATATTATTAAGCTATCTGCAGAATAGTTAACTTCTTGAAACCCTCTTCTAGTTTGCTCTGCCCATATATAAATGTGGTGTGTTTTTCCCTTTTGCTGTTAAAAATGCCCAAACCAAAGCAACTTAATGGAAGAAAAGTCAAGGCAGTGTGAACTTGAAGGAGCTGGTGACATCTGCAGTCACAAGAGCACTGTGGATGCATGTATGCTTGCGCTACCCTCACTTATTCCAGTTTGTTTAGTCCAGGACTCCGAACTCAGGAAACAGTGTCACCCACGATTAAGATGAGTCATCTTGTATCAATTGAAGTAATTAAGATGATCAGTCTCCTGCAGGCATGCCATGAAGCCCATCTGTCAGGTGATTCAAGACTTTATCAAGGTTGTGATACTAACCATCACAGCAAATTGACCTGATGCTCTGTTTGTGAACTTTGTAGTTGAGGAAGATGCACTCCAACAGCAAATTTTGTTGTCATAGAAATATTTAGTTGCTTTTGACATATTTCTTTGTCTTTTATTTCTTAATGAACAATAAATCTCTCTTTAAAAATGCCATATTTTTCAACAAGGCTCCCTATTTCATATGATTATTCATATGATTATAAATACCTTTGCTGCTTACTTGTTTTATTTTTGTCTTTCTCTTCACCACACGGTAATACTTTACTTTGGCTAACAGTCAATAAAGATAGATCCTTGGTCATTCTAAAGGCTGCATTCATAGCGCCATGTCTACTTTAATGTAAAATTATACAATGCTTTATATTTTAAACTAATTCCGATGTTCAAAATAGCTTAAAATTTCTTTCAATCTAGTGATTACTGCAAACAGTTGGAAAGATACATAATACTGCAGAACAAAATCTCTATTGTTCCTGTTTTCATTTTGCTTGCTTATTTTCTTCTTTTTTCTGTTATGAAATACAAAATGGGGGAGATATCACAGTCAGTATATAAAGAACCATAGGACCAGGAAGTGTTCTTTGCCTTCTGTCCATGACAGGGAACCTACACCTATGAAATCTCAATAGCATGACTGCCTAAACAAGATCAGAACAATTCCAGAATCGGATTTGAGAAATCTTGTGTGGCTCACCCATAGACAAAGAACTATAGGTAACTAATGACTGCTGAGAAAGTGAGAATTAATCTTCTCCAAGAATGAGCCCACAATTTGTTGTCTAATACCAATGGATCAGCCTTAGAAACAAGACAGTAGGAGCAGGAAAAACTGGAAGGACTTGGCAGGTTGTATTTATAAGTAGTTTTATTTACATATAAAAATAATTTTTAAAAAGACAAAGCCAGAAATTTGGTACTGAGGTGGGTGTCAGATATAGAAAGGGAAGAAGGGAAGAAGGAAATGATCATATTATATTTTAATTAAATTTTAAAACCTATTAACCTTGATTATAAGGTTCTTAGTTCAGTCCTCAGATCACATGAAAAACCAAATCTAATGGCATATAGTCTGAGAATGAGATTGGGAGAAATAGGCAGATTTGGGGGCTGACTGATTAGTCAGCCTAACCTACTTAGAGAACTCCAGGTGCCCAGCCCTTGATCAAAGCATAAGCTTGTCCTCTGTCCTACACACATAAACACACATATGTGCACCAACACATGGACATGTGAGTATCCATGTACTTGCACACATACATACATGCATGTGCAAAACTGTACACACTCACAAACCAATAGAATTTTCAAAATAAGTTTGTATTTGCTAATTTGGTTTGTGTGTTTTCAGGCTTCTGAATGAGACTTTGGCCAATTTTTGTGTATAATTCTAGTTTTCATATACCTAACATTACTGTGCAAATGTTTGCCATGTTTAATCTCTAGCTTCTTTAGTTGACAAGCTCTATAGTGAACAAAATGTTTGTCTTTTATTTATGGTCCTGTGAATGTGTTCAGTCACTGAAAGCAGAACCTGTTTACAACTCTTCCTTATTTCAATCTGCATTCCTTATCTGAATAACTGTAATAAAACAGGACAAAACAGATTTTGATGGGCAGTTTCATTCCAGCCCATCTGTTCATCTTTGCTAGAAAGCAGAAACCTGGACTGATTTGTCCCATGCTTGTAGGGCTGCTTAAGTGTAAAGCATAATGATGAGAATAACATGGTATCTCATTTACTTTCGTTTCTACCATTGTTCTTTGAACATCTCTTCCTCCTCCCTTCATAGAGGACTATAGCCACACTGACACCTGGAGATGAGAGTCAAAATGTTGTTGGAACAGAGCAGGTCTTCTTTTCTAGGTGATTCTGAAGCACAGTGCCAGTGGCATGCCTACACTATGCTCTACTCTGTTTGAAATTCAAACATTAGAGAGACTGTGTTTGTGCTCCAAGTTCAAATGTCAAGGGTGAAAAATATGAAGTGCGATTGTAGCTGTGAGTGAACAGGTGGTCAGCTTAATACCAGAGCTGATCACAATTCAGGGAATAAATCTGTTGCTTGCAGCCCTGTTACTGTGAACTACAGTTCACCAATTAGAGGCTTCCTGGGTTGAAAAGCCATGTAACTTTTGACAATGACCTCAGTCTTTAGAACTGAAAGGAGGCAAAGGTAAAACATAGCCATCCCTTTAATTTCCTGAAAACATTCATCAGATCTGCTTCATTTGAGTAAAATACAAAGTAAAGCAATCTTCTTGTGATCCACGGGTCATGAATTTATCCTGCAGGATGGCCTTGCACATCTTATAATATTTTATTTGAATGTAAACATAATTACTGGACAGTAAATAATGATTTTCCTTCCCCATTGATTACTTAGTGCATGTTGTGAGATGCATTGATCTGTACAAACCTAGCTTAAAACAGAGCAGATGGGTACGTAAAGGTCTACTCAAAATCAATATGAATTAGATTTTTGCTCCCAAACAACATGAATTATAAGTTAGAATGACTATTTTCTTTAACTTAATGTGGTAGAGTGCTGTCTAAAGCAATCTGTTACGTTGGACTGAATGGAAACATGGCCACAAATCTGAAAAAAAAAATCTCACAAAAAGTGTTCTGAAGGAAATATATTTTAATGAGTGTAGATATAAATATCATATATAGGGACCATATTTTGTTTCTAAAAATCCTGTTAATTAAAATGAAACTCTGAGGAAACGTGAGTAATAAGAAAGGTGACTATGTTATCTTGTGTTACTTGCTATTACAGTGGCTACTCTTCTTTCCTGATGGCGTGTTTGCAGAGATTTGTGTATATGCTACAGTAGTTTAATTCTGCCCTTCCCTAAACACAACAGTGGTGACTGGATGACTTCAGTTAAGGGAAGATCATTAACATTTATGTCCTTGTTTATTGCTCTTGCTTACAATGTAAAGCAAATGACAGTACATGTACAGTTCATTGGTTCTGTAGTCAAGCTTCTGTACTTTGACATGAACACAGTCTAGCTAGTCATGTTTCTGGATATTTAGCAACAGACAGTATTTTGCCCAACACCCTTGCTAACCCGAGTTGGATGTGTGGAAAGACCAGACAGCTGAGGACGGCTCTAGAGAAGATGCAATAGCTTGGAGTTTACGTTAAAAGGTATTATTTCATTGAAGATGCAAAAAATCATTCTAAAATGATTGTGAGCTTTCATCATTCAAACTGAAAATTGCCATCAGATGGTTGTGTTTATGTTGTCATGTCCGTATGTACATCAATCACGATTTGTCATGGTGTACCTATATGGCTATCAATGCCTCTCAAAAGTCCATCATAATGTATTAGAATATTTAAGAACCTTATATTGAACTCGTGTGTGTGTGTGGGGGGGGGTTTCTTTATTTGCTTTCATCTGTTTATTTAATCTGTATTTTAAAATATTTTATCTAGGCATGATGGATTAGGTCTATAATTCCCATACTTTAAAGGCTCAAACAGATGGATTCATACTGAGATAATATCACAAGTTTATTTTTTTAAAAAGCACTCTATTTGCTTTCAGTTGCCGAGGTCAGTAGTATACCTTTAAAGTTTTGCTCCAAGAGTATATTAACTCTTCAGTCCTATGTCAGAACTTAGTTATAGTGGATCTTCATCATCTGTTTCTTTCACAAGATATAACATTGTTGAACTATATTGAGGACATTATGCTGATTGGGCCAAGTGAGCAGGAGGGAGTAACCACTTTGGACTCATTGGTTACACATAATGCATACTAGAGGATGGGAAAAAAATCCAAACACAATTCAAGGGTCTTCTATTTCAGTGGAATTCTTGGGAGTTCAGTGGTGTGGACCGTGCAGAGATAATTCTTCTAATGCAGAGGATAAGTTAATACACCTGGCCCCTCCAATCACCAAGGAAGAAGCACAATGTTTAGCTGGCCTATTTGGATTCTGGAGACAGCACATTCCTCACTTGGGTTTGTTACCCCAGCCCATATACCAAGTAACTCAGGAAGGTGCTAGTTTTGTGTGAAGCCTGGAGCAAGAGAAGGGTTTTCAACAGGTCCAGGCTGCAGTGCAGACTTCTCTACCACTTGGACCATATGATTCAGCAGACCATGTGGTTCTTGAGGTGTTAGTGGCAGGTAGGGATGCTGTTTGGAGCTTTTGGCAGGCCCCTGTAGGTGAAACACAGAAGAGACCCTTGAGAGTTTGAAGCAAGGCTCTTCCATCATCTGCAAACAACTGTTCTCCCTTTGAAAGACAGCTCTTGAACTGTTAATGGGCCTTGGTGGAAAGTGAAGTTTGACAATGAGCTACCAAGTTACCATGCAACCTGAGCTGCCCATGGGAGTTGGGTGTTATCTGATCCACTAAGTCTTAAAGTAAGATGTGCATGGCAGCAATTCATTATCAAGTGGAGGTGGTATATACGTGATCCAGCCTGAGCAGGTCCTAAAGACACAAGCAAATTATATGAAGAAGTTGCCCAAATGTCTATGATTTTTACTCCAGTTATATTGTCATCTGCTGCCAAGCCTTACAACCCTTTTTGAGGACATCCCTGAAAGACACCAGCGAAGGGAAATTGTCACAGTGGGCAGAACTTCAGGCAGTAAACACGAAAATTCATTTTCTTTGGAGGTAGAAATGGCCAGATATGCAGTTGTACACTGATTCATGGGCTGTAGTCAATGAATTGTCCGGATGGTGAAGAACTTGTAAAGAACATTATTGGAAAATTGGTGAGAAGGAAGTATTGGTGAATTGGTGAAGAAGTATGTGAATAGATCTCTCCAAAATGTGAAAACAATTGTGTCCCATGTAAATGCTCATCAAAAGATGACTTCAGCTGAGGAGGAGTTCAGTAATCAAGAAGATAGGATGACTCATTCTGTGGACAGTCATTGTCCTTGGGGCCATGAACCAACATTGCCATGATGGCAGATATGGGGTTATATATGGGCTCAACAACATGGACTTCCACTTACCAAGGCTGTTCTGGCTATAGCTGTTTCTGAGTGCCATATCTGCCAACAGCAGAAACCAACACTGATCTCCAGATGTGGCACCATGGTAACCCCAAGGTAACCAACTAGCTACCTGGCAGCAGATTCACTACATTGGACCACTTCTTCCACAGAAAGGACAGTGTTTTGTTCTTACTAGAGTAGATATTTGTTCTCATTATGGATTTGTCTGTCCTGTATATAATGTTTCTGCCAAAACCACCATACATGGACTTATAGAAGCCTTATCTACCGACATGGTATTCCACAATACTGCTTCTGACCAAGGAACACATTTCACAGCCAGAGAAGTGCAACAGTGGGCTCACAACCATGGAATCCACTGTTCTTACCGTGTTCTCCATCATCTTAACACAGCTGACATGATAGAAAGATGGAATGGCCTTTTGCACACACAGTTACAGAGCCAATTAGGTGGCAGCAGCCTGGAGGGCTAAGGAAGGGTTCTCCAGAAGTAGGTGTCTGCTTTGAATCAACATCCAATATATGGTATGGTTTTTCTCATAGCCAGGATATATGGTTCCAGGAATCAAGAGGTGGAAAGGGAGTAGTTCACTATCAGCTTGAGTACCACCCCCCATTTTTTTTTTTTTACTTCGTGTTTCCACTATCTTAAGTTCTGCTGGCATAGAAGTTTGGTTCCAGAGCAGAGAGTGCTCCTGCTACGAACTACAACAAATATTCCATTGAACTGGCAACTTAGACATCCCCCTGGCCACTTTGGACTTCAGATTCTCTTAAGCCAATAGGCTAAGAAAAGAATAACAGTGATAGGAGGGGTGACGGATCCAGATAACCAAGGGGAAATTGGATTGCTTTCCACAGTGGATCTAAGAAAGTTTGTATTTTGAATGCAGGAGATTCTTCATGATTGTCAACTTGACTACATCTAGAATTAACTAAAAGCTACAAATGGAGAGCACACATGTAAGGGATTTGTCCACTTCTAAACTGGATCTTGAGGCAGGACAACATACCTTTATTTCTGATCATTTGATCTGGATCTTGCAGAGGGAATACTTACCTGGCAGGGGAGATACCATGATGATGAAGGTGGTTTTCCTAGGGTGAGGCTTACTATTGCACTCTGGAGTGTTCTTACAGTATGCTTTTATAGCATGATATAGAATAAATTTGGTCTTCAACTTGAATAGCTTTGCATTCTCTCCACATTTCCCCTCCTCTCTTCCACTCTTCCCCACTTCCTCTCCCTCTTTTCCTCTTTCCTTTACCATTTCTCTCTATCCCTCCCACTCTAACTTTCCTTTTCCTTCCATGTGAGCCACCTTAGCATGTTGACACATGACAATGTGGAGAAGCCCTCATTTATCCCATTCTATACTGGCCAGCACCTATCAGCCTTAAAGCTCTTCCTGAATGCCAGTTGGAATTTGATAAGACAAAGAAAAAGGCAGGGAGAAGTTCTTCTAAATCACACCTAATTACTGCCCTAAAGATTTGTGCTGAAATACTTAAGCAGTTCTATACAGCCTTGGATGGTTTCTTTGTGGCGAAAACTGACTGCTACATTTAGCAATGAATAAATCATCTTTAAAATACTGTCTGCAAGTGGCCAACTAGTTATCATTAACAAAGAAAACATGTCCTTCCCTAGCATTCCAGTTTCTGGTGGAGAGACCACACATTTCAGTAATTAGGGTCAACATTTAAATTCCTTTATAATATTGAATTAATAAAGTAAGTTTTCAAAAATTCAGACAGAATCTCTGGGTGAATACATCAATTCATTTTTGAGGGGCTATATTCCCTTATACAACTTTCAAAGTTCTGTTGTTCTCTACTATTTTAATTTCTAATTTGCCTTGTTTAGAGTGTGTTTCACTCAGTGTTTTGACTCTCTGGGGTTTGCTATAATTTTTAGAAATCCACTTCAGTTTTCTAAGTCTAGCTGCTGTTGTATAACCCCAGTTTGATTCAAACTCAATCAGCCTGTTAGGCCAGATGTGTATGTGTCCCATCATCCCACCCTTGTTTAAAGCATAGCTCTGTGGACATTGCTGTCATCCTATTAGGGTTTAGACGTTCCCAAGCTTTGGCTTGTCTCCAGCCTTTTGTAATGGCACTCTGAATTATGTCTGTGACACTTGTTATATTTTTAAGGGTAAACATTCTGTTCATTTATTCTATGGATTTCCATGAAGGACCTAGGGAGTATTCTGCCAGCTATTCTTATCTCTATCAACCCATCAGCTAATTGCAGGACCTCTTCTTTTAAAAAGGCAATTTTGTTGCAATCACTGTTCTGCACACTCTGACCCATTATTTCATATTCTGACCCATTATGGTAATGAAAGAAAATTAAAACACACTCCAAAATATATAGCAAAGAGCACTGTGATAAAATGAAATGTTATATCTATAGCCTGAAATTTAAATATGGGCTAGTTTTTTGTCTAAGGAGAGTTTTTATGTGAAGCTCTTTAGAAACAGATATAATAGATAAAGATGTTATTTAACCAGAAGTGTTGAAGTGACTCCCTAGCCTGTGCCTTCCACTTGTTTATGCAATTGTGCTTTTAAGTCAATGTCTTTATTCATCTGAAAATATCACCCTAGTGCTTTATCCCATCTACAAAGGAAGCACAGTCAAGCTTCACTCAGTGGTTGGCATAAATGTTTCAATCCCTGTAAAGCCACCAAAAGAAACCAAAGAGACAGAGGAATGAAGGTGAGATGGTCTCAAACTTCTACCTCTAAATAATTCTTTTTGATACATCAAGCATATAAGACCTATCATTTTTGAGCGACAAATTATATAAGCTAAGAAATGTGTGGTTGTTTATTAAATGAAATGCAATGAAAAGTACACTACATCAAGCAAAGATGTAATAATGTATCTTTGTGGAACTCAAATTATGTCATAATATCTATTTGTAGGCAATTAAGATTGCCTTGAAAGAAAAAAATGGTTCATAAAATGTAGTAGAATATTATTTTAAGGTGTGTTACTTTTGTTTATATTGCATTTGTTTAACTCTGTGAAGCTGTGTTACTGTGCCTGTGTAAAACACCTCATGGTCTAATAAAGAACTGGCCAATAGCAAGGCAGGAGAAAGGATAGGTGGGGCTGACAGGCAGAGAGAATAAACAGAGGGAGAAATCTGGGAGAAAAAAGAAGAGATGGAGGAGTGAAGAAAGATCTAGTAGCCAGAGAAAGAGAAGGACTCTAGGGGCCAGCCACCAAGCTACACAGCAAGCCACGAGTAAGGGTAAGATACAGAAGTAAGAGAACGGGAAAAGCCCAGAGGCAAAAGATAGATAGAATAATATAAAGTTAAGAAAAGCTAGCTAGAAACTAAGCCAAGCTAAGGCCAAGCATTCAGAAGTAAGAATAAGCCCCCGTGAGTGATTTATTGGGAAGCTGGGTGGCAGGCCCCCAAAAGAGTAAAAGACAACCAACAACAGTAAATTATAATTATAGAAAGAGAATTTATAACTGTATCTTATAGAGTTAAAATAGAAATTAATATCCAATCAACCTTATTTTAGGAAGTATCACAGAACAAATTCCTTGTTGTCCAGAACATATTTAATTGAACTTTATAAAATATTAACATATAACACAGTGTTACACTGTGTAAAAAAAAATTGTCAAAATCTAATGATTATGGAACATTAATTTTAGTCATTCAAGGGAGAAAGTTTCATTTCCAGAAAATTATATTAAGATGACAATGAGAAAGTACAGAAAGTGAACAACCCTTAGAACTGTGTTACATTCAGTAATATTTATAAATCAGACCAAACTTAAAAGTTTTCCTTCTAGTTTCTATGAGGGACTTTATGTTTCAGGACCATTCTGGTTTTGTATAATTTTGGATATTTCTATACTTCCAAAATTATTCTTTTGCTTAGGATTGTTTTTGTTAGCTGTGGACTTGTGGCTTTTATATGAAGTATAGGATTACTTCTAGTTTTGTGAAGAGTTGCTGGACTTTTCATGCAGATTGCGTTACAGCTATACATTTCTCTTATTATGACCACGTTGTCACAATATTGATCGTGCCCCACGTATGCATGACCTCTCCATGTTCCAGTTTCTTCTTCAATTTATTCAGTGGTTTTTTTTTTTATTTTTTTTATTTTTTTATTTTTATTTTTTTTTGTTTTTCGAGACAGGGTTTCTCTGTGTAGCTTTGGTGCCTTTCCTGGAAATCACTTGGTAGCCCAGGCTGGCCTTGAACTCACAGAGATCCACCTGGCTCTGCCTCTCAAGTGCTGGGATTAAAGGTGTGCACTACCACCAACCAGCTTATTCAATGTTTTAAAGATGGCACAGTCACAGAACATATGACTCTGTTGTTTATCCTCAGATATATAGATAGATATAGATATATCATTCTCTCTCTCTCACACATACACACGTGTGTGTAGTGTGTGTGTGTATACCCATGATTGCTATGGCTCATTATTAAACTTAATGAATTTTATTCTTTACACATGAATTATAGCTTTTTATGTCATAGAGCATGATGATTATTAGGAATACATAAAATAGTCATAAATTTGAAATGTCTAAGACTCCCAGGGTATATTGATTCATTTATTCCTTAATTTCAAAGAGTAACATGCCATTATTTGACTGAGCTGGGCCTCGAACCCAGGGCCTCTTGAACACTAGGCAAGTGCTCTGCCACTGAGCCACACCCCCAGTGCCCCCTTGCCATTATTTGAAAACACTGAGAAACTTCCTTTTTTTCTATGCTTAGTTATAATTCTAAAATGTATTACTGTTGTTGAATAAAGGTACCTTTAACAAAAAATAAAAATTAATAAGGAGAATCAGACAAATGTAAAAATTGAAATAGAAATCAGTATAATGTTTTTTATAGTAAAAATACTACCACAGGAAAAATAATAATTAATATGGGAAAACATGTAAAACAAGGAAGTGCTGGAACAGCTTCTTCTGGGTACCAAGGTTGGGGGCCGCCAATTGCCAGGGTTGAGTCACTGTGTCTTTTATACCATTTAGGACAGTAGTGAGCCTTGACTGGGCAAGCACTAAGAGTCTGGCAGAAATGTCTACATATTAGTAGCTCTCATCTTCTGTGTTTCAAGAGTGTTTACTGGCCACACTTACCTATGCAGTCTGTAAAAGAGGCATGCTTCCCATATTCCTGAGACTCTCCAGTTTGTACACTTTTGGGTGGCTAATATTTTAATCCAGGGATATGTAGTGGATTGAATGAGAATGGCCCCCATATACTTATGTATTTGAGTGCTAGGTCTCTATTTAGTAGAACTATTTGGGAAGGATTAGAGTTGTGGCCTTTTGGAGGAAGTATATCTCTAGGGATGAGAGCTGAGGTTTCAAAAGCCATCTGCCCCCCACCTCCCTCTCTCCCTTTCTCTTCCTCTCTCCCTCTCTCCCTACGTCTCCCTACCTGCTACCTGCAGATTAGAATGTAAAGATCTGAGCTACTGCTCCAGTGTCATGCTGGTGTGCTTCCCTGAAGATCTTGAACTAACTTTCCAAAACTGTAAGCAAGCTGCCAATTAAATGTTTTCTTTTACAAGAGTTGCCTTGGTCATGGTATCTTTTAACTGCCAGTAACTAAGACAGATGCTGGTAACAGGGACACAGTCATTGCTGTGACAGGCCTGGCCTTGCTGCTGTTTGGAGGAATATTGTTGAAGATTTGGGGACTTTGGAAAGGAAAAGTGATTGAATGCTCTGTCTATGGCTTAATGGATCATCCTAGTAAGAACTGGAAGACTACTTTGCTGAGAGCAATGTGAGCTCAGGGACTAATTTAAGAGGTTTCAGAGGGAAGGGATATTATCAGCTGGCCTAGAGACCATTTTTTGTGACAGTTTGGCAAAGAATGTGCCTGTTTTTTGACCTGCTCTTAAAAATCTGCCAGGGGCTAAATTGAAGACTCTTGGACTGACATCATTGGCAAAGGAAATGTCAAGACAACCTAGGATTGACTGTCATGACAGATGACAGATGGTTATTAGTGATCACTTTTATGCAGATCTACAATGAAAGGAGCAAGCAGGGCAAAGAGAAATATAAAATATACAGTTTGAGGATCAAATAGGACCAAGAAATGTAACATTGCAGCCAAGTCCTGTGAGCAGATGAAAAACTTTAAGAAAGGCCTGAAGCTGAATGGAATAAAGGGAGTGGTAATTTCAGGATGAGACCCCACCCAGCTAATCCCACATCCTATGAAAGGAAAAGACATTAGAGATTCCATAGACCTAGACAAAAGTGATAAAGTTATGCAAATGTAATTCAAGGAGGGGCTCAGTTTCTAGCCTGAGCAAGCAGAACTTGACAGCTTCATCCACATGGTTCTGGCTTTTAGAGTTAAGAAGGATACAAAAAAGGGGTTCTGGAATCTTTCTTTGCAATTAAGGAAAGCCACTGAGGCTAGGTGTATGGCAGGGGAGTCCTTGCATAGAGGCCTGGAGAGACCATTGTGTGAAGCTATGAAGGTAGTGCCTGGGTTGTGTTGGAGATGTCAGGGCCAGGGGATGCTTGCCAAGGATATCTGCAGATAGGTGTGGAACCAGTAAAAGAGAAGTATGTTATAGTCATTATAGTTGGATAGAGTGGGAGATCTGAAGTGCACTTTGACATCAGACAGAGAGATGCAGAATTTGGGGTTTGTCCTGCTTTGTTTTGTTCTTGCTTTGGTCCAGCATTTCCTCACTATGCTCCCTTTTCTCCCTTTTGGAATAGTAATGCATATTCTGTGCCACTGTATGGTAGAAGTACATGATGTGCTTTTTATTTTTAAGGGCATTGCAATTAGGTGATTTCCTTGAGTCTCAGAAGAAACTTTGGACTTTGATATAGTATTGAGATTGTGAAGAACTATAGGAACTTTTGAAGTTGGACTGAATGTGTTTTGCATTATGATATGACTACAGGCCTATGGAGTTCAGGGAGTAGTAGTATTTGGTGATTTGAATAAGAATCGACCCGTTCAGTTCATATATTTGAATGTTTGGTGCCCAGTTAGTAGAACTGTCTGGGAATGATTAGAGGTGCCTTGTTGGAGGAGGTGTCTCTCTGGGGTGAACTTTGAGGTTTCAAAAGCCCATGCCAGGCTCTGCTGTGGGATGGTCTGTATGTGCTCTGATTGGTCAATAAATAAAACACTGATTGGCCAGTGGCCAGGCTGGAAGTATAGGTGGGACAAGGAGGAGAATAAAGCTGGGAAGTGGAAGGCTGAGTCAGAGACACTGCCAGCCGCCACAATGAGAAACAGCATGTGAAGATGCCAGTAAGCCACGAGCCACATGGCAAGGTATAGATTTATAGAAATGGATTAATTTAAGATACAAGAACAGTTAGCAAGAAGCCTGGCATGGCCATACAGTTTGTAAGCAATATAAGTCTCTGTGTTTACTTGGTTGGGTCTGAGCAGCTGTGGGACTGGCAGGTGAGAGAGATTTGTCCTGACTGTGGGCCAGAAAGGAAAACTCTAGCAACAAGTCTCTCCCTCCCCTCTTTTTTTTCCTGCTGCCTTCTGAGGATATAAAACTCACAGCTACTGCTCAGTACCATGCCCATCTGTTTCCCACCAGGAAGGTCATAGACTAACCTCTAAAACTACAGAATACCCTCCAAATAATTGCTTCCTTTTATGTGACTTGTCTTGGCCAAGGTATGTCTACATAGTAATATAATGCTAACTAAGACAGGCTATCTTTGAGTGCTTTGAGAATAGCTGAAGCAAAATATACTCTTGTAATCTACGTATGTGGGCCCTGTATCCCTACTTTCAAAATGTGATCCTCATTAAACCTCTGGCTACAGGAATAAGTCAATGGGAGTCAGATGCTCTACTGAAGTTCCTGAGTTCTCATTTTCTAATCCAGTGAGCCTTGTGGCAGAGGAGTGTCTTTGAGGATGGGCCAACCATTGACCTCAATTTGGAGGTTATTAAGCTCTGCAGTTATTCTTAGGTGATGGATTTGGCTCCCAGACACTGAAGGCAGGGGTACCGCTCACCTTACCATGTGTGCCAAGCTTCTTGCTACCAAAATCTTTTCCCTTTCTTCTCCACAGTTGCTTTCTGCAGCTCTAAACCTAAAAGAGCAAAAGTTAACAAAACATTTTGTGACTTTTAGTTGTTCCTCATTCTCAGGCTTCCAGTGTAGTTGATTCTTAAAATAGAAGTTCCATCACAAGGGAGTGCCCAAGCATAGCCTTCTGAGACTATGGGGAGTATCAGAAGACATTCTCTACTGACAACCCATCATGATGGAAGAATAACTATCTCACTTAATAAGTTATCAGTTAGACTTATGAGACTACAAGATTGTCCTGAGTACACTGTTGAAGGCTATCTGGCTCACCTTTCAGATAAGGCTCTTGACTTTGGATTCCTGTCCCACATCCAGCCATGGCTGGAACTATGTGCTTTGCATTTTTCCTTGTATTCTACTTTCTTATTCCCTGCATTTTTCAGCTGTCTTATCACTCTTTTTGTATTTTCTGTTCATCTTACAACCATCTCTCTTTGATATGAAATCTAGATTTGTAATTGCGACTTTTGTTCTGCATATCACATACAAGTTCTAATTTGTGTAAAAATGCTAGTTTCTCATACATTGCTTTGTAAATGAATATCTGTTCCATTTATGAAAAAAATACAACTAAATGCCATTTTACAAACCACTAGATAATCTAAATTCACACTCTTTAATTCATATATGCAATACACAACTAAATTTAGCTGGTGAGATTTCCCTTTAATTCTCAACTGTATTCATTCAATATATGTTTAAAAAAAATAAAGAAACAAAGAAACGAAGAAAGAGCAAACTTTCTAAAGGCTCTATCTATCATTTATTATAATCCCAAAACACTCTTAACAAATATGTTACTCCATTAGCTTCATTGGATGTAATATTGGGCATATATTTTTACTTAATCAAGTCATTGTCAGTTGACAGATGTAATTTGTTTTTATATGAATCTTTCCAACCATAACCTTAAGTTTCAATAAACTATGGAATGCAGATATACCACTAGTAAAGACTAAAGGGAAAATATTGTGCTTCGTTTATAAATGGCAAAAGTTTTTAAGAGAGAATGTTTTTTACTTTGATCTTATGTTAAAATATTCCATTTATATCACAGAAGCTCATCCACTTTTACTATTAATTTTGAAGTATAGATATACATAACAAGTTGATTTAAAAGAAAAGTTTCTCAATAAAATTAAGATTGAATTTGCAAAAATCATATTTATTTCATAAAGGAAAATATGGCTTTGTGATAAAATCATTCTGTGGATGAACTAGTATATCATTTTTGACAAAATGTTCAAAAACATCCACTGTTGGTTTTAAAGAGACCTGGTGAAAATATCTACAGATACAGGATTACATTGTCTGTATTCTTTTCTAGACAATTCTAGTGCAGTGTCTGAATTGTTTTTATAAGATGATATACCTCTTTTGCAACCACATCTTCTGTATGCGGTTTTGATGTCAAGAACAATGAGAATTTCCCTCCAGAGAAAATTTACCTCACATCAGCTGAATGAAGAGACCTAGATCTAAATCCATTGCTACTGTTCATCATTGATACTTTTATTCCTTGCAATAGAATACTTAAGAAATAAATATCATTGGTGATAAAGTCAGTTGTTTTGTTCTTATAATTATTCTTAACTAATAATATATTAAATAAGTAGGCTAATATACCATTTAATATAGATTTATGCCAAAACTACTATGAAAAAATTAGTGGTATAGTATAACCAAGGTTACTATTTCTTTATTTTCTTCAAATGTAATATTCAAGAGTGTTCAGATACAGAAATGAACTAGTCTGATATTCATATTAAAAAAAAAAAACTAATGGTTCTCCCTTTCTTCAAATAAACTTTGGAAATATATTGTTATGTAAAGTATATATTTAAAAACTAGCATATATGCATATATTTATGTATGAGTATGAGAATGTCTCTATATGTAGTTAGTAATCGTTTAATTTCTTCATATGAATACTTCAAGTAATACACAACATAACCTCATGCATAAGTCAGGTCTTATTCACATCCTAAAGGAAGTTAATTGCCAGAAAATGCTAAGAAGAATTAAATCAACTGGCCTCTCTCTTTTATACTAACCTCATGTAATGAGTTAAATTGTTAATGCAAATTAAAAACAGCTCCAAGCCAGCATTCATTTATAAAATGTGTTATATATGTTGAGACTTCTATACAATGCTAACCATGTGAGAATTATCACTATTGAACCAACAAGATGTGTCCATGAATATGTCAGGAATTAGTGCATAAAAGCTGATAAGGAATTAAACACTAACTGATACATGAAAAGAAGCTATGTCGGGGAAGAAGAGGAAGGAAAGTATAATTTTATTTTTTAAAAAGCAGGTTTCAGATAGGTTTATTATGAATTACTCAATCACTGGATGTCACAGAAGGTCAATCATGTGAGGAGAATAGGAGTACACTGATTAGACCAGATTTTGAGGGATACAAATAGAGAAGTACAATAGAGAACTCTTTCATGCCAGGTGAAATGATGGAGTTTCATTACTTCTATCTTTAAACTTTATTTTTCTAAAGATAAAATGATGAAGTGCACTTCTTTTTTAAAAAATGAAATTCCTGGCTAGGCCCCAGGTGGGTCTCTGGGAGTTCAATTAACGAGAATGAGGAGGGTTTATATGAGCGAGAATTGTTGAGACCAAGGTTGGATAAAGCACAGGGACAAATAGCCAAACGAATGGAAACACATGAACTATGAACCAATGGCTGAGGGGTCCCCAACTGGATCAGGCCCTCTGAATGGGTAAGACAGTTGATTGGCTTGATCTGTTTGGGAGGCATCCAGGCAATGGAACCTTGTCCTGTGCTCATTGCATGAGTTGGCTGTTTGAAACCTGGGGCTTAAGCAGGGTCGCTTGGCTCGGCCTGGGAGGAGGGGACTGGCCCTACATGGACTGAGTCTACCAGGTTGATCTCAGTCCGTGGGGGAGGAGGGGAAGGCTTTGCCCTGGAGGAGGTGAGAATGGGGATTGGGCTGGGGAGAAGGTGAAGGGGGCGGGAGGGGGGAGAACAAGGGAATTCGTGGCTGATATGTAGAACTGAATTGTATTGCAAAAATAAATAAATAAAGCAAAAAAAATGAAATTCCAATAGTGAGTTAGAAATAGAATTTGTTGTATGAAATAAGGAATGTGTTACGTTATACCATAATTTTGCCATAAACCATGAACAAAATGATATAAGGTAAGTGGTCCAAAGTTAAGCAAGATCATTCTAAAAGTAGCTAGCAGGAAACTTTTGAGTGAGTGGAGAATACAGCCCTATCAGTTCCCTCTTTTTTTATGGAGACTGATAGTAAAAACGATAATAAATAAGACCAACTACAAAGAATTAAGGAAAAACATATGTCAGCAAATCATTCATAGATGAGTCAGACAGCATTAAATACAATGTGTTAATCACTAGTTAATAAGGGTGAGCATGTGTGTATATGTGTGTGTGTGTGTGTATGTATGCACGTGTCTGTGCCTGTGTGTATGTGTATAAATCTTCCCATAATACAATCATAAAGCATCATGAAGATCCTGTTAGTAATTCTGAAAAAAAAATAGCAGATCTCCAAATTTTCATTTTTTCTTTAATCTTATTAATCTTTCTGTTTTAAAAGTATGAAATAATTAAATAGCTGGTTTTCCCATCCCTATATTTTGGACAGTTTTATGTTCTCACTTTTCTAGTGAAGGTACAAATAGAATAGTTTGACAGGGACTGAAAAATCAAGCCACTTGGAAGATAATTGAATCTATTACACTTTAAAAAATTGAGACTATATTTATGACCTTGTCAATTACTATATTGAAACAAGAGTATGGAGAGAAGATGATCTATGGCATATTTTTAAGTTACATACATGAATTAAAGGTTGTCTAAAGAACAATTTATGAAACAAAATCAGTTAAGGATGAAAACATTGGTTATACAGTGGTTCTCAACTTTGCTAATGCTGTGACCCTTTAATACAGTTCCTTATGTTGTGATGACCACAAGCCATAAAATATCTTTGTTGCTACTTCATAACTTTAGTTTTACTACTACTATGAAATGTAATGTAAATATCTGTATTTTCTGATGATCTTAGGTGACCCTGTGAAAGGGTCATTCAACCCCCAAAAGGGTCATGAACTATAGGTTGAGAACCACTGTTATAGAGAATCCACACAGGATGAAAGCTTAGTTCAAGAGTGAAGTATGATGATATATGATGATACTGATTCTCACAATATTTTCAAAATTTTGTTTGATTAAAAATGACTGACATTTCAGTAATTGAAAAGAAAACCATTCAATAGTTCATAAATGAAGGTAAGAAATGTTGGGACTGGTCTAAGAACAAATTTTGAGAAGTAGTGTCTTTTCTTAGAGTAAAAAGTTTTGTCTTTAAATGATTCCAATGAATTCAGTTTGATTACAAGAAAAATCCAGCGCATAATAAAAGGTGTGAAACATGAGAAACATCTGTGGGTCAAATAAAAGACAATGTCTGAGTGTGCTGTCATGTATTATTAATACTTCTATGTAAAGAAAAACGTACATGAATATTCCTTTTCCTTGATGTTTAGCTATGAGCTTCTTTTCATAGGAAATTAGATGGTATAGAGATGATTATTCTTTAGACAAAGCTGAGCATGACACAAAAGCTCCTGCTCTACTACTGAACCCCTGGAACAGAGCTGAGAACCACATATAGATCAATTTTTCTGTTCAAGAGTTGTAAGGGAAGCCAGGCAGTGATGGCACATGCCTTTAATCCCAACACTCAGGAGGCAGAGGCCGGTGGATCTCTGTGAGTTCGAGGCCAGCCTGTTCTACAGAGCGAGATCCAGGACAGGCACCAAAACTATACAGAGAATCCCTGTCTAGAAACACCCCCTCCCCCCAAAAAAGAACTGTAGGGGAAAAATGTCATCAGAGGAAAGCTGCTATGGATGGTATTAGATGTCTCCCTATTACTGCCATCATTATTGGTAGATTGAAATAAAATATAAATAAAATATTTATAATTCTTTTTATTTATTTTGGGATTATGATATAATTATGTAATTCCCTCCCTCCAGGCTTTCCTATATGCCCTTCCTTGCTCTTTCAAATTCATGGCCTTTTTTTTATCATTAATTGATTTTGCATGTATCTATGTATATGTAGAAACATATACATTCCTAAAAATAACCTGCTCAATCTGTATAATGTTACTTGTACTTTTTTTGTATTTGTTTTCAGAACTGACTATTTGTTATTGGATAGTAATTGATGTGCTCTTCCCTATGGATGACTAGTTCTCTCCCTCACAGCATTCCTTACTTGCCTGTAGTT
The DNA here is from genome assembly GCF_949786415.1 of Peromyscus eremicus. Lineage (NCBI taxonomy): Eukaryota > Metazoa > Chordata > Mammalia > Rodentia > Cricetidae > Peromyscus > Peromyscus eremicus. The sequence goes on from NC_081419.1 coordinate 33,949,368, forward strand.
CTTTGTCTAAGGTTGGAGCATCCTGGGCTTTTCCCCACCCACAATAGGATGATTTCTCCCATCCACAATGTCTATTGCTATTGTCCTTGTTCAGCTCATGTTTGGGCTATCATATTGGTGAGACTTTATGTGTGTACCTGTGGTAATATTTTATTTGTGCTTTAACAAATAAAACTTATTTGGGAATCAGAGACCAGCCACTGAATTAGACGTAGAGGCCAGGCAGTTGTGGCACACCCTTTTAATCCTATCACTCAGGAGGCAGAGATCCTGGATCTCTGTGAGTTCAAGGCCATACTGGGAACAGAGTCAGGCGTGGTGGCACACACCTTTTATCCCAGCACTTGAGATCTCATGCCTTTGCTACCAAGTATTTGGGAAGCACACACATCTTTAATCCCAGGAAGATGGCAAGGCGCAGAAAGGTATATATGGTATGAGTAAATAGGAAGTCTCACTCTGGAGGCTGAAGAGTTGGTAAGGTGAGGTTGGCTGTGGCTTATTCTGTTTCTCTGATCTTCCAGCTTTCACCTCAATATCTGGCTCCAGATTTTTTTTTTTTTAATAAGACCGTTTAGCAATTCATGTTACATATACCTCCGTTACTAGAAAACAGAAGTTCATATCAAGCTTCCTGTTCCTCTGGCTCTTACAATCATTCTAACCTCGTCCACATGTTTCCTGAGCTTTGGGTACAAAAGACGTTTTGTGAATATATGCCTAACAGCTGTGCTTCACAATTCAACAATAAGTTGTGATTAATTTATTGTTTTTCTGCAATGATTTCCTCCATCTGTTGCAAAGAGAAGTTACCTTATGAGGGGTGAGAAGTACACTTATCAATAGGTAAAAGAACAAATATCTAGCTTTCATGGTACCAGAAGATTCCATGCAAACTCCTAAGAGAGAGAAGCAACCAGCAACCCTACCAAGCTATGATGCCTGTGAACCAAAATAATGACCAGCATAGCACAAGTATCCTAAGGTGCTGTGTGATAATGGCACATGTACCTCAGTGGGGACCAATAGCTTTCCAATTGGACGTAAGGCCTGCTCAACAAGAAAGAAATCATGTCTGGCACTGGAAACCTGCTCATTTACCCAAGGATAGTGAATTTGTGGATCTTGGTAGAGAATCTACAACCACCACTTTATTAAAATTAAAGTTTTTGGCTATCAGACATATTACCAGTCAGAGAAAAGAAGTTGTGTGGAGTTGGGCTGGAATGGAGATTAATAAAACCTTAGCTTATGAAATAAATTTATCAACCTTGAATCTTGTTTCTAACCATTGTCTTTTTATTTGATTACATATATTATTTGATTTAGAAGTACCTCAGTTTTCTCCTTACTAAAATGGGTTTAACACTGCATCATCATCTATTATTGGAATAGGCTCTGTAGTAGATGAAACTCTCAGGAAATGTTGAGTCCTTTAATCCCCACCTCAGTTTAACACTCTTCAGTTTCTCTGTGGGTCATAAGAGATTCAAGGAGCAACAAGATACTGTTAAGTCACCATTAACTTCAACTTCCTTCAGTCAGTTTTTGCCTTACACCACAAATAATTGGTTAATATTGTCTTGTATTCTAGAATTGAAAAGCACCTGCTAGAAACTATGAGTCAGCTAAGTTCATTTTCTTGAGGATTGTACTTAATATATTCAAGACATAAAGTTTCCTTCTGTAAATACCTGAAATGGGATTTATTTTAGCAGATATTAAATATCTCAGTGAATCACAAAAGAAATGTGGGGAGAGCATCGTGGAACTTTGAATGAACATGGGATTTAGAAAAGACTGGGGCAATCCTGCTCACTGACATGTAGGCTTGAATAACATTTATTCTAAGGAGCTGCAGTTTTCTGACTGAAATAATAACAGCCATGCAACACTTCTATCTGATCAGTACCACCACTTTATAAAGTAAGTACAAACAGAAATCTCCTCTTTTTCCTTATTGCCTGATGACTAACACCATATCAACTTCAAGTTTATTCTTCAAATCCCAGGGATCTTTCATAAACAGGAGGATAGAGGGTATCTGAATTTTCATTATGCATCATTCCAGATGTTTCTGAATCAACATACATTTATAAAGCCATGACTGTATGCCAGATACACTGCTGGAAACTTCACAGTTATCAGAGGGATGGAGTCTAGCTCTCACAGAGTTTAAATTTAGTGAGGTACATTAATAACTGAGAAATGAGAAATAAACAGTAAAATTGAAAAGGCATGTAAGTGATCTTTGGAAAATAAAGTAGGGTTAAAAAAAACTACTGGAAGAAGATGGCTGTTTATGTCCAAACAGTTCAGTAAGGCTTCTTTGAGAAGGTGGCATTTGCAGCATGTACGACTTTTAGAGTTTTCAAGTCATAAGATTTGGCTATACTTGGCGTTTCTGAAGAAGGAAATGGAAAACTCTATTAAATCTCTTCATGCTACCATAACAGAGTATCATAGACTTGGTAGGCTAAACAACAGAAATTTATTCTCCAAGTTCAAGATTGGAATGTTCAATATAGAATTTATTTGTAGGCATTTTCTCATGCTTATAGGCTTTCCACCATGTACTTACATGGATTTTCTGCAGAATGTACAGTGTGTGTGTGTGTGTGTGTGTGTGTGTGTGTGTGTGTGTGTAAATTTAAATTTGTACTCTGTTTCCTGAGATCATATCTCATACTATTCAACTGATTAACAGGACTTAGAAGCCCTGACATGCATGCCTTTTGAAAAATGTAAAGCCAGCAGCCCAGTACTGCATTAGAGCTCTTCTAGTATGATTACATTTTACTTTACTTTCCTCCTGAAGGCCCTATTTCCAAAAATAATCATATAGGGGTGGGGAATTTCAATTTCAATGCATGCATTTGGAAAGGAGGCACAAATCAATCTCATAGCAGCTTGGAAAGCATAATTTATGCTAGAGGGATTAACACAAAAACAGTAAACCAGAGAGAGACTCTTTATCTGAAGTCACCTAAGGTATTCTAAGGAGTTTGTTTTTTTTTATCTTGAGTCATCTGAATAGGTTGAAGAATTTTTAAAGGATATTAACAAAATTACAAAATTATTTCCCAAAAACACTATGGTAACTCTGAAATTTTCACTATAAAAAGGAAAAAGTAGCTATCATCCAAGGTTATAACCAATAAGATACATATGTAGACATGTTAAAGGTGATTTCTTAGGGATTGCCTCATACAAGTATGGTATCTGAGAAATCCCATGACAGACTACATGATACTAACACTGGAACACAAATTGTGTGGATCAGCTCAAGTTTAAAGGCCTAGGAGCTGAAAAAAGCCGAGGTGCTATTCTTAGGTTAAGGTAGGAAAATGAGCAACCAGAGGGACTGCTGATGGAGTTCTAGATGGCTAAGACAGGAGGTGAAGGGTCAGGAGAGTACAGTTTACCTTCTGTATTTGTGCCTTTCTTGTCTCTATCCTATAGGATGGTGCCCATCCTCATCGAGGATGTCTATTCTGCCTAGTCCACTAGATAAGCATGAGAGCCATCTCTAAATATGTCCTTAAAGATACACGCAAACTAGTTATTTTATAGATTTGTAGGAATTTTTTAATGTTTCAGAATTAACTTTTACAGAAGTAAAGAATCCAACTGAAAGAATACCCATTGGGTTTTTTTTTGTTGTTTGTTTTGTTTTTCTCTTTTGGGGGGCCTGCCACCCAAGTCCCAAATAAATCACACATGGAGTCTTATTATTACTTATACATGCACAAACTTGGTTTGGCTTGTTTCTTGCCAGCTTTTTTCCTAACCTTAAATTATTTCATCTACCTTTTGCCTCTGGGCTTTTTCCTTTTCTGTATATCTTACTTTCACTCTTACTCCATGGCTGGCTGTGTGGCTGGGTGACTGGTCCCTAGCATCCTCCTCTCTTTGTTCTCTTGTTCTTTCTTCCTCTCCTCCCAGATTTCTCCTTCTATTTATTCTTTCTGCCTGCCAGCCCCACCTATAATTTCTCCTGCCTTGCTATTGGCTGTTCAGCTGTTTATTAGACAATCAGCTGTTTTAGACAGTAACACAGTTTCAGAGTTAAACACATGCAACATAAAAGAATGCAACACATCTTTGTATCATTAAAACAAATGTTCCACAGCATAAACAAATGTAACACACCTGAAAATAATTTTCTACAACAATACCTCATGGTCAAAAGTATAATTTGAATGAATATTACTGAGACAATGGCATACATGTGTTGGATGTGTAGTAAGACAGAGCCAGCAGGTGTTGGATAATAGAGCGGCTAGAATAGAATTGTAAGGGAAACAGAATCATAAAACATGACTAAACATTGGTTTTAGTTACTGGTTGAGTGGAAGCATCATTTCCTGAAATGGAAAAGATTAACAGAAAGTCATTTTAGGTTGTGCTAAATCCAGAGTTTTGAGATGGATTTATTGCATTGCCTTCACAGATATTCAAGTAAACTATCAAATAGGCAATTAGTCTTAAATCTCCAGCCAAGTGGAAATTGATGTTAACAACACAAGAGTGAGATGTTTATATATGTGAGCAATATTTAGATCCAATGAACCAAAAGTGGTTATCAAGGGTTTATATTTATTTTGAAACAAAACTGGATTTCAACATTAGGCCTTTGAGCACAGTATTCAGATGTCCTGCCTCAGAGGATACTCTACCAAAGTAAATCAGAGGTGGCTGTAGACATCAAAAGTGAATCAGTGGAGTGTGGTTTTGTGGTAGTTGAGAAAAACTGCCAAGAAGGAAATAATGTGGGATGATGCTGTAAAGGGGAGGGAAGGAACAGCAGGTATGTCCTAGATCTGGTTACATGGGGTGTGGTAGTTTGAATAGGGATAGCCCCTGAAGACTCATGTGTTTGAATTCTTGGCCCAAAGGGAGTGCACTATTAGGAGGTGTGGCCTTGTTGGAGGAAGTGTGCCTCTTTGGTGGCAAGCTCTGAGTTCTCATATATTCCCAATACACAGTTGTTTCCTGTGGAATAGGATGTAGAACTTTCAGATCCTTCTCCAGCACCACTTCTGCCAGCACACTGCCATGAAGATAATTGTAGCTGGAGAATTTTTCTCCAGCTCCCACTGCCAAGTCCTGCCAGTCCCGGAGCCCAATTATAAAATAAACACACAGTGCTTTATCCGACCTTGGTCTCAACAATTCTCGCTCATATAAACCCTCCTCATTCTCGCTAATTGGGCTCCCAGAGATCCACCTGGGGCCTAGTCATGGATCTCTGCATCCAGATCCCTCAGTAGTTGGATGAGGTTTCTAGCACGACAATTAGGGTGTTTGGCCATCCCATCACCAGAGTAGGTCAGTTCGGACTGTCTCTCGACCATTGCCAGCAGTCTGTTGTGGGGGTATCTTTGTGGATTTCTGTGGGCCTCTCTAGCACTTTGTTTCTTCCTATTCTCATGTGGTCTTCATTTACCATGGTCTCCTATTCCTTGTTCTCCCTCTCTGTTGTTGATCCAGCTGGGATCTCCCACTCACCTAAGCTCTCTTTCCCTCGACCCTCGCCCTTCACTACCCCCACTCATGTCCAGGCTGTTCATGTAGATCTCATTCCATTTCTCTGTCATTGGGCGATCCCTGTGTCTTTCTTGGGGTCCTGTTTTCCAGGTAGCCTCCCTGGTGATGTGAATAGCAGTCCAGTCATCCTTGTTCCACATCTAGTATCCTGCTATGAGTGAGTACATACCATGTTTGTCTTTCTGAGTCTGGGATACCTCACTCAGGATGATTTTTTCTAGATCCATCCATTTGTCTGCAAACCTCATGATGTCATTGTTTTTCTCTGCTGAGTAGTATTCCATTGTGTATATGTACCACATTTTGTTTATCCATTCTTCAGTTGAAGGGCATCTAGGTTGTTTCCATGTTCTGGCTATTACAAACAATGCTGATATGAACATAGCTGAACAAGTGCTCTTGTGGTGTGGTTGAGCATTCCTTGGGTATATGCCCAAGAGTGGTATAGCTGGATCTTGGGGGAGATGGATTCCCAATTTTCTAAGAAATCGCCATATTGATTTCCAAAGTGGTTGTACAAGCTTGCATTCCCACCAGCAGTGGAGGAGAGATCCCCTAGCTCCACATCCTCTCCAGCATAAGGTGTCTTCAGTGTTTTTGATCTTAGCCATTCTGACAGGCGTAAGGTGGTATCTAAGAGTTGTTTTGATTTGCATTTCCCTGATGATTAGGGATGTTGAGCAATTCCTTAAATGTCTTTCAGCCATTTGAGTTTCCTCTGTTGAGAATTCTCTGTTTAGTTCTATAGCCCATTTCTTAATTGGACTGTTGGGCATTTTGATGTCTAATTTCTTGAGTTCCTCATATATTCTGGATATCAGTCCTCTGTCAGATGTGGGATTGGTGAATATCTTTTCCCATTCTGTAGGCTGTCGCTTTGCTTTGTTGACCGTATCCTTTGCCCTACAAAAGCTTCCAAGGTCGGATAAAGCACAGAGACAAATAGCCAAACAAACGGAAACACATGAAATATGAACCAATGGCTGAGGGGTCACCAACTGGATCAGGTCCTCTGAGTGGGTGAGACAGTTGATTGGCTTGATCTGTTTGGGAGGCATCCAGGCAGTGGCACTGGGTCCTGTGCTCATTGCATGAGGCGGCTGTTTGAAACCTGGGGCCTATGCAGGGTCCCTTGGCTCAGCCTGGGAGGAGGGGACTGGACCTACCTGGACTGAGTCTACCAGGTTGATCTCAGTCTGTGGGGAAGGCTTTGCCCTGGAGGAGATTGGAATGGGGGGCGGGCTGGGGGGAAGGTGAGGGGGGCGGGAGTGGGGAGAACAAGGGAATCTGTGGCTGATATGTGGAACTGAATTGTATTGCAAAATAAAAATTTAAAAAAAAAGAAATATACACGTGAAACAAGAAAAAAAAATAAACACACAGACTCTTACATTATTTAAACTGCTTGGCCATTAGCTGAGGCCTATCATTGTCTAGCTCTCACTCTTATATTCAGCCCATTTTTATTAATCTTTACTTTGCCACATGGCTCGTGGCTTACCGGTACTTTACATCTTCCTTGTCTTGGCGGTGACTCCAGCTGATCTCTCTTTCCTTTCTCCTTCCTCAATTCTCCTCTCTCCTTGTCCCGCCTATACTTCCTGCTTGGTCACTGGCCAATCAGTGCTTTATTTATATAGAGCGATATCCACAGCACTTCCCCTTTTTTTCTTTTTCAAGAAGGAAGGTTTTAACTTCAACATAGTAATATTACATATAACAAAATAATTATCAAGTAAGAATTATAGTTACAATATAAAAGAAGATATCTATCTTATATTTGTGAGTTTAAGGTTTTATATCTAACTTACCTTTTATCATAACTAAGGAAAATTGTAAGTATCTAGTCTTTAACCACATCAAAGACCTCAGAAGGATATAATACTACCTGAGAAATGGGAGAAGGATGAAAGCAACTTTCGGGAGTCTTGTAGGGTAGACAGAGACAGCTGACAGCCTGGACAGTCATTCAAAGTTCTCCACCAAAAAAATGAGAAAAAAAGATTCTAAAACGGAGCTAAAAACAGTTCCTAATTGTCTCTCTCAAATGAGTGGCAGCTGCCGGTTTGAGCTACTGGTGGGTTCCTGGTGTGCGCACATAACCTGCAGAATGGCGGGAATGAGGCCTCTGCCAGTGGCACATTAAGCTGCGTGGTGGATTTAGACTTTGCTAGTACAAAACAAAAAAAGAGGTTTCTGGGCTATATGCTGCTTGGATAAAAGCATAGAGACCCATGATAGCTCCCAGAGCTCATGGTAAACGTAGCCATGATGGAAAGCTGAGGTGGGCAGAGCCAGCAGCCACAGCTGCTGCAGTTTAAAGCAATAGATTCACAATAAGACAGATTCAGATGTAATAGTTTACAATGTGTGTAAATATAAACAAATACATAGTTTTAAAAAATAAAGTCTTTAAAGAGACAGTAAAATTAATATAAAAAAATAAGCCACGTAAAGATAAATATTACACAGAGAATCTGGATTGTGTTGTCTTTGGGACTTTTAACTGCAGAAAAACATTTGATTGTAAAAGTTGTTGAGTTATGCCAAAATGTAAATTTTAAAGGTACCTTGACTTCAAAATTTGGATATAAGGATATGTTACTTTGGAAAAGAGGTTCTGCTTTTGTTTCCACAGAAAGCCAGAGGCTATGAATTTGTTCCAGATTAAGATACATCAGGTTTGACCAGCCAAGACCCCCTGAAAGGTCTCCAATGACACCATGGCCCAGATGATCCAACATCCGGAACGGTTTCAGGCAACTGGCTCAGATGATACACTCTCATGGACTACTCCATAATCCTAAAATTTTCTTTGTGTCCCCATAAGATACAGCGCCCCCCTCCAGCAGGAAGTAGTAAGAAAAGCTATGCCCAAATTCCCAAATTATATGTAATTTTACTTTGTTAAGGTTAAAACCTTCCTTTTTGAAAAAAAGGGGGGGGGAAGTGCTGTGGGATGGTCTGTATGTCAAATGTGTTGCTGATTGGTCAATAAATAAATCACTGATTGGCCAGTGGCCAGGCAGGAAGTATAGGAGGGACTAACAGAGAGGAGAACTGAGAGAACAGGAAGCTGGGTGAGGGAGACACTGCCAGCCGCCACCATGACAAACAGCATGTGAAGATGCCGGTAAGCCACGAGCCATGTGGCAAGGTATAGATTTATAGAAATGGATTAATTTAAGCTATAAGAACAGTTAGCAAGAAGCCTGCCACGGCCATACAGTTTGTAACCAATATAATTCTCTGTGTTTACATGGTGGGGTTTGAGAGGCTGTGGAACTGGCAGGTGAGAGAGACTTGTCCTGACTGTGGGCCAGGCAGGAAAACTCAAGCTACAGATAATGGACTAAATCTTTGAAACTGTAAACCAACCCCAACTAAATGTTTTCCTTTATAAGAGTGGCATTGGTCATGGTGTCTCTTCATATCAATAGAAACACTAAGAGAGAAGTTGTTACCAGGTACATGGGTATTGCTGTGATAGGCCAGACCATATTTTTGTTTGAAGGAATGTGGGCTTTGGGACTGTGGATTAGAAAAGCAGTTGACCACTTTAAGTGGGGCTTAGTGGGTCATCTTAGTAGGAACATGAAAGATAGTGATACTGAGGACGATTTGAACTGTAGGGGCCTGACTCAAGAAGAGAAAAATGTTAGTATGTGACCTGTCCTGTGAAATTTGGGTAAAGAATTTGACTGCTTTTTGCCCTTGTCTGAAAAATCTGCCTGAGGCTAAAGTGAAGAGGTTTGGAATAATTCCACTGGCAGAGGAAATATCAAAGCAACCTCGTATTGACTCTGTTGTGTGGTTATTAGTGTTTACTCTTATGAAGATCTATAATGAAAAGAAGCAAGCTGACCAAGGAAAAACAGAAAGCAGTTCAAGGAGAAAAGGACACCAGGAAGTGGAATGCAGCTAAACCATCTATTCAAGGAGATAAACAGATTAAAGGAAAGCCTGATGTTAAATGGAATGAGGGGAGTGGTGATCTCAGGGCAAGATAACACCAAGCTAAGCTTCCATCTTGTGAAAAAGAATTAAAGAATAGTTTAGGTCTAGGTGTGGGAGTACAAACCTTTAATCCCAGCACTGAGGAGACAGAAGGTTGTAGATCTCTGAGTTCAAGGCCAGCACCTGGTCTACAGATACATTTCTAGAACAGCCAAGCTTAGATAGTGAGGAAAACTGTTAGACTGACTGACAGGTAGGATGGATGCAGGACCGGTCCAGCTGTTCTCTCCCTGAGGCTGAGTGGGATGGTGAGTGTCAAAGGCCCAGATCTCCCCTGTCCACAGGAGAGAAGTACACTGAGCTGGGAGTCTTGTCAAAGCAGGAACTCGCTTTACTGCATCAGGGGTGGACTTACATAGGTTGGGGTGATGGGGGGGATAGGGTGAGGATAGCGGGCCAATGATCTCAGCAGTTACTAGGCAGAGGCGTTTCTATGTCGGGTAGAGCTGAGTCACATGGAAGACAGATCGCCAAACTTGAGCTAGGCTTGGGAAGTTACACTGAGCCTCATGCCCGGGTCTTATGGGGCCCAACAGAAAACAAAAATCTTGTAAAGATGTAATTTAAACAAGAAGGCCATTTCCCAGCTCTAGAAAGCAGCAGAACTTGGCAGCTTTGGCCATATGGTTCTGGCTTTAGAGTCAAGGATAGAAGAAAAGGGTTATAGAATCTCCCTCTGTGACTAAGGAAAGCCACTGAGGCAAGGCATATGGCAGGAGGTCCAGTGAGGCCATTGTGTGAAACTATAATAGTTCATTTGAGACCCTAAAATGTTGGAGATGCCAGAGCCCTTGGATACCTGCTGAGGACAGCTGCTAACAGGGAGTAGAACTAGCCCAAAAGAAAGAAGAATGTGGCAGTCAACAAAGCTGAAAAGTGTTGGAAATCTGCAGAGCACTTGACATCAGACATTGAGATGCAAAATTTAGTTTGCCTAGCTGGTTTTTGGTCTTGCTCTGGTCCAATATTTCCTCACTATCCTCCCTTTCATCCATTTTGGAACAATAATGTATATTCTGTGCCATTAAATGTTGCAAATATGTGACCTTTTTTTTTTCATTTTGGTTTTGTAGGGGATTGAATGAATCTCAGATGAGACTTTGAACTTTGGACTTTTAAACATTGTTGAGACTGTGATAGACTATGGGAGCTTTAGAAGTTGGATTGAAGGCATTTTGCACCATGTTATAGCTGCAAGACTATGGAGGCCAGGGAGTGGAATGTGGTGGTTTAAATAGGTATGGTCCCCATAGACTCATATGTTTGAAAGCTTGGCCCATAGAGAGTGGCACTATTAGGAGGTATGGCCTTGTTGGAGTAGATGTGGCCTTGTTGGAGGAAGTGTGTCACTGTGTGGGCATGATTGGAGGTTTCATGCTCAAGCTAAACTCAAGGCACAGTTGCTTCTGCTGCCTGCAGATCAAGATATAGAACTCTCAGCTTCTTCTCCAGCTCCATGTCTGTATACACACTGCCATGAAGACAATGGCCTAAACCTCTGAAACTAAGCCAGCCCCAATTAAATGTTTTGTTTTTTTTTGTAAGAGTTGACTTGGCCATGGTGTATCTTCACAACAATAGAAACCCTAAGACATGAGGTTTATTGGACATTTTGTATAATGAAATTCCATTGGAGTGTGGTTATTGATTGCTTCCTTATCTGTTGACCCATCTTGGTATAGCCTGGGGAAGTATAAGAAACTACTGGTGTCTAATTCCCTAACAATCTAATCTCACATCACATCTTAGTCTTGTGCTGAATTAAGGGGAGGAACTTGGATATATTTCTGAAGATTGGGTCATTTTTAAAATGTTCTTCAGGTGATCACAGTATGTTAAAAACATTAAGAGTCAACACTACAGTAGTTAATTCCATATATGTGAAGAAGTCTGAAGAAATACCATCTGGAAGAAAATTAGTTCTTATTTACTATTGATTAACTTCAATTGCATTTTTGTAGAAAATACTACAAAGTGTTTCTGTCCTTCTGAGATAGCCAGCACAAAGAGAGAGGATCCAATGACTCAGGGTGAAGAGGAAACAAGGGCAGGAAAGGAAGTCCCTGGGGTTGGGAAGAACTTTTGCATGAGTGAGGTTTTGTGTCCTCTGTTACCATGGATGAGAACTGATATTTTCCTTCTCTGGAAGGATTATCTTGACTGCTTTAGAGTGTGATTCTGAGTGGAAAAAATGAAGGTATGAAGAAAGCTCTGAAATTTCTATTAGCAATTTTTGAAAATTGTTTTCAATTTCAAATAATTTTTATATTCTAAAGAATTACAAAATAATTCCTCAAACATATTTGTGCTTTAACCAAGTCTCAGTTTCCCCTAGAAACATCATGTTTGGGCCATGATAGTCCAGAGTGTGAACAAAGTATCTACAGACAAGTTTAGCAATTATTTGCTTTCCTGCATGTGAATGAAAATCAGTGAGCACCAGTTTCCCAGTTTATGCACAACACAAGGAAACACATACCAAACTGGAAACTTATTGCTTAGAATCTTATATCATAAATCATTTATATATATATATACTTGGAAAAAAGAGATGTTTTGGGCAACACTGGAAAATATACATGGGTATATTTTTTAATAAACAGTTCAGAAAACTTTTTTTGAAGACTCTAAATTTGATAGCTTTTGAAAGGGCAAATCCTTCCTTAGATTGTAGGGAAGTTATTTGAATTCCTAGAAAGCAAAATTCAAGGTTTCCAAGATTCCATCATGTTGGTTTGAGATTTATCATTATAGTAACTTGAAATTCATCTAGTTTGAGAGCAGAGTAGAACTTACTCAGGATAGTGATGCAAAGTAATACTGTTTAAGATTGTAGGAGCAGGTTCATTTTCTCAAAAGGCAGGAAAGAACTATTACCAGAAATCTTGGTGAATCCCATCAGAGCCATCATTTGGTACCAGGGAAATCAGCATCCTCTCTTAGAGTTAGTTCTTAGTCTTATTAATTAAAAAAAAAAATTAAGAATAAACACAAAAGGAAGCCCAGGACAAAGAAGGGACTCAAGTGGAAGTTTGTGGACAGTTTATAGGCCTTGAAAAGGAAAACCCCAAGGTAGGCAAACTAAATCTCAAAGCTGCAGGGAGTGGGAGATTGGAGAAGGCCAACTGGCATGGAGGTCGACTGCATGATGAAAGGCAGTCACATGGCAGGGCGGGAGCTTTAGAGAAAGAGTAAGGGCATCCTAAGTGTGTGTTAGGGGGCTCTGTCCAGCATCTGAAAGAAAGAGACTGAAGAGAAGAAAAGGAATAGTTATACCTTTCTGAGACATAACTCAGAAAAGCTGACAAGTTCTGCAAACTCCATGGGGGCTTGTAGGGATAGTATTGGGGTGGGGGTCTATGGGAAGGGAAAACATATTATATGAAGGTGAACCTGACTTCCTTCCCATGGGTGGTAAGCTGGTAAATTCCCTGATCTATCTCACTGGATTAACCCTTAAGGGAGGACACAGAGGCATGTCTCCACCTAGGGGTAGATTTCCATTCTTTAACAAAAGAATCCAAGATCTAAAGTGAGCAAGCATCTGGCATTCCTTCTGCTCTGCTGATTTACCCATGTGCTTGCAAATTGATCCCTGAAGCTTTATTGAGAAAGTTTACCCATTATTACAAAATTTGTACAAATAGTTAATCACATATGGATTCATCTGAGTGCCATTTGACATATTCTATATGTTGAAATCTGCCAACATGAGACTGAACAGCTCAACCATTTCCATGTATTATATTATCATGTGTTCCTTAAAATGTTTGCATAGTTCATTAAGAAACTGCTACTATGTAATTAAGAGAAAATACTTAAAACAAATGCAAATGCATTATTTGTAAATAGAAAATGAGATTTGAAAGGAGTGTGGAAACCTGTCACTCATGCTTGTGTCTTTGCGCACTGGAACTGCATGATTTTATTCCTTGTTCTTCCTTTTTTTACATACTTGAATTTTCATAGTAAAGATATTTTGCTCCAAAATTAAAAATATATGCATTTTTATGGATGTCTTACTTACTGTTCTATTTCTATAAAGAGACACTGTGGCCAAGGCTACTTATAAAAGAAAGCATTTCATTTGAGAGTGCCTTACAGTTTTAGAAGGTTACTCCATGATTATTATAGAGGGACGTCTGGCAGCAGACACAGGGCATAGCATTGTAGTGGTAGCTGGGGCCTTACATCTCATCCACAAGTTGGAGGGAGAGAGAGAGAGAGAGAGAGAGAGAGAGAGAGAGAGAGAGAGAGAGAGAGAGAGAGTCTAGTCTCCCTAGACCTGGCATGAACTTTTTAAACCACAAAGTTCATTCCCATTGACATACCTTCTCCAACAAGGCAATATATCCTAATCCTTGTGGATCAAGCTTTCAAATATATAAGGCTATGGAAGCCATTCTCATTTAAACCACTACAATGGATGAGCTCAAAATATGAAAATCGTATATCTCCTTCCATTTACCTTTTGTTTTAGCCATTCTAAATTAGAAACAGGTATAAATTAAAATGTGAGCTTGATATTTCATTTAACCACTCATTAGTCTAAGATTATGTCTAAAATTATCATTAGGACATATTTTAACACTATTCCTAGTAGGCAATAAGTTGAATTTTTAAAAAAGTTAAACATTTTACTATGTAATTTAATTCCAAAGTCACTTGGGATGATAGGAGTTGGGAGAAGTTGGGTCTTTGTAAGCATAAGTTAGAGTTACAGGAAACCAAACTTCTCATGGGTCCTAGTGAGTTGGAAGTTATTTCTGAGAGCAAGGAGGTTTTAAACTCTACCTACTCAATGAACTGAGGAACTGAAGTCAGAAAGACTTACCTTATCATCAGTTGACCACCAGCCTTCTTTGTCCTCTCCCTTTGTGGTCAGCCAACCTCACCCCTTCTCCCCCAGCCTTCCTGGAAGTTTCTTGGAGGGCTGCGTGCACCAGGCTTTTCCTGTGCCCTTGCACTTAACCCATGGACAAATCAGAATTCTGAACCTACATTCAAATTAACCAACCAAATTAAGCAAAACTAAATACCTAACCTACATGCTGATCCAACCATATTGACCAGTTCTCAGGGAATAAAAAGCTATTTGGCAACTCATTTTCAAGACTCCTCCCTGCTTCAAGGATCTGTTCTTCCTTCTTCCTTTTTGCTTGGTTGCTCACCTTCCTGTGTCCTCACTCACCTTTCTTCTCAAGTATGAGAAAACAAACCTGGGATCTGCTGACTCAGGTGATTTTGGTGGCCATTGGAATTTCTGGGATCCTGGTTCCTCAAGATAAGACCATCAAGACCCAAGAAGGGCTCTGTCATCCTCAAAGAATCCCACAACAATGAGACTGTTATAGAACCTAATAACAAGCAAAATGAATTCCTTATGTTTTGTACATTTTATCCCCCAAAACATAAATGAATGAATACAAAAATACAAATTTTAAAAATATCCTACTTTTAGAGTAAATGAACATTCTACATTTTCACTATGCATGTTTTAAATTCCTTCAGTTTAGAAAATGCTTCTCAGAAGGACACAAAACACATTTTGGTCACAGAATAGTGACAAGCAACTGTTTCTTTTTCTTTTTCTTTCTTTTCTTTTTCTTTTTTTTTTTTTTACAGATTCCCCTCTCATTCCTTCTCCTGTCCCCCTGCCAGCCTCCCCCTCAGCCCACCCCCTATCCTCTCCTCCAAAAGGGTAAGGCCTCCCATGGGGAGTCAGCAAAGCCTGGTACATTTAGTTGAGGCAGGACTTGTGGTCGGATGCCTTGACTCACCCTTGATGCAGGGCCAAACAACTGTTTTTGCAACGTAGACACAAGACTTGCCTTGGACTTGGAAGTATAATAGCTTATAAGTGTGTCAAGTATATTTTTTAAGATATTTGAAGATTTCCTTTAAGTTTTGATAACAGAGCTATTTGGAGCTTTTCAAATGTGCTGTCTTGCTTCATTGTGTCTGTTCAAGGGAGACTTTAGCCATGAGAATGTTGCCTTTGTTCTCTAAAGTTGGTTACAAATGTACTGTGAGTTGCTCTATCAGGTTAGATGAGTTCCTCTATCTAGCTTCCTCTCTCAGCTCAGATGGGTAAGGAGCTACTGTGCAGAGTCAACACCCTTTACCACCAGCGTTCTCTCCTCTTAACTCTTATGTGGTACAGAAATTGAGGCTGTGAGTGGGACTAAACCCTCCACTTTGAATATTGGTCATATGATTTAACTGCATTTATGAAAGCCATTTAGAATTGTGGTATATTTCTAATATTCACTGAATATCATCTAAATGTATAAATCTGAGTAAATAAATATTAACAAGTCATTGTCCATAGCTAGTTAAATACTGTTAATCTGGAGAGTTCAGGTGGCTGTTGGTTTTCAAATCTTAATTATTACTGACTTTGTGTCCTTAAAAGCATATGGGGAAATGGTTAAATGAATTTTCAGTGAAATGTGATCTGATTCCTCCTGCTTTGTACAAGGGAAATGGATGAGCAGTTAGAGCAGTTAGGACCCGTTACCAGAGACAAGGCTCTAAAATAAGCTTAGCTATGAATTGAGAACTAATGAAAAGGGGACAAAATATGCATTACCTAATTATGATGTAATTCAGTAGAATCTATGTAATGTTGGTTTTGGGACTTAGCTATACAAGTGATGGAGAGCACCTTCATATTTAATTGCTTTATTTGTTCAACTTCTAAACATAGAGTCCTTTCAGCTACCCATTTTAAAGAGAAGTGTAGTTTACTCAACAAAATATTGATTTAACACTGTTGTTCAAAATGACAAAAATACTAGCTTATTCTTCACATTGGAAGGTTCCTTAGAATTTTGACTATCCCTGTCTTAAGTATCTTTCAAAGAGACAGTGACCTAAAGAGCTAATCTAATAGATGAATAGTGATGTAATCCATTGTAATGAT
Organism: Peromyscus eremicus; assembly: GCF_949786415.1. Classification (NCBI taxonomy): domain Eukaryota; kingdom Metazoa; phylum Chordata; class Mammalia; order Rodentia; family Cricetidae; genus Peromyscus; species Peromyscus eremicus. The sequence continues at coordinate 33,965,860 of NC_081419.1, forward strand.
TAAATCTGATCAGTTATTTTGAGTACAGTCATTCATTTCCTGCACAGTCAAGGTCAGAACCAGCTCTGGGTGTTCTCAGAGGAACTATTCAAGTCTGATGAGAAGCTAATAGAGACCAGCCTGGGAACAGGAGAACAGCTGCACTCTGGGAAAAGAGGAATCAGTGAGAGTACACACGGCAGGGCAGTCCTTCTTGGGAGAATCTAAATTCTGCTTTTTTGTTCACCCCAGGAGAGTCTAATTTAGGTCTTTTTCTGCTCATCCATGGTTTTCTTTCAAAGAGCTATGATGGACAGAAACAGGTGTAGCCATTAACCTAGTGAATATATCACCATAAAAGGGCAAGAGCAGTATAGACACTGATGGAGGAAGACAATCTAAACCGGAGCCACCTGGAACCTGACTCCAGCAATCAATCAATATATTCTTCCTTTTCTCATTCACCTCACGGGGGTCACAACAACTTGACTTTGATAATGCAATTTTCAAACCACTTAGAAAGCAGGTAAATTGTGGGCTTTCTGAGGTGCTCTTAGGAGGGCATTTTTTCCCTAGCTATTTCCAGCTCCTCTATCTTGAAGGCTAGGACGTCAAACCACATGCATTTGAAGCAGTTTTACTATTTCAAGGGAAAGGTTTCCATCTACTGGATTCTTTGGGTAATAAAGAGAGAGAGTTGACATTAGAGTTAGTGCCCATTTAAAGGGTTCATAATTCTAAATTTTGTTATATTAGAAAAATCTCATTACCAAACACATTACCATTTTTCAAAATATAATATACATCAAACATTACATCGCACAAATTAATAGAAAAGAATATATAATTTGCCTTTCTTTTCTCTTGCAAAAATGACATGAAGCATATGAAACAGTTAAATACTCACATAAGCTTCAACCCTTGGTAAGATAAATGGACCTGTGACATTAAACTGGTGTTCCCTGAGCAAATAATATCTTCATTGTAATTCTCATGATTTGACTTCAGACGCTGATACTTAATGATTATCTTCTCATATATTTGTACAATTGTGTGATTAAAGCAGGCTTCTTCCAGGTACCTGCAAAGTAGACCTTATGACTACACACAAAGTGTTTCTTAAAAATGTGGGGTAGTGTGCATGCACAGGAGTGCATGTGCATACTCGTGTGTGTGTGTGTGTGTGTGTGTGTGTGTGTGTGTGTGTGTGTGTACACAACTGAATGCTTAAAATGTAATACTCAGGCTTTTATTATAAATCCACTTAACAGAATTATAAGAGTACATATACTCTTTTATAAATTCTTAAATTGACTATTCTAATTATAATACTATGAAATGAAGCAATAACTAATACAGAATGAAAACTTACTCATTTAAAAAAATCTTTTTTCCCCCTCTCCCAAACTCTTCCCAGATACTCCCCTCTTTTACTATCTACCCAATTTTATATTCTCCCTCTCTTGAAAAAATAAAAATCCCAGAAAAAATGAAAATCATAATGAAGATGTAAAACACCAACACAAGAAAAATGCCAAAGTGTAACAAAAATTCCACCAAAAAAACCCCTGAAAAACTACAAACCACACATTGGATTTATTTCGTGTTGATCAACTGTTCCTGGGCATGTTTATTAGTGGTTCAAAATAATGACTTTCAATGTGATGTTCCCATACATGTACAATACCTACTTTGATCATGTTTATATACCGCTGCATTCTCTAGGACCCTCTACCTCTCTCCCCAGGCCACCTCTTCCTCTATCTACCCCATATCTATTTGTCTTTAACTAGATTTCATATATGAGATAAAACACTGTTGGAGTCTGTTTTATTTGACTAAGCATAATGATATCCAATTCCATCAATTTTCCAGCAAATACCTTGATTTAGATTTTTTGTGGTCAAATACACACACAGACACACACACCAGAGCATACACACAATACACACACACACACACACACTCACTCACTCTGAAGGGAATGTATAGTGAACCCATAACCTGCATTGTGTTGTGACAAACCCTGATAGGAAGCTATCGCTATTGTATGCTGACTTTGATGTGTTGGGTATAGTCCCAGAGTATATCACATTTTAAAAATCTAATCCTCTTCTCATGCACACTTTAGACTTAGCTGTTTGTAGCTAGAGTTTTCCTGCCTGGCCCACAGTCAGGACAAATCTCTCTCACCTGCCAGTCCCACAGCTGCTCAGACCCGACCAAGTAAGCACAGAGACTTATATTGGTTACAAACTGTATGGCTGTGGCAGGCTTCTTGCTAACTGTTCTTACAGCTTACATTAATCCATTTCTATAAATCTATACCTTGCCACGTGGCTCGTGGCTTACCGGCATCTTCACATGCTGTTTGTCATCATGGCGGCTGGCAGTGTCTCTCTGACTCAGCCTTCCACTTCCCAGCTTTATTCTCCTCCTTGTCCCTCCTATACTTCCTGCCTAGCCAATGGCCAATCAGTGTTTTATTTATTGACCAATCAGCAACACACTTGACATACAGACCATCCCACAGCAGGTGTTAACTTGGATATTGTGTGCAATGTTGATGTGAACCTGAAGTAGAAATAAATTGATTTTATTTATCTATCCAATAATATCCGTTATCTTGTTGAGTAGACTATTATTAAATCTGGAGGAAGCTGTCTTTCATAATGGCTGAACTAATTTACAGTTCAACCAGCTGTTCAAGAGGGTCCTCTTTCTCTGCACTCCCACCAACACATTATGTGATTTTTTTTTTCATAATTGACATTTTAGCTGGAGTGACATGACATCTCATTGTGGTCCTGTTTGGAATTTTCATGGTAACTGGCGATGCTGGACATGTTTCTCAGTTGCTCATTAGCTGGTTGTATATTTTTATTTGAAAAGAGCCTATTCTAACTTATTGCTGACTTTTGTTCTGGTTTATTTTTTTTCTTCTTGCTGCTGAGCTGTTTTAGTGCCTTCATATTTCAGTTATTAACATCTTATGAAATGAACAATATGTATTTACCTTTTCCTCCTCTCCAGGGTGTCTTTTCACTCTGGTGACTGTCTCATTTGAGTTGGACAGAATCTTCGTTTCATGTGTCAGCTTTTACAATTGCTGCCCAAGTTTAGGGTCATACTCAAAGCCTCACTACCCAGCCCAAAGTCAAGCATCTGTACTTATTCTCTCAGTGCCTTAGCATTTGTTGTGTGTTCTGTTATTGTTGTGGCTCTTGATCTTTAGGCCTCAGACTTGGTGTTTACCAAAGACTGAACTTGCACTTTATTTTCCTTCACAGCTGAACAGTATTCCATACTTTATATGTATCATGTCTTCATTATCTTCTCTGAGTTGAAGGACATTTAGGTTGTATCCATTTACTAGCTATTGTGAATAGAGAAGCAGTGAACATGGCTGAGCAAATATCTGTGGAGTAGAATGCACACTCCTTTGGCCACATCCCAAAGATTGGATTTTTAGTTCTTTGAGAATTTTCTACACTTTTTTCTAGAGTGTCTGAACCAGTTTGTAATACAATATACAGTGAAAGGGGGTCTCCTTTTCCCCTAAATCCTCTCATTTTTTTTCCAGCTGTTTTGTTGAAATTAGTCATTCTGGCTGGAGTAAAATAAAACTTCTAAATTATTTTGATTTATTTTTTAGTTACTTCTTAGCCACTTTTATTTTTTCTTTGGAGAACTCTGTGTTCAGATTCCAAGCTCATTTTTACATAGGACATTTGATTGTTTTTTTTTTGTCTTTGTTCTTTGAGTTATTTATAGATTCTAGACATTAGTCCTCTGACAGATGAATAACCAGTAATGATTCTTTTCCATTGGGCTTCCTCTTCAATGGATTGGTTCCTTTTTTTTTTTTTAACTGTGCAGAAGCTTTTTAGTGTTATGAGGTCTTACTACTCAATTGCTGACCTTAATTATTGGATATAAGAATCATTTTGGAACCGGAAGGAGGAGGAATAGAGAAGGGAATATCAGGGTAAAAGTTATCTAAAAAGCATAAATGGGAAAAAAGGAGGGAGCAGGGCAAAATAATAATAAAGATATAGAGGTATACAAGGAATTATACTATTAACTATCTGCCTAAAGACATCTATGATACAGGTAATTCAGTATATAAATATCTGTGGCTAGTTTAAATGAATTTTCCCATCTAGACTGACCGTTCCCCCAAGAGTCTTAGACTATCTAATATAAACACAAAGTCTGAGAAACCCCCTTTCAGGTTGATCAAGTGTTCAAGAACTCCCAGAACACTACAAGCTTTTGTTGTTGCTCTTAGTTTTCCTTCTCAGAAATGAAAGCTATGTCTCTATTGCTAAAGCACAATTAACTTCAAATATGAGACCCAGAGAACCCAAGCTAGATATGACCTTAAAGTATGCTTTGTGAGGACTAGCTTCCATGGTATCAGAAGGTACCATGTAAGCCACCTAAAAATGGAAGCAACCAAAAGTTCCACCCAACTATGATGCCTATAAAAGATAATATCAGCTAGCATGGCACAATATTATTAAGGGTACAATACCTTATGGTAACTAATAACTCTTTGGACTTAAGACCTGTTCAGTAATCATGCCTATACTAGCTAACTATCCAGGCTAGTGAAATAATGGCTCTGTAAGGAAAACCTACAACTGCTACTTATCTAAACCAGCATAATTTCTATGTTCTTAGCATTTATCATTATACCCACAGATAAGTGTACTTCCCACTGCTTACTGAGAAAATTTCTCTTTGTAGCAGAGAGAGAAAATTTAGAAAACTACAACTGATCAAAATACAGAGTTGTGAAGCCCAGCCCCAACTGGTATAACTGCTACACAATTCCTGCTCATAAGACTCAGGGATCATTGCAAAACTTGATGTGAACAAGGATGACACCAATAGACAAGCTGATATGAAAAAAATTAACGATTAGATATAAGGAATGTTGAGAGCAGTAAAAATCGTGTTCCCTTGGGAAAGAACACCAGTTGATCATCCAATACAAAATGATCAACCCTGAAAGCATACATAGAAGTAATAGTATTACAGATTGATCAGATTCTGCATGTGTATTCACACACACACACACACACACACAAATGCACACCATATATAATGTATATATACATATATATGCATGTACATATATCCATGTAACAACAATGAATGAGAAAAGAGTCCATGAATTTGAAAGAGAGCAGAGAGGAATATACAGGGAGGTTTTGAAGGAGAAATGGGTAGGGGGAAATGATACAATTATGTTAAAATATCAAAAAACTGATAAAAATAGTATCCACCAAAATCAAGTTGCCTTTACCTCAGAGATTAATGGATGGCTCGATAAGTATAATACATGTACTTGAACACAAAAATTTCATGACCATCTCAATAGTTGCAAAAAGTACTTTCACAAAAATCAAACATGCCTTCCTGTCCCAGAGACAATAGGACTAAAGGGCATATACCTCAATATTATTATATATGTGTGTGTGTGAATATAATATGTGTGTGTGCTTGAAAACTTCAGCTAACATCATACTTAACAGAGAAAAATGAGGCAGTCCCATCTAAAATAGGAATAAGACTGTACTGTCTACTATCCCAACTTCTTTTCAATATAGTGCTTGAAGCATTAGCCAGAGCAGAAAGCATGAACAGGAAACTAAATGGATATAAATTGAAAAATAAGAAGTCAAATTATCCTCATTTATAGATGATATATCATACATGAAAGTTGCCAAAGCTCTACTAGAAAATATACAGAAATTATTAACTCTTTCAGCAACATGGCAGAATCCAAAAGCAACTTACAAAAAATTGGTATCTCTTCTAAATATTAATGACTAGAATGCTAAGAAAGAGATCATGGAAACAGTTCCATTCACAATAGCCCCCCAAAATATTGAAGTGTTTAGGATAAAACTAACCAAAGAGACAAAATATCTCTTCAATGGGAACTTTACTAAATCTCATTAAAAATGATTTAGAAAGACACTAGAAGGTAGAAAGATCTTACATGCTTATAGGTATATTGAATATTGTGAAAATTACAATCCTACCAAAAGCAACTCACAGGTTCACTACAATTCCACTCACAATTGTCATGACCTATCTAGAAATCCTTCCCAAAATTCATTTGTAAGCACAAAAAGTCCCTAAATAAACAAAGCAATTGTAAACAAAAGAACAGTGATGTAAATACTACTATGCTAGACTTCAAGCAATAGTCTAGTGCTGTCATAATAAAACAACATAGTACTACAACAAAACAAAACAACAAAAAGGCATGTAGATTGATGGAACAAAACAAACTCAGATATCAATACATGTAATGGCAGACACCCGATATTTGACAAAGATGCTAAAACAATATCCTCAGCAAATAGTGCTGGGAAAATTCTTTGTCCATATGCACAAGAGTGAAATTAGACTCATATTGTCAACCTGAACAAAAAACAACGCCAAATGTATCAAGGACCTCAATGTGCAACCTGAAATGCTAGAACTGCTAGAAGAAACGTAAGCAGTTTACTATGAGAAATAAGTGCAAAAAGTGATTTTTCTGAACAGAACTCCACTTGCTCAGGAATTAAGGACAGTAATTGACAAAAGGAATGTCATGAACTGAAAGGCTGCTGGAGACAAAAATAAACAATCAAGTGAAGAGGAAGCCTAATCTCTGCCAGCCATACATTGAATAAAAGATTGATACCCAGAAAATACAAAACTGAAAAAAATGAGGAATTAGTTAAACAATTGACCCAGTTCAAAACTGTGCTATAGATGTGAAAAGAGAGTTCTTAATAAATAAATAAAAATATCTAAGAAATATCTTTAAAAGTGTTCGTCATTCTTAACAATTAGTGAAATGCAAGTTAAAAGTTCTTTGAGGTTTTTTTTTTCATACCCCATTCAGAGTGACTAAGATGAAGAAAACAATTGGCCACAAATGCAGACAGCAATGCAAGGAAAGAGGAACACTCATTCATGTTGGTGAGAGTACAACCTAGTGTAGCTACTGCAGAAATCAGTATGAAGACTTGCCCAAAATACTAAAATTAGATCTGCCATATGACCCACTTATATCAACCCTTGACATAAGCCCAAAGGACTCAATAGAGTGCTGTAGCAATACTCAGCCCCATTTATTGTCTGTTCATTGCAGCTTGAAAATGGAAGCCACCTAAATGTCATCAAACTGATGAATGGATAACAAAAAAATATGGTACATATATACAATGTAATGTTAGTGTTATAAAGTAAAATGATAGCATGAAATTTGCAGGTAAATGGATAGATTCAGGAAGACAAACAACATGTTGTCTCTTATTGGTGGATCCTAGCTCCAAATCTCCAGATTTGAATATGTAACTTGACACAAGAGCAGAAGTGAGGAAAGTAGAAAGGGACCATGGGGAGACTGGGGAAGTAGGAGCTCTAGAGAACAGAGAAGGCAGACATAGATGCTGTGAAGGGACAAATGGGAAAATGGGTATTGTAACTGGGGAATCAGGAAGGAGAGCAGTACAGAGGGAAAGGATTAAGAAGAAATTTAAAAACTATAAGGATGTTAGAAAATTACAGCATAACATACTGTTTTATACGTATAGTAAAAATGCATATAACGTATGTCTGTGTACAAATGTAAAGTTTAAGTGGATTTATGATACATTAGTTAATAATGTTCCCCTTGAGAGGCATAAACTATCTGACAAAACCTCCAGTGCCAGGAATGGGAAACCTCCCCCCAGTTATCACTCAGTGAAGTCCAAGAGACTCTGAAATCAGTAGAGGTTATTGCCATTGCCCTTGATTGCCTTCCAGACTTTGAAGGTGAGACCTATTGCTAAAGACACCATATACTTTGGACACAGGACATCAGTGAGTGGAGTTGGAACTGACCTGCAAGCCTTTTTCTGAGAACTAGCTCTTGTAAAAGTGCTATGCAAACTGCCAAAGGAGAAAAGGTATCAATAGCCATACACAGGGAAAAAGATACAGAGACCCACAGCCTAACAAAAGCTATTGGGGCTAGCCCCTTGTTAGCCTGTTCACAGGGTCTGTGGAAAAATCTGCAACCAGCTGATAATCTAATCTTAATGATATCAAATGAATATATGTACATGAAACTCTTTAGATCATTCCCTTTATTCTTTTGAGTCAGTTCTCTCTATATACAGATTCTGTTCTGTTCTCTTACTTAGCTCCTTTCTTGACTGATTTCTCTCCTTTCTTTATTCTTCTAAGTTCTCTCTCTCTCGTTCTTCCGCATCTAATTCTTTCCCATCTCCTTAGTTCTTCTCATCTTATTCTTTCCCATCTAGACCTTCTCCACATGGTTCTTCCTCCTCTAGTTCTTCTGCATCTTCAATCTTGTTCTTCTAGTACTCTAGTCCTAAGGTCTCTGAGGTTTACAGTTACATACCCACGCAGTAACAATGCTCTGGGTAAGGCAAGGTCACCAGGATTGAATTCCTTCTAGGTCAAAGGGAGTGGCGATAAGGTCCCCACAAAGAGCAGTAATTGTCAGCTATCATTGGGGAATGGAATAAACTGAGGGTCAAATTTGGTTAATATCTAAGCAAAGGGGACTTTAATGTGCTCAAAGTATATTCTTAGAAGTGGTTTGGTAAGGTGTTGGGAGTCTATCAGTGATGAGTGAAAATTAAACTGCCTTAATTTCCTTTGGCCCCTTATCTGTCCAAGCTATCTCAGCTGCTGCCATTTTCTGGCAGGGCAGGGGAGTACACTCTGTGGCTAGGCAACCTGAGTCATAGCTTGAGCTACCTGGTAAGTAAAAACCCTTTAGTTCTGAGTTAGTTGATCTAGAGCATAGATAGAATTTGGAAGAAAGAAGTTTAAGCTTCATTAGCATATCCGCCAGGCCTTCTCAAACAGATAGTCTAGATGCTTAAATCTCTTCTTAGAAAGTCTGGGAGATATCTCAGATAAGACACTTTCATCCAGAGAAGGTTCTGGCCAAATGTTGCCAATGGCAATAATTACAGAAAGGCCTGAAATTGGGGATCTTGACTGGGTCTCTGTTGTTGGCACAGTTGGAGAAGTTATACAAATATTTTAATTGTATAGGGGAAATTGTGCCCAATGAATGATCAAACATAATGTTCTTAGAAAGGGAAAAGCTATAATAGCACATGAGAAAATGTGCTAATATTCAAAAGCCAGTATCACCAAGACTCCTTAAGACTTGGCTTTATATTCTAGAAAGGCCCTTGGCTTCTTCCAGGTATAGCTTTGTCACAGTCAGCTGAATTCCTACTTTATATTTCTGTGCCTGCAGCAACAGCCAAACATTAGGCAGAGCTCGGGGATTCCTAAGGAAGAGGAAGAGGAAGGATTGTAGGAGCCAGTGGGCTCAGGGCAGCACAAGAAAACTCACAGAGCCAACTAACCTGGATTCATAGAGGTTCACAGAGACTGAACCAACAACCAGGGAGCCTGTGTGGGACTGACCTAGGCCCTTTGCATGTATGTTACCATTGTGTAACTTGGCCTTCTTTTGAGACTCCTCACAGGCAGGGGCTGTCTCTGACTCTGTTGCCTGCTTTGGGGACCTATTCCTCCTAAAGGATTGTCTCATCCAGCCTGAATTGAAGAGGAGGTGCCTAGTCCCACAGTAACTTGATATGATATACCTGATATCTATGGCAGACCTGCTGGTATCTGAAGAGAAACAGAAGAGTAGGAGTGGGTAGTAGGGAAAGGTGGAAGGGAGGAACTGGGAGGAGAGAAGGGAGGGGAAACCTTGGTTGGGATAGAAAAAAAAATAAATAAATACATAAATAGCCACACACAGCTAAAATCCAACAAATCACAATAACCAGCAAGCCCAGAATGATGGCCCCCTTGGTGCAATGGTGGCATTTTTATTCTGTAGGTAACCAGAAGCTGTCTAGTTTAACATAAGGTCTGCTCAAATGGGACTGAATTTATCGCTGATACTGTAAATGTTACTGACTACCTATAGTCTTGATTGGTCATTGACCTTAGAGAAGAACCTACTACTAATGTTTTTTGCAACCAATGTAATTTATAAGTGTATTCTAAATTGCAGTGAATAAAGGAAATTTCACAAGGTCTAACTACTTGATGATGAGTTACAGGCAATAAATGGATGTTTAGAAAGGGAGAATCCATTTTGTCCAAGGCTAAATTCCCTAGTAGGTTAGCCAATCCTAAGAGATCATTTGTAAATACATGTATCAACACAAAATAGGCTCAGTAAATTAAATTTTTGAGTGTGTGTGTGTGTGTGTGTGTGTGAGTGTGTGTGTGTGTGTGTGTGTGTGTGTGATAACAATTAATAGAAGAGGTCATGAATTTTAGAAGTTGTTGGGGGTACATGGAAGGATTTGGAGAGCATAGAAGGAAGGATGGAGATGACATAAGTACAGTACTCATGTATAAAATTCTCAAAATATTTAAAAATGATTTTTTAAATCAATAAATAATCTTAAAAATTCTAAGAGAGAGGCATGGTAGTAAGAATGACTCATTCCAGGGTATAAAAGGCTAGCAGATGCTATGGCTCACATGTCATAGAGCAGGATTCATTAGATGCCAGGGCTGGCACGATATCAAAATGCCCAACCTGGTCACCTACTTCCTTTTGTGAGGCCCCAGATTCTAAAAGCTTGACAGTCCCACACAAGAGCCACAAACAGGACTAAACACTGTGAGCATGAGCTGTGGTGGATGTCCCAGATTCAAACTGTAACAATGATTTTGCAATGAAGTTTTAAGCATCTTAATCTATGACTAAATTCACTGAAAATCAGTTTAAACTTTTCCTAATCTAGTAAAAAGAATGTAATGAAACTGAAAATGATTTTCATTTGTATTGAAAATACCAGTTAAGTGCAAACCATAGGGAAGTCCCTTATTAAATTTTTTTTATTAAACTGTATGGGTAACTAAAAAGAGACAATTGCAGATTTTTGCAATGGCCCATGTTAAGATTTTTTTTTGTTGTTTTCTTTCTGATAGAGGCACTCTGATAATGTAATTTTATTTATAACCTTATGATATCATGAAATAGTAAATGTTTGGGTTTTAGTTGGTTCCAGATTCAGTTAAGTTGACAAATGAGACTGCTTATAATAGTAGGGAAGGGTTATGCTCACAGTGTTATGCAAATATTGTTGAATCTTGTTCCTTGAAGACGTTATTACTGACAGAAGTCTTTAGTTTACAGGGAGCCATTAGATGAATGCCTTGCCAAGTACATTTGTCCTAGTGGGAATAATAGGCAAATAGGTACAAAGAAATACAACTTTCTTGGTAATAGCCAAAGAAACACTGCTTTCCTTAATCAACATTTTTCTTATAGATTATAAATAGGTTGTATCAACTCACCCCACTCCTTCCATCTCATTCTATATGCTTCAGATGATCCTTCTTAGAAAAATGTTAGTCTACCTCTCCCTAACAATCAGTTACAGATTCCATGCTTAGTGCACTCTGCACACTTACCGAAGACTTTTATAATTTCACATATGTTCATTTTCATTAGTGTTAGTAAATTGATTATCCAAGTAAATATTTACTTGATTGGGGCTACAAAGTATACACAGTTGTTGTTCAATATCCAGTCCCCCGTCATCCAGAACGGTTTATAATAGAATAAGAAGCACTGAAAATGTATGAGAAGGAAGAAACACACAAAGTTCTTTCCTAGAGCCGGGAATCACGGGTACTTTCATATGCACTTTCATCTCCAGAGCCTTAAATCTTTCATCTGTAAAAGGTCACTAATAACACAAATAATTAGAATTTCAATGCAATTTGTGATTTAATAATGACTCTAATGATCGACTTTTACTGCATTGAAATTTTCTAGCACCTGCCCTTTTCATCTTTTGACCAATGATTTGATATATTAACCTTTTGCAATAGGCGATGCCAGAGGACAGGAGAAATAACTGAAGAAGGTGAAAAACACTTTAAATTCATAAATTTAAAGAACACTCTCAGTGCTCTACAGCGTCTATATATTTAGATATCCCAGGTCTGTTATCATTCTAAATGTTTTCATTTCCTCTAGGCAAATCAAGCCTTACCTGAACAAAGACAATACTATACACAGGTATTTCCTTTCAAAATGTTGGCATCCTGCCTTTCCCTTCAACTGCCCAAATACCCTCTTTGTAAACAAAGGGTTTGTTAAATTACATGGAAGTCTAGTCTTAGACCAATGACATTATAAGAAAATTATTTAACTCTTTTAAGAAAAAGAAATTCCATGGGATATAGAATTAGATTATTATGTAGGAGAGTAATTTTGCATCACAATGGTGCAGCTGACACAATTGGACTTTTTCCATCCTGACTGGATATTGACTTTATTTAGGAACTGCTGAGATATTGTCTTACCAAGCAGTGTTGATTCTGATTTGGGAACTGCATCTGATGTACACAATAAATAAACTTTGCTTTGATATCTGCATCAATTCTTTAGCAGTGTTAGAAAAAGGCAAACACTGTGTGGAAAACCCAAGAGCAAAATGTCACTCTACCCTTCACAGAAAGGATAAGTCAAGCTTATGCTTATTGAAATTGTTGTCACTGATTATACTATAGCAGCAGTGTACAGGGTCCCCGGGGGTGACTAATGATTCTTCTGTAGCCTGTTCCAGCGCACTCATTTATAACAGCCTATGACAGATGGGGAAAATTGGTTGACAATAGAGGCAAGAATAAATTTTACAGTTGTTTGCTTAGAGCACAATCAACATGTTCTTTGTGAGCAGCTATTGATAAAAAAATCTTATTCCTGCTGTTCATAGTGCGGTATTTTAATTGAGATTGTGATTATGCAATTTGTGTTCTTCTTTGTTAAAAGTGGCACATGTGCCAAAAACCTCTCCACTGCACAGTGTAGGCAGGAGAGCAGGCTTGTGCACAAGGAGTGGAGCTTCAGCTTCCTTTCTAGTAGTATTTGGGAGTTAGAGAAAACCCTTGTATTGAGACTTCAAAGGATGCCTGCATGAATACAACTCGGAGAGGTCTGAAAGTGATGTACAATATACTTCTCACTGAAAAGGCATCTGGACCAAAGGAAGGGTTGATTTCCCACACCATTCATCTGATATACCACAGCCGTACACAGACTCAGTGCAATAAGGTTACTTTGCTGTTGGAAATGATATGCCTCTTGACGTTCACATGCATGTTACTTTGCTGTTGGAAATGATATGCCTCTTGACGTTCACATGTATGTTAAAATAGTAATCATAAGTGGTAAGAATTAGTGCACATTTGCATCATGCATTGTTTATGTTTTATGTCATTCCCTCAAAAAAATTACAATACCCAGAAGAACAGGCTAGTTTCATGTGATTTAATAGAGTAGGAATCAAAGACTACTGATGTTATATGACTTGCCCAGTAAAAGACAGAGCAAGATAAATCCTTAAACAAATAAACTGGTTTCTTAATAAACCATTATTTTCATTAATCAGAATTATATTTATTATATTTCCCATGGTTGCATAAAATTTCTCAGTATTATGAATATGATTTCTATTGTAAAATCTCTACTACATCTTATAGTTTGTCAGGATAGTCAAGAATTGACAATGTAGAGTTTCTTTGATTTGCATTGATGTGTCAAATAACACAAATCAGTTATTCCTTAGTAAAAATAGCACAACAGACTTACTGTAGTCTTTCTGAATATTTTCCTAATAACATATAATTCAAAATCAACAAGACTTCTTTATTGGCTTAGCCGAAAAGATAGTTTTTAAATGTAGAATAAATGGAATTTTTAAAAAAGCATTTGGAATTTTTGTTATGTCCTTTGTTAATGAGATTAACTAATACTTTTGAGCCGAATTTATACAAACATTTCTTTTAAAATATTTTTGCATTTATATATGCATATACATTACAGATAACATAAATATATACATCCATTACTCTATATTCAACTTGCCTATCATAAATATTAAACATGCATTCTAAATCATTAATGAAAATATTCATTGACAGACAGGATTCATACACATATGCATGCATGAAAATGAGAAAGAATGAAATCAAGAATAAAAGGCACCATTGCCCCAGCAAACCTTGCAGGCAGGACAGGTTGTAGGTCAAATATTTTGTGACTGAGTTGGTGTCCCAGTCCCACCATGGGAAGCCTAGCCTAGTTACAGTAGATGGCTGGTTCAGGATCCATTACTAGGTGTCCTTGCTAGGGTAACTCTCATAAGTTCCAGGAAGTTTCCACTTCATGAAGTCTCTACATCACCCCCTAAATGCCCACCTATTCCAATTGTCTCTCTCTGTACTTTCTGCCTCTGTCCCTCTTCTCCCACCTGATCCTCCCTATTCCCATTTCTACCCACCCACAGTCCACACACAAAATCTATTCTATTTCTCCTTCCTAGGGATGTCCATGCATCCCCCCAGACCTCTTCTATTTATTTAAATCCCCTGAGACTATGGAATGTAGTGTGATTGTCCTTTACTTAACAGCTTATGTCCAATTATAAATACAAGCCATGTTTTTCTTTCTGGGTCTGGATTGCCTCACACAGAATGTTTTTTTTTTTTTCTAGTTCCATCCATTTGCCTGCGAATTTCATGATGTCATTTTTTTTTTCTAAAGGATAGGTAATACTCCATTGTGTAAGTGTACCACATTTTCTTTATCCATTCTTCAGTTGAAGGACATTTAGGTTGTTTTCAGTTTCTGGCTACTATTAATAGAGCTGCTATGAGCATAGTTGAGCAAGTGTCCTTGTGGTAGGATGGGGTGTCTCTTGAGTATATTACCAAGAGTGGTGTAGTTGGATCTTGTGGTAGATCAATTCTCAATTTTCTGAGGAACTGCCATATTGATTTGCATAGTGGCTGTATGACTTTGCATTCCCACCAGCAATGGAAGAGTGTTCCCCTTGTTCCACATCCTTGTCAGCATGAGCTGTTAGTTGTGTTATGGATCTTAGGCATTCTGACAAGTACAAGATAAAATCACAAATAAGTTTGATTTACATTACCCTGGTGGCTAAGGATGTTGAACATTTCTTTAAGTGTGTCTCAGCAATTTGGAATTCATCTATTGAGAATTTACTGTTTACATCTGTACCCCATTTTAAAATCAAATTATTTCATTTGGTGATTTCTTGTTCCTTGAGTTCTTTATATAGTTTGGATATTAGCCCTCTTTTGAATATGGAGTTGAATATGGAGTTGGCTATTGAATAGACAGCCATTCTGTAGGCTGCCATTTTGTTTTCTTAATTGTATCCTTATCCCTAAGGAAGCTTTTCAGTTTCATGAGGTCCCATTTACTAATTGTAGATCCTAGTACTTGCATAATTGTTGTTTTGTTCAGAAAGTTGTCTCCCGTGCCAATGTATTCAAAGCTATTCCCTACTTTCTCTTCTAACAGGTTCATTGTGTCTGCTTTTATGTTGAGGTCTTTGATCTACTTGTACTTGAGCTTTGTGCAGGTTGATAAATATTGATCTGTTTACATTCTTCTACATGAGGACATCCAGTTAGACCAGTACCATTTGTTGAAAATACTTTCTATTTTCCATTGGGTATTTCTGGTTTCTTTGTAAAAAAAAAAAAAAATCAGGTATCCATAGTTTATAGATTTATATCTGGGTCTTTGATTCAATTCTATTGATCAACATGTCTGTTTTTATGTGAATACCCTTAGACTTCCATTATTATAAAAATAAATAAATTTCATGCTCTGTAGTACAGCATGAAATCAGGAATGTTGATACCTCCAGAAGTTATTTTATTGTTCAGGATTGGTTTCATTATTTTGGGTTTTCATTTTTCCATTTGAAATTGAGTATTGTCCTTTCAAGGTCTATAAAGAATTGTGTTAGAATTTTGATGGGGATTCCACCGAATCTGTAGGTTGCTTTTGGCAGGAATGTCTGTTCTAACTTGAAGCCCAAACCAGGAGAGGGAGCCCATGCCCAACACTGCCAGGATGACCAGGATCTGGAAGCTAGATGGCTCAGGAACATAGGGTAGAGTCAAACACAACTGACAAAAAAAAAAAAAAAAGTCAGTGAAATGATTCCTAATGATATTCTGCTTTCCTCATAGATTGGTGACTAGCCCAGTTATCATTAGAGTAGTTTCCTCCAGCAGCAGCTGATGGGAGCAGATACAAGGACCCACAACCAAACATTAGGTGGAGCTCAGGGAACCCCACAGAAGAGGGGGAGGAAGGATTATAGAAGCCAAGGGTTTGAGGACTCCAGGAGAACAAGACCCAGAGAATCAATAAGCAGGGCTAATAGGGGCTCAAAGAGATTGAAGCATTAGTCATGGAGCCTGCAAGGGTATGCACTAAGCTCTGTGCATACATGTGGTTTTTAAGCTTGGGGTTTTTTGTGGACTCCTAACAGTGAGAGTAGGGGTGTGTCTGACTCTTTTGCTTGCTTGTGGAAATCTTTCCCTCCTACTGGGTTGCTTCATGATATGAGGGTTTGTTCCTAGTCTTTTTGTATCTTGCTATGCTCTGTTCAGTTGATATCCCTGGAGGCCAGCTCTTTTATGAAGGGAAATGGAGGAAGAGTGGATCTTAGCAGGTAGGGGTTATTGGGAGGAGAGGAGTGAGGAGAGGCTGTGGTCAGGATGTATTGTATGAGAAAAGAATAAAAAAGAAAGAAAACAAAATAATAAAAAAGAACAATTGTCAAAATATTTCAATTAAACACTATTCAAGGATCTAAATGGAAATAGACTCACTGTCAATTAACTATGTGTTGTTTTTTTTTTCTGACATTTTCTGACATTAAAATGGGAGAAACCTTATAATGGAAAAATTTGAAAATCTTAAAATATTAAAAGTTTTTCTCTAATAGAATCATGTATGAGTGACTGATATTTTTGCTTAATTAGGTATAGAACATCAAGAAATAATAATATGAAAATAAAGTTAGGTTTCTCACTATTTTCAATAGAGAAGTATCTCAAATTCTGGAAATATGCTTTTAGTTATTCACAATACACATTAACATAGTAAGACTCCTGAGAAGTTCTTAGTAAATACACTTATTAAAAATTGTTTTCTTTATTTTTTCTGTTAAATGATGACCAATGTCTATGTTGTTTTTATATATGTAACAATTTTACAAAAGCATGAAATAAATTAATAAAATATCCTTATATTTGAAAATGTCTCTGGAAGGATATATCAAATCTATTGTCAGAATTTTGCAAAGGGAATAATTAGGAAATATGTGAAAATTTGTTGTTGCATATATGTTTTCTAATCAATATTATTACCAGTGCATTAAGATGGTTGACATCCTAGACATGCTTAAAAATGTTTTCTAAGGCCGGGTGGTGGTGGCACACACCTTTAATCCCAGCACTCGGGATGCAGAGCCAGGTGGATCTCTGTGAGTTCCAGGAAAGGCGCAAAGCTACACAGAAAAACCCTGTCTCGCAAAAAAAAGAAATAAATAAAAAATAAAATAAATAAAATAAAAAATAAAAATTCTAAGATTTTCTTCCATATCCCAAATTTTTATCTTTATGTTTCCTAAATTTTGCCACAAGTTTTCTAAGAAATGTATGTTATTTGGTGTATCCAATTTAGCAAGAAGAAGAAACAAAAGTGTGTATGTGTGTGTGTGTGTGTTTATTAAAGACAATTTATTATTAGATTGGGTTACATGATCCATGACTTAATAGTTCCTAGTCCCACAATAGCTGTCTGCATACTTCATAGCTAGGTGAACCAATAAGTTCTCAGTCCAACAAATGAGAAGCCTCAATGCATGGAGACTGATGACACAGAAGTGGCACAACAAAAGGCTGGAGAGGCTGCTGGGTGACAAGCAAGCTAGATAACAGCAGTAATGCAAATGCCTCTTTTTTCTTTAAATTTTGTTTGTTTGTTTTGCATACCAATCCCAGTTTCCCCTTCCCCACCTTCTCTCACCCCTTCCCCCATCCTATCCACACCTCCTTTCCTCAGAGACTCCCTTGAGGAGTCAACAAAGTCTGGCATACTAATTTGAGGCTGGACCAAGCCCCTTCCCCCTTTGTCTAGGCTGAGCAAGGTATCCCATCCTAGAGAATGTGTTCCAAAAAGCCATTTCATACACCCAGGATAAGTCCTAGTCCCACTGCCAGGGGCTCCCCAAACAGATCTAGCCACATAACTGTCACTCACATTCAGACAAATGCCTCTGAAGAACATAGCTTCATATATTAGTGTATTCCTTCTTCCACTTTTCTATCCAGGCTCCCAGATCATTGCATGCTCCACCCTTATCCAAGCATGTCTTCACCCTTCAGTCTGTTGCCCACATAGTAATCATCTTTAGAAATACTTTCAGAGTCACAAAGAGAAGTGTGGTTACTAATGTTCTACTCATCTTTCAATCCAACTGAGTTGTCAATCCGTATCTATCACAGAAAGTTGCTTTAAACTATCAGTCAGGATACATTTAATTGTACATTAATTTAAGCAAACATTAATTAATTACTGACACTGCAGCTATCCAGTGATTTCACAAGAAGGGAAACAAGTTATATATGTTCAAGCAGTAACATGTCTATCATAATTGCCTTCCGCACAGTGATGGTAAGACACTATTGAGTGTAAAATACATCACTACTTCACAGATGTGACAATAAGATAATGGTCATAAAAATAAAGAAACGGTAATATCAAGCATCCTACTGAACGAGTTATGCGGCAAACATAATTTGTAAGAACATTATGGATATGTTTTGGTTGGTTAGTCATTCATGTACTGAAATATTCCAGCTTGTATAAATTGCAAAGCTAGTAAAGTAGCTCCCAATCATACCACTTATATATCATCAATATTTATTTCAATGAATTCAAGTTTATCTGAGATAACAATCACATTGAATATCAAAGAATAGAGAATTTTCTAAGTGGGTTCTGTTCTTCGTGTTAATAATTGCCATGTTTTATATCCACTCAGATAATGAATTTTCTATAGAGATTTTCAAGTTTTCTTTGTTTAGTAGAATGTTGAATAACATGAATTTTTATTTTAAAAGAATAAGTGTCCTCTAAATATGTCATTAGAAGGATTCTGTTATTTCTGCTGTTTCCTAAGTTAAGTTCTGTGACTTATTTAACTATTTAAAGTCTCAATTTCATTCTTGAGTAAAGTGGAATCAATATAAATCCACAGTGACATTATAGATATTTAATGAGAAGTGGTACACTGCTATGTTTACTACAAAAATCTATTCCATATCGAATAGTATGTCCCTTCTGCCCACATTTCTGAAGTACACTGTGGATGAATATATGAATGATTGTTTTATTTGAAAGTACTTTGAGATGGTCTTCTAAATTCTAATCCTGTAAGCTGTAATTAATAGATGATAGAAGTTACACAACATTATACATAAAGCATTCACTGTAACAGGATTTTGGAACAATACAAAATGCCGACACAATGACCAGTTCAGAGTGGCTACTTTTTTTTTTTTTTGAAATAAAATAAAAACATTATCACAGTGATAAATCTTTGTTCAGATATCAAAGACACGGAAGTGACATCTAAATATACAGCTGTATCATCCTTGGTTGATTCTGGATAAACTATAGAGCACACACAGGTGGTTCAAGTTGTAAGGTGCATTAGTATTTTCAGCTAAAGTATACTGAGCCAGGTGTTGGGGAGCAGACCTGTGACCCCAGGTCAGGATTGCTGAGGCAAGAAGGTATCCTACACAACACAGCAAAATCTGACATAAAACTAAAACCACATAATCAAAATGAATTGACGTATCTGAGTCATGTTATTATCTGTACAAACAAAATAGTAAAAGAAAAGAGGAGCGTAGTTGGTAAAACACGAAAATAAATTTCAGGTAATCAATTAATATCAAGAAAATATAAGGCGAAATATTTTAAATGATAAAAGGTACACTTAGGCAGTTTTGATATCTCAAGATATTACAAGTTTTTGTAAGCACAATGTAAAGGGCAGAAAACACAAAAAGAAAGAGTGCATGCAAGTACTGCTGCACATGTGTCTCCACTCACAGAGAACTACCTGGGAGAGTCAGTTCTCTTCCTACACCAAGTGGATTTGAGGGATCAAACGATGAAACTCAGGTTCTTGGGCTTGGCAGCAATCATCTGAACTCTCTTATGAAAGTCCATCATTATTTCAAATATATGTTGTTATTTTAAATTATGGGAATTTAAAATAATAATGATATGCAATCCAACTCTGTCAAATAAAATGGTAAGTTAAAGAATAAAATTAAAATAGTTTATGTTTTGAAGGAAAATTGTCTTCTATAGTGCTGAAATATCAATTTTAGCATATTTCTGGAGTGCAGGTGCATATGCAGTCTTACCATGATGTCTCTGAGGGCAGGTTCTGAAGCTTTCTACAGATACCAAACTGCAGATGCTCATGTTCTTGACATGAAACAACACAGAGCCATCATATAATTGAAAGTTCTTTCATATCCTTTTAATGATCTCTAGATTACTCATATTGCTAATATAAATGCTGTGTAACTAAGGTTGTACTTCAGGGAAGAATCACAAAAGGATTGTACATATTCAGCATGGAGTGTCTTTTTCCAATAATCTTTACTTTATGGCTTATTGAAGCTTCAAGTGTCAGATCCTACAGATCCTACAGCCTAAAGTCAGTACATGAACTATCATATTTTCTTTCTAGAAATTATTCTTCTGAAATAATCAAGGATATTATAAAAACTGTACAAATTTCTTGATTATAAAGTATAAAATTGGAAATATTTTTAATGTTTAATTATAAGTGTCTTAGTCAATGTTCTATTGCTGTGAAGACATACCATGTCCATGAAAACTCTTATAAATGAAAGCATTTAATGGGGTTTGCCTACAGAGGTTTTGTCCATTATCAGCATGGCAAGAAGCATGGTGGCACACAGGTAGACATGGTGCTGGAGGAGGAGCCAAGAGTTCTACCTCTGGATCAATAAGCAGCAGTAAGAGAGAGACTGGGCCTGCCTTGAGCATTTGAGACCTCATAGCCCACTCACAGTAGCACATTTCCTCCAACAAGGCCATGCCTCCTAATCCTTCAAGTAGTGACACTCTCTGATGACTAAGCATTCAAACATGAACCTATGGGCCATTCTTTTCAAACCACCACAGTAAGAGACTTGTTAAATAAATTATCATGTTTGTATGTGAAATAAATTATTGTTTTTGTTAACCTATAAAACCCATTGTTGTTGCAGCATTAAAACACCCAGCTAGAAGAGGTTGGGAAAATACAGGTATAAAAAAATGTAGCTAGATTTCATCAATCCATACTATATGCATGTGCTGAAATGTCATGCTGAACTCCATTAATACGTATGGTTCGTGCATGTGAATAAATATATTTTAGTTAAACTCCTTGAGTAATATAGAACATTTTCTTACAGGAGATTTTGGTTGACTTGGAAAATGTTGATGACATGTTGTTTTAGAAAAAGACCATGTTGCAAATGCAAATTATAAATTGATTTTTGCAAGAAAAGTTGTATCTATATTTTTATATATAAATAAAAAGTGCCTGCAAGCAACACTGTAAGGATAATAGTGAAATACTACAGATGATCTTTACATTTGTTATATTTATTTTGTGTTTTAGTATTATTTGAATATGAATATATTGAATATATTGAATATGAACTTTATAACTAATTTTAAGAAACTCAGGAAAATTAATGCATAATAAAAATGCAAATTATAACAACATAACAAAGCCCAGAGAGTTTCCAGGTAGATTAATAGCATGACCAGCATGCCAGTATGCACTCTGTATTTTTGGTGATGACTGGAGAACCCTGTCTTGAAGCTGAGGACAGAAACTATATATAGAGACAGCATAATTTATAGTCCATTTGTTTCAACTGCTATCAAAATGATCTTTGGTTAAAAAAAAGCTACTGTACACATCTATGTTTTAATTTTTCATCAATTCATTGACTATGATATCTTTATTAA
Organism: Peromyscus eremicus; assembly: GCF_949786415.1. Classification (NCBI taxonomy): domain Eukaryota; kingdom Metazoa; phylum Chordata; class Mammalia; order Rodentia; family Cricetidae; genus Peromyscus; species Peromyscus eremicus. The sequence continues at coordinate 33,987,836 of NC_081419.1, forward strand.
TAAATTGAACTGATGTTTGAGGTGATGACCTAGAAAATTCAGCCTCAAGACCTTCTCTAAATTTTATGTATGAATATGAGCCAGAGTTAAATACATTGAGCCATTCTTTGATACTTGGATATTGTTTATCTACAGACACTGTAAAATCTATTATGATCACTAGACTAAAATTATGGTAATAGCAGGAAATATGAATTAAACATATAATTACTGCATTATAGCTGAGACAATTAACGTGTTATTATAAATGTGTCCTGTGACATCTTGAGTGTTCAGAGCTCTGAGTCATTTTCATATACATAATGAAAGGACAAATTCAGAGTGGATTAAATGAGAAGCTTTGAATTAAAACAACCAGAATTCAAAGCAAACTTCTGATGTATAGTACTAAGTACTATAAGATAGGATAATCATTTATAGGCTTTAAAATATCTTTTGCTGTTATTATTTCACTTAAGAAAAAAGTGCAAATCTCTATTCATAACGCTTTGAGTGTAATTTCTCAAAGTAAATAACAAAATAAAAGGTTGTTTTCTGTTCATTCTAAAGTTATCAAATATCAAAAATAAATTCTTCACCTAAACATTAACTGCTTTACCCTTTTCATGTGCAAACACATAGTTAATATGACATTACTTCATACAACTCTGATTGGCTACATAGCCTTGACTGTTGTGCATAGAAAGGAATGGGAATATAGCTCTTGTATCGTATATTTTAAGTCAGTTTTTGGTGTTTCATGTATTTTATTTTAATTAGTTATAATAACACTAGTGTATGTGGGGCTGTACTTTATTAACATTTTCATAGTCTCACATAATAATTCTAATTTGTAAATTGTATTTTGCCAATTGGAGCGCTAATGATTTACTTAAACATTCTGTACTCAAGAAAAACAACTTCTTCCTCCACTCTAGTGATTTTGCAAAATACATTCACACGTTTAACATTCCAAGGTTTAACATGGAATTAAGGCATTTTGTCCTCCTGTCTTCTGGAAAAGAGGAACCCAATCTCTAACACTAACTAAGTATCCACTGGGGAAGAACTTACCTGAGATAATTATGATTTTCAATCTAACACCTGTTTAAAAATTTGAACCACAATTGCTCAAAGTATATGAATTTGATGCTGCTATACAACACATTTAGAAATGATGAAGGGCAGGTTATTAATAAAATCTATCAACCATTTCTAACAAAGCTACCCCAAGATCCACAGACTAAAATTCTAATGTTAGGTATGAGAAGCCCCCTTTAGTGTTCTTGGTCAGGGAAGTCCAAGAGACTCCCAGGACATAAGCTAATGGTGTGGTCCTTGATTGCTTCACAGAGGTTGAAGTTATATCCTTACTGCTGAAGAAACAGTGGACTTCAGACACATTAAATGGAAGCGCAAGCTGGATCTGACCTGAAAGTCTCCTTCCAAGAGACTAGCTTTTACGGTACCAGAGGTACCATTGAAATTTCTGAGGGAAAAAAAAAAACAGCCAATAGTTCTAGCTATCTATAATGCCTGTGAAGAAAAATGACCGACGTTAACGCAGTAGTGGTATAAATATCCTAGTGGTGTAACCAGCTCTCTAGTTGGATTCCGGGGGCAGTTAACAAGAGGCAAATCGTGCCTCATACCGGAAAACTAGCCAACTGGGGCCAGAAGGTTATAGATTTTGAGGAGAACCTACAACCACAATTTTACTAAAGTAGCATAATATTTAACTGCATTTTGTACCCACAAGTTAGTGTAGCTATTCTCCTTCATCAAGAAATGTCTCTTTGCAACATAGGAAAACCATAACAGAAAACCACAGCCAATCAAAATTCAGGAAACAATTAATTGGGCCAGGTCCAGCGTCAACTGATACACACACATCCCTTCCTGCAGAGAAGTTCCTTAAATATGAAGGAAAACAACTCAAAATAGCTTCAGGAAACTCCTAAAAATGATCACTTCACTGGGCTGCTCCTTGCCAGAGTAAACATCAATGGTGAGAGTCCTCAGATAAGCAATCTGCAAAAGCGACTCAGACAAGTCAAGCTGCAAAGAAGATTCAGAGAGCAGACCAGGTGCCGGGAAGAAGCAGAAACCAGCTGAGCTCACTGGAAGAGGTTTAGACAAACTGAGTCATGTAGAAATAACACCCTGGAACCTGTTGAGCTAAGTGCATGCTATGCAGTGCACTCCAGGTTCCCAGTTTTGTGAACTGTTACCCCTGCTGGGAGTGAGCTTTGGTGATGTAGCTGTCTTTGAGTCATTTCTGTTCCAGTGAGGAACTCCTTATTCATGTTCCTGTAAGTAACCCCGGAACATCATTGATTCACCAAGTTGTATACTTCGGTCTGTTGCTGGCTCACATTTTAGAGTGATTAGATGTATATATAGCATCTCACTAGGTAAAGTTTTATCATGTAAAAACAATCCACACAACTCCTGTACCTAAAGCTCAGGAAACATTATGAAGTAGGAGGTAGAAAGATTTTTAAAGTTGGAGGAGCAGGAAGTTTGTGGTCTGCTGTGAGACGGTGTCTCATACAAATGTCAGGAAAGGTATACCCATGAAGTCTCAAAAACATGGCCACCCAAGCAAGACCTGAATAAGGACAACCAACAGACATGCTAACATGGAAGTGGGAAATCTCATGGTTCCCCAACCTGAGACAAAGAACTATAGATAACTTAGGAATGATGAAAGTGGGAGAAATCATCTTCTCCTGGAAAAAGTCCTCTAACTGGTTATCCAATACCACATCATCAGACCTGAAATTATCTATATACAAGTAACATTATAAGAACTGAACAGGTTGTATTATATATCTGGGAGTGAGTATGTGTGTGAACATAAATTTGAGGGACAGCAAGGAAGGTACCTGGCAGGGGTTAGAGGAAGGAAAAGGAAGGGGAAATGATATAATTATAAAATAATTCCAAAAACTAAAAAGTTAAATGCCTACCTATGTGATATCATTTACTTATTAATCAAGTATGCAAACATGTCAATAATTTAAATAGCTCTATAACTCAATTTTAACCTCATTGTCAAATCCTTCTCAGAGTTCCTGAAAACCTCATTGGAAGACATGCCATAAAACCTGCCAAGTTTTCTAAGTTTCTTTGAAAAGTACTAATTCATTAAGATATAATCAGCACCAATTTCTCACCCTTGTATTCGTCTATTTAGCAAATTTTCACTACAGTGTGTTTCTTTCTTCCCTTGCTATTTTCTTCATATCTTTTCTGGTAGAATGTAATCAAAAGTAGTGTGACTTCCTTCCCTTCTTCTCCCCTCCTCTCCCCTCCCGTCCCCTCCCTTTCTTTATCTCCCTTCCCCCTTGTATTTCTCACATATATACGTGTGTGTGTGTTTATGAAGGCTAGTTAGATATAAGTGTGGAGGTATGTGTTGATTTTTCTTATTCCTACATGGATGTTATTGTCTGAGACCTACTTACACAACAGCTTCTGAATCTCCAGGATTAACTTCTCTTTACATTTACCAATACAGAATAAATAGAACTTCAACTTCCTAGTAGTTCCAGCAACTTTTCTCAAAATGTACTTCTTTCCTTTTCTATTCATTTGTTTAGGTAGTTAATTTTGTTTGAGTGCTTCAGAGGCCCTTTACTGAGCTAATCAAGATCGGGTTGTATGCAAGTTTGAATAATGGTATGTCTTGATTGCCTTAAGTGCCATTTAAATTCTGGCCTCAAAAACATGCCCTGGGAGCTTGTAAGAAATGCAAACTCCCGGGTCTGAACTGGACTAACAACATTTTTAACAATATTCTCTGGTGATATAGTTTTAGTCTGTGTCTCTATATGAAGCTAAAAAGGCATGGAGAGAAAGGAGTTTTATCTCACACAAATTGAAAATCAAGGAGGAATAGTTTCTCAAAGAAAACTCATGTTTATGATACAGAACAGATTGGATGTTAAACATGCAAAAGACACTAATATTTTTAGCCTTTTGTATTACATAGTAAGTATTGCTGTATGTTGATTACTGTATTAGGCATTTTCCAGGAAATAATTAGTATTCATAGTATCCTATAACATATTAATAATGAGGTACTTTAGGCTTCAACAGATGAAATAGTGTATCCCAAATTCTTATTGGCAATGATCAAATGAAGCAATATTATATTATTAAGTCCTAATGAGTAAAATGGAGGAAAGCTGAGCAAGTGAGGGATATAGAACATGGACAAGAATGAGGAGAGGAAGTGATCCATTTAGAAAAGTGCATGAGGGTGAGCCTGGAAAAGCAAAGTTTGAGAAAAGACATACACCAGGTAGAGGACAACTCAAAAGTCCCAGATCAATGTTCCAGACAGAAAGAAAGATAATTGGCTGGGAGTGAGCTAGACACTTCTGAAGAGAAGCAATGATAAAAAAAATCAATGCAGTATACTAATAATGAGACATTTCATGATGATTTTCAGGTGATGATCAGAGACGTCCAATTATTATGATGGAAAATCCCGGAAACCTTTTGAGTTGGGAAATGGTATTTGATTATTTCGTTAAGTGTATTATTTTGAGTGCATGCAGTAGTGAACAAATGATCAATAGAAGTATCTCAGATGTTAGGAATGGGTTAAGAGGTAACTGTAATGGTAGGTCTAAGATTGAAGCCATAAAAGGCAGAAAATATGCCATGAACGTAAAACAATAAATAATTATTTCAAATAGTTTGCCATGAGACACTGTGCTAATCATGGAAATTGAGAGCCTAGGCAGTGAAGCAATTAGAGAGGCCAGCTTTGGTCTTGGTGAGTTTGAAATGCCTAATAGAGATCACAGTGACATTGCTGGAGAAACCATTGAGCAAACGACTTTGGAGAGGTTTGGTTTAGAGATACAAGTTTGGGGAACAAGTGAGTTGGTGTTGCAAACCACAGTACTCATCCAGGTTCTATATCACAGTCACTGATATAGTCAGACAATCACACAGACACGAAAAAGTCCTGCTACCTTGTCGTTTCACCAGTGAATACAAGGCCATTACTACCCCTGCAGTAGAGGAATACAGAGCTGGAGAGGTTTATAGCCACTCTTCAAGCTTTATGACCATGAGGAATGCATTTCCCTAACTCCAACGGTTTATTGATCAGTCCCAGTCAAGTGTCCCAACCTAACTGGAAGACTCAGAATGTGAAGTTGTAGCATCTGCTGGATCCTAGTGGTTTCTATGCAGTATTTCATTTCTAAGTAGAAAAGCAAGGCTGTAGAACAGTGGTTCTCAACCTTCCTAACGCTTGTAGTGACCCCACCCATAAATTTATTTTCATTGCTACCTCATAACTGTAATTTTGCTACTGTTATGAATCATAATGTAAATATTTTTTGGAGATAGAGGTCTGGTAAAGAGGTCATGAACCACAGGTTGAGAACTGCTATAGAGGGGGAAATCTCTTACCAAATATTGAGATAAGCTACAATAATATGCATTTTTGAAGTTACTTTAACGTAATTATGTAAGACAAAGCCAAATTCAAAAGCAGGTGTTTTTTCTTAATAATCTTTTGTTTTCTACTCCTTATCCAATCCAGTGTGAGCATTTGTGCTGTTTCTGATCTATTCTAAGGTGATATGCAAATAAATCTTCAAATATAACATTTATTTGGAAAACCACTAATGAAACCTTTTTTTTTTCTTTTTTAAGAAAATAAATCCTGAAGTCAGTATTACTCAATCATAATTCTGAAAAGTTAGAGTGTGGATATTAAATAAATCATTTCAGTTAGCTTTATCTACCACAAAAATGAACCCAGACCACTAAAGTTGCTACAGAATTAAAGCCAGGGAGGGTTCAGTACTTTCTTTCTAGACTTGATAGCATCCCTTTATAATTTTGAAGGCTACGTTTTATGTCATTTTAACCACTGTAACTCTTACTACAATATGCCATTCTTTCCCTCATCATTTTTTTCAATATGTGACATGTTTTTGAGTCTCATTATTTCAAGGCTACATCAGGTTGGAAGTTATGGATAAAAAGATTTTAAGACAGACATTGTCTCTTAAAAATGGAAACAAAACAATTATGCTTTCTTTCCAGAGACCAGTTTAAATAATCAATATTTCTTTTAAAAGGAATTGGTTTTGCTGCTGAAGTGTCATCAGAATGCTCTACAACAATACTTTGGCATTTAATTGAAATGAAATAAGAAAGATTCTCAAGAGATAAAGGATGTACAGCCAGTGGATAATGGGCTTTGGAGTGGAGTTGCTTTTGAAAGCCGTGACCTGATGATGAGGCTTGTCACAAAAACCGGGTGTCTAAGCAATTGTTGCTTACTTTACAGTGGCTCACAGGCTTTGCTTCTTTGTTGGGATATAATAGTCTAAATACTATATTTATATGTGTGTGTGTGTGTGTGTGTGTGTGTGTGTGTGTGTGTGTTAGCATCTGATAGTCACTGACCTTAAGTAAGTTAATTATTGAGATATTTACAAAATAATGTAATAAATAATTGCTATTTTGACACAGTTATTTAATCATTTCAGTCAAATGCTGTTTTTAATATGAAAAATAATGAGCAAATCAAATTACTATTGTATGGCTTATATAGAAATTCATAGTATTATTGTTTTTGTTTCTGAAAGAAAACATCTTTCAATGACCACCAGTGAGATAGTTATATTAATTCAAATGGTATGTTGTTATTTAAATTAAAGTTATACGATTAAAAAAATAGAGCAGAATAGATGGATATACCCCTTTCCATTGTTTATGCTGGTTTCTTAATGTTTACTTATTTATTAATTTTTCCAAGGCCTTGAGGTGATGTTTGATGGTTCAATACATAATGAACACAGTCTATAGTAAGCTCAGATAGAAGTACAAGAAGAAAAATATAGCATATGTATGGTCCATTATGAAGATCATATTTACATAAATTTCCCATAAACTCTTCTGATGGAGAATAAATAAGTCTATAGGGAAAATATGAGCATTAACAAAGCAATGAAGTTTTCATTAGGTAGAAACAGAGGCATTATATAGTTAAGCTTTGCTTATTAGATACTAAATTAACACCAGTTTATATTTAGCTGATGATTTTTTCAATCTAAGAATTACAAGTACTTTGCAACAAACGTTTGCATTTCAAAAGTCATAAGCAATAAAAGAACCATTTTTCTATATCTATTGAGTGTACTAATTGGATGGCAGTGAGAAAGCCAGCTAGTGGCAACTGTACATGTGTTTGAGTTTTGCGGAACTGTAAAGAAAACTGATAGCTTAGTAAACAGATTGAAATAGTGCTAAAATAGCACAAACTGATTTGTATTTTTCTGAAACATTCCAGGTGTTGTCAAAGTGGATTATGGAGATGTGTCAGTCAGAAAAACACTAAGGGAAAATCTGAAGTGTAAGCCTTTTTCTTGGTACCTAGAAAACATTTATCCGGACTCCCAGATCCCAAGACGTTATTACTCACTTGGTGAGGTATGAATTATTTATTTTGCTTAAGTTATAAATATATTTTGCAAATGGAGCAATTTATAAGGAGCTCAATATTTTTTCATGTTATGAATAAAATACTGTAAGGGTTTTTCAATGGATCTATTTTAAATGACCCCCCCCCCCTCTCTCTCTCTCTCTCTCTCTCTCTCTCTTGCTTTTTCCCAAGGACAATGAAGGTCTTCAATTTAGGAAACTCTAAAGAAAGGGGAAGTTAAAGTTTGAGCAAACAGTATTTTCTTGTTTCTTTACCAACAGACAGTGTTTTGGCCAATTAAACTTATTCTCTTAATTGTTTCTGTGAACTCCGAAGAGCTTTTGCTTCTGAGTGTTAGAACCATTAATATCATCTGGATTGAAAGCAAAACTGAGTAAACCACTAAAATTATGTAGCCACAAATTTTGATACAATAATATGTTTGAACAATAAAATGTATTTCCAAAACAAAATATGAGATTGAAAAGTTTGTCATCAGTTATATTTTTAATTAATTAATTAATATTTATTTTACATCTTGACTGGAGTTTCGCCTCCCTCCTCTACTCCCACTCTTTCTCCCTACCTCCCTTCTTCCCCATTCCTCCATCCACTACTCCTCTGTTTCTGTTCAAAAAGGGGCAGGCCTCCCATGGATATCAACAAATAGCATATCAAGTTGCAGCAAGACTAAGCACTTCCCCTTGTATTAAGGCTGGACAAGGCTATCCAATATTCAGAATAGGTTTTCAAGAGCCAGTGAAGCATTAAGGATGGCCCCTGTTCCCATTGCTAGAGTCCCACAAGTAGATCAAGCTACACAACTGTCACACGTATGTAGAGGCCCTATGTTGGTCCCATGCAAGCTCCCTGGTTGTTGGTTTAGACTCTGTGAGTTCCTATGAGCCAGGTTAGTTGTTTCTGTAGGTTTTCTTGTGATGTCCTTGACCCCTCTGGCACCTACAAAACTTCCTCCCTCTCTTCAGCAGGATTCCCCAAGCTTGGCCCAATGTTTGGCAGTGGGTCTCTCTGTCTGTTTCCATCAGTTACTGGATGCAGGCTCTCTGATTTTTTTTGTAAATTACCTTAAATGTCTGGATCAATAGAGATAGATGGATTCCTTCAACTGTTCTAATAGTCAATCTGTTTAAGTAAGACAAAATAAATGTCAATATCCTTGGAAAATTTTGCACAGAACACTGAAACATGTAAGTTGGATCTTAGTGTTATAAGATGGATTTGACATTGATAGGAGTGTACCATTCACATTTATAAAATATTTAATTACTCAATGTACATAATTGGCTTCAGAATTACACACATACACATAAGAATCAACTGCTCAAATTATGATTTATTTCCTTTATTATATATGCTCCCTATTTGTAGTTTTCTGCTTACTACTGAACACATTTCTGATTCAAAACTAATTTAATATTGATTATGATAAAATCATTTGACCACAAATAATATAATTCACTTAGGAAATATTTAACAAATGAGTTTAGTTTTTAATTATCATTTTGTAGATCATAATACTAAAATATATAATAGCTAACCAGGTTCAATCTAGTATATTTGGTGGTCATACTTTATAGAAAGAAGGCAATGAAAGAAAATTTTACTCAAATTGAGTGGAGGTGAGTTGTTTTTAATGACTAATGTGAAGTGCCTTCCCAATGCTCTGTTGCCCAAATTTCTATCCTCCATCGGTTTTTGCCCTGTCTTTGTGTAGAATCCCAGTTTTCATGTATTTACCCTGGATTGTGTAATGAAAAGTATTATGTGTAGTAATACAAATTTTGACATGTGTGGTTTCAGTCACTCATTAGTTCTGCTTTGTTTTTTAGGAGAGGGTATTGTAGCTGTTCCTTTCTAATATGTAATATACGCAAGTTAACATTGATTTCACAGAGGTTTATGCTCAGAATATAAGAGAATGTATTTTAACCTAGGACACTCCTCCCACACAAGCTATGATAATCCACTGATAATCTCTATAAAAATGTTTAATATTCTCATCTCTTTATTGAACAATCTAATTAATCATGGAATTCAATCTACCCTTTAAAAAGAGCAATTGTTTCTTTTCTAGATAGAAATTATTATTCCCACTTTCTCAATGACACATGATAAGAAATTACTGCCTCCCTTTTAGCCATGTTGGTGGAGACAATCAAAGAGGACTTTTGGGAAACTCACTGGGGCCACCATTTACTCCTGAAAAGATTGAACTTTATTTGATTAAACAAAACTAGATGTTTACACCAAAATTAAAAATTCAATTGTAGGCTTTGTGCATATCAAGGAAACCTAATTGACTTCCTTTAAAAGTAAAATTCAGTGTAGGCAAATTCCTCTCAGTAGTGTGGTAAGTTTGAATTATTTATCTTCTGTAGTGAATCAAGTACCTAAACTTGATATAAAAATATTCTCAAAAAATTTCAGTGATTGATTTGGGGTCTTTGCAATGTACATAGAATAAGTAGCATTGGGGATTGAGAAAAGTCCCAAGACCTCAAGTCAGTCAAGGGAAGGCTCATATCCCTTAAAGCTGGTTTGTCACTGTTCTGACACTGCTCTAGTGGCTTCCATTAATTTTACTGTTTTCAAATGACAATACTTTCCTCGATCTAGGTAGGACTTTTTTTTTTGCTCTTGTTTTTTACTTTTCTTATAATCATACATAAAAGAAAATAACTGCATTTGATTCACTACAATATTTTTATTAAATAAAATCTGAGTCTTTTTTTTTTTTTTGATTTTTCAAGGCAGGGTTTCTCTGTGAAACAGCTGTCCTGGAACTCACTCTGTAGACCAGGCTAGCTTTAAGCTCACAAAGATCTTCCTGCCTCTGCCTCCAAAGCACTGAGATTAAAGGCGTGTGCCACCACCAACCAGCCTGAGTCCTGTTTCTTGTGCTAAGAACGCAAATCCAAATTAAAAAGAAATGGACAAATCCCTTCACTCTAGAGCCATTCTACTGAAGCTGAGAGAGGATGCAGGGGTGAGAAGAGGCAATCAAACAGGCCAAGGAAATCAGTGGAAATCGAAAGTGCCCCACATGAGCTACATAGCATGCTACGGTCTTACTCAAACACCCAATAAGTTTACAACATCTTTGAGATGTATTAAGTTTTGAGCTTCCTGAGATATTAATGTACTGCAGTTTTCCATTTTAAAACCAAGTTTCAAAGAAATCCAACACAGCATCTGTATCCATGGAAACAGAAAGGCTAATTCAGCAAGCTCTCCTCAATTCAATTTCACTTAACCATGTATACATAATTTAAGATGGGCATCTTGATAATGAGTTAGTGTTAAACTGCTAATGAGCAAAAGTCATATTTGAGGCTTTTTCTTTCTTACCCCCATCATGTCTTTCATTCTACATGAGGGACTTTCTCTCTAATAGCATTCCAAAGTGTCCGATGTAGAAGCTATTTGTTATCCAATTATTTTTTAATCTAATCATGTACTTCTCCCTTAATTTCTAGTGACTTTTTAACCATTTAACATTTTGTATAGTTTCAGTTTTGTAAAAGGTCTATATGTTTAATGTTGTTCTGTTGATAAAAGCAAACATTTCCCCATCAATCAATTTTTCTTTATAGCTTTCTTTATTCTTTTGGTGATTATCATATGTAAACACCAGAATCAACATGAGTAAACTTATTGATGTCAGACATCATTATCTTACTGTCTTATGTTTATATCTTACTCAGATAATTGAAATATTATTTTACTCAGCTCACAAATTATGTGCAATTGACAATCAGATGTTAAAAGCTGTGCAATTGCTTTGAACTCAAACCTTTAAGTAACTTAATGCAGCATGTGCCTTTTAGACTCAGTAAGCAGATCGTAATGGAATAAGGAGGTTGAGCCCTTTGCAGCATTAAATTCTCTCTTAAGTAGCTCTTTAGCTTATGTAGATTTAACATGACAGGTTCAGACATTCTAAATATAAGGACTAATTCCTATACAAGATTAAAATAAATAACCTTCTAAAAACAGTGCGTTGGCCCAAACTCTTGAGCTTTGACAGGGTAGCAGTCTATATCTATTGTGAGATATTTGGAACCAAGGACTATTGAAGTTAAAAGCATGAAAAGCAGGATTTCTGGAGCCAAGTGACTTAACCCTTGGTACTTAAAATTTCCATCTGCATTCTGCCTGGACATGTTTGGGCATTGGTCTGTGTACTTTGAATTGTGCCGTTGACCTCAGCACTTTTCTTCTTAGGTCTTTTAACCACATCAGCTAGTTAATGTCCTTATATGCATGGTATTATATTTCTTAAATATATTTGAAGAACAAACCTAAATAGATAAAAATAGACACCTGTAAAGCTGTGAGGCTGTAGGGATTATGGATAAATTCAGTTACTAACAAGTGTGGAAGCTAAAGTACTTAAAGCCTTACCATCTCTGGTAATCAGATTTATTTATAGATTCACAGTGTTCTTGACCCTTTAATAAGATAACCCAGTAAAATAACATCCCATTCTATGTCAGACACACAAATGTAGGTATTCTCTAGCCATGCATTAATTCTAAAATCTTGGGGACCCAGAAGCTAATTTTCATTTAGAATAAATGAGTATGCACATCTGTACATTTCATATTTCTGAGAATTTAGAGTAGAATTCATTCCAATTTTATTAAATAGATATTGATACAAATAAACTATATAGAGTTTGGGATATGAACAATGTAAATTTGGCCTTGTTAAATACATAAACTCTTTGCTTATCCTTCTGATCCAATAAATTTATGGGTATATATTACAATTAATATATATATATATGCAACAAAGCATTTATAAGATTAACATTACAATACAGAGTCAGTATAAGTATTTAATATATGTTAAGTAATGATAAGTTAGATTATGCCCAATTAAAGGATAAATGTGTTGTGATTTATATTTTCCGAAGTTCTTATTCAAGTGTAAGTGATGTTATCCTTTATTTTTAGAATGGATATTTTAATGTAAAGATTGATTGGTTGGATGGGGACAATCCCTCTATTTTTAGACTAAACTCTCCGCTTGGCAGTCCAGCTGAGGGGATAAAAGCTAATTACTGCTAAGAGAGCTTCTGGTGTGCAGAAGAAACTGTGTAATGGCTTGCTGACTTCCAGCATCAGCAATAAAGTGACAAAACAACACTCTCATTTTTATCCTTAGGAATTATTTCCAAGCAATAAAAGATTATGTGTAAACAAAGAAACCGCAAAGCAGACAACCAATTAAAATGAACCAATTAAAATGAGACATGCCTTGGTCTTACGCTATGCCGCCAAAGTGTAGTTTGACATATCACAGCACAGAAAATAAGTCAAAGAATTTCTAGACCTCCAACCTCCACAGTGCTTTGGTTATTTTGATGTAGAGCACATAACACACATATAAGGGATTCATAATGGATAAAGTTCCTTACTGGTTGATTGCCATTTCTTTTTATTTATTTATTTATTTATTTATTTATTTATTTTATTTTGCAATACAATTCAGTTCTACATATCAGCCACGGATTCCCTCGTTCTCCCCCCTCCCGTCCCCCTCACCTTCCCCCCAGCCCACCCCCCATTCCCATCTCCTCCAGGGCAAAGCCTCCCCCGCAGACTGAGATCAAGCTGGTAGACTCAGTCCAAGCAGGTCCAGTCCCCTCATCCCAGGCCAAGCCAAGCGACCCTGCATAGGCCCCAGGTTTCAAACAGCCAACTCATGCAATGAGCACAGGACCCGGTCCCACTGCCTGGAGGTTAAGACCTTGTCCAATTCTTTCCCAGTGATTCCCTTTAGAAGCACACACTTTACTGTGTACCAAGTTGTTTGTGGGTCTCTGGTTTTACAATCACATACAGTACAGTATGTCTATGTAGGTCAAAGTAAAACTTCTAAGAGTCTATTGTCTTCTACCAAGTAAGTTCCAGTGATAGAAGCTAGGTCTTCAGGATTGGAGGCAAATGCCTTTACCTGCTGAGCCATCTTACTGGCCCTTCTTCTAGTCTACATAACTGGTTTCCAAACTCTATTTCTAAATGATTTATGACAAATATAATTATAATTATTGTCTTTCATTGCCTCTGATCAATAATAGCTCTTTTCTTGTCTGTCCAGGTCTCCTTAATAATACTCACTTATTGGAAAGTCAAGACTGGCACTTCCCAACTTCACTATAATAACTATATTTGTTACTTTTGAAAACACTAGTTCAGTGTTTGTCATTTCATTGGCATAATGGCAGATAAATCTTGATTTTCACCTTAATTAGATTTAAAAGCTCCTAGGAAGTTAATGAAGCACACTGTTGGGTTTGTCTGTACATTTTATTTCTATGAAGAGTAAGATAGAAAGGAACATCTTCCTAAATGTGGACTGCATCAGCCACAGGCTGGGGATAGAAGATGAAATGAAAGAGAAAAAAGGGGAAGTGGACAGTGTAGGTACTCTTTCTGCTTCTTGGCTGCCATGTTTGATCTTCTCTGCTCATCCACACCGGCTCCACCATGAAGGAAGAAAATCCCTGAAACCATCAGTGAAAACCATCTTTTCTTCTTTGTGTCACTTTGTTTAGGTATTTTTGACAAAGTGACAAAGACAGAAGGGAAAAATTAACATAGCATGTAATAGGTAGGCACACATAAGTAAGTGACTTCTATTATGGTAGAGATGGGCTGGCTTTATAAACCAATATAAAGGCTTAGCTTCAGCTTCTGTAAGTGTGCACAGATTGCAGACTGATTTGTCCCTGCAGACATTAATCTAAGTTCATTCTGACAAGTTTTCTAAACCAGCCATCCATATCTATTTCTATTCTCCCAGCTTGACAGACTTCACTCTATTTCAGATACAATAACCACTTTGTGCTACATTTGGAAGGACAAGTGATACTACTTGCACATAAATTAAGAAGCCAAAAGCATGGTTGTAACTTCAAAAATAGGACAGGCTTCTACTAATAAAAATAGATCTGTTCTGGAATTCTTTTGAAATGATATCATCCAACTTAAACAAGATCACCAGGACACAGGCTAAAAATGAAAACTTGAAAGAAAAGCAAAAAGAAAAGAAAACATGGTATGACTTGGACAACAAAATAAAGCAATCAGGTAGATTCACAGACTCCAAAATAGGAGGCACCACATTCATCACTGGCATGACATTGTCATCTTTGCAGAACAGGAGGAAGAAATGAGGGGTCAGACAGAAATTAAGCCAGGATAATTCCAAACTCCAGCAGTTTCTGAGGAGCAATTATTTCCCACTAATTTAAAAATAGTAGCTGAACCTGGGAAGGGCCTTTCACATACAGGTGAGCTCTCCACTTTATAATCTGAAGGGTCTCAGCATTGTGTCACCTGTGGATTCTTGAAACTCTCTACCTGCAGTCCCCCTTTTAAGAGAAACCAAAGAACAAAGTCAAAATCTAGGAGGAAAGGACAAAGGGGAAAGTAAAATGAGAGGTTCAGACAAAAAAATTAAAATTATGAAATGAAGAATGAACCTAATTAGTCTTATTAATAAAAACCAGGAGTCAGATATCTGGGTAGAAGCTGAAAGATCAGAGAAGCAGAGTAGCAGCCACTAGAGACTTCTTACCTCTCTGAATCCTCAGACCAAAAGTGCTGAGATCCTATTTCCACCCCCAATTTATCACTTCTCTCTGCCAAGCCTTATTACTTCCTGTTTCCTGTCTGTACAGACCTCCAGACCTCTTTGGTTACCTAGTACCTAGCTCTATCCTCTAATCTCCAGAGAAGCTTTATTTGTCAGAACACAAACAAAATATCACACATCAATGAAAGGCTAAAAAAACAACAACTAAGAGATTAAAATAACAGTAGAGGCTTTAAATAGACAATCTTTAAAAGTACAGAGAAGGCGAATCTCCAGATGAAGTAGAAAATGACTCCTTATCAACCTTCCCACTTAAAAGTTAAGGAAAATAGAATTCAGGCAAAGCAAGAAAAAAAAACTAGAAAAAAATATATAAAAGAATGAATGCTAAACAACTCTATAATCAGCAGTATGTATCATTATATATACTGCAAACAGGTTGAAATTTTAGATGCAACCTAATTATTCAGAAGAAACTAAAACATAAAGTAAATGTTGTAAACTGTGATATAGAAAAGAACAATAACATCCAAATTTAGCAAACCTCTAAGATACATCACTAAAATATAGGAAATTATAGAAATTAAAGAACAAATAATCTCAGAAGTAATTGCTTAACAACTAAGAACACATTATCCATAACCTTTAAACAGAAAAACCCATTATAGTTTTAAGGGTAGAAAAGGAGAAAAAATTAAATGACAAAGAAATTTTAAAACTTTGATAAAATTTGTTAGACACAGAAGATAATAAACAATACCCAAAGCAACATTTCCTGAATATAAAAATCAGCCTAGTGAAGTAAAATGAGCATTATTGAGTGTAATTCAAGGAGCCAGTCCTGAAAATTGAATCTTTATTGTGAAAAGGAATAGTATACACAGTATTTTCCATAGTATGAAATACCAAGATATTTTGAGGCAAAAAAATCTGCTAGACTTTCAAGCAGTAAAAACAATTTGATGTCTAGGAATATTTATTCTCGTAAAATTGATGGGGAGCAAACCAGATTTTCACTGGACCTTTCAAAAGTAACCCTTTATGCTGGAAGTAAGTAGACCAGCATTTTGTATAACCTCAAAGCCATATGTTGCCAGGCAAGGACTTCTGATTCACCAAAGTGATTTTCAAGTACAGAGACCGCAAGATTGCCTTGCACATATATGAACTCAGAAAAACTCCAAAAAGCCCATTCATGCAGCAGGAATGGATCCTGATCCCACTGCCATGCGCCCCTTAAGCAGGTCAAGCTAAACAACTATCTCACCTATGCAGAGGGCCTAGTCCAGTTCATGGAGGCTCCACAGCTATTGGTCCACAGTTCATGAGTTCCCAGTAGTTTGGTTTGGTTGTCTCTGTACATTTTCCCATCATGATCTTGATGCCCCATTCTCATAGAATCTCTCTTCTCTCTCTTCGACTGGACTCCTGGAGCTCGACCTGTTGTTTGGCTGTGGATCTCTGCATTGCCTCCATCAGTTACTGAATGAAGGCTCTATAATAACAGTTAGAGTATTCACCAATCTGATTACCAGAGTAGGCCAGTTCAGGCACCTTCTTCACTATTGCTAAAAGTCTAAAGTGGGGTCATCCTTGTGGATTCCTGGGAACTTCCCTAGCACACTGTTTCTCACTGTTCTCTTGATGTCTCCCTCTATCATGGTATCTCTTTCCTTGCTCTTCCACTCTGTCCCTGTTCCGGCTCAACCATCCCGTTCCTATATATTCTCATCCCCCATCCTGTACCCTCCATTGCACCTTCTCACCCTCAGTTTGCTCATGGAGATCTCATGTATTTCCCCTTCCCAGGGCAATCCATGCATCCATCTTAGGGTCCTCCTTGTTAGCTAGCTTCTCTGGAGCTGTGGGTTGTAGTCTGGTTATCCTTTGGTTTACATCTAGTGTCCACTTGTGAGTGAGTACATACTATGTTTGTCCTTCTATTTCTGGGTTACCTCACTCAGGATCATATTTTCTAGTTCCTTCAGAAGAAAATTATTTTTAAATACTTCATTTATTTAACACAGGTATTCTCCCCCCACTCCGCCACTTCTTTTACAACAATTTATGCTTGATTTAAAAATCTCAGCATCTTTAATACTGAGAAATGACTTTAATTTACATTCAGTTCAAATGTGTAATAACATTACGTTGATTATAGGACTAATGCAATGTTTGATTATAAACCAGTAACCTATGTCTATACTTGCCAGCTTAATCTTGCTTTTGAGGAATTTGCAATATGAAATGGCATTTAGCTTGTAACAGTGGTTTGTAGGGTTAAAAAGTTTGTATTAAGTTTAGCATTAGGAATAAAGAAAAATGTACAAATCCATCTTAGTCACAGAAAAAAGCAATGTAATTAATTTTTATTATTTACCAAGATGGAACATATAACATCAAAATCTAAAAATATAAACTCAAGTACAAATCCAATTTATTTTCCTTTTTTTTAAAAAAAAATGTGATTCTATAGGGGTTTAAGAATCAATTAGTTATTTGGATGGAATTTCAGAATATCCTAATGTTTAAAAGACTTTGATAACTTATATATAGAGAGCTTCCTTCATTGTTTGATTAGATGCTAATCTCAAAACCAACATTGTTCCACTTCTAGCTAGGAAAAGTTTAGGAAGATGTTTATGCCTAATCATAGGTAGAAAAAGACAAAGTGATATTTAAAACATATTCCTAAAATAATTTTCTTACAAACTTGTATTATTTAGCGAACACTCTGTAATTCATGAGTATCAGAATGACTTTATGGATTAAATATTTGAATTTGTTTGACCCTTTTGTTTTTGTGTGTGTTTTCTTTAGATAAGAAATGTTGAAACCAATCAATGCTTAGACAACATGGGCCGCAAAGAAAATGAGAAAGTGGGTATATTCAACTGCCATGGCATGGGAGGTAACCAGGTACACAGTCTTTTGATTTCGGCTCCTTACTTGGGGTAGGAGAGGAGGGATACTGTTCAAACAATCAGTGTATGCTCTGGTTTACATGTCAATAATAAATGAACTGGCATTCCATCCAACAACTAATTATGCCTATCTCATTGTCCCAAGTATCTTAAGACCAAAACACAGGATTGAATGAAAAAGTAAAACTTAAAATAAGCCTACATTAAATGAAGACAGTCAGTATACTTGAACATCTCATTTTATCATGATGTATTTAAATGTGCGTTGCCATTAACTGAGTAAGAAAACAATGTTTCTACAACTGCCATGTTTTCCCAGTGTTGATTTTCTGTATTTGGTTTGTTAATTTCTATGTGTATAAGAATTCCTAAGAGTTTTTGAATTTCAAAAAAAAAAAAAATTAAAGTGGATGAGTCAGCACAGCGACAGATAGAAATCTAGGATGAATTTCCTGAGTGCAGAATTAATTATCAGAAACCTACCAGAGCACAAGGAAGAATCTTCTGTTTTCCTTGAGCACCGAAAATTTTCTCTGGGAGAGACACCAAGAGTCCACTTGTTTGTGAGTCACTGTGTTGCAGCAGTCCTGATGCGTAGCCACTTTAGGAAGCCACATTTAGTTTTCCTGGGAACTGCAATCACAATGCTGAATCTGAGATAGCAGACAGTCCGTAAACAAGCTGACTACAGGAGTGGATGGGGACAACAGCAAAAAGTTCTGTGTCAGTGGGAACATTTGCGGGCAAAGCAAATTGAGGTTGCAACAGCTCTCCTGTCCAGCATGTGTCAACATTCTTTATAGTGACACATGTTGACTTTGGTACGATGAATAAAGAAGAAAATGAGTCTAGTTGACTGTGGGAGCTTGCTTCACAGAGAGCTTGCATGATACACTGAAGAAATGTGAAAAGGAGCTTTCTCCATTAAGAACAAAACAGAAATATTAAAATCCTATTTAATGTGTTTCCAAGTTTCAGTTCTAGTAAGAAGATATTTAAAATCAAGTTTATAATTTATTGCATTTGGAAAAAGGGAATTATTGGAGATAATATAAAAGCAATTTAGGAAAAAAATGATTATTAAAAACTGCACAAAATTTCCTGTTAATCTACAATCTCTGCATTATAAACTTAGTGATAAACTAGAAATCAAACAAATATAGTTCTATTTACATAAGTATTTAGTAAATTTCATAAATATACATATATACTTATTTCAGAGCCTTTTAATCTACAAAGCAATCAATACAAATAACCAACTAAGTTTTGATGTTTTATCACTTACACAATAAGGAAAATTATTTCATTCAATTTTTTCTTCTAAAGATACATGATTCATAATCCAACTCAAGTATCATGGTGCATACAGAATGTGCAGTTCATTCTGACCTGCTGACATTATCTTAATCATTATTTTTAAGTATGTTCTCAAATGTCTCCCTTTAACTGTCAAATTGAAAAACAGCATTAAATAATCAATTCAGATCATCTCTAAAAATATGTATTTACAAGTGTTATTATTCAGAATGGGCCGGTTGTATTCACATACTTAGAAATATATGCATATATATATACAGACACACATATATGTAACACACATACACACAAAAATATATGTAAAAACATTTAAAGAAGAAAGAGAGCAAGGGGAGATATATGAGAGGGCTTGGAGGGAGGAAAACTAAAGGGGAAATGATGTAATTATATAATAATCTCAAAAAATAATTTAAAGACTTGAAAAACAACTGTCACACTCATGCAGAGCGCCTAGATCAGTCCCATGCAGGCTTCCTAGCTTTCTGTCCAGAGTCTGTGAACTCCCAGTAGCTCAGGTTAGCTGTCTCTGTGTGTTCTCCTATCATGACCTTGACACCCCTGGCTCTTACTGTCTCTAGTCCCTCTCTTCAAGAGGCTTTTTGCCGCTTGACCCAGCACAGTCCTTGGCTGTGGATATCTGCATCTGCTTCCATGGTTACCTGATGAAGGCTCTCTATTGACAATTAGGGTAGTCACCCAGCTGATTACAGAAGACCAGTTCAGGCACCCTTTCCACTGTTGTTAGGAATCTTAGCTGGGGTCACAGGGCTCCCAGCAGTGGAATCAGGACCTGTTCCTGGCACTTGAGCTGGCTTTTGGGAACCTATTCCCCATGCTGAGTTGCCTTGCCCAGGCTAGATGTAGATGCAGCAGGAGGAGCTTGGTCCTGCCTCAACTTGATGTGCCATGCTTTGTTGTTGACTCCTATTGGAGGCCTGCCCCTTTCTGAAGGAGACAGAGGAGGAATGGATGGGGGAGGGGATATATGAGAGGTGGGGGGAAGCAAGGGGAGGAGAGGAGGGGAGGAAACTGTGGTTGGTATGCAAAATAAATGAAAAAAAATTAATAAAAAGAGCTGGAAAAACAAAGCATCTTTCAGTGGCTTATGCTGAATAACAGAAAGATGCTGGGTATCCCTTAGCATTACTTGGTTAGCAGCAATTTCTCTTTTATTCTAAAAATTGAATAGTATAAGAGAGATAAACCATGTATAAAACTCTATTATGATGATTTTTGCTTTGATGAAACTCAGTATTTCTAAGTTATTTAATAGAGACGTGCTTACATTTTTCAGTTCCTTACTTTAGGAAAAGAACATATTTTAGGCTGTTATTCTGGGTTATCATTTCTGTTTTTATGTTTTATTCTCTTATGTTGCTATGGAAACATCAATTTTTTATAGTTATCTACTTATGAATTTTTACAAGTAGCCTCTAGCCAATATAAGTATTCGTGCTCCCCATCCTGCTTTTACACAAAAGTCATAACAAACCCAAATATTTTTACTTCATTTGCATTTCTACAGAATTTGCTTATTGGTTTGTTTTTAAGAGGTCTCATGTAGCCCAGGTTGGCCTTGAGCTTCCCATGGAGCTGAGGCTGGCCTTGAAATCCTGGTCTTCCTGCCTGCATCTCTTATGTGTTGGTGTTACAGGCTTGAGCCCCCATGGCTACCCTCACTCAGCTGCATTTCTGAAACAAGGCACTTGTTTGTTGATAAAATTACGCTAGCTACACCTCTTTTCTCAAGAATTTTGATGATTGAACTTACTTTACCTTTTTAAGTTATTGCACAAAGTACTGGGGTTTTCTGTGATGTTTTTAATTATTTACACACTGGCCATTTATACTCTGCTCTTCTTTACAAGCCCGCTGTTCTCTCGCCCCTCTCCTATTCTGACTAGTCCTATTCCCATCCCAAATCTTCCTGCTGTCTCAAGTCCTTTATCTTCCCCTGGAGTTTCTTGTTCCTTCCTTCCCTCTCCTTTTAGAACTCTTTCCACTATTAGTAGATGCCATTCTGATTCATGTCTTACATCTAATTCGTGTCTTAAATCACATATCACATATGAGATAAAATCTGTAGTATTGAATTTATGAGTTGAATTATTCTGCTGCTCATAGTGATATTCACCTCCCCATTCCAACAAATAACATAATTTCATTCTGTATTACAGATAAATAAAAATTCCATTGTACATATGTACACATTTGCTTTAGCAATTAATCTCTTGGTGAACTTCTGACTGGTTCTATATCTTAGCTATTGTGAAAAATGCAGCAGTAAACACACTTACCCTGAGATCTCTTTGAAAAGGCTACTTGGACTCCTTCAAATTTATATCCAGGAATGTAGCTAGATCACAGGGTAAATCTACTTTTTCAAATATTTTTGTGGATTACCATATTTATTTCTATAATGACTGTACATGTTCTTGTCTTAGGGTTTCTATTGCTGTGAAGAGATACCATAACCACAGCAACTCTTATAAACAAAAACATTTCATTGAGGTGGCAGCTTATAGTTTCAGAGGTTCAGTCCATTATCATCATGGTGGGACATGGTGGAGTGCAGGAAGACATGGTGCTGAGAGGTAGCTGAGAGTCCTACATCTTGCAGGCAACAGGAAGTGAACTGAGACACTGGATGTGGCTTGAGCATATATGAGATCTCAAAGCCTATACACACAGTGACACACTTCCTTCAACAAGGCCATACCTCCTAAGAGTGAAACTCCCTTTACAGGCCATTTTCTTTCAAACCACCACACACTTCTATTCCCACCATCAATGCATAAAGACTCCTCTTTTTTCACACCCTCAATAACACTGGATAACAGTCATTCTAATTGGGTTTAGATGGAATCTTAATGTAGGTTAATTTGCTTTTCTCTGATAGTTATATCAGATAAAATGCAGAACACATTCAAATATTTAAATGGGTATTTGTATTCCTTTGGGGACTCTGTATTCATCAACTCATTTTTCAACTGTATAATTTGTTTGTTGGTATTTACTTCTTGTGTATTTCTATATATATTAATGTCTAAAAGAAGAAAATTGGCAAAGATTTTTCTCTCATTGTGTAGATTCTTTTCATGCTGCTGTGTGCATAGAGGATTTGTTTTAATTACTACATTTATTTATTTAAGGGTCATATGCAACAGCATGTATGTGGAGGCCAGGTGTGAATTTGGAAAAGAAATAGGTTATCTTCTTCTATGTGGGTCCTGGGGATCAAACTCAGATCAACAGTTTTGGAAGCAAATGCCATTACCCACAGAACCAACTCTTCAGTCCAATTTTTTTTTTTAATTTTATGCAATCATACTTGTCATTTTGAGGGAATATTCCCTGTGCTGTTAGAGCCATTTTTAGAAAGGTCTTGGTGGCATCTATATCTTCAAGACCTTTGCCCTAGCAGTTCCAGTTTTAAGTCTTTTGTTTGTTTGTTTGTTTTTCGAGACAAGGTTTCCCTGTATAGCTTTGCACCTTTCCTGGAACTCACTCTGTAGCCCAGGCTGGCCTCGAACTCACAGAGATCCGCTTGCCTCTGCTTCCTGAGTGCTGGGATTAAAGGCATGTGCCACCACCACCCAGCTAAGTTTTAAGTCTTAATTAAGGTCCTTAATCCATTTTAATTGATTTTGTGCAGATTGAGAAATATGATCCTTTTTCATTGTTTCACGTAAGCCCATCCAGTTTTGCTAACACAGTTTGTTGAAAAGCCTATCTTTTCTCTAATGTGCGTTTTTGACAACTTTGTCCGAGACTCCATCACTATAGTATGGGTGTTTATTTCTCTATTCCAGTCTATTGATTTATTTGGCTGTGGTAATTATTTTGCTATGATATTTTTATTACTATAGCTCTATAGTAACAGTTTGAGATCAGGTATTGTGATGCTTCTATCATTGCTGTTTCTGCTGAAAATTATGCTGTGCATCTGCAGTCTTTGGTGCTTCTGCATGAATTTCAGTATGGATTTAAGTCATTCTCTGAAGGATGTTGCTGGAATTTTGATGAATATTGTGCTGAGTGTGTTGAATTTTTTTGGTAGCATAGGTGCTATAATAATTGTGGCAACCCATGATCGTTGAAAATCTTTCCATTGTCAAGTGTCATTTTCTCTGTAGAGATCTTTCATCTCCTTATTAGAATATAAATATTTCACTGTATAAGCTATTGATAATGGAATAATTTTTCTGTTATGAGGTTCCATATAACCCATCGAGCGGCCTTTGGTTTTAGCTGTCCCTTTTTCTATTTCCCTTCTTCACGCCTTCTCTCATTTGATCCTCTTGTTCCAGTACCCCCATATCCACCATTAACTCTCTGTTCTATTCCCCATCCTAGGGTGATCCAATCCTCCCTCTTAGTCAAATATTAGATTTTTGACTACTTTGATATTATGCAGGTCTGGTGAACATAGTCACAGCCAACATGAGTTCATGTGGGCATCAGCCATGTTGTGTCTAAAACATAAATTTTTCCAGCTTCCTCCCTTTCTTCTCATCCTTTTATTTTTTCTGCTACCCTTTCTATCATGGTACTTGAACCCTGGGCAGACAGTGTATGATATAGAATGTCCAGTTTAGGGCTGAACACTCCACAGCCTCATATTCTCCGTACTCTGAACAATTGTTGAGTCTCTAATTATCATATACTACAAAAACAAGTTCCTCTTATGAGGACTGAGAGCTGCACTAATCTATGGTTAGTTATAAAGGTAAGTATTTAGTGGCAGTTTAATACTATGTCTATTCAGGAAAGTATTTGGAGTAGATTCTACCCTAAGGCCTCTGTTCTACCTAGCCACAAGTTCTCAGCCTAGCCAACAGTAGCACACAGGAGCTCTATATTCTAAATTGAGCCTTAAATCTAATAAGAAAGTAGTTAGTTATTCCCAACACAGTTTTGCTACTATTACACAAATGAGAATAATTATTCCAGGGTAGTCATCTTTGTAGTTTTCACGGTTCAAAGCCACATAAGACTATTGTTAGCTTTTTTTCCCCTCCAGTAGCATGCCTTGTACTTTCTGACACTGTGAAAATTAGCCAGTAGCCCACATGACTGGAAACTGTCCTCTTAGAATTGCTTTAGTGATACCCCAAAGTTCTGGTTAGCTGTGGTTTCATTTACATCTTATTCTAGGAAATTTTAAATCCTTCTTATTTCTTCAGTCAGTTCAAGAGTATATTTTTTCATTCTCTAAGGGCCTCTGAAATTTCATTAGTATGTATTCCTATTGATTTTTTACTTGCATTTTGCTATTTTCTGGGAAGATAGAGGAAATTATTTAAAGGTTTTTGTATTATGGAAATTTGTATTGTGGTCTACAGGGTAATCTATTTTAGAGATGGCTGCATGGTATGGTAAGAAGAATGTATATTATGTGTGTTTCAGCTAGAATATTCTGTGGCTATGAGTCCTTTTAATGTATGATATTGATTTTTTAAATTCAAGTTTCTTTATTTAATTTAGATTAAATGATGTACCTAGAGATGAGAGTGGCTTATAGAAATCACTCTCTGTTACTGTATCAAGAGCTGTCTAAATTTTATGCCCATTAGCATTTGATCTATAAAATTAAAAGCTCTAACAATTCATGCATATATGTATTTTCAATTGTTACATCTTCATGAATTATCACTTGTATTAATATGTAGTGGTCTTCTTCATCTCTTCTGCCTAATTTTCCTTCAAAATCTACTGTATCAAATACTAGAATAGCTATCCAAGCTTTGTTTTGGCTTTCATTTGTTTGATACATGCACTTCTATCTTCTCATTGTCAATGGATCTAGTTTTTAAATCCTGTCAGTTACTGTTTGTGTTTTATTGAGTGATAGAAGACATTATATATTAAGGTTATTACTGGGAGATGTTTCCTAATTCCTATGATTACTTTTGTGGTTGACTGGATTGTTGTTATTTTTTCCCTCACTTCTTGGAGCCAAGGCTTTTCTTAATTACTGTGATGAATTTCTCCCTAGATCTCCTTTGTTCATCTAGTTCTGTTGTGAAATATTTTCTTCCTGTGCCCCAGTGGTTGAAATTGCCTTTTAAAATCCTCTGTGATAGTATTACTTTAAGTACCTTCTACAGGGAGGGCTTGGTGGTCATGAGCTGCCAAAATTTATGATTGTCTTAAAATGTCCTTATCTCTAGGTTGGTTTTAAAAGATAGTTTTTTTCTAGATATTGGAATCTTAGTTGTCAAATGTTTAGTTTCAGGGTTTGAAACTTACTATTCTATGCATCTTTGGCTTTTTTTTTTTTTTTTTTTTTTTTTTTTTTTTTTTTTTTGGCTTTTCGAGACAGGGTTTCTCTGTGTAGCTTTGCGCCTTTCCTGGAACTCACTTTGGAGACTGTGAGTTGGCCTCGAACTCACAGAGATCCGCCTGGCTCTGCCTCCCGAGTGCTGGGATTAAAGGTGTGCGCCACCACCGCCCGGCTCATCTTTGGCTTTTAATGTCCTTGATGATACATCTCATAGTATTCTGATGGATTTGCCTTTGAGGTGAGCTGATATGTTTTCTATTACAGCTTTTGATAGTTTTTTTCTTGTAGTCTTTTTTTTTTACATTGTGTTTTGATATCTTGACTCTAACATTTTCCAAAAACTAAAACATTGTAAACTTGATATAATTTTTATAAATGAAAGAACTTATAAATTACTGATATAAAATATATCTCAGAGTATCCAGAGAGCAGTTCAATGAAATACTATCATGTCTATATCCTCTGATAGGCTCTGGGATATATGGTCATTTAATTCCTGTGAATTTTCATCTTTTCACAAACTTGAGTCATTTTGTCTCTTTTCACACTCTCATTCAAAATTGAGGTCTAACATAGAAACTCCTTAAGTAGTATATGCCATTGAGACCTTGCATTTTCATGTCTATATAAATGTCTCTTTTATCCTACTTCATAGTTCCCTCACATCCAGGGTCTCTTGTATCCTCTTCCACCCACATATTAAATATCTCATGGTTTCCCTGACTACAGCATTCATGCTATATTAAATTTCAAACCTTAATAAAATCTTCATCAGTCTTTCACTGCTTCAAGAATAAAGTCCAAATTGCTTTGGATGATACACTCAGCTAACCCTTATTCTATTCCTGCTGGCTCTTCTGCTTGCCGTAGTCTGATGTCCCAGTTATTTCCTTTGCTCATGTATCAAAATGATAATTCCCCACTCGCTGCACATGCCCCATTATCTTCAATATTTCCACAGTATATTTGCTATGTTCTGCTTTTGTATACTTGGCTACTCTGCTCTAATCACAAATTTCCAAATAATTTAGTTTGTCTTCTATCAGATATTCTTTTACTAACATAATCTTAACCTGCACTAGACATATATTAATGCATGAACTGTAATTTGATCTCCCAGGGTTTAACATTTAACATCATTTGCACAATTTTCTTGTCTTAGAAGAGACTCTATATCAATGGTTCTTAACCTTCTGCATGCTGCAGCCCTTTAATTCAGTTTTTCATATTGTGGTGACCTCCAACCATAAAATTTTTTAATTGCTACCTGATAACTTTAATTTTCTTACTGTTATGAATCCGATATCTTGTATCTGATATGCGATCCCTGTGAAAGGGTCCTTTAGCTCCTAGGTTGAGGCCACTGCTCTATGTCCTTTTACCTGAAAATTGGTAAGTATCCATACTTCCTGCTCTGGATATAGGCTTAAAAATAAATTTTAATATCAAGTGTTATACAACATTAGAAGTATGAATAAAGAGAAACACATTTTCAAATGTTTATGAGTTTAGTACGAGTAAAGGCTGAGCAAGACAAGTCATCATGGTACAACTTTAATGGGCATAGTGTGATTCTATCCAACGTTTACCTTTATTGTGCTTGCACTGATTTTCGTCATACTCCTTAGAGTTGCGGGGTTGTAATCACAGTGGTTAATCCTGAGGGTTCATAGTTTTGATTATGTGTGTATGAGGTTTGAGAAGGTTGAATTTCTATTCTCATTTGGAAGTATATTGCAGGACATAGTTATCACCTTGTGTCAGAAATGTAGCAAGTATTTTTTTTTTTTTTTTGAGACAGGGTTTCTCTGTGTAGCTTTGCGCCTTTCCTGGAACTCACTTGGTAGCCTAGGCTGGCCTCGAACTCACAGAGATCCGCCTGGCTCTGCCTCCTGAGTGCTGGGATTAAAGGTGTGCGCCACCACCGCCTGGCTCAAGTATTTTTATAACTGCCATTTACTTAATATTTTCGTGTATAGACTTGAAATAGCATGCATTCAAATAATGTTTGCCTTTATCCTTTCTTTTTGGTGTAGAGGCACTTTTTTTTTTTTTACATTTATTTACTGTGTAGTGTGTATGTGTGTGTGTATGTGTGTGTGTGTGTCTGTGTGTGTATGTGTGTGTGTGTGTGTGTGTGTGTGTACATGGCAAGATTCATAGATGCTTAGCAGATGACCGTAAGTGGGTATTTGTTCTTGCCTTCCATTATGTGGGTTCCAAGAAACAAATTCAGGTTTTTCAGGTTGGCAGCAAGCACCTGAACCAGCTTGTTGTACTGTACTGCAATTTTTTTTTAAATGAAGGGCTTTTAAATTATAATTTTACCATCTTAAAGAAGTCAGCATAATAGTTGGCAATTGTGTTTCAGTAATGTTGGATATGTATCTCCACTTAAATATTGATAACTAAATTTTACTTAAAATTTTCATGAATTATAATTTAGCTAGGTACAAACAAAATGAATATAGAATTTATAAAATTACCATTTTACTTTTAAAAAAGCATTAATAAAATAATTTAATATTGGATATTTACCTTTGAATTAAGATATATTTAATGAAAATGGAAAAATTAACCAGTCCCTATACATACCACACCTCTTCTTTGTATAGAAAAGCTTGGAGAGTGATAGGAAATACTCATAGTTTATAAGATCCATTTTTATTTTTTTTTCTCCCTAGAGCCACCCAGTTAGGGACATCTAGAATGCAGGTGCAAGCATTCCAAGTTACTAATTATGGTGAATAGTTCTGAACCATCAGGGAAGTGTAGACACTTCTTAAAACCCCATTTTGTCACCAAGTAAAGGACAAGATTTTCAAATATTATCTACACTTATACAAATATCTTCTCCTCCCTGAATTTTGATTCTGTTTCAGAATACCTGATTTTAGGGCAGGTGTATTACATTTTGCAAGAGTGAAGAAATACTTTCTTTTGTTATAGACCAGAATTCTCTCAGAAAAAAGCTTAAATACTTTAGTAATGTATTCTAATGTACTTTCAGATTATAATCAATACAGTAACTCAGTAGATATGTTTTTATTGTAAAATTTTTGTTTCTGAACACACCATAATTACCTAGAAGCATTTGAAAAGTACTTGCCTCCTTTGAAAGACTTTGAACAGTGTAATGAAAACTTACAAGTGATTTCACAAAGTAAACTTGCGAGTGAATTAAATGGCTTCTGAGCAAAGACAGAACATCTACTATTAATTAAAAGCTTAAATGAGTTGGATGTGTACAAGATAAAGAAATGCAGAGTTATCATTGTTATAAAAGAGAAACTTTTCCAATAGATTTTTATTCTCTAGTGCTTGGCAGGCAAGAGAAAAAAAACTGTACCTGGGGTTTTGGCTGTATGGAGCCTGTTTGGCTTCTAGGACATTCATCTTGTTTGGGTGGCTTATAATCAGCAGAGATTTGCCACTTATTCTGCAGGAGGGGAAACCCAAGGTAAAGACATCAGCTTTTTCTCTGCTTCACAGATTTACTACTTTGACTATCTTTGTATATGTTGGATGGGGGATAGCGAGATCTCTGGGATCTGTTTTATGAGTGTACTTGTTCTACTAATGATAACAGAGTTCTCATGACATAACCACTTCCTAAGGATGCCATTTTCTAATACTATAACATTGAGGATTATATCAAAACATATAAGTTAAGGAGATAGAAACACAAATATTCATTCCACAGCATACTATCTTGTCTCAATCATTAGTCCTTGAGATATGTAGTCATCAAGCTGATTATATACAGTCTAGATAATATATGACATCTGTACAGAAAACAGTCATTTCACATTGGCCTGGATATTCTGGGTTATAGCCATGTATTCTTAAGTCTTCAAAGCAAGAATTCTTTTCATTTCTAGTAAATATCAGAAGGACCAGCTGTAACAGCATCAACAACGCCTTAGATAGGTGTTTACACAGTGACACTATCATTGTCATGTTACAGTGGTGACTTTTAGGTCTTCATATTTTTTCTAGGAACTTGATCCTCTTAAGGGAACTATAGCATCTTACCCATCCCTGGGGGTCCACCAGTTAGTGAAGCCTGACTAATACATATTTCTATTGGAAAGAACAAAATAACCTCATACTAACTGTGCCCATAATTGCCTCACCCTTTATTCCAAGTCTTTTGTCCTATAATCTCCCTATTCTTATCTTTCCTTTCTCATCTTGCATTGCCCCTGACTACCCCAACTTAGAGAGCAAGCCCCTTAAATTCTTCATACTACTTTTTCTATTTATTTTTTCTTTTTCTCATTAATAATTCTACTTCTCAGTCCAGGCCTTGGTAGTCTCACTTTCAAGTTATTACAACAGTTTTCATTATGATTCCAGTGTTCCTCCAGGTAATGAAATGGTGAGTGCTTGCAACACTACCAAAACTTTGAAAAAATATACAGAATAAGTAATAAAATAACTTCAAAGGTTCCCCAGGCATTAATTATCTGAAATCTGAAGCTCTATATAGTGTGGCCTCCTCCTCTTCCATTTATAATGTTATTATCTATTGCACAGATTCACACAAACTTCACAGTATCAACTATTTACGAGGAATAGACTTTAAAAAAAAGATGTCATTGTTAGTTGTTTTCAGATAACCTTGCCTCTTTATATATCCATTTGAGAATTTTTCTCAGCTTTCCTATCCTGTAAATTCTATTTCTTTGGCCCTGGTTGAAACCTACTCTCCCTATCCAATATTATATTTTTTTTTTACTGCTTTTTAGAATATATAGAATCCCTCGCCATTTGAACTCAGAGTAGCAACATTTTTTATGTGTTTTTCCTTAGCAATATATAGTTTTCTCAGCATCTTTAACCATTTTGTTGTCATCCAATTGTGGATGTCTATTTATCTTATCTCCAGAAATAACATAATTTTAAAAGATGTAATGTCTTCTTGAAAGGAAAGATTAGCTTATCTTTAAAAAAATCACACATGAGAATTAGCTCATTGAAAGTCTGAGTAAGTAGACTAATTGAAACAGAAATTTCAAAGCTACTCCAGAGCCTATTAGTGTTTAAGAGAAGGCTTCAAAACTTCGGGCAAAACATATAAAGAAAATTCATCCCTTCTAGATGATGAAACTGATGCTCTGAAAATACTTACACAAGGGTTCTTTGGTTATGCTAAAGGATACTCTCAAAAATGTGCATGCTTTCTCAAATCCATGATTGTTGTGTGGCTAAAACTACCTTGCAGACTTGAGTGAATGTGGCAAGAATCTCAAAGTGGACACACTACCCATGTTATTCGGTTGGTCAAAGCAAAATGATGATTGTGGTTTTCCTGTTCACAAGAGGACAAGGCTTTGTAACCATGAAGGCAGACCTTGCTGTGCCATGGTCACCACACACCTTTCTATTCTTTACATTGCTAATGTTGAAATACCAGCTTTAAGAAAGTTCAACTATGCCTGATGTTTAAATCCTGAAAAGCCACTTACGGATTTTTTGATATGGACAGTAGTGTATGGGTGTCAGAAGCTAAGAAAAGCAAACGAAGATTCTCCCTTTGCAGCCTCAGGAGAGCTATGCTCCTACGAAGGCCTCAGTTTCCACCTAGGTAAACGCACTTGAGGCTGTGAAGTCTCCTTTTTAAAATGTGAGAGCATATATGATATGGTTTTAACATGTCAAGTTCCAAGTTTATTTTAGCTGATCTAGGAAACTAATATAGGATTAAGAAGGGAAACACCAGAAACCATTGTGTGTGTGGGGGGGTGGTGGTGGTGTTCATAAACATCCATTACTTTAGAAGAAAGGTCTAAGACACTAAGTCTTTGTCAATGGTAGAAACATCATTTATCAGTCATTTCAAAAATGTTGCTCATGACATTTTATTATTTCTGCATTCTGGTAGTCATTCTCAGTGACAAATGTTTGTATTTTAAGTGGTTTCATTATCTACCCATTTTATACACCTATTTTATTGTATGCTTTGTAGCTAGAGTTTTCCTGCCTGGCCCACAGTCAGGACAAATCTTTGTCACCCGCCAGTCCCACAGCCACTCAGACCCAACCAA
Source organism: Peromyscus eremicus (assembly GCF_949786415.1). NCBI lineage: Eukaryota > Metazoa > Chordata > Mammalia > Rodentia > Cricetidae > Peromyscus > Peromyscus eremicus. The sequence goes on from NC_081419.1 coordinate 34,019,480, forward strand.
GTAAACACAGAGACTTATATTGGTTACAAACTGTATGGCCGTGGCAGGCTTCTTGCTAACTGTTCTTACAGCTTAAATTAATCCATTTCTATAAATCTATACCTTGCCACATGGCTCGTGGCTTACCGGGATCTTCACATGTGGCTTGTCATGGTGGCGGCTGGCAGTGTCTCTCTCTCAGCCTTCTACTTCCCAGAATTCTTCTCCTTGTCCCGCCTATACTTCCTGCCTAGCCAATGGCCAATCAGTGATTTATTTACTGACCAATCAGCAACACACTTGACATACAGACCATCCCACAGCAATGCTTGATAGACATTTTATTGTTTTAAATATAAAAACCAGAAATATAAATATATCAAATCAGTGATTATATCCCATTGCTTTCATATTATATGTTTATATATATATGTATATATATATATATAACTATCATATATAATTAAATTACGTGTATATGTTATTAAATTATATATATATGTAATTATAATAAACTATAATATATATAGTTTGAATCTTATTATAAGCCAAATAGGTAAAAATAGATTTTATCTAAGCATTTCTTTTTTTTTTTTTTTTTTTTTTTTTTTGAGACAGGGTTTCTCTGTGTAGCTTTGCGCCTTTCCTGGAACTCACTTGGTAGCCCAGGCTGGCCTCGAACTCACAGAGATCCGCCTAGCTCTGCCTCCCGAGTGCTGGTATTAAAGGCGTGCGCCACCACCGCCCAGCTCTAAGCATTTCTTAAATGAATAAAATATGAGATATGTAGGCTCAGCATAAGTGATGTCTTACCTACCTATATTTTGGTAGGTAAGAACAGAGTAAGAAAAGGGGCATTCAGAACCAGGTCTGACTAAGTCCATAGTCTAAGAGTTTTCACAAAGAAGCAAACAAGAAAAGAAAAGAGCATGGGAAACATCAGCAGAGTTACTGCCATGAACTGAATTGCAGGTCTTGAGCTGGACAGTGGAAAGTTAAGTTTATAAATAGAGAGACTAATATTGTAATGGAATACAAATGTCAGGAAGGGAAATTTCACTTAAAGGAACAAAATAGCAAAAGGCTAGAGTAGAAAGATGGTAGAAAGATAACCTGCAAACTATTTGTAATAATCCTCACACGAACACTTGGACATGCACTTTTGTTATTAAAAAATGACATGGTGAATACAGCCCAAATGAAAAAGGCTTTTCATTCTTGGTGCTTGGTGCCCAAGTACAACTTCACAGCAAGCAGGGACAGAACACAGAACATTTTTTTCAGTTCATTTCCTTTATTCTGTAATCAAAAGGTTTGATCCAATACAAAGCAAGAAACTACATGTGGTATGTACAGAAATGATATCTTTCCAGTATAGGAAAAAGGCTTTGGTGAGTTACCATGGGAACTGCCTAGAGTCTATTATAATGGAAATTCTTAATCTTCTAATGAAAGTCTACTGGTTAGATGTATATCCACTGCAACCTTCCAGTTGCAATTCCTTAAGAAGATTTGGGATGTTTATTTTATCTGAAAAGGTAAAATACGTACTTGTAGTTGTACTATTCCAAAGTGATTTTGTTTTATTTTATGACAAAAACAAATCAGAGCTACATCTTAGAGTCATTGTAACCATGGAATGATCAAAAGAATTTTGAGAAGTTGCCATGCCAGTGAGTTCAGTCTGTTGTCTCCACATTATTAGCAGTATATGCTCTGCCATTTCTGGGTGGCAGAAATTGTCATGGTCTAATCAAACTACCAAAGACATAAGAACTTTCTCTTCATTTAGTGAGTCAAGACACTAACTCAGGAACCGAAATTTTCAAATATAGGGATCTTGATATATTATAGTATAAGAATGACTCTGAACTTCAGACTTTTGATGCTCTTATCTCTATCCCTTGACAAATGATGTTCAGGTGTCCATCACCATGCCCTGTGTGTTGGTAGATGCTAGAGATTTGTTCCAGGGATTCCTACATGCTAAGCAAGTAGTCTACCAACTGACACACCCCGGGTTGCAATATGCAATATAATTTAAATTACAACTGTAAACTTGACTAGAGTCTAGTACACAGATGTACATCCAAATGCTGTTTATTTTCTCATATTCCACTGGATTCCAGCTCAGCATCAGAATGCCAACTCCTTTGCCCCATTGGCTGAGTGTTTTTAGTACCAGAGGTCACTTTGCTTACCTAGGCACACCTAGGGAAATATTCAATTCTATTTCTGTCAACTACACAGATAAGCACATACACCAAATAAATTTAAGACAGATGGTAGGTATGGACTGAGCTTATACACTGTATAAAGGACCTGGCCCTGAGGTGACCTTTCTACACTAGTTGAGGATACTTCCAGCAGGACTATACATAGTGTGATGCTTTGATAATGTGCCATTTATTGGCTCCTAACCTTTCCTAATCCAGTACTGATCTTTCTTGGGATCATCTCTCTGATCAACTGCTTACATATGGAGGAATCTAGAGTCGAAGAAATGTTCTCTTTGTATCCAACAATGCTGAATGGCATAAGTAAATCAGAAATTTTTAAGCTTGGAACTACCAAGAAAAAAATTAGTATTATTTTTACCCAAAGAAATAATGTGTTGAGTTAAGAAGTTAACATTTTAAATTGTGTCTAAACTGTAGTCTGCCTTTACAGGTGTGAGGTAGGTGTAAATAGTAAATAGCAAGTATGTATTTATATCATACAAATATTATAATTTGACTTTTGAGACTTTCCATATTTAGTAATTTATCAAATTATATGTCAGATAATCATTTAAGGAAATGATCACGAGTGAAATTCTTTAAAGACAAATGTTACAAAAATAGCAGTTAAATAACCTTCATAAAGCATAGATTTGTTTATCATTAATTTCTTATCATTAAACAGATAATTTACATAGATACACATACATGCCAAGTACTTTTATGTTAATATGATACTAGCTAAAGTCATTTTGAAGGAAGGAAGCTCAAAAGAGAAAATGACTGGTCAAAATGCCCTGTGGGCAAATTTGTGGTACATTTCCTTGATTGATGGTTGATGTAGGAGGGCCTGACTCACTGTGGGCGGTGCTTCTCCTGAGCTAGTGGTCCTGGGTGCTATAACAAAGCAAGCAAGTGAATAGCATTCCTGCATGACCTCTGAATCATTTCCTACATCCAGGTTCCTCCCATGCTTGAACTTCTGCCCTGATTTACCTGTGTTAGACTGTGATGAGAAAGTGTAAGTTAAAATAAACCCGTTTCTCCCAAGTTGCTTTGCTTTTTGGCCATGGTGTTTTATCACAGCAATTGATTTTATATATATATATATATATATATATATATATATATATATATATATATATATAGACTTTAAAGGCTATATATCTGCTAATCTGCTAGAACATATCCTGTACCTTTAGGCCTTGTCCTGTAGCCTGAATGAGGTCATACCTCCCTGCATCTAGCTAGTGCTCTCTCCATAGTTAAGCAGTCTGTGATATGACTTACAGCTCTAAGTTTATGGTGTTGGCTTTTCCACACCCCTGTCACATACACTGTTCTGAACTAAATCACATGATATGAAATTTCCTGCTATCCTTAAAAGTTTATAAAAAGACAGATCTTTCCTTTTGTCTTAGTCAGTGTTCTATTACTGTGAAGAGACATCATGACCATGAAAACTCTTACAAAGGAAAACATTTAATTGAGGCTTGCTTACAGTTTTGGAGGTTTAGTCCATTATCATGGTGAGAAGCATGACTTAATGAAGGCAGACATGGTGCTGGAGAGGCAGTTGAGAGTTCTACATCTGGATCCCCAGTCAACAGGAAGAGAAGAGAGAGAGCCATTTGGCTTCTGAAACTCCAAAGACCCTACCAGTGACACAAATCTTCCAAGGCCACACCTTCTAATCTTTCTGAAGTAGTGCTACTCCCTAAAGACCAAGTATTCAAATATTTGAGCCTATGAGGGCCAATCCTATTCAAACCACCACACCTTTTTATGAGAGTAGTCCAAGACTCCTCTGAGGGAATGCTAAAGGGTATCCTGAAGATGAAGGGTGCCTGGTCTCTGAAATTACTCCTCTGGCCTCCTGTTCTCACCTCCATTCTTCTGATAGGGGCTAATATATTTGTTTATCTATCTATCTATCTATCTATCTATCTATCTATCTATCTATCTATCATCTATCTATCTATCTAGTTATCTATCTATCTATCTACTCTTCTACCCTTTTCATTTGTGATTAAATCTCCATAAATATCATTGTTTCTATGTGATGTATGGTGTTTTCACTCCACATGGAGGCCCAGCCATGGCCTTGAAGTACATTCATTCTAATAACATTATTAAAGGGAAAGGTGCATCACCTTTCTTTGTGGAGCATCTGCTTTTCTTTTATTATGACATGCTTTGCCATGGCACTAAACAATGACAGAGTCCTAAGAGGAGCGAGAGAGTGAGAGAGCAAGAGACAGAGTGAGAGAGAATGAGAGAGAGAGAGAGAGAGAGAGAGAGAGAGAGAGAGAGAGAGAGAGAGAGTTGCTGCCCATGAGTAAACACTACTCTACCCATGGGTTCACTCTTCTTCTTCTGCAAATAATACTTAAGAAATAATAGAATTTTGAAAAAGTTAGAAAACATAGCATCACGAAAATAATTTGACCATCCTGGTCTACATAACAAATTCCAGGCAGCCAGGAAGGTATAGAAAGACCATGTTTCAAAAAATTACTCTCGTAGTTAGATGCTCATTTATTACAGAAGTTTTATACAACAAATACACAGAAAACAGTCAGAGGCAGCTTAAATAGAGGGAAAGGTTTTCATTCATACATGCTCATGTGATGAATTCAGCTATTAGCAAAGGCATAAATGGTTTGTCTAAAATCTGACACGATTCTGAAATTTTAAAATTCAGGTGCCTGAATTGACTCTAAGTCTCACATATCTGTAGTCAGGATTTTCAGGGAAGCTATAGAAGCTGTGGATTACTTTCTAGGCTTTCTATTTATTGTCAAAAATCACTCTCTTGTAAGCATAGGACTGACCTCATCTTTTTTTTTTCTGTTTTGAAGCTTCCTGCCAGTAAGTCTCTCTACACAGAGAGAGAGAGCCTAGCTTCAGCTCTTTGCCACATGGGCTTCTTCCAAACAGTCAAATCATCCACAAGCAGTAGAATCTACAGTGCTGTCTTGTTTGAGCTCTTTTATAACATCTTACATAACACCACCCTAGAGTGGCTTCTCTGTCATAGTCAAAACGTCATACTCAAGGGAAGGAGTTTATGTAGGACAGTACACCAGAGCATAAGAACCTTGTGCCATCTGTACATTGTACTACAATCACAGTCAAGCAACATCTGCAAATACAAGGAGATCTCATTGAAAATAGTTTGGAAAAGATTCTCATTTGGACTTACCTTTCCTACTTTCATTCATTAATTCTGCAGTAACAAAATATGGATATTTTTAAGTCATTTATAGGGGAATAAAAAATTAAGAATGCATAGATTTTATATCAATATTATTTTAAATGGGAGACTTTAATAGTCACCTAGAGTGGAAAAATAAAAATCATAGTTTTTATTGGTTTAATGTGTGCTGCGTATTATGCTATCTTATATTCTTGTTCTGTTTTCTACAAAGTAAAGTCAGAGATGTCAAAGACAGATGGTTTTCACCCCAGTGTAGTCAGAAATTATTGGACTAGTAGCAGCTTCTTCTTAGAAGTTTCTAAAGAGATCGACACAGTCTTGGTACTGTCATTGGGAGAGTAAGGTTTTGTATAATAAACGTACCATTTAAATGGAAATTTTAAGATAGGATGCAATCAAATAATATTTTGCTTGACTGTACCACAGATGATCACTGCTATCCAGATATTTCTTGAAGTCTTTTTTTTTAATAGCTTATATGGGTGAATTTCCTTATCTGATCTTGAATACAGCCGCCAAACATAAGGTATCCCTATCACTTGTTCCAGGTTAAGAAACCAAGGCTTTTCAGTCCTGATATCTAGTTCTGGAAAGTAATGGATCTCAAAGCCCATTTTCCAAAGCCCTTCATTTCCACATTTCCCCATACCAAAGTGTATAGAGATGATTTCTATCTACCTGTGGCACATTGAAGATAAGCTGTCCAATAAAACATATTCACAAAGACTCAATGAAAAAAAATAAAGGAATGATGGTCTCCTTTTTCCTTGGCAAAATGGAGTGGGAAGGATTCTATACACAGTATATCAGGAAGGATGAATGAGATGATTTGCTGGGCGTACAAAAAAGAACAACATGTTATATAAAGTTACAGAGAAGAAAGGAGCAGGAGTTAAGATTTTACTGGTGAAGTTGAAGACAAGATGAGGTCATTGCATTAGTGCACACACCCATATCCTGTTTTTGTGTGCACAGGCCGGTATGTATATGCAAGTATGTGTATATCTGTGTGCACATGCAGACCCATGCTTCTGGATGGTAGAGGTCAACCATTGATATCATTATTCCTGATGAGCCATCCACCTTTATTTTTGAAACAGGGTCTCTCCCTGACACCTGGGCTTCTTCACTTAAGCTAGAGTGGGTGGCTAGTGAGCCCCAGGGAACTGCCTGTCTTCTCCCCAGCAATGATGTTATAATTATTGATCACTACACTTGGCTTTGTATGAAGATACTGGGGCTCAAACTCAGTCCTTTATGCTGACACATCAAGTACCTTACAGATGGACCCACCCACCCCTGATCCTATTTTTAGTGATAGAATTTCAGAGCATTAAAGTTGTAATACACTGCAGGTATTATCTAAATATGTAAGGCTTCCTTAATGAGTATAATTGGGAGCAAAATATATTATGCTTCTCTGAAGCCACTGAGCTAACAGTCTATACATGAAGCTTGAAATAATTAGGACTTAGGAAAAGGCATCACCTGGGGAAATCTTTCCTGAACAGCTTCACTGAGGAGCTACAATCCATCTATGCTTACTTCAAGATAGTCAAAAATCACACACACACATACACACACACACACACACACACACACACAGAGAGAGAGAGAGAGAGAGAGAGAGAGAGAGAGAGAGAGAGACAGAGACAGAGACAGAGACAGAGAGAGACAGAGAGAGACATAGACAGAGAGACAGAGACAGAGACAGAGACAGAGAGACAGACAGACACAGACAGAGACACAGAGAAAGAGAGAGAATGTTTTAAATAAATTGTATCTTCCTAAAAGCCTGGTTTTTTTTTTACTAAACAATATTCTCTCTTTTTTATTTTACTACATTTTTTTTTCTACAAACATAGGTGTTTTATCTTATACTTTATCTTTCTGGATGTTTATTGACTGATTTCAAATACTCCCTACACTCAAAATATCTAAAGAGAGCCCCAGAGTGTGCGAAGTCTAGCTAACTAAACTGTGACTCAGATATAGGGGGCAATGTGATAATAGGGAAGAATGGTAGCAGAGAGCTAAGGGTGGGCTTATTGTATTTTAATTCTGTCTCATTTGTGCGTCTGTGTTTTTCCTCTTAGAAAGTGAAGCAACTGGCATATAATGCATGAACAACCCTCAAGCTGAGAAATTCTATAGCAAATACCACTGCAAAGACTGCAACAGGAAACATTTTATAAAATAGAAACTAAATACAGGGAAATCACAACTTATATAATAAAGCTGATTCCTATGTACTCTAGACTGTTTGAATACATACTGAATGTTTTGTGTTTATTCAAAATTTATTTGTCAATCCAAAGTTATAAAAATCAATGGATAAAACAAAATCAGTATCTGTTTATCTAATGTTCATCTAAGAATAAGAGAGAAAAATAAAAATAAAAAACTACAACAACTCTGGCAATACAAAACCAGCAGAGGGCGCCCAGCTCCCAAGCTGTTTGCTGAAGGCATCGTGCAGGAATTAACAAATCTCCTTTGCAGCTTGTGATGTTAGAACCAAGTTTAACCTCAGCTGCTTATGCTAGAGATTTAAGATTAAAAACGACAGTAAAGGGTATAAATTAAAAAGAGTGAAATACATACATGCATGTATGTATATGTATATATGAGGATTTTAAATGTTATTTCAAAAATAGGAACTCAGTATTTCATACTGTGAAATAAAAGCATTAAGATAATAAAGAATAGATCATTTTTATAACTCACTCAAATTAGAACAAATGATATATTTATATGAAGTCATAAAAATTGCTTACCTTCTCTGAAATAAATGTCTTGAGAGTGAAGAGAATTGAGGTTGGAATGAACTGCCATACTATGTGTATTTTATTCCTTTAAGGACATCACTTCAGGCACAGGAGGCCATCTGACCTCAGTAAAAAATATCCTAATGTCAGGTAATGTACCTAGTCACAGCGAAAACAAGCTGTGAAGATGAATTTCAACAGAAAATGATGACGACGCTGGGTGACACGATGCTTTGGGAAAATATAACTACCAGCTGTTAACTATTTTTAGTTGATTCAACTCATTTAAACTCTAAATCTCATGCTTCATACTAGGAATGTGGCTTGGCCATACAGTATTTGCCTAGTACAGTGGTTCTTAACCTTCCTAATGCTGTGATCCTTTAATACAATTCCTCGTGTTGTGGTGACCCTCAACCATAAAATTATTTTTGTTGCTACTTCATAACTGTAATGTTGGTACTGTTATGAATCATAATATAAATATTTTTGGAGAGAGAGATTTGCCAATGTGGTTGTGATCCACTGGCCTCGTATGTGAAGGGACTTAGCTTCAATATTTAGTACCATAAGAAATAATGGATGGATGGATGGATGGATGGATGGATAAACTCATACTCCTATGTAAATTGTTGAAGAACAGTTTGGAAAACTGATGGCCTTTAAGATCCTTTAGCCCACATCAGGATCATAAGATCTGCTAGTTTTTTAGGACTGCTGTAACAAATTGTCACAACATACTGTCTTAAAACAACAGAAGATTGTTATTCTGGAGGCTGAAATCAAGGTGTCAAAAATGCTTTTGCCTCAGAAACCTTCCTGAGAATCATCCCTTCCCTTAGCCATTTGCCTAGATTGAGTCCTGGGTGTTCTGTGGTTTAAAAACATGTCACAGTACTGTTAACTTTTCCTAAGAGATGCAAACAAATGTCCAATCACCCCAGAGGGCACCAATTACTGAGCAAAATGTGAGTGCAATAAATCCAACTTGGTGAGACCAATTACTTTTATAGGACTTTCTTACAGAACACAGGCAAGTGGTTGTAACAGGAGCAAGGGTGCCCTCCCGAACAACTGCTTTACCATAAAGTCCCACTTTTTCATGGATGGTGACCTCGTAGAAGGTGCATCCTGGAGTCCCACTTTGAATCAACTCTTCAGTTCTTATATACTCTAGCATTTCTCAGATTACTGACAGCTAGGGGAGGGGGATATAGTTGGAATCCCAGGCAAGCATCTTCAGACCCTTTCTAGAAAGCGTCTATAGCTGCCTTGCTAATGGCACATAGCTGCTTCCTACTGGATTGCTCTGTTCTAGTTGCCATGGCTGCAGAAACAAAGTATGAGAGGGCATCGTTTTTATGAACCTAGGGAAAAGTTCAATAGAGCAGTCACTCCAGGCTCTGCTTCAGCTGCCCAAGGCTTCCTTTCTCTTTCTCTTCTGAAGACCCCAGTCATTTGGGATTAAGGGTCCCTCTAACACTGATACATGACACCCGATTACAAGTATAAGGAGCACATTTCTCAGAACACATTCTAAAGAACATGATAGTAAAGCCACGTGCTATTTTAGAGGATGCAATTCAGGGCGTATCAGGAGACATAGGAATGTGGATAAACCTATGTGATTTTTCTACAAAGGAGGAAGTTGCTGTCCCTGTAATGAGAGAACTGATGATTAGGGCAACTTTGCAGGTGTGAGCAACATGCAGCACCATGGAACCACACCATTGTGAAAGACTTGCCTCTTTCCATTATAAATAAACAAGGCCCTGTAAATGACATAGGACACCATTCTGAGAGTTGCTGTGAGCTTCTGTCACTTGGCAGGTGTGGCAGGCTAAGACCTACCTCGCATGTGGTGACGTTGATCTGTGTCAACTGAAATGAGTAGTTTCATCTGCCTTGCCTGTGGTCAGCAGATCGCAGAACTTCTCAGGCCTTAAAATATGCATTGCCTTCCTTGTTAACAACATGGTGAGAGACATCTGGAATGAGAAGCTCTAAAAAGCCACAAATGAGCAGGGAGCTTTGAATCTGCCAGACTGGAAAAGAGGAAATAGTTACAATGAGAAAGTTTGAGTAAGAATATTGACTGACATAGGCCCTCTGCATGTATGTGACATTTATGTAGCTTGGTCTTATGGGACTCTTAACAATGATAGCAGGAGCTGTATCTGACTCTTTTACTCACTTTTGGGACCCTACTCCTCATACTGGGTTGCCTTGCCCAGGCTTAATACAAGGCAAGGTGCTTAGTCTTCTTACAATTTGATATGCCATGTTTTGTTGATATCCATGAGATGCTTTCCCTTTTCTGAATAGAAACAGAAGAGTGGACTAGGGGAGGTGGGCAGAGGGGAGGTAGGAAGAGGAGGGAGGGGAAACTGCAGTTAGATGTAAAATAAATTTTTAGAAAAGAATTCTGACTATCCTCCATGAGAAGTGACAATAGGCAACAGCCAGCTGAGGGGCTTGCAGGGAAACTTACATTTCCCATGTCAGCCTGGCAACCTAAAGCTAACTCAATTAAAAAAATGAGGATAAATTTTGATACCATATCACTTTCAGAAATTTGATTAAAATTTCCAAATAATACAACTAGATTATCAAGCCCTAATAAATAAGCTATTGTTATTATGAATGTTATCTTACTATTCACAGAATCATTTTCCCTTGAGAATAGACCAGGATACATTCTCTTTCAATATTTATGCTAAGATTAAAAGACGTTATGGCTGAATTTTACCCGCATATGTGTATTGAATTTCAATGTCACAGATTGTGCCTACATTTGGAGATTTGACTTTTTATATTTCTGCAGTTCCATAAATTGATATATACTGATAAAAATATAAAGGGAAAATTTAATAGTGTGAAATATGTATATATGAAACATAGTACATAGACTTTCTTACATAGATGGGGGTTCCATTGCTGTTGAGTTCTTCCTATGTGATCCTGTCTGATAAAAGAAAGAGCACACAGATAATTGGCTCCTAGTCACCTTAGCTTAATTAAAATGAATGAACTTTAGCTCTATCAGTATTAAAGTCAATTTAGCAATGGAAAACTGAAGATATGCTAAATCAGTAGTTTCTGTAATTCAGTTATAGTTCTAGTAAATACCAATTAGTACTGGTAAAGAAATTTGATTGAGAAGTAGAAAACAAGGAAGTTTCCTTTTGTATGTGTGTGTAAAATGTATTATAAAACTTCACTAATAAAGGAAATCTATTTCAGTCACTATCATGTGTTTTAGGGAAAGTTAAAGAGTTTTGTTGTTGTGTAGGTTGGAGATAATGTCTCTTACAATATGGTTCAACATATAAAGGTTTCAGCTACAGTAGTGGAGGAACAAATTGTCCAGGCCCAGAACTAGAAATTCCAAATAGCAACTGAAAACAACTATGGAATCTTAAGACACCCCGCAGTCAATAGTCACACGGGACAGTGGTTTCCTAGGAAATCCAACAGTAGACTCAAGGTTGTCCCAGAAGCCCTAAGCAGGTTTGAAGTATAGAAAGTGAAGGTGTCAGGAAAGTCTCCTATCAGAAATGAACAGTTCCCCTTTAGATATTTGAGCAGAAGTCATGGCATAGGCATGGAAAAAACAATGGAAAACCTCGCATTACAGGTAGATTATCAAAGTAGGAATCTACATCCACATCTGCAACCTGAGAAATTGCTCCAAGACTGGGGCAGGACTACATACTAGTTGTTGAATGCATGCTGTGTTGTTGCATGACTCTGGCAGCTATTTTACATCTTTGCTTCCTTACACCCAAAGTAAGTTTCCTGGGTCTATTACATCAGGGAAACAGGTATGGAACAATGGAAGATAGATATGAAGGAGAATCTAATCATCTCCAAATTAAAAAAAAATAAAGATATGTAAGACCAATAAGCTAATGCTTTTACTATAAAGAGTTAAAAATTCTAAAATAATTGAAGGTGAAAATGAGATTACTTATCAGGTATAAAACAAATTAATATTGCTTTAACTTTAATTTTTGAAATTTTCATAAACGAATACCGTATATTTTCCTCATTTCTACCCCTCTGTCTCCTTCCTCTAACTCCTGTGATATTGCTCTTGAAACCTCTCAAATTTATGACCTCTTCCACAATTGTTATTGTTAAATATATATGTACATAAATGTGCACTCACATTCAAAACCTACTGAGTCTGTTTAACATTGCTCATATATACAAATATTTAGGAATGACTACTCAGAATTTGGTAGAATATCATCTTCAGACAACTATTATCCCTTTGAAAGACAGCTCTTGTCCTGCTACTGGGCTGTAGTAGAAACTGAACGTTTGACAATAGGCTACCAAGTTACCATGTGACCTGTGCTGACCAGCATGGGCTGGATGTTATCTTGCTCATCAAGCCATAAAGTAGGATGTGCACAGCAGCAATCTGTTTTCAGTTAGAAGTGATACATGCATGACTGGGCCTGAGCAAGTCCTGAAGTCACAAACCAGTTACATAAAAAAGTCTCTCAATACAATGCCATCTACTCCCAATCATGCACCGATATCCTGATGGGATGTGTTCTATGACTGGTTGACAGAGAAAGAGAAGACTTCGGCCTGGTTTACTGATGTTTCTGCATGTTATGCAGGCATCATACAGAAGTGGATAGCTACAGCATTACATCTCTTTCTGGGACAACTCTGAAAGACACCACTGAAGGGAAATCTTCACACTGGGCAGAACTTTAGGTAGTACATTTGATAATACATTTTGTTTGGAAAGAAAATGGCCAGATGTACTACTGTTCATTGATTCATGGGATGTAGTTAACAAAATGGACCGATGGTCAGGAACATGGAAAGAGCATGATTGGAAAATTGGCGAGAAAGACATCTGGGGAAGAACTATGTGAATAGGTGTCTTCAAATGGGAAAAGGGTGTGAAAATACTTGTGCCCCATGCAAATGCTCATTAAAAAGTGACTTCAGCAGAAAAACAGTTCAATAATCAAGTAGATAGGGTGACCCATTCTGTGGACAGTCAGCCTCTTTCCCCAGCCATTCCTGTCATTGTCCAATGGGCGGACAAACAAAATGATCACGGTGGCAGAGATGACGATTATTATGGGCTCAACAACATGGGCTGCCCCTCACTAAGGATGACTTGGGTACAGCTTCTGCTAGGTGCCACATCAGCCAACAGCATAGACCAACACTGAGCCCCATATATGGCACCATTCCCCAGAGTGACCAACCAGTGACATGTCTATGAACTATTTTTATGCTAATATATATATGGACAGAGAAGTATGGATATAGATTATATAAATATAAGTTTGTTCTATCACTTCTGTTCTTCTAGAACAGCAGTTCCCAACCTGTGGTTCATGACCCCTTTGGTATCCAGTGACCATTTCACAGGGGTCACCTAAGACTACAGGAAAATACACATATTTACATTACAATTCAAAACAGGAGCAAAATTACAGTTGTAAAGTAGCAACAAAAATAATTTTATGGTTGGGGATCACTACAATATGAGGAACTGTATTAAAGGGCCACAGTGTTAGGAAGGTTGAGAACCACTACTTTAGAGAACCCTGACTAATATTAAGTTCTTACCTCAAGTTCTGGGAAGCAACCAAAGGGAATAGTCATAGTTTATATTGTTTTGAGAATCTGACCAACAACATGAAGGGAAGTTTCTGATGCCTGACTCTGGGATTTTTGTTAGATATTCTATGGCTCTTGAAGGGAGACATTTTACTATATGTGGTATAACTGTGTGTGTGTGTGTGTGTGTGTGTGTGTGTGTGTGTGTGTGTGTGCATCTAAGTAATGTTTATTAAATAATATGCTTCCCTACATTTTTCAAACGTCCTTGGTGCTAGTTAATTTTCCTTCCTATTTCTTCTGTATTACACTCCCTTCCCCCAGCTACAGTGTTCCCATTTTCTCTTTTTTCCCCTTTATAGTGCTTCTGTCCTACTGATCTCTCTGGCTCCTTCTCCCCTGAGTTTTAGGAACTTCTTTTACAGTAGCACTGAAGCAAAGAAATGTCAGTATTTCAGAATATTTATAATATTGACCTAGTGCTGTGATGAGTAAAATACATTTCTCCAACACTTTATTTCCTGTAGATTCACAACCAGATCCAGTTATTTGAATAACTTCATTAATGAATTTTCCAGGTATTGTTTTCTGAGGATAAAATACTTTTCTAGGTTAACTTTTTTCCTCTTGTTTTGGCTACTTACTGCTCTTTCATAAACAGTATGAACATGAAAAAGTAAGAAAGATTGAAATTTATTTCTGAATTTTGTACATAAAATGTATGATACACAAAATTCAATTAACATCACATACTTATCAAGTATTTATATTTCTAAATATAATGTATAATCTCTATGAAGAATTTTTGTTTCAAGTGGTGGATGTAAGAAGGTTTTAGATTTATCATCAACATTGAAATGTTTCCCACACTCTAGGCAGTTTTTTAGTTATGTATGGCAGCTGTTTCCACTTTTTAATAATTTTAAATTATCTTTTGACAATTTTGCACATGTATATAAGACTATTTTGATTATATTATCCCCATATTCATCTCTCCTATCTACCTCACCTCATAGTCCTCTGGAACTGTTGTTTTTCCCAACATATCTCCATATTTTACTTAGTTTTTTTTATTATTATTAAATTTACTTTAATTTAGATTAATAAATGAAAATAGTTTAAATAAGAATCATTTGCATATGCATGATTGTGAAGTTATTAATACATCAAGGACAATTTACCAGTGGGTATAGCAATGAAAAAAATAAGCCTCCTTCAGTCACCATTAACTACAAATAGGTAGGGGTCTCATTTGTCCTCACCCCAATCATTATGAAAAATTGATGTGCTTTATTGTGTGCAGGATTTGTGTAGGTAACCATAGCTACTTTGAGTTCATAAATGCAATAACCATTTCACATCAGTATTACAGTATTCACATCATCTACTCATACTCTGAGCATTACATTCTTTTTTGTTTCCTTGTCCATGCTGTTCCCTGAATATTTGGGTGGAAGGTACAGGCTATAGATGTCTTTTTCTAGGTCTGAGCATAGACTAGTCATGTATTCTCTGATCATTTATTGGTTATGAGCATCTTTATTAAATGATGCCCACTGCAGCAAGAAGCTTTTCTGGGTAAGGATGAGAACATAATCTATGGGTAGAAACGTAAATATTTAGAAAACAGTTTTACAACATGTCCATTTGCTAAACCAGTAATGAGTTTCTCCTTAGGACCTATGACTTTCTGAGAGATTTTGGCCAGATTTGACTCTACCTGTAAAGTGCACCTTAAATCCCCAAAGAAAAGGATTAGTTATTCCACAACAATCATGAGACTATTGTGCAAATGGGCAATCCTGCCTGGTTGACCAATATAATAGAGTACAGGTTCCATTGCAGAGTAAGTCCAGCATCCTTCGTGTTACCCTACCCTCCAGAACTATTAATGCTAGCCTGCAGGAGGGAAGTTTCTGGCTGGGTTCTAGCTTGATTTGTCTGTTTTAAACCAAACTATGGAGCATCATCAGCAATAGGGTCTTATCATAAAGTTCTGATGGGCGACCAAAAGCAACTACAATATCCAATATTGTGGATTTCTCTGAGGCTTTTCTGACCAGCAGCTCATAGGGAGATAGCCCATGCCTGTTGCTGGTCTTGTTTAATTGCACATGGTTTCAAGGAGCAGAATTATTAAATGTGCAATTAAAAATTGCACATGGTTTCAAGGAGCAGAATTATCTACCAATGCAATTCTAATTAATTCACTTTAATTCTTAAAAATTAATGGGTTTCTGTAAGAGATTTCTCTAAGTCTGAAATGCAATCCTAATTAGTCTTCACAATAAAAACCTGATGTCAGATGGAAGCATGAAAGCTGATAGATCAGAGCAGCAGAGCAGCCAGCCACCAGAGACTTCTTACTCTACAAAATCTCAGAAGGAATAGATTGGCCTATCTCTACAAATCCTCAGACTGAATGGGCCTAGATCTTGTCTCTATCCACCTTATATTCCTGTCTCCACCCCCAAGTGCTGGGATCAAAGGCTTGATCCTCCTACATGCTGAGATCAAAGGGTTGAGCCTCCCATGTGCTGGGATCAAAGTCCCCTATCACCCCCACTTGACTCTCTTTTTCTTTTATACTCGATCAATCTCATGTAGCCCAGGGTGACCTTGAACTCCTGATCTTCCTGCGTCCTCTTCCCAAGTGCTGGGATTAAAGGTGTGTGCCACTACTGTCTAGCCTCTAATAGCTTCTAATCACCCTTTGATCTCCAGGCAAGCTTTATTTGTCAAAACACAAAATATCACACATCAATCCTCAGTTTTAGTTAAGCCTTCCCAAACCTCTCATCTCCCCGTATAAAATATTAACAATGTCATCTCACCTTAATTATTGTCAATATTTTTGTAGGTACTAGGGGTTGAGCTTAAGCCTCACATGTTAGTCAAGAGCTCAACCACTGAGCTACACCCACCAGCTATGCAGTCTTACTAAGACTGTAGTGCAGCCTGTAGTTTGTAAGACTGTAGTTCAGCCTGTAGTTTCTAAGATTTTAGTTCAGCCTGTAGTTTCTAAGACTGTAGTTCAACCTGTAGTTTGTAAGACTGTAGTTGAGCCTGTAGTTTCTAAGACTGTAGTTGAGCCTGTAGTTTCTAAGACTGTAGTTGAGCCTGTAGTTTCTAAGACTGTAGTTCAGCCTGTAGTTTGTAAGACTGTAGTTCAGCCTGTAGTTTGTAAGACTGTAGTTCAGCCTGTAGTTTAGGGCTCCAGCTTATTTCAGTTCTTACAGAGCTGATTTTCTCAGAATTCTTGCGAAAACCCAAACCTTAGAGATGATCTTTTTAATTGTACTCCCTCTAATATTCAGATTAAAAAGAAGAACCCATAGAATACTAAACTTTGCTGGTCACAGCCAAAAGAAGAAAGCTAATTTTACAATTATGCTTATAATACCCCTCATGAAACCTTAATAGTTAATGTTATAAATAAGTTATTAACACTAATACAAAAATCATAAAATTTATAGTTTCAATTTGAATTCCCAGTGAGTCAATGATCTGCCTTGGCATTTCCTGGGTATTTTGAAAAAAATTAGTGTTGTCAAGATTAGCCAAAATCATAGAATGAGAACTATAGTAGAATGTAAGGCTATGGTTGTTGAGGCTTTGAAAAGATAATCATCCTATACTTATAAACCTTCTGACAACATTAATAAAATTTATAAAAGGTACTTAAACGTCTAACAAAATGACTGTCTAGATTTAGAGAATTGTTGTGAAAGGAAGGAGGACAGTCCTCTGTGGAGCTCTTCTGTCTGCAAACCAGTATTGACATGTGTGTGCTCTGTTGAGCATGTACCACATAGGAAATACAAGGCCAGCTCATAAGCATTTACTGATGTCATATGTTAAAACAAAGCTTCACTGCAGTCTTCTATTGGAGATGGCATTCTCATATTTTGCTGTCGGACAAAGTAACAGCAAGATGATGCAGCTTTCCCAAAATCAACAGAGAGGATTTTGAACCATGTGGATAGGATATGAAAATGTCCACAGACAGCTTTGCTAAACAGTGTGTTTTATAAACCTGATATTATTTTATTAGCTAAATTGTCTATTTTCAGGTGTTTTCTTATACTGCTGACAAAGAAATAAGAACTGATGACTTGTGCCTGGATGTTTCAAGACTCAATGGACCTGTAATCATGTTAAAATGCCACCATATGAGAGGAAATCAGCTGTGGGAATATGATGCTGAGGTATGATGTTTTCTATGACTTACTTATCACTAAATACTTAAGTTCGGTTATTTTCTCCCAAAACAAAGCCAAAGTAGAAATGTATTTTTAGCATGCTTAATCATATTTAGATAACATTAGGGTGACATCATATAAACTGGATTTTGTCAAACTAGTCCATTGCTGTAAAATCATATTATGTGGTAAATTTTTTTTTATCTTCCTATATATTTCCAATGTAAATCCAGGAAGACGTGCTTCCATGAGATGTATGTGTAAATACAGGAAAATACTGAAATATGTTTGTATTTTTAAAATCTGTTCCATTATAATATTTGATGTTTATAATTCTCAGTCTAACATTTTAAAGATCTGATGAGAGTACCAAGATGTATTTTTTTCTTGAAAAGAATATTACAAGGAATCTATTTCTGTTTTCTGTAGTGGATTTCTGGTAGAATCGAATGTACTAGTCAGGAATAGAGTTAGCCGAGTAGTCCCTTCACAGCGTGTCATACCCTTATGTCGGAGAGCAGGGTAATGAAAACAAATAAAACATACTGAGGATTTATTTAGGCCAGGTGCAAAAATTAGTTCAGCCATCAGATGGAGCTAATAAAAAAGAAATACATTCTCTTCCGAAGACTGAGTCTCGAAAAGACTTTTCTTTCTGTCAAATCTCTTTTCTTAGGAGGATGAATTGGTCATTGGGTTACATGTTAGACAACAGTAAATAGCAATGGATACATTCACCAGAAAAACTCAACTTTATTCTTAGGAGATAAAAACATACTAGAGGTAAACACATTCTATAGGTGCAGCATTTCACGAAAGCCTAATATTTTTCAGCATCTCTGGTACCGTAACTGTAACAAGATCTTATTTTAAAACATATTTTAAGTACCATTTTAAACTCCACTGCTCTGTGGAGTGATATGAAAATAGAAAAAAAAAAAAAAACATCAGTTCTTGCAAGATTAGAAATGTGTGTGCAAGGATAATTTGAGGCCTACATTTTGCGTATTGCCAGGCTCTGAGGACACCAAATATTTTCTGTGAAATAAAGACAAACACCTTGACTCCTCCTACATTGCATTATTGTGCTCTCTGCTGACATCTTTCCTTCTTTATTTGGCCACCATTTTGTTTTCCTGAACTTGAACTATTAGAATAGTAATAACTGTCTGTTATCACCACGCTTTATTTTAAGTTCCCTGACAACCATCTCTCTACTAAATACAAATATGAAATCTGGATCTTTTTCCTCTTCTTCCTTTTTTTTTTTTTTTTTTTTTTTTTTTTTTTTTTTTTTTTTTGGTTTTTCGAGACAGGGTTTCTCTGTGTAAGCTTTGCACCTTACCTGGATCTTGCTCTGTAGACCAGGCTGGCCTCGAACTCACAGAGATCTGCCTGCCTCTGCCTCCCGAGTGCTGGGATTTTATTTTACTAAGAGATTTTCTATTCATTTTACATACCAACCACAAATTCCCCTGTCCTCCCACCCACCAACCTTTCCCTCCAAACCACTCCCCATTCCCACCTCCTCCAAGGCAAGGTCTCCCATAGGGAGTCAGCAGAGCCTGGTATATTCAGTTGAGGCAGGTCCAGGCCCCTCCTCTGTGCACCAAGGCTGCACAAAGTGTCTCACCATAGGCACTAGGCTCTAAAACGCTGGCTCATGCACTTGGGAATTCTCAACAGAAGAATCTCAAATGGCTGAAAGACATTAAAGGAATTGCTCAACATTCTTAGTCATCAGGGCAATGCAAATCAAAACGACTCTGAGATACCATCTTATACCTGTCAGAATGGCTAAGGTCAAAAAACACTGAAGACAGCTTATGTTGGAGAAGATGTGGAGCAAGGGGAACACTCCTCCACTGTTGGTGGGAATACAAACTGGTACAGCCACTTTAGAAATCAGTATGGCGGTTTCTCAGAAAATTGGGAATCAATCTTCCTCAAGACCCAGCTATACCACTCTTGGGCATATACCCAAGGAATGCTCAATCATACCACAAGGACAATTGCTCAACTTTGTTCATAGCAGCACTATTTGTAATAGCAAGATTCAGAAGGACAAACATGGTATGTACTCACTCATAAGTGGATAATAAATATAAAGCAAAGGATAACCAGACTGCAAACCACAGCTCCAGGGAGGCTAGCTAGTAAGGAGGACCCTAGGAAGGACACATGGATCACCCAGTGATGGAGAAATGGATGAGAGCTACATGAGCAAACTGAGGGTGACGGGGTTAATGGAGGTCAAGGGATGGGGAATGAGAGCTTAGGGGAGTGGGAGATCCCAGCTGGAATGGGAACAGAGTGGGAGAGCAAGGAAAGAGACACCATGATAAATGAAGACACCATGGGAATAGGAAGAAGCAGAGTGCTAGGGAGATTTCCAGGAATCCACAAAGATGTCTCCACCATAGACTACTGGCAATAGTCGAGAGTGCCTGGCAATAGTCGACAGGGTGCCTGAGCTGGCCTACTCTGGTGATCAGTTGGCTGAATACACTGTCATCATAGAACCCTCATCCAGTGACTGATATATGCAGATGCAGAGATCCACAGCCGGGTCCCAGGCAGAGCTCCAGACGTCCAATCTGTGAGAGGAGGGATTCTATGAGCAAGGGACATCAAGATGATGATTGGAAAATGTACAGAGACAATAACCAAACTAGTGGGAACACATGAACTGTGGACCAATACCCCATGGTACTGGACTAGGTCTTCTGGATAATCGAGATAGATGTTTAGCTTGAAATGTTTAGGGGGCCCCCAGGCAGTGGAATCAGGACCTGTCCTTAGTGCAATTTTATCTCTTCTATGAGGAAAAAAAAACCAGATAAAATAGAGTTCTGTGAATAATATTTATTTTTAAATAAAACATTATGTTGTTGATACTTAATTCTTCCCAAATCATACAAATTTATTAGGTTTTTGTTAAAAGCTGTAAAATACAGTACATGCATATTAAGAATGAAGAATTATATATTTTATAATATAAAGCTGTGTTGTCCAGTATAACACTCCAATCTTTAAAGTTTTCTGAAGCCCTTGGCTAAACAATACCTTCCATAGTCACAAGTAAAATTCCTCCACTGTGATAATATTGTCAATAATTACATTTATAGCTTGTTTTTTTACTATCAGTAATATTTATATTGAATACTAAGTAATATTTAAAGGAAAATGAAAAACCATAGCTTTACAGCTAGTCAAATTTTTTGCATATTTCCTCTCATAATTTTTTTCTTCTGTAATATTTCATAAAACTATAAATTTTGAGACATATTAGGTTTTTGGGGTAGTCCTAAAGTACTTATAATCTGCCATCCATTTTAGGAATTTTTATTGAAAACAAATAATCTCATATCAAAAACGTGTCATCATTTCATTTACTCCTATGTTTATGCGTTAGAAGCTAAATTTGAAGTTCCACTTGCATAATAACCCTTCTGTGTAGCTAGAGTTTTCCTGCCTGGCCCACAGTCAGGACAAATCTCTCTCACCTGCCAGTCCCACAGCCGCTCAGACTTGACCAAGTAAACACAGAGACTTATACTGGTTACAAACTGTATGGCCGTGGCAGGCTTCTTGCTAACTGTTCTTATAGCTTAAATTAATCCATTTCTATAAATCTATATCTTGCCACGTGGCTCGTGGCTTACCAGCATCTTCACATGCTGTTTGTCATCGTGGCGGCTGGCAGTGTCTCTGACTCAGCCTTCCACTTCCCAGCTTTATTCTTCTCCTTGCCCTGCCTATATTTCCTGCCTAGCCACTGGCCAATCAGTATTTTATTTATTGACCAATCAGAGCAACACATTTGCCATACAGAACATCCCACAGCACTTCTTCTCAATTAGAGATGGTTCAACAGGTAAAGATGGTTAATGCACAGGCCTGGGGACTGTAGTTTAAATGTTGGAACTGACAGGAAGTTGAACCGAGAAGGTCCATTCTGACCCCGTAAGGTTGTCCTGAGACCTCTACACATGTGTCATGGAACACATGACTCACATACATTTCATGGGCACTTAGATGTGTGTGTGAGTACTCTCTCTCTCTCTCTCTCTCTCTCTCTCTCTCTGTCTCTCTCTCTCTGACTTTCACTCTCTCACATCTCTCTCTCATGTGGTGATATTGTGTCCCCCAATATGTTGTACACCCTGATAAACTTATCTGGGGTCAGAGAACAGAACAGCTGCTAGACAGATATGGAGGCCAGAAAATGATGGCACACATGCCTTTAATCCTAGCATTCCTGAGGCAAAGATCCATCTGGATCTCTGTGAGTTCAAAGCCACACTGGAAACAGCTAGGCATGGTGACACACACCTTTAATCCCAGGAAGTGATGGCAGGAAGCAGAAATGTATATAAGGCATGAGGACCTGAAACTAGAGGCTTTTTAGAGACTTGTTAAGCTTTTAGGCTTCTATCAGCAGTTCAGCTGAGACCCATTCAGATGAGGACACAGAGGCTTTCAGTCTGAGGAAACAAGATCAGCTGAGGAATTGGTGAGGTGAGGTTGGCTTTGACTCGTTCTGTTTCTCTAACCTTTCAGCATTTACCCCAATACCTGGCTCAGGGTTTGTTTTTGTTAATAAGATCTTTTAAGATTCATGTTACCCTTTCATACACACAATAGTGAATAATAATTAAAAGTAAGTATGTATGTGGATGCAGAAAAACCCTATGAGAAGGAAAGAATAGCATATTACCATGTTCGGCCCTTTTAAAATTACTTTTGAATTTTGATTATGTTTTTTTTTTTTTTTTTTTTTTTTTTTTTTTTTAATTTTTATTTTGCAATACAATTCAGTTCTACATATCAGCCACAGATTCCCTTGTTCTCCCCCCTCCCGCCCCCCTCACCTTCCCCCCAGCCCGCCCCCCATTCCAATCTCCTCCAGGGCAAAGCCTTCCCCACAGACTGAGATCAACCTGGTGGACTCAGTCCAGGTAGGTCCAGTCCCCTCCTCCCATGCTGAGCCAAGGGACCCTGCATAGGCCCCAGGTTTCAAACAGCCAACTCATGCAATGAGCACAGGACCCGGTCCCACTGCCTGGATGCCTCCCAAACAGATCAGGCCAATCAACTGTCTCACCCACTCATAGGGCCTGATCCAGTTGGTGACCCCTCAGCCATTGGTTCATATTTCATGTGTTTCCGTTTGTTTGGCTATTTGTCTCTGTGCTTTATCTGACCTTGGTCTCAACAATTCTCTCTCATATAAACCCTCCTCATTCTCGCTAATTGGACTCCCAGAGATCCACCTGGGGCCTAGTCATGGATCTCTGCCTCCAGATTATGTTTTGTAGTAACTAAAAAGGGTATAAAGTGTTTATGAACTTGAAATACTTTTGATGACTTCCTTTACCTCTAAGTGTTACATTTAAGGACCTTTCTTCCCACAACATATTCTGATAGCTGCTATAAGCAGTGAATCTTGAGCTTGCAATTCTCCTGGGACTTGAAATCTTGAATCTGAGACATGATGCTTTAACACATGAAATCCAAGTTTCTGTTTTGTTTTGTTTATTTATTCCCAGGTCTTTGATATGCACATTACAGTTTGATCTAGTCTCTAGACAGTGATAAATAGCTTCTTTATTTTTGGGAGGATTACTTATTTTGATTTTATGTGTATGAATGTTTACCTGAATGCAGTCTGTGTATGCAGTGCATATGGAGGCCAGAAGAGAGTCACAGATCTCCTGGGACTGGAGTTACAAACAGTTGTGAGCTGCTATATGGGTGCTGGGAATTGAATATGGTCCCCCTGCAAGAGCCGCCAATCCTCTTAACTGCTGAGCCATCTCTCGAGCCTTCTTTTATAGATTGCTGCAAACCAATGCAAACTTAGGAGAGGACAGAAAAGTACTTTGGAAAATGCAAGGCCTTCAGGGGACCCAAGGGAAGGGGAGAGAAAAAAGGATGAGAGATGCCGAGGTGTGAAGAAGTCCTTGTTCAGTGGCTCTGTTCTCAGGTTCCAATAGTGGAAGGTAGAAAGTGCTGCTTGCTACCTCTATAATTCAGTTCTTTGTCATTTGCTAGCAAGGGTAAAATTTTTCTTCTTTGAGAAACCTCTGAGGTGGTGCAGTTTTGAGTCAGAATAAAAACTGGAGGAGTTCACAAAATTACAGAGCTGAAACGAACCTTAAACTCCTCTCCTTTGAGCTTTGTCAGGACAAACCTGAAGCACAAAGATTACCGTGCCAGGAGCAGAGCTAGGATTCAGGTCCTAATAAAGTTTTCAAAGAAAGCTAGTTACCAGTCCAATTGTGAATCTCACAGTGTGAAGTGTTGAAATATTCCATCGCCTTCTCGGCCACGCTCCTTTCAGTCTGAGAAAAGAAAGAGTCATCAATAGGAACGAACATGTAGAACATTCAGAACACCGCGCTCCTCAAAGCATGGAGTCTCCCTCGCTGGTTTGGTTTGTTATCTGCTTAGGAGAACAAAAGAAAAGAAGGAAAGAAAGTTAATGGAAGGCTGTGATTTCCCTGTTTGCTTAGACCATTCTTGCCACAACTTTATAAAACTGTTATTGTTATAGTCTCTATGTTTGAAATAAAGCCGAGTCAGTGTGTATCAAGGTGTCTGGCATTAAAAGCCGGCAGTTTCTCCGATACTAATTTGCCTCCTGAGGTAACTGAAATACTACAAATAATTAGATGCTCTCAGTGATGATGATCTGATAAGCTGGGCAAACAGTGGGACCCTGTTACATACAAGCAAATGCTAAGTCACATGCAGTATCAGATTGTATTCACATATGAATGTCTCCTTTCCTTAATGATAAGAAAGCCCATCTGCAATAAATATGATCTGTTTAAAAAGGCAAATGGCCACGCAATTACTCTATCACCATAATGGCTTAGAAACCTTAGTTAAATGTCTTCATAATGTAATTAATATATAATTTCTCTTCTAATTGAATAAAGCTAAATATGCATTGATGAAAAGTGCCTCTCTGGCTAAAAGATTTGCAGTACTTTCTGACTCTCCTAAGTTGGTTTGTAAAATATATTTAATTAAAATATGGTTACTTCACTCTTCCCTTCCCTTTCTTTCCTCCAACCACTTCTGTTTCCTTCCTCCAAATTCCAACACCTTCACTCCCTTTCAAATAGATAATTGATTGTTACTTTTACATATGGAGAGATACAGATGCACAGACATATAAATACAAACTTCTGAATATGCATAAGTCAATGTTTCTTAAACAACACAACATGAATATTATTGGCACTCTTTTATGGCTGGCATCACTGGTTTGATTTGGTGAGAATATGACTGTTTTTTATCAGCACCACAGGATACAGTCTATACAGATTACCAATAAAATTAGCCATGGAATATCTGTTTCCAGCAAGTTCAAACAAAGAGAAAATGCTAAATTTCACATCACTAGATAGTTTAGTATTTTTTTATGAAAGTGCATATTTCATCCATTTTATTTTATTTGGATTTGTTTTTATACTGTTTCAACATCACAAGTGTGCTCCAATCTATTCCAAATTTACATTTTCCTGCAGTATGTGTACTTAATCATATTTTTTTTTGCACATCCAGGAAGCTACATACAGTGATACAATCTAATTTTAGATCAAAGCACTTCTGCTTAACAAACACTATTCCACAAAGAAAAAAAGGAGGGGGAGCAAAATATGATGCTAAAAATAAGTGTTGCTTTTCACATGACTGAGCAAGTTGGCTGAGGAAACACTTGTTATACATTCTGTCCATAGGAAATGATTGCAGTAGGTAAACACATTGCTTGAACTTACTGAAAACACAGAAGCTTATATTAAATCATTCTTAACCAACCTCTTTTATTTGCCCTTATCAGAAAGCAGGTAAATGGGAATATAATTCCAAGGTAAGTGGCCTAAGATTACAACCCTCCCACATTCCTGTGTAGAATTTCTAACAAACGACAGCTCAATTTACCTTTTGAAGGTGGTACCCACTAGACTAGCATTACCTTTCTATGTTCCCAGTGACCCATAGCTTTGATTTCTTGCTAGAATCAGCTAATAGAAATTTCAATAGATTAGTGTTGTACTTATATCTCTTCTCGATTGTTCACATTTGATTTTTAGAACTCTTGTAGTCTTTTGGATGTGCAGTTTGCATTCCTAAGACACCACACTAGATGTTTTCAATAGAAACATTTTGAGATTAAGTTTCAGAAAACTGTTATTTAGTGTTTGGTCATGAGGTTTTGAAGTCTATGACTTCTTAATAAGTTAAAGTAGTACAACAGTCTAAGGTCAGTCTTATTTATCTTTCTATGTAAGAATGTGAATTTATTGTTCTTATTTTAAACTTTTAGTATGCCAACTGAGATATCTATAGTCATTTTTGAAATCAGCTATGCAGCCAGCCTTATATGTTCATCAAAATATCAGGTTTTTTAATAGTATTTTTAATACAAGTGTTATGCTTTTATTTCATCACCAAATTTTGTTTTCCTAGCCTGATTTCAGTTGGATGTAAGTAGAAACTGTGCAGTTTGGAGAGTAGATTTTTAAGTACTTCATGACATATCAGATACAAATAGGTCATTAGAGAAATCACAAACTTGTCTTATATATCTTTAGCTATTGTGATTTGAATTCTGTACATAGCAGTGAATCATAATGCCCTACATTTTAGAACAGAATGATTAAGTGATGCTGTATGATACACAATAGGTAATATTAGCTTTAGACTCACATAACTCTGCTTAGCTGTCAACATTTTAAATTATCCCATTGAAGAAGATATCTGTCAGTAAGCTTCATGGGAGCCTGCAGGTCTTGCTCCAAAAAGCAATTTGCAGTGACAGCCTAATAATGAAGTGTTCATTGCAAATTTGACAAAAGACATATGTGAAATGCTCAGAGAATTAATGAAAATATTTACAAAGGATTCCCACAATATAAATGAAAGGAGGATATTTAATTCGATGACTTCAATCTCACAGACAGACATGTGACAGAATTAATAATCATTGTCTCTTGTGGACAGAAGATTTGAAAAAATAAATATATCTTCCTTTGCTTTTAAATAAAGAAAACTAAATAACGTGGTTTGTAAAGTAAAAGAATATGAACATGGGCTTGAGAGTTTAAATTTTCTCTTGATTTATAGCTTTGTAAAAAATATGTCCTAATTTATTTTGTTCCTTGTAATGATGCATGAAATTTATCATTCCTAACAAGAGAGCTTTGTGTATTAATATGACATTTTCTAAGCAAAGTTCAGAGCAATAAGAAAAATCAATTAGCAGTAGATGATGTTGCCTAATTTAAGCAGTGTAGATAGTAAATACAGCTATATTTAGTCAAGAAAGCTAGTCAAATTGTGTCACTGAAAGCATCATTTTATAGGTAAGATATGATGCTTTATGCTACCCTTTCTGACTGTGAAAATCATTACATACCATTTCTCTGTATGTAGTGATAAACCTTGAAAGGTAAACCTTGAAAAGGTAAATCCAGTGATTGCATCCATTATGTTGTCCACAAATTGGAGTTTATTTCAATAGAATTTATTTTTTGGCATTGGCTTTATAGAATATTTTGATCAACAACATTATTTAGTATTTCTCTGGGCTGGCCCTGGAGTGGATGATTTATATTCTATATTACTACCTTTCTTAAGCTTATATTTGGAAATAAGATACAGTCAGATGAAATTATTACTTTCACAGGGGATTTGATCTTTTCCTGCTCTTTCTCTTCATGTTCTCTGCCATGCTAACTAATGAGTATGTCATTGCATGTGTGGATTCCTTCAAAAGTCTGGCTTAGGCCCATGAAAACATAAAACAAAATAACCTCAAAGAGTCTTCCTTGGTATCCTCTCAGGCTGGAAGCAAACATATGAGGACACTAATATAAGAGTAAACTCTGTGTGTTGATCAATTATTTTGAATAACCTCTCTTAAAACAACTCTGTTGGCACTAAAATGTGAGAACTATGAGAACAAAATTCTATCAAAAATAACTTTTGCCTGAAATGGTTCATCATCTGATGTCAAATCCCTCCTTAATAATCTGTCTTTTACTCCATTTTATTTCTACTGAGTAAAGCTGATGTTAAAGCCATCTGAAAGGCTGCCACTCACTGCTTCATGGATGCAATTATTGTGACGTGTGTCTCCTGTCCTTTTCTAGGAGAAATTGTATGTTGTCTGGGATGATTGATTTATTACTACCTTTGTACTTGATTTGTCATTATTCATTATTTTCTTTGTCAAACAGACCCACACTCTTGTTCACATAATCACGCAGTCCTGCCTCTCAATAAGCAAAGTGGCGGATGGCTCCCAACATCCTACCGTGGAGACCTGTAATGATAGCACTTCGCAAAAATGGCTACTAAGAAACTATACAAGAGCAGAAGTTTTTAGACATATTTTTGGAAATCTTACTGATGATTTTTTTCTTTAATGGCTTGTAGAGGTTTGTGATTCAGACTTCTTAAATTTGCTTTAGTAATTTTAGTTATCAAAATCTGAAATTTTAATAAAACATTCTGTGGAGTTATTTTTCTATCTTTTACTTCTTAGCTACTTATTAAT
This sequence comes from Peromyscus eremicus, assembly GCF_949786415.1. Lineage (NCBI taxonomy): Eukaryota > Metazoa > Chordata > Mammalia > Rodentia > Cricetidae > Peromyscus > Peromyscus eremicus. Next base: position 34,048,042 of record NC_081419.1, read on the forward strand.
TTGGAGTTTGGATATTTTAAGTAATAATTAGTCCATCTTTAACAAAACTGTATTTTCCAGTTTTTATTTCAAATATAGATATTTATATATATATTTACATGTCTGTGAATATAATGGGTTAAATATATTGTGAAATATTTATTTTGTTTTAGCTCAACAATAACCATGTCTATATCAAAATAGATTGTGTGTCAAAGGTGAAAACATGACTAAATATAACATAGGCTAAAAATGACTTATTTTGGAACTTTGAAATTGTTTAAATTTGTTACATTTTATTCAGATGGTTCAACTCTGTGTGTACCACATCTTTACATATTTTATAAATTACCATTGCTTTATTCTGAGATACTAAATAAATCCTTTATTAAAAATTAAGTTATCTTGAACAGCTCATGGAAAAGCCTTATCTACACATGTCTTCTGTGGTTAGATAGGTGATTTAATTATAGGAATCTTTAAAAGCATACATTTTACTTATCACTTTCATAATTTGTGACTATTTTCTCATTAAATAATTAAATGAATTTCTATTTAGTTGAAGTCAATAAGTGGCTGTGGAATATTTTTTGTAAACAGTACAAATAAAAGTATTTTTGAATTCTTGGATTTAAGAGGTTTTTTTAAACCAATAAATAAGTGATTTTGCATTGTTAGCCGCTGGCTGTGGGAACACATGGGAGATTCCAGCTGTTTTCTGGTTCCAGTAAGCCAGGAAAGCTACGGGCACACAATTGAGCTTCACTATTGGTGGCACAGCTAAGAACAGAAGCAAGGGGATAAGAGGGCAGAACAGGTATGGTTTGAATTAGAGTGCATTTGAGTGATGGACAACTCAGAGAAGAGATGGAAATTTGAAGTAGCCAAGATCATTTGCATCAAGAGGAATTGTCACAAGACAATTTATATGTAATATCTGAGTTTGTTTTCTAAGCCTCCAAATGTTCTGTGTGCATGCCCAACAGAATGTTGGGGTGTAAACATTCAACCTTATGAGTCTACCATTGAATGCTAAGGCAGAAGCATTCTCTCAGCAGGAGAGCCTGCTTCAGTTCCCTCATCTCTTCTTGCAGCTTCTGAAAGCTAGCTAGCTTTTCCAAAGGTCACTTTCTGGCATAAGGTTTTGAGATCTCCCTCTGGCAAGTGAGGAAATCACTATGCTGAGTAAACTAATTCTCAAAGTAGATGATAGCTCTGGTAAAAGCTCCATGGAGACAGTGCCCAGGAACCAACTTACAAGTTTCTGTTCTTAGGAAGCCCACAGTATGTTTCCTGTCAGGTATGCGCATGCGCATTTTACAGGTCTCTCTCTCTTTTTTTTTTTTTTTTTAACCGTAAGCCATGTTGCCTCAACACATAGTTAACAGTTTTATTTTCACTTGGTTTCTAAGGATCTACAGTTTATTGACTGTAGTTCAAATGTTTGTGCAGAAGTGGAAGGAGAAGTATGAACATTTGTTAAATGTAACTCAGAATTTTCTGATGAAGGATTAGTCTTCAGAATCATTTTAATGGCTTCCCCCAGTGCAGTTAGCTAATATAAGAAGGAAATGAATTTATACTCAGGAATACTTGAGTTTGAAATGTTTGGCTTTCTAGTGTGCTGCATTAGCAGAGATTTGTTGGTTGCTCATTTTGTTACCTTTGGGGAAGTGGGTTTTAGCTACTAATAAGTTTTTTTAAGGAGAATATTTATATATTGATTAGAAAGAACAATACTAACTAGAAAATTCTGAACTGACATTATTTGTATCATTAAAAAACTTTTTCTATATAATTTTTTAAAACTCTTTATTCCAATATGACAAAAGGTAATTGATCAAATGATTCAACTACTGTGATAAGTGATTACACTACAATAAAGTAACAACAGTATATTGTATAAGTCAATGTGTGGTAACCTATTCAATAAATGCAAAAATTCTATTTTTAAAAAAGGAACTATTAGAAGAATGCAATGGTAGGTGCTTTTTTGAAGGAGAATGTACACATAAGCTCACTCAAATTTGAGAAAGAGATGATTTTCTTTGTTGCTGTTGATCTTACCTACAACTTCTTTTTTAAAGGAAAATATTGTTTCTGTTTAGTTTTGTATCTGATTTTCAAACTGGCTAATTGTTGAATTTCCTGTCATCCTAAGAATAAACCAGCCATCTTCTTGCTATCTTAGGCAATTTCTTTTTTTCTGCATTTTTTTTTTTTACTAAAAATGGCTTGATACTCTGTATTAAAAAATGACAACAAAGGCCTCAATCTTGACATCACCTTCATTTTTAATCGCCTAGCCTTTTAATTTCCTGCTTGTGGTCAGAGCGACATCTTTCCCAGCAGCCTGTCCTCTATTCTATCTTTTCTTACAGCAGTGAAGTACAGGATGAGTTATAGGTGTTTCTCTAGATGTTTACCACACATAGCCCCCAACATAATATCAAGAGTAAGAAAATATAAAAAAGAAGACTTTCCCAACTTTTAATTTTGGCAATTTATAAAAACATGTGTTTAGGATACAATTTTCAAGACTTACTTGCAAATCACCTCACATATGTGAGAGCATTTTAAGTTGGAGATCTTTTCCAGTGTTTCTGGACATGGCCCATGAAATTAACAAAATAATATATAACTAATAGGTTCAAAGCATGTTGCTTTAAAACATACTGGAATATGAAGTCCCAGAAAGTGAATTTCATTGCAAATGGAAAGAAAATCTTTGTGATAACTAAACACCATGCAATAATTATTAGAACTGCGAAGTTAATAAAGTACATCATCATTGCTCGGTTTCAATTTAATATTGATAAATTTGTAGATTCTTAAATATGGTAAGCATCCCATGAAGTAAGATTGATCATCTCTGGCTATTCTAATTGCTGGTCTACAGTTAATGTCAAAGATACTATAGTCTAAGATACTATAGCTTAGTAGTGCTTAACAGGGTCATCTCTAGTCATTTTGTTCATCTGGATAAGAGTTGTGTGGTTGACTTCTGTGTTATTAAATTATTGCTGACTAACACTAATATTTGTCACCATCAACTAATTTCCAAGGTCATAAATAAGCTTTTGACAAAAATTTCTGAATTTTCAGCAACCTGTAATAAATATCAGCCAATTTCTTTAACCACCTTCAAATAGTGGTGTAATGGAAATGACAAAATTTTACATCAAAATTGTATATGTAACTTAGAGACACCTGTGCATAGTTCCTTTTAAAAACATGTTGTGTTACTGTACATTAAAATGATATAGAATATTTTTGAAGAGCAGCTTTAATCTAATGTGCTAGTGTGTTACTGATTGTTGTTTATCTTTTACAGAGACTCACTTTGAGACATGTGAACAGTAACCAATGTCTTGATGAACCTTCTGAAGAAGACAAAATGGTGCCTACCATGCAGGACTGCAGTGGCAGCAGATCTCAACAGTGGCTGCTAAGGAACATGACCTTGGGGGCATGAAGACCGTTTCTCCGAAGACATGAAAGTCTCTACACTTTTGTTTATCCATTGTTTCCATTTGGTGAAAATATTAACTTTGCCGAATCAAAAGTTTTAAAAATACTTTTAGTATTCTAAAACACAGTTGTTTATAATTCATTTTTAGGAATGTTTATTTCCCTACTAAAATTTGTATCTGATTGAAGAAGCACATAAAATATAAGTAATAGGAAACTGTAATTAAAACTTCGAACTGTTTGGAAAAAATACACCTTACATTTGCTTTTAAAATGTCTTCATTACCCTCTTGTCACAGGGTTACTTAGGGTTGGTTTATTTTGTGTTGTAATAATGATGGAAGGAGAGATCATGTAATGCCTTATACTATATATTAATTATGAAATATCATTGCTTTATAAAACATTCTTTTTACAAAAGTTTCATGGAACCATGGTAAATTTCTATGCTAACAATTGGGACAAATACGAAATCATTCATAGGCATTGAATTCATCACACAAAATGTTTAGACCAGGGAAAACATTAAGTTTGCTGCTAAATTTGTAGATTATAAAATCATCATACCAAATAAAATACTTGATTCAATTTAAATAATAAATTTAAGTCAAATGATGAAAAGAGTGAGTCAGACATTAAGGATGACAAGAACAATATAAACTCTAAGAATTGCTGGGAGAAAAATCTTCACTTCCAACTCAACCTGAGGACAGTCTTGCTCTGAGAGGTGGTGTCAGGATCTGAATCCCCAGCTGCCCTCTCTATCTCCATATAAGAAGCTGTACATTTGCCTTTCACTCTAGAACTGTAGGTGAAGGGTGACCTTTTAGATTTCAATTTTAAACAATTATTAATTACTTTTAGTTCAGCCAGTGATGTCATTGGCACTTTGTATTTTATTTTAAAAAAAAGTATGGCACTATCATAATTTATTACTATGCTATAAAATCTAACATTGATCACCAGTAAACAAAATTCATTAAATTGGTATTAATTAAACCACTAGACATGATTTGGCATCAAGTATGGCTCAGTCATAATTAGGACAATTTCATGTGTTATTTCAATGTTAAGACCCCTTGGTTCACAGCGAATGAACCGATGTTAGGAAAAACAAGAAAGAAAACAGAGATGGGATATTAGTAAATTCTTATATTTAATACCATTTTAAGTGGCCATAGAGTTGTTGATCTGTGTGTCTAGCAGCTGGAGAAAAGGTATGGGGAGTAGAAATAGAAGAAGATTCTTCAGAAGCAGAAAACCTGTTCTTTTGACCTTTTATTTTAAATGATCTAGAAAAAGCATTAATTGGCTAACTACACCTCCTTTATCTCTCCATCTCTGATCTTTATCTCTGCCTTTGTCTCCTATGTCTCTGTCTCTGTCTTTGTCTCTGTCTCTCTCTGTCTCTCTGTCTCTGTCTCTCTCTCTCTCTCACACACACACAAAAAACTTTAGAGTGCAAAAGATAACTTTTTCTCAAGACCTAAAATTTCCTAATTTATTTTCCTAGCTGGCTTCCCCTTTGACTTCACTCTGTTAGAATTGTGAGAAATTCTAACTAAATGTTTTGGGTTTGCTGCTTAAAGCTCAAGTATCCTTTACTCCAAAACTTCAGGTATTTATTAGACTCCCAAAATTTTAGACAAAATATTGAACATCAGGGCTTTTATTCCTGTGATAGACATAGTTCATATCATATCTAACAGGAATCCATGGCACTAAAGGGATAATCAACCTTAATCTGATCATGACTCAAGTCAACTGAAGCCTGACATCAATCCCATATTCAATTTTTTACTCTCTCCTACATTTTCTTCTTGTCCTGACTCAAATAATATGAAATCTCCCTATATAGTGTTTTTCTGAGAAAAATGTAGACTCTCAAGAGTTATGTAGTATGTTCCACTTATGGCAACCAAAACACATAGAGTGGTCAGTGACATTTTAAAAGAATATAATTACTTAATGGGAGTTGAATTTGAAGCATTTCAGTAGCATTTTATGTAAATGAAATTTTTTATGGTCACAGTGAAATACATGAGAAGAACTCTCAAAGAGTCATCACGTGATTTGGATACATGCCACATAGTGCCTAAAAAGAAAAAAAATAGGTGTGTGGGGAGACAGAATCATACACATCGAAATCAGAAAGATTTAAGGTCTTCAAAAATGTTTACCCTTAGTAAAGAAAATTAAAGCCTTGATTGGAATCACAGTGAGTCTGTCACACACACGCGCACACACACACACACACACACACTTGCACACATAGTTGATCTGGGCTAGTAGATTTTTTTCAATTATTTCAGTGTACACATTTCTCTGGGTTTTTCTCATAAGAACAAATGCAATTTTCACCTTCTAGATACTCAAGTCAAAACTAGAAAGTTGAGAACTGAGGGATCATTCACATAACTGGCAAAGTGCTTGCCCTGCCCCACAGCATGAGGGCCTGAGACTGATTCCAAGCACCCATATTTAAAAGAGCAAATAACCACTATATGTGGTGGCATGTGCTTTTAATGCTAACATTAGGGAGGTGAAGACCCATGAATTCCTTGAGTTTCTTGACTAGCCAGATTTGCTTAATTGACAAGCTCCAGGCCAATGAGAGATTGTCCTTAAAATCAAGTTATGATGTCTATGATTGACCTTTGACCTCCACACATGTGCATTCACACAAATGCTTGTATATGCGTGCACACACATAAGTACATATGTAAAATATGTAGTCACTTTTGACTTCTTTCTCTTTCAAACTTTTTAAGCCTATCCTACCTGTGTTTTGCTGTCTGCATGACACTGCCTGCAGCCAAAATTAACTAGGATTTGCCCCCCCAAAATTAAACTTGTTCAAAATATTTTTAGATAGCCACACTTTTTTGATAACTGACTTCATTGTTATCAAGTGTTGATTTTGTAGATGAAAACATTGTGTTGCACTGTCCAAAGGTTGGACAAATTGAGTCTGACCATCTAGAAATTAACTTGATGCTCTCTTTGGTATATAACCAGAAACCAGTAATTTGTTACCACACCCACTATATGTTACTATTTCTGACCTTTCAAATCATATGCAGTATGCCTATAAGTATGATACCACATTTTTGCCAACTCTTACCCAGTGCTACATGTTTCCTTAATTACAACACTCACACAGACACTACTAAGTATGAATTTTTATATTTCCCTGAACATAATCTTCCGATTAATTTTCAACTCATCTCATAGCTCTCATGTCTCTATAAGCGGACGAATGCACTCCACAAACATACGTGCACATACTCTCTGCACATGGATCCACACGTGTATATGTGAACACGTAGAGACATCTCTGTTTCTTAATCTCTTACCATCTTACATTTCATAACACTGTTGTGGCTGCCAAGCAAGTTTCTGCATTAGTGTTGGCTTCTATCTGTCCCGTAGATGTCATTCACTTCATTTCTTTAGGTTTCTATTCAAACATTATCTATTCAGTACAGCAAACTCTTGTCCTGTCCGCAATTTTTAGCCTCTATACCTCCGACCAAAAATAAGACCACTCTTTTATTTACATCAATTACTGCCAATCTCATACTCCAACAAACACCTGGGAACACTATTACATTTATTTAGGGTAGTTTTTTTTTTTTTTTTTTCATTGCCAGGGCCACATCTTTGTAAGGTTAGTACTCTCTCACAGAGCTACACACCCAGTTATGTAAGTCCCTTTGAAGGCAGGGTCTGTATTAGTTTTGTCTAGTGGCTATGTTCGGCTTCTCGTGTTATCTCTCGGTATATACTAAGTACACTTCTTGAGCTAATGAAATTAAGAGTGTATTGAAGTTGTTAAGCAGCACTGCATCATATGTTTTCATATTTAAAACGCTAGAGTTCAGTAATGTCTTTACAGAGAAATTTTAGAGCTTTGTTTTCAAATGTTATTTTTTCCCTTATATCCTTCATATTAAAGTGTAGACTTTATGTTGTCGTCTTTGTCAAAATCTCCTGCCTTATGGAAATGAAATTTGCCATTTTATTAAAATGCTGCTGTAAGATAGAAGTTGCTTCACTTAACTGAAAATAACTACAGTTTCAGTGTTTGGGTTGTGTTAGGTTGATCACCGAAGGGCTAAGATTTTGAGTTTTAGAAAAGAGATAAGTACATTCTTTTAAAATCATATTTATTTTCATGTTTTGATGATGACTATATAAAGTTTATTTTCCATGTAAAAATCTAATAACAAGAGATATTATAGAAACCTTAAAACATTAAAGATGTTATACCATTAATTTCTATGTTTATAGATAATAGAACTGAGCCATGGAAATACAGTGTAGTTTGCCCAAAGATCATAGAGTTATAAACTATGCTGCCAGGACTCCTAAAACTACTGCCAAATATATATATGGGCACAATAATGAAAATACCTTAATTTAAAACTCTCTTATTAGTAACTGGATTCTTTAGAAGTATTTAAATCTTACTGTTTTTTTCATACTTCCATAAAATTTGTCCAATGAAATAAGACCAGAGGCAATAGAAGAAGACCTGCAGCACAGGGAAAATTTTCCTTGAAAATATGTTTACAGAACTGTAGAACACCCTAGCATCAGTAAGCAAATAGTTTCAGGAACGCAGCATCAAGCCTCTTCAGTAGTAACGGATGGAACTCTGTCTCCTCTGTTTTCTTACAATTCCCTTCAAGGTAAAGTAAGGCTGACCTAGAGCTTGCACAGAGTCTTAAACCATCTGTTCCTGTGAATCTTGGGTGAGTTCTGTGTTTGCAGCTTTTCAGACTATGGAGAAACCAGAAAATATTTCTAGGCTTCCCAATGTTTTATAAACATAATATGTAAATTTGATTTCTCCTTAGTGCTTAGGAACAACTCAATAAATAATAAAAATAAAGGAGGGGAAAGTAAACTGCTTAAACTGCTATGATAAAATAATATAATTGTTTTTTTAATGATTTTTTAATTTAGTGAGAAGTTAAGAATACAGTAGAATTGCTTCAACAAACCAGAATATTGGCTTGCTCCCATACATATTGTTACTCCATTTGAGAAATCAACAGACATAGTCATAGCCATTGCATTTTTATCTCATCTATGAATTTAAGCTCTAGTTTCTGAAGGTGAAAAATTCCTAAATTACAGGTATAATGATCTGAACAAATGTGAAAAAAAATTAAAGAGCTCATCAAATGTGAGTCGTTATCCTGGAGATGTTATTTGTACTATTGAGAACTTCCAAGCTTGACTAAATGTCCAGTTTGGCTGGGCAGCAGGAACTCCATGTATCAAGGCAGCTTGTGTTTCAGGATTCAGTCATTAGCCGCCATTATGTCAGATAGGGATGGAAACACTCTGCATTTCTTCTGTACAGCACAGGCACGTCTGGTTTGACTACACCATGTTCAGAGTATTATCAAGTACAAAATACTGTGTAAAGCTAAGGTGTTGGATGACTCTAGCAATGTGCTTTGACTAGTTGGTATAGACTTGTTTCCCAATTTTTGTTTTATAGTGTTTACTAAACTATAAAGGAAATTTTCATTTAATTTGCTTTTCAAATCCCCCTGAGAAAGTAGTGATTCCACATAGTCTTTTGTCAATATATTTAAGATGAGGACCGCTCTGTGATAATTGGGTCATCATAATTTGCAGGAATGCTTTACCACCATTGTTAATGAGAGAGAATGAATCATTCTCCTATGTTGAATGAATTAGAATGAAAAAAAATTAGATGCGTTTCCGCTTAAAATGTTTCTGAAACAGATGCTTCAAAACTGAAATTTTCATCCTGGTTTTATGGTGAAGCTAAAAACTTAAAGACACTGCTGTTTGGTTCCTGGTATACCTTCAGCTAAAAATAGCACAAGGGAGAAACAGGAATCCAGGGTCACAGAACTTCCATTGAGAGGGTTGGGAACCTTCTGTTTTTAAAATCAGTGTAGTCACAGCTAGAGAACGTAATCTCAAAAATGTTTAGACATGTTCCACACAGTCTTTAACATTTATAAAAGTAGATTGTGCATAAAGATTTAAACATTTTAAATGTTGTAAGCATTACTAAATGGTATAATTGTTCTTTTGCTGTAAATTTAAATATTTATACATTTTTGTAGAATTAAAGTATGCCAATTTAGTTTTCCTTTGGTATATGTTGTCTTTTTTCAAAATAAATTTTGCTAGTACTTCAAACAGATAATTTTAGTATTCCATAATTATGTTCTATTTTATAAAAGAGTGATTATCTATAGCCATGTCTCAGCAGCAAGAAAGTCTTGTAAACCCAGTATAATCTTATTCCCAAAATATGTAAAACAGAAGCATTGAAATATGATTAAAGTATATATTATCTCATTAATTTTTATTATGAGATGATTGGAGACTGATTCTTTCTGTTCTGTAAAAAATTATTCAGAGAAGTTAAAATGCCTTCAAATACATGAGAATACTTATTTTCAGGTTATACCTAATTCCCTAATTCTGATATTGGAATATGGAAAACCTGTCTGTGTGATAATAGGTAGAGCCCTTTGGGCAGCACATTGGTTCTTTAGCACCAGCATCATAGTGACACACAGAACCAAATCCAGGCAAAAGTATAGAAGAAAGGGGGAAATAGTAAACAGAGGAAAGAAGGAATGGAGGAGGGAGGGAGAGAGGAAGGGAGGAAGAGGGGACAGATGGAGAGAGGGAGAAAATATTCCAGTGTTAACCACCTTATTAGTATCCATTTTAAATGTGCTAATAGATTAACATGATGCAGAAATTCACTGACTGGCAGCCATCATTAATACTTCAGTTGTTTTTTCATAGTTGTCAACAAATATAAATGACATGAATTTTCCATTTTACATACAGAATGTCACTTCTTGAGCTTTTATAAGCCAGGTGGGGCTCATGTATGCAGATCTGCAGCCCTTTTTTGTTATTTTTATGAAAGAGCATGGCCTTGCACTTCCAGTCATAACTGGGTACTTAAACTCAGTGAAGCTGCCCTACTTGCCTAAAGTTTTGACAGATCAATATCTTATCTTGTGCCTTTGTGAACCCGATGGAAGAAACAGTGTGATCTCTTCTGATCAAAGGAAAGGACGGAGGCCTCTCTGATTACTGGTTCACTTTCTAAACTAACGATTCTCTTTTCTACCTTTCCTAGGATCTTTTGTACCACTCTCCTTTCGTGATCACCACAAGAAGCGTGGCTAATATTGAGAAGACTGGATCGATTTATACAAAAATCCATATACCTGTTTTGAAAAGTAAAATCCTAGGCAAACAAGCAAACATCTGAAATAGGTTTTAATTTTTTTTCTGTACAACATAACATTTGAACTTGGCACAGCAATCATTCTTCATCTCTCACATGGTAACTTAAGTGAGGTAAAAGCTTTCAGAAAAAATTGTGCAAAACACAGAGGTAGGAATTCTAATAGCCTTTATTGAGATTAAAGGGACCTGTGCTTTTAGCTACTGGAACTAAAACTTGCTTTCTTTATGTACATGAGCAGCTTGGCCTTCAAACTATACAATATAGTGAAATTGAATACATGTATTTATATATAGGAGCAAGTGTATGTATGTAAAAATATCCCAACAGCATCTATTCATATGAATAAAATGGGTAGTGGATCAATTTCTGCCACACACTTATATCTTCAGAACTCTGGTTTCCATTATCCAGTGGACTATCATCTATTCCCTTGAACATGCTTTATGTTTCCTCCTACATCAGTGGTTCCCATGGTGTGGCCTCCCCAACCACTCTGTCTTTTAATATTGGATAGCTTCAGGATGCAGAACTTGGTGCTCTTCTATATTTGTATTCACTAGTTAACCTCAGCTAGAACTATAGATTCTAAAACTTCTGGCATTTGGGTAACTAACAAATGTCATTTCCCAATTTAGAGCTTTTTGGTGTTCAATGACTAATAGACATTTTAGTAAGACTCAAACTGAATTTATCACATTCCCTCCACAGATGTTCAACTTAACTTAGTCCATTTGCAACAGATATAACAGAACATCCAAGACTGGACAATTTATAATGAATGGAAACCTATATACCTCAGTTCTAGAGGTTAGGAGATTTAAAGAGCACGAAACTGGTGTCTTTCAAGGGCCTCCCACTGATTCATCCCATGATGGAAGGCAGAAACCTAAGAGAAGTTAAGATCAAGTAAATGAGATCAGTATAACAGGAAGTAGGGTTTACATAAAACAGTATTTTTTTAAGACATCCATTTGAATAATAATTGACCTAAACCTGGGATAACAACATCGGTCCATTCATCAGAAGAGAGCCCTCATGGCCTAAACTGCATCTTGTTAGAAAGCAGTTCCCATCATTGCAATGCGGATGGTATTTCCAGGATATGAACTTTAGGAGAAACATTGAAATTAGTGAAGCCAAACAGATGTTCCTTTTGAGTTTTGTATAAGTAATATGTCATGCTAATAACAATGCTCAGAAGGTCTTGCCTAATGTGGCCCTGCAAACTCCATTCTCTCAGAATGAATATTTCCATCTTTACTTCATTTCAGTCAAACAGTCCTCAATAATTCTTTTCTTTTCTGTTTTTTCTTTTAAGACAGTGTTTCATTGTATAATAGTCCTGGCTATCCTCGAACTCATTTTGTAGACTAGGGTGGCCTCAAGCCCACAGAGATATGTCTGCCTCTGCCTCTCAGTTCTAGGATTAAAGGCATTCACATCCACCTCCCAGTTCAATATTTCTTTGATCAAACAAGGCATGCTCTTGCTTTAGGGCCTCAACTCAGAATATTTGTTCCTGTGTGTATTCTTACTATTGCATTAAACCACAGTAAGGTCCTTTGAATTTCTGTAACCTTTCTCCCAACCCTCCTCTAGATGTTGCAGTCCATAATCTTGTTCCTGCAAGTTATGTTTCATGATGTTTTTCCCTGGCTCACATATTATCCAATTTAATAATGTATGACTTTGCCAGTTTAGTTGTTTATCACCCCTGACAATGTCTGCTCCTACCAAGAAGCCATCACTTGAATGTAGGATAACCAGAAAAGGGACAACCATTTCACTGTGGTGTATTACAAATATGAAGAATAATACTGATATGTCGTCCCAGCTGACTCTAAATGGAGTTGTTTTCTCCTTGTGTTGCTAGTGCACTGTATTCTATATTGGGGGTTGGCAAGGGGGTGGAGGTAGAAAGAAAAGAATTTTAGGATTTTTCTTTTTGTTCTCTGTGTTGATCCATTTAAACCTCCTCTTCATTCTTTAAATGTGCTCCTACTAAAAGGATTATACTCTTTCCTCATGGCAAAACTATTAATTTTTAAGGGAGTGCATATACTTAGAACTTGAGAGAACTCCATAATTATGTGAGTATTAGAGTAATTAAATTTGATATGACCCAGATGGGCATTTTTCTCTAATAGAAGCCTGGTCTTTTGTGATAGCATAATGAAATGTTAGCATGACAACGCAGCTGGAAATGTGATTAACCCCCGAATAATAAATTAATATTTGCAATCAAAGATGAACCTAACATGCAGATCTATTGGTTATTAAAGCTTCTTTCTAAAACAGCATATATACTGCATACAATGTTTATTATATACATTTAACAATATATAGTATAAAAGCATGTATTCCAAATTTGAAATACTGAAAGTGAGTATTTCCTGCTATCCCCTAAGGAACTCCATTTTGTGAAACACTCTCAGGAGAAGGACAGACTGGAGCTCCTCTCCTCTAAATTTCTCAGAGATGAGGTGGTGCCTACCCTCTACTTATTATGGTATTCTTTAGTCTTACATTTACTGTTGGCAGGTCCAGGAGGGGCTATTCATTGTATTCTTCAGACCAAATATAAGAGTGCATGTTCTTACAAACTGAACTATTGGCACAGATTCTGAAATCTAAGGACTGATATTAGCATCTGACAGAGATCACTTTCATTAACCACCAGTCTGCAGAAGAGCCGTGTCCACACAGGTAAACATCCAGGCCGGGTTTATTTACTCTTAAATAGATCCTGATGCACAGAGTTGTCCTACAATTAGAATGTAGTGTGAGGAGTAAGGATTATGAAACTGCATGAGTTTGGTTGGCATCTATATGAATAATTTCCTAGTTGAACTAAAGTGAGCTAAAGCCTCTTGACCCCATTAATCAACAGTGCCCACTTCCAGTTGACCTGCAAAGGCCCTGGAGAGAATTAGCCACGATTCATAGAAGGACTTGTCATCTCTCACCACATTTTCACCTGACTCAGCCATGTTCTTTTTGCAGTTTCTCCATATACAAGAATAACTGACACACAGAACGCTCTCCAGGGATTATATATATATTCTGACTTTGTCTTCCTTCAGCTTTTCACTAGGTTCTGTTTTGTACCACATAATCAAACTAAACCTTCTGTATTTTGTTCCTGTAGGTACAATGTACATTTTAAACTGTAGCACCCTTAAGGAAAGATTTTTTTTTAAGGAAAAAGCTTTTCAAATCAGCTTTTATGAAAAGCAACATATTATTGCTTTTGTTGCATTGTTTTCAATTTCATTCTGTGAATATTTAATTTCAGGAATCACACTTCAAACTACCAAAACTTGTTAGCAAGACTAAAACAAGAGCTGCTTTCCTTCTCTAGCATGTTTTATTAGCAAGTCTTCTAATATATATTTATTTTTAATTTGTAGGACATCCACCTAGTATATCACCAAATCAAAAACATTTGCCAACGTATTTGTAGTACATCTTAGGTACAATTTGTACCTCTGAAGTTCCTATTGGGTTTTAGTAAAATGTTACATTTTCCTGTAAGTATAAAATCTTGACCATTAGTACCTTGAAATGTTTCCAGAGGTTCTGAATAGAAAACATCACCTTCTATTCAGAGTAGTGATAACAATATGCTGTGTGAGGGTTGTGATGTGAGTTATCATTTAAGCAGGAAGAATCAATTATCTTGTGATACACTAATATCAACACCTTGAAAATTAGAGAAAGATAAAGACGGGCCATCTGTTTTCATTTTAATAATTCAGTGAAGAGTGACTAATAAGTCATAATTTTTAAGGAGCAAAAGGGAATCAGTGAAAGAGAAGAATAAAATGTCTCTATTGTACATTTACTCCACAGCTAATGTTTCAATCTCATTTTACCTCCTCTATGCTAACCTGCTCTCTCCATGTATAATATTTGCCAACTTGAAACACACCATTGCAAAGGCAATACCTTTCTGCCCCTCTATGGAAGTTTGGCAAAAGGTAAAGCAATGAAATTTGGCTTAAGAGAAAATAAATTGAAAATGAGAGAATTTTACAAATAAAATGCTAATAAATCTTAATGAAAAAAAAAAACTGCCATGATTGAAATCACATGCATAGCCTACCAAAGATGCATGGGAACCAAGCAAGATTTATTAGCATAATTCCTACACTGTATTGGGGTTAGAAAGTATGATTTAATGAAAATTTTTTACAATGAAAACTCCTTTACAAACATGCAGTAGGAATATCTTGTTCCTGACTGCCATTCTGAGACTGGATTATGTGTTGGAGATCAGAAGAATAGAGAGCAAGAAAGTCTACAAAAATCACTATGATTTTGATTTATTTCGCGACTTCCTGCCTGTTGTGTTTATTACTAGTTACTCCAAAGTAAGAAGTCTCCAAGGTGAAGCTCGATAGTAAGACATGTGACGGTCTTTCAAATTATACTTGGTTCAAGTTTAATCCCAAACCTTCACAATTACAGAAAATTTGTTCAAACAACATTTTACGTTGGAAAGAACAGCCTTGGAGAGACCATATTAGGAGCCGCATGGCACAGCACCAGAGAAGCACTGCACAGATAATTTTGCATGCCCAATCATTTTTTTTAGATTTATTTATTTATTATGTATACAGTATTCTGCCTACATGCATGCTTGCAGGCCAGAAGAGGGCATTACGGGTGGTTGTGAGCTGGAACTCGGGACCTCTGGAAGAACAGCCAGGGCTCTTAACCACTGAACCATCTCTCCAGCTGCATGCCCAATCTTAAACACCCATCTTCACTTTTCTCTCTACTGATATAAATGTAAACCCCAGCCTGTAGGATGAACACAGAAGGAGCCAATCATTAAATCCTCTGAACCAACTATATTGATTGCCAAGGGGAAACAGTAGATGTCAAGCCAATTAGATTTCTTTTCTACAACTGTATTGTATGAAATGACTGGAAAATATTGTCTTTTCCTCTCAGGGTCAATTAAGGAAAAAATGCCTATGTTTTAAAATTAAACTGAGCATTTTAAAAATTCAAATTCCCCTTAAGCAAAATGTTAATAGATTAAATATAAGTGTTTTGTGAATTATTTTAGGAGTTTATGAATTATTACATATAAATGCTGATATCATGAAAACATATAAAAATTTTTACCACTAATTCTGATACAGATGACATCTAAAAACATATCATATTTGTTAGGATCCTGCCCTCACTCCTGCACATGCGCAGCTCGGGGTCTTGAGTCTTGCATCATTAGTGTGTACTGGCGACTACAGACGCGCCTTAAAAAGGTAGATGCAGACCCCATCCTCTCTCTCTGCTCTGCTCCCCCCTCCCACCATCTTTCTCTCTCCAGGCCTAGCTCTATTCTTTTCCCTCCCCCCTTTTTCCCTCCTAATAAAGCTCTGAAAACTAACACTGGGTTCTGTCATGACCTTTTCACTCAGTAATCAGTGCCGGTACCAGCGCCCTTTATCATCCTTCCAATATTTATATTTTCCTTGGTTTAATGGCATATAATGTAATATTGTAGGCATGTAATTGTTTTTATTACAATAACTTTGGAAAGGGTGTGATACTGAGTTAGTGTCTAAGTGATTAAACAAAAGTTCTGTCTTAGCAAGAACAGAACATATCTAAGATATTAACACAAGTGTGAAAAGCGACGAGCAAAGTTTTCCATGGATGATGTTTCTGGTCTATATTTAAACCAGAGACTTAGATATAACAGGTGGGCCTAAAGTTAACTTACAGAGTAAAGATATTCTTAAATTTCCTTGAAGAAAGGAAAGTACTCCAAAATCATTCATCCATTGTGTATATCATGTGCGTTTATTTAGTAAGTGTAATTGGGGGGGAGGGGAGTGAGAGTTCCTACCTAAAACATGACAAATTGACTACTTACATTCTTGGAACCACATTTTTGGGATATCTTGTAAATTTACCTTGGTGTCATGGGAGAGGCATAGAGCTCCAAGTGAGGAAATCTGAACTCTGTTTTCATTTAATCCTCTAACTTCAGCAGGCAAGGACTGACGGAGATGTCATTTGCTATGGATGAAGCAGAGGGATTGGGCAGTGAGGCGATTCTTGTCATGAACGTTTCCTGTTAAGTTGCTTCAGGTCTGCTGTTTTCCATGGCAGCAGTGCTCTCCCCACCACCCTGCATGGTGCTCTTACTGTGTTAGTTCCCTATAACTTCCATAGCCCAAAGTAAATAAGTAAGTGAGTACATGAATCAATAAACACATAAATACATTAATAAAAGTAGCTGGTTTGCAACAGAAATAGATTCTGTCAGGCCTCTGGTGGTCAGATGTCTAAAATCACCCTGTCCTTCTCTCCTCTAAATCCTCTACTTCAACAGCTCATCCTTTGATTAAATTTATGCTGGGTCATTGATGCTTTTCAGTCTTTAAAAGAGAGATGACATCCCTTTGCTGCTAGCAACAAGGGGCATCTCATTTTCCTCAGCATGGTTTACAAACAGTAGTCTTGTTTACCATGTAATGAATGTGTGCCATGAAGCATTAACTCTATACTGATAAAACACAGTGCACAAAGTTTACCAAAAGTACACCAACAGTCAGACAAAGTTAGATTTATTAACACACTATTATCAAGGGACAAGTCATGACATAGTGAACTCTGGTTTCTCAATGGAAAGGCATTGGTAAGTCAGAAGGGAGACTTACAGAGCAGAGGAAGCAGGTTGTGCAACACATAATTATGAATCATGAAGGTACAATTAAGCAGCTCTATGAGGTTTGTCATGACAGTAACATAAGCTCATGACAGGGTAAACAAGAATAAGAAACAAGTTGAAAATGATCTGTCCTGGAAAGTTTGAATACCTAAATAAGGATTTGGGACTGTTTTTATATACACAAAGGAGAACTGAAGGATCAAAATGAGGCTGCTGATGTAGCCATGTTTGCATTTTGGATGTGCTTTTTAAAAAATCGTATGGGAAGAGAGAACTGAAAGCATTCAAGTTTTGTGATGGTTCTGGCTGAAAAGCATTAAACCCAAAGCTAGAGATAAACCTTTAGAATTGATTTGCATTACATTAGAGATAAAACTGTGGGGCATAACCCGTGATGGGAATGAAGTAGAAGAAACCCAGAGCAGGATAGTAAACATATTTTAGTATAGAGAGACAATTGTACAGTTTGAGGAAATGTCCTGAACTGTTCAGCTGCTGAAGTGTGAAGGAAATGATAAATTAACCACAGCTGGCAGGTAAGAAGAGCAACAGGTTACACGTTCCACATGAAGTAGCATCATTGGCTGCCTAACTGGTAGCGTTTTGCATTTCCCTCTTCTTAGATCTTCAACAAAAAGCCAGTCTTCTGGGACATCATTCACGTTCCTCATGAAATATACATTAGTAATGAAAACTTCAGTAGGAACTAGAATCAATTCCTGATGTAACTATACAATGATGGATGTTACATTCGGGAAGTCTGATGTTCAATTTTTTTCTTAATTGGAAATATCAGTGGAATGGGTCCAAGGGGGCTTCAACATCAATTTTTCACTTGAATCAAAACCTCTTTATCATGGAGGTATTTACAGTATGAGTCAGAAGAGATCTCCAGAGACTCTGCTGAGCCAAGATTCTATTCTATCTTTAAACAGATCTGGAAAGTGTGGACAATTGTTCCATGGTATTTGATGTAGTCAAACAAATCTCATACTGCCTTTTAATGAATCAATAGTATTTTAACACTTGTGCTTTGTTTGTAGATGTTTTGAATGTAATTAAGACCCGCATGATTTCTCATTAGGGTACATACTATGCAGTACTGTAGAATGAACAGTTATTCTATTCACTGATTGCTTCTTTGATGTGTAGTATACATTATCATTTCAAATATATCTGAGATATTTGATTGCCACTGGTTAATGTTAATTTATACTCCATAAATGCATTACTCTAAAAGAATCTGTGACTAAATGAGGCTTATTTCGAAAGGAAGAAAGAAGAGAATACATTGTTCCTCTACATAGAATCTGTGTGAAAAAATGAAAGCAGACAACTTAAAGATACACAAAGAATAAAATATTAGGAAGTAAGTCATAAATAAAGTTATTCATTACAGCATCATTTCTATTCTAAATAAATTTGTAAGGAAAAACTTTATATGTAAGAAGCAATTAAAATATGCATCACTAGGAAGCAGGGTGAGAGGATATGATAAAGCTATAAAACTAAAAATGATCTGTCTGTTTAATTCTACAGTCAGGTCATCCACAGTAATTTCCTCTGAGCTGTAACATTTTGTCCATGAGAGAGGAGGAGGCTCCTAAGACTAGGAAGGTAAATAAAACTTAAAGAGCTCAAATAAGATTCTTAAGACTTCTGCAAGTTTATGTGGCAGAAACAATTCTGGGGTGACACCTTGCAACTGGCAGACCTACCTGCAAATTTTGAAGGGAGATCCAGAGACACAGCCATCACTCAGCCTGGAGTGGGTGTTTTGGTGATACATCTGCCTTTCAGTCATCCATGCTCCTAAAAATGACTGTTCCCTGTAAATAACCCTAATAAACTCAATGGTTCACTGATGTAGACTTGGATAGAATCATCTGTGGTCTGTCTGGAGTGAATAATGCTTGCTAATATGGCCCCAGGAAAGAACACACACCAATGGCCTCAAGGACATACTGCTACATAAAATTCAAGATACAGAGAGTGTCAGGTGATATTGCCCCAGAATGCTGTAACCCAAATATTTAATAAGTGGCATATATATCCCTTCCTTTTAAAATTTAGAAGACTTTGTGGCTGTCATTGAATAGATTACTGACCTAGTATCACTTCAGAACTGTTATAAGTGGTCATTTTGGTGCTGCCAGCCCCTAGGTTCAATACTTTCATTTCAACCATATAGTAGCCATGGAATATTTACCATTTTATTCACACTAATTCTGTGTACTGATTTTCTTTCTGTGTCTTCTGAATCCCACCTTTAGATGTGCAATATACTTTATTCTCCTTTGTGATATTACACACATGCAGGCCTTCTGACAAAGAAACACACGTGATAGCGGTATCACATTGCTTTTATGTTGTAGAACTCACTTTTTTTCGTGTTCTCTTATCCTAATGTAACTTGCCTATTAGAGGCATGGATTGGCCTTTTGAAGACTCAGCTAAGAATCCAGATTTTGGTTGACACTTTTCAGGGTTTCCATTTATGTAAGTTTCAGTGCAGTAGTGTATATTGAAAATGAGTGCCTCTTTGTAGAACAGCTTCTTTCATTGTTGGGATTTCTAGTTCTGAAAACTATAGTCTCTAACTAAGAGTGACAAGTCTCTCTGTAACTCTAGATATCTGTGGTTGCTGCCAATATTTGTAACCTTTTACACATTTGGAAGAAAGAGCTTATATTGCGGGTAAAATATTGTTGCCAGGACATGGTAAAGCACCACTAAGCATAAATGAACTTGAAGAATGTGGTCTTGCATCCCCTCTTTATCCAGAATGTAGCTTGCTTCTCTACATTGAAATAAAGAAAAACAGGTCTGAGTTCAGGACATGTCCTAAGTCACTTCTTAGCATGTTCATGCCCTACCATGGAACGTAGTGAAAACTAACATTATGTAGTAGGAACATCAATTCTAACCCTAAACCTTCAGAAATATTTGTCATTCCACCTGACAGAGAACCATCATTCAACAGGAAGCTCACCATGATCAAGGAGGATATGGAACGTACAGGAGAAGACAGACATTGTTTTAAATATGAGAAATGGTCATTCTCTAAGGTAAATAAATAGTGAAGTCATCACAAATATTCCTTATATTGATATGAATATGTATTCATACACGCACATTTAGTCATGTGTAAGTCTTCATCTTTGACTCAAGTGAGTTACCTTTTCTTCTTAGTCCCACACTTCCATCTACGCCAATAATGGTAGGAATTATATCTTAGTATTTAAGTTATAGAATTCCAAAGAGAGAACATGATGCATTGAGAATAGTAATAAATATAACTGTAGATAAATGACTGTGTACATACGTGTGTGTGTGTGTGTATATAGACTGTATATGTATTTTATCAATATATAGAATACATATGTATAATGCTGTATGTTATAGGAAGAATAGTAAGTAAACATAGATAAATAATTTATATAACACACCATTTTCTAAACTTGATGGACTAAGCAAATATTCAATTATTTCAAATGACTTTAAGAAATGCAATACTTTGACCCAAAGGAGTATAAGAATACATTCTAAACTTTAAGAACAATTAAACAGAGGGCTGTTTTTCTTTTTTTCCTGGGAAGACTTCTTTTTCATAAAATTGTGAATAATTTTAATTCCAAATTCTATGGCATATATGAACTATTTATATATAATTATAAGTAGATATAATTATGCTAATTTCATTCATAATCTGAAATTTTTAGAAAGAGAAAAAGATATCTATTTTTAAAAATCAAGTTGTTTTACACATTAAATAAAACTTGTTAATGTCAAATGTAAATGTCAGTATGAATTTATGACTTATTGTATTTATAAAATGTATGGATATTTTTAGCTAAGTACCCTGAAATGTTCTAGAAGCAAGGAGCATCCCTAAAGCTCAGACCGACATCTCTAAACCCAGCTTTATAATAAAATGTCCCATGGCTCCTTGCAGAATTGACTGACTCAGAATCTGGGACAGGGCATGAGTGAAGTGAACATGAAGTATCCTGGCATATCTGAAAGCAGTAAATCCAGGGAAGAAGGAGAGTCCTCTCCAGACTCACTCATAGTCCTGCCACAGCTAGCTTCAGGAGCCTCTCTTTGCATTCAGCTCCATTCCTTGGGGACTTTGACTCTTGGTGTGCAGCGAGGGTGTAGTTGGTATTTTTCAGTCTTTGTGGACCCCCACCCAGCTTCCAAATAAATACACAGAGACCTATTCTTACTTATGAATGCCTGGCCTTAGCTTGACTTTTTTCTAGCCAGCTTTTCTAATTTAAATTAACCAGTTTCTCTTCTTCTATGTTTTGCCTCTGGGCTTTTTACCTCAGCTTTTCTAACTAAATTAACCCATTTCTCTTCTTCTGTGTTTTGCTCCTGGGCTTTTTACCTTTGTTTATCCTATACATCTTTCTTTCCTTCTTACTCTATGGTTGGCTGTGTGGCTCAGTGGCTGGCCCCTTGTGTCTTCCGCTCCTCCTTTTCTTGCTCCTTTCTCTTTTTTTGAGCCTAAATTTCTCTTCCTGCTTATTCTCTCTGCCTGGAAGCCCCGCCTATTCCTCTCTTGCTTAGCTATTGGCTTTTTAGCTCTTTATTAGACCAATCAGGCATTTTAGACAGGCATAGTAACACAGCTTTACAGTGTTGAACAAATGCAACATAAAGGAATGTCACACCTCTTTGTATCATTAAACAATTATTCCACAGCATAAAGAAATGTAGCACATCTTAAACTAATATTCCACAACCTTTCCCCCTTTTGTCTAAATAAAAGTGAAAGGTTTTAACTTTAACATAGTAAAGCTATATACAACAAAGCAGTTATCAAGTATAAATTACGTTTACAATATTCAGTCCATTTGTATTTAGTAAATTCAGAGAAAATACTCCATTATCTAT
Source organism: Peromyscus eremicus (assembly GCF_949786415.1). Classification (NCBI taxonomy): domain Eukaryota; kingdom Metazoa; phylum Chordata; class Mammalia; order Rodentia; family Cricetidae; genus Peromyscus; species Peromyscus eremicus. The sequence goes on from NC_081419.1 coordinate 34,070,355, forward strand.
CTTATCTTAGTGATTCCAAAGTTCTATACCTAATTTACTTTCTATAATAACAAAGGAAAACCATGGTGATATTTTATTTGTGCACCCCAATAAGACTTATTTGGGGATCATAGAAAAGAGCCAGTCGCCAAATTAGACATAGAGGTCAGGCAGTAGTAGCACACATTTTTAATCCCAGGACTTGAGATCTTTCCTTGGGAAGGACACACACCTTTAATCCCAGGAAATGATGGCAGGAAGCAGAAAGGTATATAAGGCATGAGGACCAGGAACTAGAGGCTTTTAAGCAGTTCAACTGTGACACTCAGGGCTGAGGACTCAGAGGCTTTCAGTCTGAGGAAACAAGATCAAGTTGGTGAGGTGAGGTTGGCTTTGGCTTGTTCCGTCTCTCTGATCTTTCAGAATTCATGCCCATATCTTGCTCTGTTTTTTTTTTTTTTAATAAGACCATTTAGCAATTTGTCTTACAGAAAACTATAACTCTAACTATTTAATCTCTAACTCCATCAAAGACCCCAGAAGGATGCAATATTACCTAACAGTAAACCAAAGTTCCTATGCAATATTGGGGCATCCATCTTCTGTTTACAGGCCTAGACTACCTGACAGACTTTTCAGTGAAGCAGGAAATTTGAAGAGCTGTCCTGCTTTGCATTGGCAAAATTCTTCAGTCACTTTCCTCTGTGTCCAGCAGAATATCTGGAAGACTCTTCTGTGAAGCAGGTGTCTCAAAGGACTGTTCTGCCTTGTCTTGTCTAAGTTCAACTGTCTTTCTCCTGTGTCTTGCTGGTCCAGTCTGTACAGCATACTGTCAGCAGTCAAGGCAATAGGTAGATTCATTAATTAAAATAGTCTTAAAAGATAGTACCTTCCTGGAGGCCAGGTAACTTCCTGGAATGCTGAGAATTATAGTTCTTGAGAGTTAACACCTGCTCATGGACCAAGTAACCTCCTAGGATTCTGGGAATTGTAGTTCTTACAATATAATAACAAAGCCTCATGAAAAAGGTATGGTGGGCATGTAGTTTTGTCCATATAAGCCACAACAACACGGATATTGAAGTCACATAACTAGAAAGTTTCCAGATGTTGGCTCTGACAAGATTCCATCTTGGTCAATGTTTAAATTTTTAATAAAAGCTAATTTTTAACTTAACCTTCTATCCCTAATATATGTCTATTTCAAACCTGGGACAAGAGGCTGAGGTGCCTATTTAACATATCAAAGCTGGACCTGGCTGCCAGGTTCTCCCACACTCCCTCAGTCCCTACCTGGGACAGGGTATAACTCACATACCCTGTCCTAAATTAAAAACAAAACAAACAAACAAAAACTAACAATGGTCCCACTTTTACCAACTCTCAACACAACTTCTGCTCACAATGGTAGATTACTCACCACATGGGGATTTCTTGCAATCCCAGAGCCAAGGGATCATAGGAAAAAACAAAAACCCCAAACCAAAAAACAAAATTAAACAAAATTGATCAAACTCTAAAGGCTCAACTTTAAAACAAAAAATGAACATCTACATCTGTAACAACACACTTGACAATGGCCCTGACCATCCTAAAATATTCTATGTCTACAAAAACTCCAAACACTCTCGCATCTTGGTATAATGGTGTTATCCCAAGAATGGAATATGGAAGGGACCTGACCCCCTCCTGGAAACAGGAAGAAGGTTTTTTACTTTTGTTTTTCCACAGAAAGGACCAACAGAGACCTATTTTTGTCCCAGCCAGAAATGTCCAACATCATCCCACCAACTAGCAAGATGGCTTGTCTCTCACTGACTAGTCAGGGACAGAGAAAATGGAAGAGACACCACCCCTTGAAGAACAAAATCTCCTGAAAGGACATCCATGACCTAGTGGCCCAGTCATATCCCAGCCAACGCCCCCCCCGCCCCCCCCCCCCGGAAGCCTCCCTCTCTGCTACCTTAATAACAATCTAGGTTATATTACAGGCCTGTCCTGCCACTGCTTAACCCCCTAATTCTCAACCCAATACCCACCATCAGCATTTTTCCCTTCAGGAAACATATGAGGGCAAAATAACAGGAGATTGGGTCCACGGAATCCCCTGACTAAGGAAGCTGAAGAGCAGGAGTTGTGGGAAAACTACATCCCACCGATGATGGTGTACATCCCTCTACTGATATTCATATTTCTCAATAGCTGGTGCGGATCTCCCAGTCCCTGTTAACCCATAAAAATAGTCTTAAGAAGGAGACACAACTGAGAAGAAATGCTTAGCCCACCCTGGCTACAGTATGTTCAGTATGTTGCTGACTTCCTCCCTTTCACCACCCACCCTAATGCCGCTAACGGCTTCTTTTGCACATTCAGGAATAGACCTCTGCGGGCAACTGTACTCGTCAATACCACTTTCCTCTACCCCGGGACCGATGTCTCACAAACACCACTCTTTACAGGCTGACATGTGTCACTCTCTCCTCCTCTGGTGAAAGGGAAAGATGACCTCCTGCATAGACACTCCTCTGCCAGGGCCCTGAACCCCTGTTGTGATTTTTCCACAGGTCTACATGAAGAGGAAGATGCACCACTCCTACAAACCAAAGACAGATTTTCCTTCCTCTACTGGTAGGAATAGGACTTGCCATCTTCCTTGGATCTTACAGGGTTGCAACAACTGCTGTCATCCAGACACATTATCTGACTGGAGACTTCACAGACAGAATTTATGAGGCCATGACATCCACAATTGAGAGCCTGGAGTCCTTCCAAAAATGGATGAACTCTCTTGCCTGGGTTATGCTCCAAAACAAAAGAATATGAGACCTAATAACTAACGTAGCAGGAATCTTAAAAAGTCTTATTAATAAAAACAAACCTGGAGTCAGATATTGGGGTGAACGCTGAAAGATCAGAGAAGCAGAGCAAGCCACAGCTAACCTCACCTCACCGCAGCTTCCAAAGTACAAGCTACTTCCTGTCTTACCAGCGACTTTATTGCCTTGCTGTTCTGTCCTTTCATTGGCTATCCTAGCCCAGCTATGACTCTGAATGATCAGAGAAACAGAACAAGCCACAGCCAACCTCACCTTGTCAATTCCTCAGATGATCTTAATTCCTCAAACTGAAAGCCTCTGAATCCTTATCCAAATGGATCTCAGCTGAACTGATGCTAAAAGCCTAAAAGCTTAACAAGACTCTAGTTCCTGGTCCTCATGCCATGTATACCTTTCTGCTTCTTCCCATCACTTCCTGGGATTAAAGATGTGTGTCACCATGCCTGGCTGTTTCTAGTGTGGCTTTGAACTCACAGAGATCCAGACAGATCTCTGCCTCCTGAATGCTGGAATTAAAGGTATGTGTGCCACCATTTTCTGGCCTCTATGTCTATCTAGTGGCTGTTTTGTTCTCTGAACCCAGATAAGTTTATTAGGGTGCACGATATTTTGGGGGACACAATATCACCACAAAATGCTGAATATGGGGCAACTTTCTTGGTATTGGAGAAGAACATTACTTCTATATAAATGAAAGAGATGTTGTTGAAACTAATGTCAACACCCTCAAAAAAAAAAAGGAAAAAAAAACACAAAAACCTGCTCTCAAAATTCCAGCCTGTAGCCAGGTAGTGGTGGTGCATGCCTTTAGTCCCAGCATTTGGGAGGCAGAGACAGGCTCGTCTCCTTGAGTTCAAGGCCAGCCTAGGCTACAGAGTGAGTTTCAGGAAAGGTGCCAAAGCTACACAGAGAAACTCTATCTCATTAAAACAAAAACAACAACAACAAAAAAAATTCCAGCTTATAGAGCAAATTAGCTGGTTCCATAATCCCTTGTTTTCTTGGCTCCTACCCTTTATCAGTCCTCTGATTATGCTATATTTTATTTTGGTACTAGCTGTAGCTGAAGTTATCTCCAGTCCCGCTTACCGGTATCTAACATGTTTCTTCTCCTCATGGTGGTAGCAGTGTCACCTGCCTCAGCCTTCCTGTTCCCAGAATTCTCCTCTCTCTTTATCCCACCTGTCCTATACTTCTTGCCTGGCTACTGACCAATCAGCATTTTATTTATCAATCAATTATAGCAACATATTTTCACAGTGTACAGAACATCCCACAGCAGCTAGCCCCCTGCCTTATTCAATTCCTCTGGTGACAGATCACTACCATTGCTAAAATTACCACCAATCAGGTCATGGCTCACTACCAGGCCCTGGACCCTTCCAACACAGCAGACAATAGGTTGCTCAGGGCTTACAATGACAACTCTCCATTATAAAATAAAACCAGTAGATGTTGGGAGGCCCTGCTGACTGGTCAGAGATTGTAGTCTTTCATGGACTGCCAGCTTTTTCCAAAGCTAGACAACATGGGACTCCCTCCCTTCCCAGTGAAATTTTCTGTTCTCTACCTGCTCTTACCTAGAGAAGTCCCTGGGCCTGGAGGACTGACCTTCTCTGAAAGCTGTCCCTAAGCCAGATGCCTGATTTATCTTTAGCATGGCCCTTGGCACAGATCCCAGCTAGAAGCCTCCCCTCCTGTACATATGGTAACTAAGACTTATACTCAGAGCCTTATAATAGGAGTGTGTCACTCAATGCAAATTACTATTTGTTCCCAGGCTCCCTAATCCTATATGTTTCCTATACTCTGGAATAAATCTGAGCAAATTCACTGAAGCTGTCTCGCAGAGGGTTGTCTCCATCGTACCCACAGCTGTCTGGACTCTGTTCTCCACTTCTGCTCCCTCCACCCTTGGGGACCAGTGTAGCTAATGATACTGAGGAAGAAGCAGAACCACAAAGACCATCTGAGACGAGTTAGTTCTTCAGCAACAGCAACCCTATCGTAAGAAGCCCCGAGAAAAGCAATTTAACTGAAGCACAAGATACAGAACTCAAAATAACAGTTATGAACATGTTCAAGAAACTCAGAGGCTATGAATAAATGCCTTAATAAAAATCATGAAACACAAACAATCGAATGAAATAATGAAAACATTCGAGACATAAAAGTAAGGTTTAACAAATAAATACAATCACTAAAGAAAATCAAAATTGGAAATGAAAAACTCACAATGTCAACCAAAAATCTTAGTGGTAAGCCTCACAAACAGATTAAAAGACATGGAATAAAAAATTTATATCTTAAAGAAAGTGGATAAGAAATAATGGCTCAGCCAAAGAGATTGTTAAATCTTTAAAACTCTAGGCACAAAATTTCCAGGATATCTGTGATACTATAAAAAGGTTGAACTTACGATTGTCGTTACTTTGTTGTGAACATATAATGTTTTGATTATTATGTTTCATGGGGAATTTGTTTTCTCACCCTATCTAATGGTGTTCTGTATACTTCTTGTTCCTTGATAGGCAACTCTTTCTTTAGATTGGGAAAATTTTCTCCTTTGGTTTTATTAAAACTATTTCTTGTGCCTTTGGACTTCCTCTATACTTATAAAAACTAACATATAAAGAAAGACCCATTAGAATAACATCTGAATTTTCAGTGGAGACTCTGAAAGCCAGAAGAGCATGGACAGATGTACTACAAACTCTGAACTCGGTATAGCCCAGAGTATTATACCAAGGAAAACTATTATCACACTGTAAGAGAAGGAAAAGCATTACATAATTAAAAACAAATTAAAAAAAAAATTTCTATCTACCAATCCAGCTCTACAACAGGCTCTAAAAGGAAATTTTCAGTCTGAATAGGTCAACCACATCCAAGAGGACACAAGGAATAAATAATCTCAAAACAGTAAATCAAAAGAAGGGGTATGCAGCCATACCACCGCAACAAAGTAACAGGTATCAAAAAGCAGTACTCATTAATAACTCTCAATGTGATGGGCTCAATTCCCCAGTAAAATGACAAAGACTAACAAATGGATTAGAAAAAAAGACCCCAGGTTTCAAACAGCTGCCTCATGCAATGAGCACAGGACCCGGTGCCACTGCCTGGATGCCTCCCAAACAGATCAAGCCAATCAACTGTCTAACCTACTCAGAGGGCCTGATCCAGTTGGTGACCCCTCAGCCATTGGTTCATATTTCATGTGTTTCTGTTCGTTTGGCTATTTGTCGCTGTGCTTTATCCAACCTTGGTCTCAACAATTCTCGCTCATATAAACCCTCCTCATTCTCGCTAATTGGACTCCCAGAGATCCACCCGGGGCCTAGTCATGGATCTCTGCATCCAGATCCCTCAGTAGTTGGATGAGGTTTCTAGCACCACAATTAGGGTGTTTGGCCATCCCATCACCAGAGTAGGTCAGTTCGGACTGTCTCTCGACCATTGCCAGCAGTCTGTTGTGGGGGTATCTTTGTGGATTTCTGTGGGCCTCTCTAGCACTTTGTTTCTTCCTATTCTCATGTGGCCTTCGTTTACCATGGTCTCCTATTCCTTGTTCTCCCTCTCTGTTGTTGATCCAGCTGGGATCTCCCACTCCCCCAAGCTCTCTTTCCCTCGACCCTCGCCCTTCACTACCCCCACTCATGTCCAGGCTGTTCATGTAGATCTCATTCCATTTCTCTGTCATTGGGCGATCCCTGTGTCTTTCTTGGGGCCCTGTGGCCTATGCAGGGTCCCTTGGCTCGGCCTGGGAGGAGGGGACTGGACCTACCTGGACTGAGTCCACCAGGTGGATCTCAGTCTGTGGGGAAGGCTTTGCCCTGGAGGAGATTGGAATGGGGGGCGGGCTGGGGGGAAGGTGAGGGGGGCGGGAGCGGGGAGAACAAGGGAATCTGTGGCTGATATGTAGAACTGAATTGTATTGCAAAATAAAAATTTAAAAAAAAAACACAAAGCAGAAAAAAATAAAATAAAATAAGTAAAAATATTAAAATGTAGTAGAGTACATATATAGAATATCCAACACATATTTCTTAGTCTCTTTTTAAATTAAAGTACTTTTAAGAAAATAATGTTTTGAACGACAATGCTAATTATATAGAATAATGTCCATAGAGGATAATGTATTAGAATGGAAAAAATACACAAATTTTAAATTTTATGTAAAAAAAAAAAAAAAAGAAAGAAAAAAAGACCTATGCTTTAGCTGTTCCTAAAAAACCACATCTCAACATGAGGGATAGAGATCACCTCAGGGTAAAAGTAGAAAAAGATACTCTAAGCTGGAAGTGGTGGCACAGGACTTTAATCTCAGCTTTTGGGAGGCAGATTCAGAGAACCCCTCAGCAGGGGGCCAGCCTGGTGTACAACAAGAGTTCCAGGACAGTAAAGGCTACCAAGATAAACTATGCCTTGAAAAACCAAAAAGAAAAAGAAGGTGCTCTAAGCAAATTGACAAAATAAGCAATCTGCTATTACTTTATATATATATATATATATATATATATATATATATATATATATATATATATATATATATTCTATCTGACAAAATAGACATCAAATTTAACTAAAAAGAAGAGATAGAAAAGGACGCTGCGTAGTCATTAAAGGAAAAATTTACCAAGAAGACATTACAGTTCTGAACATTTATGCACCAAACACAAAGACATAAAAGAAACAGTACTATAGCTAAAATCACATATTAATTCTCATGCACTGATAGGGGGAGACTTCAATACTTCACTCATGACAATAGACAGGTCATCTAGACAAAATCAAAACAGAGTAATGTGGGATCTAACTGACATCAGAAATACAGTAGATCTAGAGGCCATCTATAGAACATTCCACTAAAACACTGAAGAATATTCCTCCTTAGCAGCTCATGGAATTTTCTCCAAAGCTGATATATTAGGATACCAAACAAGTCCTAACAAATCTAAGAAAATTAAAATAACACCCTGCATTCTCCCTGACCATCTTGGGGTTAAAGCTTGTTATTAACAACAGCAGAAACAGCAGAAAGTATACCAAGTCATGAAAATCCAACAGCTAATTATTGAAGGAAAATTCAGTCAAGACAGAAATAAAGGAAGAAATTAAAAACATTTTAGGACTGAATGAAAATGCAAGCATACTCAAACCTATGAGACACGATAAAGTCAGTTTTAAGAGACAAGTTCATAGCACTAAGTACCTAGAAAAATAAAAACTGTAGCGATCTCATATTAGTAACTTAAAGACATACCTAAAAGCTCTGGAACAAGAAGAAGTAATGGGAAATTACTATCAATCTTGAGGATAAAAGTCAATGAAATAGAAACAAACAAAAACTATAGAGAATTAATAAAGCAAAGCATTGTGTTCTTTTTATTGTTTGCTTTTTAGAAAATCCACAAAATTGACAAACTCTTAGCCAAATTAAATAAAAGACACAGAGAGAAGATCCAAATTAACGAAAGCAGAGCTAGAAAGGAGAACATAAAACAGAGAAAATTCAGAGAATCATAAAGGTCTATATCTGTACTCCACTAAACAGAAACACCTAAAAGATGGATGCATTTCTTGATACATATGACTTAGTCAACACCCTTATACATCAGGGAAATGCCAATTAAGACTACTTTGATATTTCATCTTTGATATTTCACAGTCAGAATTGGTGTGATCAAGAAAACAAATGACAGTACATGCTGGAGAGGATGTGGGGAGAAGGGAACACTTATTCATTGCTGGTGGGAGTACAAACTGGTAAAGCCACTATGGAAATCAGTGTGGTGGTTCCTCAAGGAGCTAGGAATAGATCTACCTCAAGATTCAGCTATACTACTCTTGGGCATATATACTGTATCCTATCAGACCACCATTGGTTAAAGCTGGATTTCAGCAATAACAGAAACAACAGAAAGCCTACATACTTGTGGAAACTGAAGAAGTCTCTACTGAATAACTGGACAAGACAGAAATCAAAGACCTCTACATCTTACTATAGATGTATTTGCTTATCCATGATCATTGCTGCTCTATTCATAATAGCCAGAAATTAGAAACAGTCTGTGTATATACTGACAGACAAATGAATAATAAAAGTGTGGCATGTTTATACATTGCAATATTATGCAGTTATTAAGAAAAATGAAATAATAAAATGCACAGGTAAATGAATGGAGCTAGAAACAATCATCCTGAGTGAGGTAAACCTGGACACAAACAGACAAATATTGTAGATTTTACATTATATATGGATCTTAGCTTTTAAGCTTCCAAAATGTATCTCTTTGGAAGGGGGTTATGGGCAAATGGAATTTATTTGTTTAACCATCAACTTCTACATGGATTTGCAAATTCCTGTAGTAAAAGTTTATACATTCAAAAATGGTTTTAGAATTTGTAATAAAATTTAAAATATGATTATTATTTTGAGAAAAAAATAAATGCTGAATTACTGGTGATGAAATAGGTGTATATTAATATTTTTTTTGAAAATCCTGATTACATGCCCTTTGAAAACATTCAAATTTTGATGGAATAAATAAATTTTAAAAAGTTCTTAAGCATTTGTGCTTGAAATAATTATATGATATCCCTAACACACACACATACTCTCTCTCTCTTCCTCTCTCTCTCTTCCTCTCTCTCTCTCTCTCTCTCTCTCTCTCTCTCTCTCACACACACACACACACACACACACACACACACTCACTCACACTCATGCACACACAGAGAGATACAAATAGACAGACAGAAAAACAGACATTCAGATAAGGTGGGATTCTAGACGTAGCCTATATCTCAGGATCTTATTGAACATGTGATCCTTCTGCCTCAGCCTCTGGTATAGTTGGTATTATAAGCCTTTGTCAGCAGATATGGCAGTTTAGTATGTTTACTGTCTAATCCACTTGAAAGCATCATGTTGTAGGTAGGCAATGAATCAACTAAACTAGCAGAAATTAGAGACAAAGACTAAGCGGTTAAGAAATTGTCACCGGCTTGCTTAATTAGATGAAGAGCTGCAGGCAGTTAATGACTGCTGAGAGAGTAGAAACAGTCTTCCCCAGGGATGAGTCCCCTTCTTGGTTATTCATTTCCAAGTGGTCAGCTCTAAAGAACATATACATATAAATAACACTAAATAGGATCAGCAGGTTGCATTTACATATTTGTCCATATATGTGTAATAATAAAAATTAAAGAGCAAAAATTGTTACAAAATAAAAGTGAATATCCTTTCACTAGAGCCTTTGAAAAGATATTTTCTAAGACAACTGCATAAATACTTCACAAGAGCAGGCAACTTTTACCCCAACAGGTTTGGAAAATTTATCTTCCAGGCTTTGCCCTCCTGCTGCAAATCCTTAGGGTATATTAATGGCTGGCAAATAGCAGCATGCCCTGTCTGATTGCTTGGGGCATTATTTCATTCTGTAAAGTTTTCATCAGGGAATATTTCTAAAGATATTTCTAAAGGTCATTTGGAATCTTCTTGAAAATAAGAAAATAATGAGATGCCTGGAAATGCTAAAACATTTCCTTTAAAATTCACAGCTGGAAACACAAAAAGACTTTATGTATATGTCCTTATCAAGACTGTCTTTGTTTTTGGCAGAGTGACTTCCTCTCAAGAAAGCAATGCACCTGAAAGTTCAACATGGCCAGCACCTAAGTTTTTGAATTTTGTTTATAGCATTCCTGAGGTATTATTGAATATTTCTAAGAACTCAACTTCATTCTTGCCTGAGAGAATTTTCAGTAACTACAAAAATTACTAAACCAAGAAAATTCAAAAGCCTAACTATGGCACAGCTATTGATTTACAAAATATTGACTCCTAAAGAATGTCCCATTTTCCCCCACAATACCACAGTTCCAGGTGAGTGTGGTGGCTCACACCTGCAATCCCATCACATAGGAAGCTCAGGAAGGAGGGTGGCCATGAACTTCTTGCCATCCTGGGACACCAACTGGCACTCTATCAAATATGAATAAGAATGATACTAATAAAAAACACTAATAGTAACATTTAACATAAAACTCCTCATCAGCAGTAGTCAATTCTACTGAACTCAGCAATTATTTTGATTAAAGACTGATACCAAGTAGAGTTAGCATGGAAATAGAATTATTGTCTTACCTTAGGAACAATTGAGTTGGTGATGTTTAGTGCTTATAAATGAAAATAAATATTTACTGCAGAAGGCTACAGCCATTTCCAAAAATAAAAGTTTTGCTCAATAATTTTGACTTCAGTAAAAATCATGTCAAAGCAATCCGTTCTTCGGAGACCGTAAGGAGGAAGACTGATCGCAGTAGGAAACATGACGGTTGGCATGAGTCACAGGCAATGCTTCAGCAATGCTCATACTCTCTCACTTGACAGTTAAATCCCAGATTAACCAAAAGTGTCATCTTTCTCCCTTTGAGGGAGTCAGAACTCACACTAGTGATGGAATAAAACTCTCACTGATGTCAGAGGAGGCCTTGGATAGATGAAGCATTTGCCCAAAGTGTTACCACTTGAACTCAAGTTAGACTTTTGCCTGAACAGTTGAGACAGAAAACCAGTCAGGGAGGCATGAATTGCCACTTGCTCTTACAACAGTTAATTTCCATCCTTTGAACTCAGGTGAAGAACCCATCCTTTTTCCTCTTTGGCTTACATTTCTTCTTTCAATGTGGTGATATATTGTGTACCCCAGTAAAGCTTACCTAGGGAGTCAAAGGACAGAGCCAGCCACTAGATTACACATAGAGGCCATGCAGTGGTGGCATACACCTTTAGTTCTATTACTCAGGGCAGAGATCCTTTTGGATCTCTGTGAGTTCAAGGCCACACTGGGCTACATGAGAGAAACAGAACCAGGTAGTGGTGACACATGCCTTTAATCCGAGGAAGTAATATGGCAGGACACAGAAAGGTACATAAGGTGTGAGGAAACAGGAACTTGATTTCTTGAGGCTGAGGATTTCATAGAGGTAAACTAGTGGCTGGCTGTTCTGCTTCTCTAATCTTTCAGCTTTCACCTCAATATCTGGCTCTGGGGTTTTTATTAAAAGACCATCTAAGCTTCGAACAACATTCTTGTTAACTGATTCTTTAAGTCAATACTATTTGTTTGGAAATGCAACAAATGAAAAGCAATGTTAGCAGAGCACTATGATGTAGATGAATGCAGGCTTATTTGGGCCAGCTTGGACAGTTCTCTCGATATTCAGTAAATTTTCAGCTCACGTATGCAATTGAGACGTTTCTAGGAACAGGAGATTTATCTGTTTTAAGAAAATGGGAACTAGATATAAATAACAGCTTGCTATGGAAGAAAGATGCTTTCATAACACTTTGTATATGTATTATTATATGGATTGCTGTAACTCTCCAAGGTACTTATCATAAGTAATAAAAGAAAAACATATAAATTTTAAAATAATTTTAAATTACATGTGTAATAAATGTTTGGATTAGAAATTTAGCCCAAAGCCTAGACTCTAGGACAGTGTTCTTGGTCATTTTTTTGTACCATATCTGAAAATTATTTCATTTCTGTCACTAAAGGTTGTAATCAGTTTATTTTCCAATATTTCAGTTTGAATAACAATGTCAGCCCTAGATAGCATGTATTTTATCATAACACATAAGAAATAAATATCACTTGCAGTTTTTCTAGTTCCTTTGTCTTGGGAGTGGAAGTTGATTGTTACGTATACTGGCTAAGTTTTTGTCAACTTAAAGCAAGCTAGTGTCATTTGGGGAGAGGGAATTCCAGTTGAGAAAATGCCACCAGACTGGCATGTGGTCAAGCCCATGGTATATTTTTTAAATTAGTGATTGGTATGGGAGAGCCAAGTCTAGGGTCAGTGAAGCCATCCCTAGGCTGGTGTCCTGGGGTGTATAAGAAAGCCACCTGAGCAAACCATGGAGAGCAAGCCAGTAAGCAGCATTCCTCGATGGCCTCTGCATCAGTTCCCAGCTATATGTTTCTGACTTAAGTTTCTGATCTTACCTAGAGCTATAAAATGAAGTAAACCCGTTCCTCAAATACTTTTGACTGTGGTGTTTTATAACAGTAATACAAACCTCATTTAAGAAATTATTGAAATAAAATTCATCATAGTTCCTCAAAAAGAGCATCAGACATTAGACCTGGAATTACACAAAGAAGGAAGAGAGATGTAAGGAGACAAGTTATGCAGTAGAATTTTATCCTATCTGTGCCATGAAGTGAAGCACGGATGTTAACTTGATTCAAAAGAAGAAAATAAGATAGTCTTTACATGCTGTGTGATGAGGAAAAAATTCATAAGAAACAAGTGCTGTGGATATCATTCTGTTTGCTGTGAATGTGTGTTGCTCTGATTTGGTTGATAAATAAAATGCTGATTGGCCAGTAGCTAGGCATGAAGTATAGTATAAGCAGGATAAACAGAGAGGAGAATTCTGGGAACAGAAATTCTGAGTCAGGAGTCACCAGCCAGACACAGAGGAGAAAAATGTAAAGACAGAACTGAGAAAAGGTACCAAGCCACATGGCTAAACATAAATAAGAATTATGGATTAATTTAAGTGTAAGAGCTAGTCAATAGTTAGCCTGAGCTAATGGCCAAGCAGTTTTAATTAATATAAGCCTCTGTGTGTTTACTTGGGTCCAAGCAGCCACAAGGTCACAGGAGCTGGCCAGACCGGGAAAACTTCAGTTACAACACAGGTATGCTGACTGTTATATGGAGGATCTTTTGTCTTCCACACTGAATACAGTAAGCAGCAGGAAGGCAAACTCCTTTGGAGATATTAACTCTCTCTCTCTCTCTCTCTCTCTCTCTCTCCTTATATTTTTACTTAGATGTATACTTGTATATCTATATGGGAGTATGTTCACATGAAAGCTACTATAGGCAGAGGCCAGAGGGGGAGGGTGACATTTCCCATATAGCTAGAGATACAGATGAGCATGCGGTACTTGAGAATGGAGACCAGACCTGAACCAAACTCAGGTCTTCTGTAAGAGCTGTACTAGCTAAACTGCTGTGTCATTTCCCCAGCCCCTAAAGGCATTACATTTTCAGAGAAATTCTTCTGGGGAAGTGGTTGAGGCATAGCAGAGCATCTTTCTTGCCTTATCTCTCAAAGGAACATCTTCCCCATTTCTAATATCTTCTTTTTCTGTAAACTAATAATGAAAGGTCACAGGATTTTTTTTTTAACTCTGCTGCAAACCTACCAGAATCTTCTACATAACTTGTAATTGAATGAGAACAAGATTAACAGATGATAGGAATTTCTAGAACACCAAGTTTGGGATGCACTGTACAAAGTCTTTTCTACTATAAGTCTGAATATTTGGGAAGTGTGGATGAATCTTCCGATTAATCCTCAAAGGTCAAACAGCATAGAAATGGTTCCAGTTCTGAATCATTAATTTGGGGACAATACCGACAGTGAAGTACTACAAATAAGAGTGTATAATCTTTGGGAGAAAAGTTAGAAAACCCCTTATAAAGACATTCTGGCTGGGATAAGATGAAATCTCAAAACAGTTTTCATTTGTATTTCACTAATTGCTAGGGATGATGGGTATTTTTTGAGATATTTGCTAGCCATTTTTTTTTCCCTTGAACTCTTTTCAAGTTCTAGTCACATTTTTTTTTCCCAATGGGTCATTCACTTCTCTGATTTTTTTGTTTTTTTGTTCTTTTATTTTTGAGTTCTTTATATGTTCTGAATATCAATCCTCTATCAGGTATATGACTAGAATGGTTCTCTTCCATTCTGTGGGCTTCCTTTTTAATAAGTTGTTTCTTTAGCTGTGCAGAAGCTTTTTCATTTTATAAAGTCTCACTCATCAATTGTTGACCTTAATCCTTGGGCAAATGGAGATCTGTTCAGAAAGTCCTTCTTACATATATTTATATCATGTAGGGCTTTCTTTGTTAGGTTTCTATGCTATGAAGAGACACCATGACCACAGCCATTCTTATAAAGGAAAACATTTAATTGGGGCTGGTTTACAATTTCAGACTTTAGTCCATTATTGTCATAGTGGGAAGCATGGCAGTGTGCAGGATTCTACATTTGGATCACCAAGAAACAGAATGAGACAGTGAGCCTCTAGGCCTGGCTAGAGCTTCTGAGACTTCAAAGTCTACCCCCAAGGGAAATTCCATTCTTCAGCACATGCCATTCAGTCTTCCAAGCACCATTTATTGAAGATGCTTTCTTCTCTTCAGCTAATATTTTTAGAATCTTTATCACATACTTAATGCCTGAAGTTACATTTACTCATGTTTTAGGTTTTGATTTTATACCATTGGTCTACACATTCACATTTGAGCCAGTACCACATGTATAAAATATGTCTGTATTGTATTTGGAGATCTGGAATGATAATCCTTCAGCATTGTTCTTTTTGTCAGAATTTTGTTTTTTGGCTACCCAGGGTCTTTTGTGGTTCCATAGGAATTATAGGGTATTTTATTTCTATTTCTATGAAGAATGAGATGGGGATTTTGATTGAGATTGGATGGAATCTGTTAATATCAATTCTATTCATTGATGAATATGAAGTGTCCCTCTATTTTTTAGTTGTTCTCTATCTCTTTCTTCAGAGATTCAAAGTTTTCATTATTGTGGCCCTTCATTTTTTTTAACCTTATTCCTAGATATTTTATATTCTTTGGAGTTAGTGTAAACGAGAGAGTGTGTCAATGTACTCTTTCTGTTTGCTTTTGGTATATAGAAAAGCTATTGACTTGTTCATACTGACTTTGTATTCTGTTACATTGCTGAATTTTTTAATTGTTTCTAGAGGTGTTTGGGTAAAAAATTTTACTATGTTGAGTTATGTTTTCTATAGTACTGCATTCTCTATGTTGACTGTCGGGTTCTTTTACTATGTTAAAGTATGTTTTCCCTAGTCCTACATTCTGTAGGACTTTTATCATTAAGGCATGACAGATTTTGTCAAAGTTTTTTCCTGTATCTACTGAGATTATCATGTGATTTTGATAATTGAGTCTATTTATATAGTTTATTGCACATTACTGGTATATGTTGAAGCAGATTGATCATGATGGATAATATTTTTGATGTATATTTTATTTTGCTTACAAGTATTTAATTGATCATTTTTGCATCAATGTTCATCAGGAATACTTCTTTCCCCCTCATTTTCTGTGTGTCTTTAACTAGTTTTGTATTAGAGTAATGTTGGATTCATAGAAAGAGCTTGGGAGTGCCCCTCCCCCTCATTTTTAGTAGTTTATGATGGATTTGCTGTAGATCTTCTTTGAAGAGCTGGTAGAATTCTGCAGTAAATCCATCTGGTCCTGTACTTTTTAAAATTTTTAAAACTATTTTAGCTGGATGGCTTTTTATTATTATTTCAATCTCCTCATTGGTTGTGGGTCTGTTTTTGTTGTTGATTTATTCTTGGTTTAATTTTGGTGGTTTGGCTGAATCTGGAAAATTATCCATTTCTCTTATGCTTTCCAATTTAATGGAGTACAGGTTTTTAACTACTCCCTCATAATATTCTGAATTTATTTTGTGTCTATGATAATGTTTCATTGATCATTTCTGGGTCTGTTAATTTGGGTCCTCTTCTCTTTCTTTTATTTAGTTGGGACAATAGTCTGTGGACCTTGTTTTTTTTTTTTTTGTTGTTGTTGTTTGTTTTATTTTGTTTAAATTTTTTCATTGAAACAACTCTTAGAGTTTTTGATTCTTTGTATCATTTTACTTCTATTTTATTAATTTCTGCTCTAGTTTTCATTACTTATTGCCATTGACTGGGTTTGGATTTGATTTGTTCCTGTTTGGTTTGGTTTTGTTTCCACATTTTTCAGTTCCATCATTTAGTCATTTATTTGTGCTTTGATTTTTAATGTAGGCACTTAAAACTATAATTTCCCTCATAGGACTACTTTCATGGTGTCCCTGAGGTTTTGTTGTGTTATATTTTTATTTTCATTTTGCTTGAGATTTTTTTTCTTACTGCCTCCCTTGACTCATTCATTATTCATTAATGAGCTATTTAATCTTAATGAATCTTTTTATTGACTAGAAAGTTATTTGCTGTCAAGTTTTAGCTTTATTATATTGTGATCAGACAGAATTTTAATCATTTTGAATTTGTAAAGAGTTATTTTGTATTTCAAGATGTGATCTATTTAGAGAAGCTT
Source organism: Peromyscus eremicus (assembly GCF_949786415.1). Taxonomy (NCBI): domain Eukaryota; kingdom Metazoa; phylum Chordata; class Mammalia; order Rodentia; family Cricetidae; genus Peromyscus; species Peromyscus eremicus. The sequence goes on from NC_081419.1 coordinate 34,087,364, forward strand.
TTGTGTGCTAGTGAGTAGAATGTGTTTCTTTGCTGTTTGGATGGAATATCCTGTAAATTGTTATGATGTCCCTTTTATGTATGATGTCATTTAACACTATTTCCTTCTTTCTTTGTTTTTTCATCCAGGTAATCCCTATATTGCAAAATGCAGAGCGTTGAAAATTGAAATTGCCTAGTAATGGATTGATTTTTAATCTGTGTCTTTATATCTAGTAGTGTGTGTGTGTGTGTGTGTGTGTGTGTGTGTGTGTGTGTGTGAAACTGGGTGCACCAGAGTTTTGTGAATACATATTTAGGATAGTAATGTCTTCTTGATTAGCTTCTCTTCTTCCCTTGATTAAAATGAAGTATCCCTTTTCATCTTATGTCCAGTCCTGTCAGAATCTTAGAGGATGGTTGTCGTGTAGATAGGGGTAGCCAGACTAGTCAGGGGCATTAGATATAGGATCCATACTATATCTGTATGTTGGGGAGGATGCAGCAAGTCCTTGGGGAAACTTTTTTGTTGTTGTTGTTTTGTTTCATTTTTGAACTTCTCTATTTTTATTTTTCCTGCCTTACGAGGAAATTAACTTTGAAATGACCAATCAGCTTTTTGTTTTTCTGTTTGTATTATTTTCAGTCATTCTCCCTGCATAAACCTAAATCAGTGCTGCTCAGCCCATTGAAGTGCCTGCTATATTTTATTGAGTGAAATATTGCATGGTGATAGAATCAAAGGCAAAAATCAAGGAATATCCGTAAATTGTTAGAATTCTTGTCCTTTGACAGTATTCAGAATCTTATTTTGTCGTTATAGGATTCATGGATTCAGTTACTGCAGAGAGAATTGATGAGATTTTGAAGTATTTTTTCATACTTTGTCCTATAAGCAATTTTGAGTGTATACGTTCAGACTTCAAGATGAAGCTTGCTGTTTCCAAGATCGTATAAGAACTTAGTGTACAGTGTTTGAAATTCAAAATGAGAAAAGAATGCATTGTAATCTTCAGAACACTTGGAAGATTTATTAATATTTTCAATAGAAGCTGAACTACGGTTTCCAAAGCCCTTGAGGAAATTTGTTAAAAAGACCATGAAGTGGGTGTGGACTTTGTTCTATTTTTATTCTTCCCTGGGAATTCTCTGTGGTTTTCATACAAAGAAGTGCCAGGAAGGATGACAATGCTAATTAATATTTCATCTTTTTTTTTTTCCCAGAAGCTACACGAATAAATTTTGCATGAAAAAAAAGCAAAACATTTTGGAGTCTAAGAGAGGAATAAACACATAAATGGATATTCTATTCAATAAAGAGGTATGTGTGTATTGAACAAGTGTCACATTGATATATTATCAGAAATATTTCATGAAAGGTGAAGACAGTGAATTATATTATTCTAGTCATTCTGATATGTTATGGCTTTTACTGGAGAGGTGTGAACAAACATATATTCACCTACACATTGCACCAACAAAAGTCCAAAGAAATGGTTCCACCCAAGCCCAGCTTACCGATCAGTGATTTTCTGGGGTTACCTCCAGGAGAGTGGGTAAAAGGTTACTCTACAGAGCCATTGACAACTCAGAGGCAGCTACATCACCAAAAAGTTGACAGTCTTATGAGTGACATATCCACAGGAACTGAATCCACACAGTACCTTGCACAACATTCAGGCAACTTGTCAAGATGGAAAGCCTCTCCTCCACATAGCTGGTATATAACCTAGTGGAGGGACCTTACCACTTTAAGATACTTTTTGAGAACTGTGAGATATTTACCTCCTGAGTTTTAGCAACCCTTCCCCATGCCAGATGAAACATTTGAATTTGGAGAAAATTGATACACAACCAGGATTTGTACTTTCTGGTGTATTTGAGTTGATAAATCAAAGGAAAGAGTATGTTCTGAATATACTTTCTAATTTATCAAGGAAAGTCTATTTTTTAAAAAATTCAACTATTAAGAGGCATGCAAGGTTTATACAGGAAGAAAAGGAATCAGATAACAGACTCAAGGGTAAAAACTCCATTCTAGCATGTTAAATGCCCTACTTTAAGAAGTTACTTCCTGTCTTTAGGATACTGTAATGTCTTTTTTTGCATATTTTTTTAGTTTTTGAAATTACAATTACATCATTCTATTCTTCCCCTTTCTGCCTCCAACACCTCTCATGCCCCACCTTGCTCTCTCTCAAATTCATGCTCTCTTTTTCTTTACTTGTTGTTTCATGTATAGGTATATGTATATGTGTATATAATATATATGTAATGTATAATACATATATTAGAATAGTATCTACTGTAGGTGATTATTTTGAAGGTTAAATGGTATTATGCATAGTTATATTTAGTCTTTAATAACAAAGTCTAGAACACAAATGTTCAAAATAATAAGAATGGTGATGATTAAATTCATTTTTAAATAACAAATTATTCTTATAACAATAGACTAATTTTTGCAAAGTTACTACAAAATAAATAGTAGTCTTGTTTTTCCGTGTAGCTCAAGAGTAAGGTTTCATGATAACAAAGAAAACATACCATTTATTTTTGAAAATGTAAAAAACAATGAAGTGGAATAGAGATTCTGGTAGTAAACCTACACATCTACAAGCTACTGGTTTCAATCAAGGTGGAAATGCATGCAGAGAACCATGGCTTGCCCTAGCTGCCTTGAGAATGCACACATCATAAGTTTTTGGCTATGGATCCTGGGGCACAATGTGCCTTCCAGTTTCTGTGATACCAATACAATCCCTCGGGCAGTGAAGCCGTCAGGCCACTTTGTGTTTCTCTGTTTGTTTCCTTAGTAGTCAAGGAAGCACAAAGGCTTGACAACTGGTCTTAGACATTAATCTTGAGTACCCTGTATGGCATTCAAACTTCATTTTATCCTGGCAACTACAATTGTATTGATCCTGTCAATTGCCATTATATTCTGTTTCTAATAGAAGTATAAAAAGTCTGATTGGTCTCAATAAACTTGTCACAGCTACAGTCTTGCTGTGGCCCCTCTAACTGGAGCCTGGTTTCATTCCTTGCAGGCATATTAGGTGATTTTGTCCCTGTAAGTAAGTACCGGCACTTCCAACAGTATGTAATGAAATTATGTTCATCCCAAAATATGTTTGGGACAGCTCAGAGAACTAGATATCTACAGGAAGAATGATGTAGGCTCTCACCAGTTGCAAAAATCAACTCAAAATTAGTTAAATATTTAGACATGAGTTGAAAGTGCTAAAAGAAAACTCAAGATATGGGAATAAGTAAGGAGTTTTTGGAAGAGATCCCAAATCACATGAAGCAAATCAAAGGTATAAAGAAGAAATTGAATTAAACAGTTAGGAAAATGAAGAAATAATGCAGAGAATAAGGGGAAGCACATGTAAACTATACCTCTGACAAAGAGTTAATAATTAAAGCATACAAAAAATTCAAAACTTCAATGGCATAACAACAAATAATATGACTTTTTAAATGTCAAGTAAATTTACATAGACATTTCTCAATAAATATTAAGATGATCAACAGCTATTTTTAAAAAAGTTTTGAAAAAAATCACTAATCAGAAAAAGTGTAAATGAATAAAAAAGTGTAAACATCACCTCACTTAAAAATAACTAAAGAGAGCAAGTGCTGGCAAGCCGATGAAAGCAGAGCCTTTGTGCATTGTGACCTGGAATATAAATTAGTACATCCATCATGGAAAATGGAAAAGAGGTTTCTCAAAAAAGTAACAATGGGAGTACATAGGATCCAGCAATCTTATCACCCACATATCCAAATGAAATGAAATCAGTGTGTTATTTCTAATCTGTAATGTTTGCAGTACTATTCACCCTTGTCTTAGTTTGTGTCTCCATTGTTGTGATACAATATTGACTGAAAGCAACATTGGTGAACAAAGAGTAATTTGGCTTACAGATTACAGTTAATCCATAGTCACAGGATGCCAAGACCGGAATCAAGGCAGAAGACCATGGAGGAGGCTTGCTTATTACCTTACTCTTCATGCCTTTTCCAGATTACTTTCATGGCAGACGGTGTTTCCTTTCATACACAGCCTAAGCCTTCCTCCCTAAGGATAGCACTACCCATGTGGGGATATCCCTTATACCAATCAACAACTAAGATGCCCCACAGACATGCTCAACAGCCCATTCTGATAAAAGCAGTTCCTCACTCGAGCATCCCTCTTCCCAGTTATGTATAGGTTCGTGTCAAGTTGACAGTCTACATAGCCGGTAAATGAAGAAGGAATAAAGATGCACAGTAAATAGATAATGTTACAGTAGTGTTTAGCCTTTAAGTGGATGAACTCCTGTAATTTTTATCACTATGAATGACACTGAAAATGTTTATCTCCAGCATGGAGACCAAAACAAAATAAAAAATAAAAAAAAAGAAAAAGAAAATAAAAAAAGAAATGTGGAATAGAAAAAATACAAATTTCTGCATTGCAGGTGGTTTTATTTTAGACAGAAATAAATGACTTCCTCGGTGTTAAAGAGTGATTTAGTCAGGTGAGAGGCAAACATTATACATATGCTAAATTTCTAAGGTTCATCCTCCATGTTCTTAAAGCCTTTTCTATTTTCATAAAGCCTTTTCTTTTACTTCACAGCAGTGCATTCAAATCTGCTGAAAATTTAAGTCAATTAATACTTCCAATTTGACATACTTAGCTCTCAGGGAAAAACATATGTTTAATATACAAATTTTGACTGTGAGAAATATTCCTAAGATTGCACCTACTTTTCCATTGTATTCCTCCCTGTTTTTATAACTAGTATCTTTGTGCGATGTGCAGTTATGAAACTCTTAAAACTCTTATGGAAACTAAAGACCAAGCTGCTGCCTTTGTCATGGGTTTTCTGATTTCGGATTGCAGAAGTCTGCTGAATATTTAGACACTTGAACTGAAATACATTTTTTTTTAAACCAGGTTAGTTATGTGAGCTGGCAGAGCTCTATCCTGCTTTCACACGTAAGGACTTTGTGTTTGCAAGGTCAAATTTTACTATGAACACCCCACTCCTCACTTGGCAAGCCTGGGCCTATTCCTTCCAGTTCTGTTCTTCACCAGTGATTCACATTTTTTACTATAGTTATTCCACCAATATTCACACATCCACTAACTTCTATTTTCAGGCACATGCAGAGTGAGTTTCACAAATATTCACACCTGTCTTAAGTTCTGAGTGGACATCTACCAAGAAGACATTTACCAAACGTTTGATTCATAAACCCTTGCTTTGGGTTAGATGATAAACTGTCTCCTTGATCCACCAAGGAATAACTCAGTCAGGCTGGTCTTGTGAAACAAAGGTTTGCATGACAATGGCATTAGCAGTTTTGTATATCACCGTTCAGGTTCTGATCCAGAGTTTCCCTCTATTTCATTACAAATAAAATTCCTCATTTTGATTGGAGGACATTATTCTTCATTTATAAGGTACTTAGCTGAGGATACACTGAAATAACTAAATGCTGGCCTGACAATTACCTCTGAATATTTAATCAAACAAGGCAGCTCCGTGGATCATTGAAGTTGCCTTGTTCATGTGTAAGGTCCACACTACAAATTATTCTTTTGATGATAATCTGTTGATAGCTTCATAGCAAACTGCTCAATGATACTCCAGTCCAGACATCTGAGAGGTCCTAGGACTACAGGAGGATCAAATAATCTGCTAGGAAATCATGCACCTGGGAAAAAGTAAACTTTTAAGCTCTTTTGAATTTGCTTGTTTAATTGAGTACTTCCATTTTAATTTAGTCTTAAAAGTCTGCTCACTCAGAACTTGGGTCAAAGTCAGGATTCTTAGGTTACTCATATGCATCCCCAGATGCTGCCTTAGTACATGTTTCTTCAAGTATCCCCATCACTGTGGATTCATCCCATCTGCTTCTTATAAAGATGTTTTCCTACTGTCATGCTCAACATAGGAATGCAATAGCATGTCCTGAGATGTGGTTTCTATCTTTTTCTATGTACCCATGGGAAATGGGTTGGAAAGGTGTTGAGTTCCATAATGAGGTGGGGATAAAGTTCACTTTGAATCCATTTCTTTTATCTTTTTGTGAATTGTGTGTGTGTGTGTGTGTGTGTGTGTGTGTGTGTGTGTGTGTATTTACATTTGTGCGTGATTGGGAGGAACAGGGTGTACCATTGTGTATATATGGTAGTAAGAGGACAACATCATCTGTCAGTCCTTGTTTTCTATCTTGTTTGAGTTAGGGTCTCTAATAATTTGTCGCTGTATGAGCAAGGTTAGTTGGCCTCTGATTTTGCCAGGATTTTCCGGTCTCCACCTTCCATTTCACCATAGGAGCACTGGGTAAAGTGATTACAGAACAAGTGAAAGGACTTTCAGTCGGGTCCCCAGAACCCAAGTTAGGCTGAGTGCAGTAACCCATGGAGCTATTTTCCAGCTACTGGCTCCAACTTTCTGACATACCATGATATCTAGAACATCCTACTCATCCTACTAATGTCTATGGACAACACGTGTCAGATGCACTGTCCTACACATACCTCTGCCTTGCCAACTGTCCTCTCCCTTCCTTTTTCATATAAACAAAAAATGGGTGGGATCCAGGTTTAGAAAATTGATACCTGCATGGCAATGCCTCTCAGTAAGATTATCAAGGATGCCCTCAATCTACTTATGCTTTATCTTTGCCATTTTCTTTCCCCCTTGTGAGAACTAGGAGATTCTTAGATTTCCGTCTCTGTATATTGTCCCTATTCATCACTCTGGCAGTCAGATATTTTTATACTATGTCTTAGTTTTAAAAAGCAAAAAGATGCCTTTCCTGATATTAATAATTTGCAGTACGCTGTGGCAGAGAATATATATTGCCATGAGATATTTCCCCTGGAAACATTTACTAGGCAGATGGATTTCAGGTTGATAAATATGAGGCTAGACAGATAGATCAGAAGTTAAGAGCACTGGCTGCTCTTCCAGAGGACCTAGGTTTGATTCCAGCACTCACATGCCAGATAATAGATTGATAAATGTGTCAGAAATTGTGTTTGAGGAAAAAAAATCCTACCCATTGAACTAGGTTCTCATCATTTTCCTTGATTGTACAGCATTTGAGTCATAAGAAGGGAAGTAATATATAGGGGATTACAAAAGTTTATTTTAAAATCTAGAATCAATCTTTTAAAGAAAATGTGAGAACCATCTAGTATAAACAAAGAGAAGTACATATTAATTAACAGTTAAGGAAGCAAATATTTGGCTAACTTTGTCAATCCTTACTAAAAACATATGACCATAATTTTCAGTTTCAACTTTTCTAATATGCCAATAGAAAAATATTTATTGTTAAATATTAGACATCCTTTATACTGACTGTTGTATTAAGGTAAATTCTAGCCTCAGATAAAGGATAAGTCCTTTATGTGCTGCAGTTACAGGAGGTCTCTGACTGAGCTCTCGACTTCTGTCAGAAAAGAAACTTTCTCTTTCAGTATTAGATTTACTATGAAAATGATGTTTTGAACCATGTTAAATAGTGTATGAACACTGTATTCATCTGCCTAAAATAATTTCCACTACCTAAAAAAAGCATTTATCTGGCAGCTACATTTATTTAATCCTGTTATGTATTTATTCTGTTATCATGTCCATATGTGCTTGCTATTTTTTTTTTGTCAACCTAACACTAATGAGAATTAGCTAGAAAGAGGGAACCTCAACTGAGAAATTATCATCATTAAATTGGCCTATGGGCATGTTTTTAGGAAATTTTCTTGATTAATGGTTGATATGAGATGGCCCAGCCAAATATGAGCAGAGCCACCCCTGAGCAGGTTACCATGAGTTGTTAAAGCAGCAAGCTAAGCAAGCAGTGTTCTTCCACGGTCTCAGCTTCAGTTCCTGTCTCCAGGTTCCTGCCTTTACTTCCCTCATTAATGAACAGTGATCTGGTTATCTAGAGGTACAAAATAAATACTACCCCCCTCATGCCACATCCCGCAACAGGTGTTGTGTATTATTTCACCCACAGAAACAAAACCTGAATTCTGTGTATAGAATCAATTGTCATAAAGTAGAGGTGTGAAGGGAAACACATCCTCAGGGACTTGCTATTCAGAAAGTGGTCAGCTTCAGTGCCAAACAAAGGTCCTCAATAACTTTCATTGTAGTTGAGTAGTTTTCTTCAGGGATAGTCACAGAGCATAACTATGCTATTCTGTTGATGGCAATAAGTAACGGAGCAGATACTGAGAAATTCAGTAAGGAAGAAGAAAAGTGAACAGGGCCTTAGGGTTCAGATGTACTTTACATTTTAATAAAAACTGGAAATGTAAGAGTAAATTCTTTATATATGCTAAAATATACTAGCATGGCAATATAGGAAGAAAGCTGAAGCTAAAGTTAGATGAGAATTTTGTCTGGTTTCTTCTAGTGAGTATTCATCTGGATTTGAAGAAGACTTATTCATCAATAAAAGTGGTTTAGTTGATGCTCTGGCTTAAATATGGTTTGAATTTCCCCAAAGCTTGGTCCCCTGGGAGTAAAATCATTCTTGGGGATTAGTAAGAACGTTAAAGCATGTAGACAAAATTCTCAACAGTCTTAGTAAATAAGTAACATAGAGCCAAATACAGAGTTAAAAGCCCAAGAGATCAGAGCATTAGCAAAGAACTAAGATAAAATGTTTTAATAACTTAGAATTTTTTTCTTTTTTTTATGACTATGAGAAATGTTGGCTCCTGGCAGCACCAATCTACTTCAGAGAAGATATGGGCATTGAAGAAACTGCATATGGAGTTAACTTTCATTGTGGCAAAAGTTAGCCACTGGACAACAAAGTGTCCTCAAATTGACTGCTGACAGGACAAAATGGACAGACAGGACACAAAACAAAGGACTACTGACTCTTGTCAAGACAAGTGTGGTTGTGGCTTTAGTAACAGGCATCCTCTGAGGCCAGGACAATATGGCACCATCCCTGAAGTGGCCTTTGCAATCCGGAAAAGGTACAGTGTGCCCCTTTCTTCGAAGGCAGCTGAACAGGCACTGGACCGATGGCTTCTGATGTGCAGTGGAACTGTAGCTGAAACAGTTATTCTTGAAAGAGTAACTAGGCTGATGGAGTCTAACCTTTCAATGGTAGAGTGGCATTTAATAAAAGAGATGAAGCCACCCACAAGCCAAGAAGAATGGACAGCTGAATTAAAAAAAAATCAACAATTTCCAGAATTTAAAATCCTGAATCAAGATAGGACACTAGTGGAATTCAGGTGTTTCTGATACATGAACTACTCTCACAGAATATGAGGTCGAACTGTAGGCCTTGTGTATATCTTACTTCACAAATGAGTCTGTTAGCTACTCTAAGCCTACAGGCTGATGATGATGCCCTAATGTTCTGGAGAAACCTCGGGTGACTTCCAGGCAGCTGGTTGTTTCTATCAACTCACATTTTTTTTTGGAAGACGCTTGTGTGTACTTCCTGTTTTTTTTTTATTTATTTTATTTTTTTTAGGTAATATAATTTCCTTTTTGGGTCTCTGAGGGAGTTGAAGATTAGATAGTTATAGTTATAGTGAGTTCAAGATTAGATAGTTATAATGAGTTGAAGATTAGGTAGTTATAGTTATAATTTTCCTTGTTAAGAATTTCAGAAAAGAAACTCACTAAGAGGTGTAAAGTATATAAATTTGAAAGATATTATAAGATCTCTGTTAGTAATATAAGTTAGAATAGAAAGTGAAGCAGGTACATTTTGGACTTACCAAAATAGGATAGATAATGGAAGATTTTCTCTGAGTTCATCAAATGCAAATGGACTAGAGACATTTTTTAGGTATTTATTACTTGCATATATTGTATATAGTTATTGTACTTATTGTATATAGTTTTTCTTATATTAGTTATAACTTTTTTTCTCTTTTTTCTTTTTATTAGAATAATAGCGGGAAGTGCGGTGATATTTTAATTGTGCTAAAATGTGATTTTATTTGTATGTTAATAAATAAAGTTTGCGTGGAGATCAGAGGTCATTAGCGAGCCAGGAATAGAAGTCAGGTGGTGGTAGCCCACACCCTTAACCCGATCACATGGCAGGCAGAGTCTCTGTGTGGTCAAGGACACGGCCAAGCATGGTGACCCTTGAGTCTTTAATCCCAGTACCAACCATAGAGACCAGGAGGTCTGTAGAGACAGGAAGTGACAAGGAAGTCATGTGGCTGGGCTTAGAGCTAACGAGAATGCAGAACAGGCAAGCAATAAAACACAAGACACACAAGAAGAAGGTCTCTCTCTCAGGGGAAGGATGGTAAGATAAAGGTAGTCTTGGCTCTTTGCTAATCTCTGATCTCTTGGGCTTTTAACTGTATTTAGCTCTGTGTTTCTTATTTACTAAGACTGTTTAGAATTTCATCTACAAAAGCAAAGCTTGATGAGTGGGCTGCTGGTCCGGCAAATCTTTGACAGTTCTTGTGAAAGGATTATTACAAAATTCCAAGTGAGCCTGTATTTCCTCTTTAGCTACAAGATAAACAACTCCCTCACATGATCAACACTATCTGTTACTCTTGCCAAAAGTCCAACCAATGAGACCACTTGACTGTAAACGTTTGGTTTCCTAAATTGTGAGCTAAGTGAACCTTTTTATTTCTTCATATGTACTGCATCATGTACATACAGTAATGAAAAGCTGGCTATTATTTATGGCCCAAATTCCTCATAGTTGAAGAGTTTGTGTGAGAGCAAATCAAATGATGTAATTCAAAATATATTCAAACACAGAAAAGAAAATGTATAGTATAAAATGAGAGGAAAAGTGCTCGATTGGTCATGTGGTATATGGCAAAGAGGCATACCAGGACATTTTTACAAAAATGAATTAGAGTCTCCATTTTCATGCTTCTGTTTGAGAGAGATGGATCTCAGATCCTGTAAAAAGACATTTGCTGGGTTTTAAAGCTGGTAAGAAGCTGGAGAAAGCTTTGCATATGTTTCAAAGGGATGGGTAAAAAATTATGCATGCAGGTTTTCTAAAGTAAGGAGGCCAGGATCAACTGTCAGGACGATGCTGCTCAATGTTTACTATATCCCTGAGAGCATTAAGATCGTCTTTATCAGTTAAACCTTAGGATTGCCAGAGAGCAAACTTCCAACCCAAATGAAAATCAAAACAAAACTTTGGACCAAATAAATATGAAAATTGCAATCTAGTAATCCAAAAAACCAACAAATTTGAAAGCATCTCTACTGAAACGTGATGTGGGAATTATACATTGCAACAGTTAGCTTTAATTGTCAACTTGACAATACATAGACTCACCTGGGAAGAGAATCTCAATGAATGACATATTGTCAACATTGGTTGGCCTGTGAACTTGTCTATGGATTGTCTAAATCATGTTAACTGCTGTGGGAAGACTCAACATACTGAGGTAGCATCATTCTCTACATAGGGGGACTGGATTTCATAAGAGTGTGGAAATCAAGCTGAACACAAGCAAACAAGTGGTCATTAATGCATGTATTTCTTTGACCATGGATGTGATGTGACTTTCTGCTTCAAGGTGATGCCACTGTAACTTCTCTGCAGTAATGGACAATGACCTGCAATTGTTAGCTGAAACAAACCCTTTCTTGCTTCAGTTGCTTACTGTCAGGGTATTTTATCCTAACAAAAGAAATGAAGCCAGGACACATGTCTCTACATATGTCTGTCTATACAACATCACATTCTAAACTTCTTTGACTGAGCTTTGAATATCTGCTTACCCTTCGTAATCTTGTGGTAGGGACCTTCCCAAAATAAAGGGAAGGCAACATGGTATAGATAACATCACTGTGACCTAGAGCACCCACTCAATCAGAATATTTCATACCATTCAGGGAGGCAAAGGGACTGAAATGCAAAAGGGAGCTAAAGGAAAGTATAGAAGGCGATGCACTCTTGTGCTCAGGGCTCAGCTTTTGAATGTGAATCCACTAATCCAGTGCTGGCACAAATAAAATAGTGCTTCCTGGCAGAAGGTCCTAGTGTCCCATCTTTCTGTTGGAGCAACCATTATTTTCACCTGCAATGACAGTCCTGCTTGTGTTATTAACTTGGTGATAGTGTTCTCATTTTAGTCTGTGATGATATAATCTGAATTATTAGTCATATGAGTATTTGGAAAGCTACTTTTGGTTTATAGATTCTCAAGTTTTATTTATGCATTGGCACACTCAGGGATATCCGGTGAATGTTTCACATTTGCCAGCTGGTTCCTTTAGAAGAAACATGAGACAACACTGACCAAAAAAGAGTGTATGTAAGAGAAATATTCGAAAAGCTACCAGGCAGTATTTTTTCCAGTGAGAAATGTTGACTTTGTTTCCTTACTTGAACTTAGTATAGCATCTAGTACCTGAAGCTGAGGCACCAATCTCACACCAAGGATGTGACAAGCCAAATGATGAAAAGCCAAACCCTGAAGGTGGTAGAGTAGAAAATGGAAAAGTGAGAAATCAGTGCTCAAGAAAGTTGTACTTTCACATTTATTGCGGCACTATTGACAATATGAAGACATGGAATCAGACTACGTTCCATGATGGATGAAAGAATAAATATGTGATGTTTATATATATGAATGTTCTCAAGCCATAAAAATTCAATCTTGTAATTTGTGATAACATGGATAGAACTGGAGATCATTATATAAATTTCAAGCATGGAAATAAAAAATGTTCTCACGTGCAAAAATAAAAATTTGAGGAAAAAAAAACAAAGCTCAAGTAGATCCTGAGAAAGGTATTGAGGGAAGAAATGGAGAAAGCAGTTAATGAGCATAGGGATATAGTTGGATAGGAAGGATAGTAAGGGGCAGTTGAGATGGCTCAGTGGTTTACAGCACTGGCTGCTCTTCCAGAGGACCTGAGTTCAATTCCCAGCAACCACATGGTGGCACACAATTATCTATAATGGAATTTGATGATCTATCCTGGCATGCAGGTGTACATGCTGACAGAGCACTTATACATAAAAATAAATAAGCTTAAGAAAATAAAGAGCCGGGCGGTGGTGGCACACGCCTTTAATCCCAGCACTCGGGAGGCAGAGGCAGGCGGATCTCTGTGAGTTCGAGGCCAGCCTGGGCTACCAAGTGAGTTCCAGGACAGGCGCAAAGCTACACAGAGAAACCCTGTCTCGAAAAACAAAAAAACAAAAAAACAAAAAAAAAAAAAAAAGAAAATAAAGAAAGGATAGTAAGAATGGCATTTTATGTGAGGTAATAAAAACATGCTATTTAAAAATAAATAGTAGACAGGATACTGATGTTCCCAAGAAAAAAAGTGATAAATATTTGAGGTACTATATATGCAATTAATCTGGTCTGATAATTGATCTTCAGAACATAGATGTATCCATATATATATATATATATATATATATATGTATGTGTGTGTATGTTTGTATGTAGAAAATATATATTATATATCATAATATATGCTATCTGATGATATGTGTATACATATATATGCAGAAGTTTCACTTTGAACTTCATAAATATATCTGATTATTATGTGTTAATTATAAAATTTAAAGAGCCTAGAACTTTAGTGATAGCAAGGGCCTTCAGAATCACCTATTTGTAGCCTATATGTGAGAAAGATTTCCTTTTCTCCAATAATCTAATGCTAGGCAATTATCATTTTATTTGCAAGAGAAAACATTCTACTTTATAGCATTTTCTAACACAAAGAGTAAAGACAAATTCAGGAAGAAACTGCAAAAGTCAGAAGGGAGTTATTCTGTGTCCTGCCATACAGTCAGAACATATCTCTCTTTCCACAACATGCAAATTCATAGAAATTCCCTTATTTTGTAATATCTGGCATGTATGTCTCCCTTTTATACACTGTGAGTTCCTGGAGGTTTGGTGCTACATGCTATTTATCTTGAGTCTCTTCCAGCTCAACTCTCATTATTTAAGTGTTGTTTGCCTGTAAATGTTGAGTTAAGTGGAGTTTGAGGTCAGTAGTTGAGTGATTTGTGGAAGATTGTGTGAGTTGAATCAAGGTCTTCATAGAGATAAAAATTTGGATAGATTAAAAATATTTCTAAAATGAAAAACCTTTGAAAATTAAATTAATTTTCTTAAATTTATTTTGTCCTCTTAAATTAATCTCTACACCATCATCATTATATCATGAACAGTTGAAATTATTAGGTTTAAGTTATTAATTCATCCAGAATTTGGTCAGATTAAATAAATAATACCTTTAATTTGTAATTTCTCCAGGGTAAACGTGGCATGTATGAATAATTTACTAGTATGATATTCCTTACTTTGTTTACGGTGATTCTTTTTTCAAAACTGTCCTGTGTCCTACGTTATCCTAAGTCCCAAGTATCCTAAGTGACATTACTGGCTGTGCCTCAAACTCCTTCACCTCAATAATAGAAACATCACATTAATTTGTCTCATTTATTCTACAAGGACAGTCATGTGCATGGATAGTGGAGTTAAAAATAATTCTCTGCTGGGAATTCAGGATAGGCAGGAACCTCATTATTTTCCTGTGCAGCACCCTTTCAGAATTGTCAACTTTCACTCAAGGGAGTTAGCATATCTGCAAGGCTTTTCCATACCAAATAGTTTCCCCACAGCTAAAGATGTTTTGGGCATATGCAAGAAAGAAGGAAATCAACCAAGGGTGTGAACTCAAGTGTTGTCACATGCTCAAGTCATGTGAATTCTTATTTAGCATTGCACTTAGAGCTGTCAAGTATTTATCACGAGAAAGTTGAGAGTCATGGAGCCTTGTGACTCCTGGGAGGATATGGCTGATACCATCCATTGCATGTTACTGGCTGTTCAACCTACAGGTTGCCAAATAGGAATACTTTATTACACTGAATATAATTGGTAGAGATTTGCATTAAAGGAGGTATATATTTAGTTAAACTCTGAAATTACATTAAACATTGTATCAAGTTGGCATTGTCCAAAAGAGAGAATGACCCATTTTAGCCTTTCCTGAAAAGAGTTTTAGGTCCATCACCACAGAATTAATGGCTGTCTATAAAGCAGATTCATAAACTTTGTTCACTCTGAGAATGTGATTTTTGTGCTTCTGCTTCTGAAGAGGACTCAGTACATTAATCATTCACCTAATTAGTGACTTCATCACCTTGGGCCACAAGTGTTCTAGTGCCTCGTTCTCTGCATAACTTTGAGTAAGAGCTTGAGTGCTTCTCTCTCTTTCTTGAAAAGGCAAATCTGTTTCTCAGACAACCTATGTTCACCTTTTGATGCCTCTTAACCACATAGGTGTAGTGGGTAGCTATTCCAACTTTGATCTGGAAGTTCCAACCCCCATTGAGGCTTAGGTAACTATCACGCCTACAAGGCGGGGCCAAGAGAGGGCCCTGAAGACCCAAGATCCAGATGTGCTGCCTTCTCTTGTTTCCTGGACCCTGGACTCTGGAGGTAGACCGAGCAGAGTGCTTCAAAGAACACTGCCGGACTGCGCTGCATCTTTCCCAGACCCTGTTACCTGTCCCTTCACTTGTAAGTTACACCAATAAATAAATCTCCCTTTTAACTACCTGGAGTGGCCTTAATAATTTCACCAATATCTGGCACCCAACGTGGGGCACAAACCCACAACCCTGAGATTAAGAGTCTCAAGTTCTACTGACTGAGCTAGTTGGGCTGGGGTCAGAAGTGGGATACACATAGGGATAAATTTAAAAATAATGGAGAGCCGGGCGGTGGTGTCGCACGCCTTTAATCCCAGCACTCGGGAGGCAGAGCCAGGCAGATCTCTGTGAGTTCGAGGCCAGCCTGGGCTACCAAGTGAGTTCCAGGAAAAGGCGCAAAGCTACACAGAGAAACCCTGTCTCGAAAAACCTAAATAAATAAATAAATAAAATAAAAAATAAAAAAATAAAAATAATGGGGAAATTATATATATAAAATATAAAATATAAATTAATTTAATGTCATAAGTTGTATAAGACTCCATTAAGTGTGTTTATTAGTCCAAATGTTTATATTTTTAAGATGTTACCTCTCCTAAATCTATCTATAGTTTCAAAGTAATCTCATTCAAATATCAGAAGAATTTCTTATAGAAATGATGAGTGGTTCTCATATTCACAATCAGATCCCAAATATACAACAAAGACACATTTGAAAGGATATTTGCAATATGATCATTTATGATTTGAAAACATATTTTATAACAAATAAAATCATTGTTATCATATTGCTGTTGACATGAAGAAACAAATCAATTAAACATAGAGAATGCAAAGCTGATTATACATATGTTATGGTGGGTAATACAGAAAAAGATTTAAGGGCAATTCAGCAGAGAATGAAGAGTCAATAAATATCACAATAACAATGAAAGTATCAATTGTAAGAAGGAAACAATAAATATAAATCTATGATCACATCTTTTATTATAATATAATTAAAATTTAAAGCATGAAACCAAAGCAATGAAACTAAATGATAAAAACTAAAATGAAAAACTTTGTGATCATCATTAGACAAAGATTTCTTATATACACTGCACATCCATCCATAAAATTGATGGAGAAATAAAGGCCTTCCAAAGTAAACACAAAAATTGAAGAGATTCATCATGTAGTTTAATCTAGCATTACAAAAGATATTTAATGGAATCCTACACTCAGAAAGAAAGGGGCACTAACAAAGAAATCCCAGGAAATACTAAATCACACACTTACACTCTAGAAGTAAATGACATAATTAGAACTAGGAAAGAACTGTTGGCAGTTCAGCACACCATCAAACCACTATATGAATAGGGCAGAAAAGAAATGAATGAGGAATATCCAAAGTAATCAAGGAATCAGCAAATCTGAATAAAAAATATTCCTATGTGTAAATGGTCTTAATTTTCTAATTGAAGAATACAAATAAGGTAATCCTATTGAAAAGGATGACTCAAGGGTTTGTTCTTTGCAAGAAATATACCTCCCTGGAAAAGACATCCATACTGAAAAGTAAGGCAGAATATGATATATCCATCAAAAAGAAAACGAAAACAAGCAGGAGTGGCTATACTCATATCTACCAAAGAAATTAGACTAAAAGAAATCAAAAGGATAAAGATCACTATATATTAACAAAGGAATAATCCACCAAAGTCAATAGCTAAAAGTACATAGAATCACCATATTCTCTTAGTAGCTTTTGCTTTTCAGTTTTGTATGTGACCTGACAGTCTGTGACCATTAAGTCATGTTCTAGGTTTATAACTCAAAACTTGGAACTCTGGCATCTGCCAACTGCAAAGGCAAGAACCCCATAAATCCTGAAGCCTATAAAAAGTATTTTCACAAATAATAATCTACCTAGGCATCATGCCGCTGAGGTATTTGTTGAATTGATCAGTATTTACTTGCTTTGTTATTTGGCTATATAAACTCATGTAATCTCTTTCACTTTGCAATATTTCATTCATAGTAAGTTGAATTTATTCATATTTAGGGAAGAATAAACTATTTTTCTTAATTCTTTAAAAACAAAAAATATTAATTTACAGCCATATTAATAAAACTCAATTTCATTAATCTTTAGTTATAAAACTTTATGTTAAAAGCACTTTAATATTCTAAGAAATCTACTAAAATGGCAGAAGTTACAAGGTTTCCTATAACAAGGCTTAGCAAGAATACAAAGGAAGCAAACCCCTGAAAACTTCTGGAAGGAATATAAAGGAATTCAATCACATTGCAAACAGTTTGTCAGTTACTTTAAGAAATTATGTGTAAATTCACCCATTCTGTTTCTACCTGTTCAACAAAGAGGAATGAAAACACATAGGCATGTAAAGCCTTACACACGAGGTTCAAGGATGTTTGCTTCTAAGAGTCCTGTTGGCTAAGAATAAGTCAGTGAAGTTAAGGACAAAGAAAGTTGTTGCCTTAATTTAAGTTACAATGGTTGTGATAAAACACCATGGCTAAAAGCAATTTGAGGAAGAAAAGATTTTATTTGGCTTACGCTTCAACATCCATCCTCTTCTATTACTGAAGGTAGTCAGGACAGAAACTCAAATTAATGGGAACCTGAAGGCAGGAGCCCATGGAGAGGTGCTGCTTACTGGCCTGCTCATCATGGCTTGCTCAGCCTGCTTTCTTTTGGAACCTAGGACAACCAGCCCAGGGATGGTGCCACCTACAATGGGCTTAGTCCTCTTCTATCAATAACTAAGAAAATGTTCTATAGACTTTCCTACAGTCCAATCTTATGGAGAAATTTTTTCACAACTGGGGTTCACTCTTCTCAGATGATTCTAGTCTGTGTACAGTTTACAAAAAATTAGTCAACAGAGTTGTTTTATTCTGGATTGATTCAATTGCATTCTGGGAAAGGTATTAAATACAGGTTAAATTCATCTCCTCTTTTCTGAATGTTTGATCTCTGATTTCTTAGATTTTTATAGATATTCTTAATTTTTATAGATATTTTTAATAATTAATACTTAATTTTCTCATTTTCCCATGCATTAAAATATTAGCAGAATCTTAAGAAAATCTTCACTCACATTTGACTAAAACTATCTCCAAAGCTTCAACCTCAGGTTTAGTTGAGTTTCAACTTTCAGAGGAAGAACCACAAAAGTGGGTCTCAGTGTTTCTATTTTTCTTACCACAGCCTGGCTCAATGTCATGTTCCATCACAGTTGAACAAAAACAAGGTTAGCCCACTATAATTTTGACTGTTATCTAAATTTGTCTGTGTCTTTTTTTGTGATTTCTAGATGCTTCTCTTTGGATGATTTTGTGGCTTCTTAAATAATCTATCCCATTTCTATCCTTACCTTTAGTAGTATCCTGCCATATCTTCTCTGTCCCTGGTTTCCATGGATGGATACTCTCCACAGCCTAGACCTAGCTGTGTAGTTAGAATGGATGTGGGGTTCCTTTCTAGATAATACTTAGTACTAGAGCATTTCTGTAGGTACCCGGTCTCAAACTTAGAAAAGTATAATCTCGTTCACATCAGGTGGAAAGCAGGTTTTTCTCTACTATAGAGATCTCATTTATCTTTGCCACAAGGGCAGCATCAGCTAAAACATAACCCAGGAAAACAGTTTATAGTTAGTGGTTGTTATGGCTGCCCAACTTCAAACAATGCATTCTATGTTTTGCAGAGAATTCTCTAGAGTACCACTCCATTTGACTGAAGGAGGTAATAGTACCCTTTGAATGAAAGGGCAATGGAAAAACACATGATCCTACCAGTTTCTACAAAGTAACTTTCTTCCAGATAATTCTGAGCCTTCCTATCACTTGAAAGCGGAGAGAAGAATGACATTGAACATCACTCTACAAAATGAGAGTGAATTGATCTATTTTCTTCTTAGTTCACATTATTCCTAAGCCCTAAACACTGCCTCCTATTACAGATAACAAAGTGCCATTAAAGAATTCAACTGAAAATATAAAGAATGATTTTTGTCTTTGTAGTTTTAAGTTCCTAGTAATAAAACAATGATTATTATATCAGCTCAGAAAAAAAAATCTCTTAACATAATCTGAAGCTTGGCAGAGCAGTGTTAAATACAGATTACTGGGAATGAAATTATTTTTGAGTCAGAAATAAGAAATGGAGACAGAATAGAATATCAAGTATGGAAAGAGATATAGCCTAATGATTGCTAATTTAGCCATTATGTTTTGAATGAAGAGCAAAATAAACCTATTGTTTAATTTTCAAACTGATCTTGGGAAGTGGAGACTTCTATGATGATAACTTTTCCTACATTACATAGAAACTTTTTTTAAGTGTGCTCTAATATAACAACCATCATTATTGTAGATAAGAATATTCATCTATAATATAGACAAATATATATAATATAGACATAATATAATTCCTATACTATAATTTATATGCTGTGTGTAGACTTGCCATATAAATTTCACATATAAAAATGTATTAAAGTCATTATCTTATACTTTGTACAATATTTGATATTTTTACTAAATAAAATAAAAGATTGTGCATATATTGCAAATATTTAAGATTGTCTTGATTATACATTGTAGAAACAATATTTAATATTACCTAATATAAAAATAGAAGGGTTTTGACCACTGTCCTTCAAATCTACTAATATAAAAGCTAGCTTAATTTACTTTCATTACTAGTCCAGACAAAAATTGTTTATATTTCCATTATTAAGTACTCTCATTCTATATTCTCAGATAAGTAATAGTGAGTGATAAAATATATGTAGAAATAAATGGCCCCAAACAGCATATTTTTATGTAATTCCCATTTATTAAGCTACATGATAGTAACATCCAGTAGATCTAAGCAGCTATATGATATATTTTAATATCTCCTTTTGTATAAATGAAGTCAAGAAGATAATTACTAAACAAGCCACCAGTGATAACAAATGCTTTTTATCCCAATTTGGAATTGGATGAAACAGGGGAAGCTCTTAATCCTCTAATTTTACAAATGTCACAGATGTTTGGATTATCTTGACAATTGAACACAAACAAACATGAGTAGAACTGATTTGATGTTCAAATGCTTTTTACAGCTGATAAACACCTTCAGTAATGTGGCAGGATACAAGATTAACTAAAAATAATTAGTAGTTCTCCTATATACAAATGATAAATGGGATGAAAAAGAAATCAGAGAAACATCACTCTTTACAATAGCCACAAATAATGTAAAATACTTTGGGGTAACTATAACTAAGCAAGTGAAAGATTTATATGACAAGAACTTTAAGTCTCTGAGAAACAAATAGAAGAAGGTATCAGAAAATGGAAAGATCTCACATGCACATGGGTAGGTAGGATTAACATAGTAAAGGTGGCAATGTTACAATCCCCATCAAAATCCCAACACAATTCTTCACAGAGCTGGAAAGAACCATACCCAATTCATATGGAAAAAAATCCAGAATAGCTAAAATAATTGTGTACAATAAAGCATCACCATCCCTGACCTCAAGTTCTACTATAGAGCTATAGTAATAAAAACAGCTTGGTACTGGCATAAAAACTGACATGTAGAACAATGGAACTGAACTGAAGATTCTGACATTAATCCACACACCTATGAACACCTAATTTTTGACAAAGAAGCCAAAACTGTACAATGAAAAAAAAGAAAGCATCTTCAACAAATGGTGCTGGCATAACTGGAAATCAAGAAGTAGAAGATTGCAAATAGATCCATACCTGTCACCACGCACAAAACTAAAGTCCAAGTGGATCAAAGACCTCAACATAACTCCAGTTACACTGAACTGGATAGAAGAGAAAATAGGAAGTAGTCTTGAATGCATTGGCACAGGAGACCACTTCCTAAATATAATACTAGTAGCACAGACACTGAGAGAAACAATTAATAAATGGGACCTCCTGAAAATGAAGAGCTTTTGTAGGGCAAAGGACACAATCAATAAGACAAAATGACAGCCTATAGAATGGAAAAAGATCTTCACCAACCCCACATCTGACAGAGGGCTGATCTCCAAAATATATAAAGAATTCAAGAAACTAGATATCAAAATAACAAACAATCCAATTTAAAAGTGGGTTACAGATCCAAACAGAGAATTCTCAGCAGAAGAATTTCAAATGGCTGAAAGATGTTTAAGGAATTGCTCAGCCTCCTTAGTCATCAGGGAAATGCAAATCAAAATGACTCTGAGATATCATCTTACACCTGTAAAAATTGCTAAGATCAAAAACACTGAAGACAGCTTATGCTGGGGAGGAAGTGGAGCAAGGGAAACACTCCTCAACTGTTGGTGGGAATGTAAACTGGTACAGCCACTTTGGAAATCAGTATGATGATTTCTCAGAAAATTGGGAATCAATCTTCCTCAAGACCCAGCTATACCACTCTTGGGCATATACCCAAGGAATGCTCAATTGCACCACAAGGACACATGCTCAACTATGTTCATATCAGCATTATTCGTAATAGCCAGAACCTGGAAACAATCTAGATGCCTCTAAGCAAAGAATGGATAAACAAAATGTGACACATATACACAATGGAGTACTACTCAGCAGTAGAAAACAATGACCTCATAAAATTTGAAGGCAAATGGATAGAACTAGAAAATATCATTCTGAGTAAGGTAACCCAGACTCAGAAGGACAAACATGGTATGTACTCAGTCATAAGTGGATACTAGATGTAAAACAAAGGATAACCAGACTACATCCCACAGCTCCAGAGAAGCTAGCTAACAAGGAGGACCCTAAGAGAGATGCATGGATCACCCTGGGAGATCTCCATGAGCAAACTGAGAGTGAGGGGGAGAAATGGAGGGTAGGGGATGGGGGATGAGAACATACGTGAACAGGATGGTAGAGCTGGAACAGGGACAGAGTGGAAGAGCAAGGAAAGAGATACCATCATAGATGGAGACATCATGAGAATAGGGAGAAACAGGGTTCTAGGGAAGTTCCTAGGAATCCACAAGTATGACTCCATCTTAGACTAGCAAAAGTGGAGAAGGTGCCTGAACTGGCTCACTCCAGGAATCAGATTGGTGAATACCCTAAACTGTCATCATAGAGCCTTCATCCAGTAACTGATGGAAGCAGATGCAGAGATCCACAGCTAAGTACCAGGTTGAGCTCCAGGAGTCCAGTTAATGAGAGAGAAGAGGGATTCTATGAGCAAGGGGCATCAAGACCATGATGAAAATGTACAAAGACAACCAAACCAAACTAGTGGGAATTCATGAACTGTGGACCAATAGCTGTGGAGCCCCCATGGGACTGAACTAGGCCCTCTGAATAGGGGAGACAGTTGTCTAGCTTGAACTGTTTAAGGGATCCTCTGGCAGGGGGATTGCTGTGGGATGTTCTGTATATCAAATGTGTTGCTCTGATTGGTTAGTAAATAAAACACTGATTGGCCAGTAGCCAGGCAGGAAGGATAGGCAGGACAAGCAGAGAAGAGAATTCTGGGAAGTGGAAGGCTGAGTCAGAGAGACACTGCCAGCCACTGCCATGACAAGCCGCATGTGAAGATCCCGGTAAGCCACAAGCCACGTGGCAAGGTATAGATTTATAGAAATGGATTAATTTAAGCTGTAAGAACAGTTAGCAAGAAGCCTGCCACGGCCATACAGTTTGTAACCAATATAAGTCTCTGTGTTTACTTGGTTGGGTCTGAGCGGCTGTGGGACTGGCGGGTGAGAGAGATTTGCTCTGACCGTGGGCCAGGCAGGAAAACTCTAGCTACAGGGGATCAAGATCCATCTTTGGTGCATGAATGGGCATTTTGGAGCACAGTGTCTATGGTGGGAAACCTTATACAGCCTTGGTGAAGGGGGAGGGGCTTGGACCTGCCTCAACTGAATGTACCAGGCTCTGCTGACTCCTCATGGGAGACCTTGCCTTAGAGAATGTGAAAATGGGGGGTGGTTTGCGGGGGGAGGCTGGGGTGCGGGAAGAAAGAGGAGAGAGAATCTGTTGTGGTATGCAAAAAGAATAGAAAATTTCTTAATAATTAAAAAAATCAATAGAACAAAATTAATTGAAAAGTAAAAAAGAAGTCATAATACCAATCACAGTTTTATTTGAATATTTATTAAGTTAAATTAATATAATTATTTATTATTTAGGGACCAATTTAATTTTTGTATTACCTCAAGTACCTACACTAAAACACTAAATCTTACAATTTTTATTTGTTTTGTTTTTTTTTTGTTTTTTTGAGACAGGGTTTCTCTGTGTAGCTTTGTGCCTTACCTGGAACTCACTTGGTAGCCCAGGCTGGCCTCGAACTCACAGAGATCCACCTGGCTCTGCCTCCTGAGTGCTGGGATTAAGGCGTACGCCACCACCGCCCGGCAAATCTTACAATTTTTATTCAACATTCATCTTTTATTTTTCTCTAACTGTCCTCCATTCCCTCTACATTTTAAATGTTAGCATTAATTTACTTTTCAATAATGCTTTCATTTCAAAGCATTTCAATTAACAATTTCCCCATTAGTACTTTTATTTTAATAACAAAGTAGTTGACTCCAAGCATGTGTAAGCAATTTTAGGACTCTTTGGTAACTGCAATGATATAATAGCATTTAAACAAAATTTGGGGTATGGTAGAATGGCTAATAGATTGACAAGAAAAACAGTGGCCCCAAGTACTTGTCTCCCATTAACTGTAAAGATGAGGAGAGCACACCACCTATGACAACTTGATCAAAATACTTCATCAGGAAATTCTTACCCCCCAAAAAATAATATAAAAGAGTCAAGTAACCTCAGGAAATTCTTTAAAATCTATTTTCCAAGCAAATGGACATCCTTCATCTGAGATACTATAAAGATGGCTAAGGTATTGCTCACTCTTTCTAGAGTAACTGTAATAAACTTTGTTTTCTTTCATTTGCCTGTTATTTTGTAGTCTATTTTGGGAGAAGTAAGCAGTTGATAACATATAATTCGATTGATGGACAAGGGAGCCTCTGTTCTGTTGTACTGTCATAGCACAGATGACTTCATGGAGTATTCAAATTCTCCATTTTCTTCAGCCATCATCACGGTCTTCAGAAACATGCAGTTGGTTTCTTCCATGCTCCAGATAAACTTTCTGTTTCTGAAACTATTTGCATGTTAGTGCTTGTGAATATGCCTAATTATAAACTGCAATGTCTACTTAGAATACTTTGCCATCTCTGATTTATCTTTTTAGAGACTACTGTCTAAATTTAGGCATTTTAAATAATCATTTTTTAGTAAACGATTTCAGTAAGAAGTATCAACTAAAGTCTCTAAAAACAAATACTTCTATCTCCTCTCAACATAGCCTGTCCTGGGATTGTGTTTACATCATGAACACTACAACACTTGCCATTCTACTGTGACTGACTTGCTTGGTAATTTCTGTAGGCAGGATGCTCAAATTCATAAGAATAGTGTAGTTAAATCTAGGGTTTTTATTATGAAGTTTATAGTGAATAGTTCAGGGTTTCTACTGTTTACAGAAGTTCCATGGATTCTTCTTGAGTCTCAGTGCTTGAAACTGTAAACCATTAATAGTAATCTATCACAACAATCAAGTTCTAAGATCAGCAGAGTGTGAGCTCTTGACTAGAGAGTGTGAACACAATGTAATTGTTTGTACACAAAGTACTCTCCTGAGAATCAAAGTGACTTTGAAATAAACTCACAAACTTTCCATTGTTCTTATGGCCTGAGATTATTAACACAAGTGGACAGGTTTTAAGACACAAAATTCCCCACCTTCAATGTGAACAACCAAATATTACACAAAAACATTAAGTTTTAATACACAAAGAGCACATTTTTTTTATAAATACTAGTGTAGTGTTGAGCAATGAAAATGGAAAGAGAAATAAAGTCATGAAATTTCAGGAAAATAGGTGGAAGAAGTCTAATGAGTCTATTTTCTTTACAACTGAAGAAAATTTCCATATATATATATATATATATCTGATGAGTGTCTAGACCAGCTCCATTTTTTTGGCTAATTTACATCATTGAACAAAAACCATGAATGTGCAAGGATATTGGTGGTAGGTCTTAGACTCCTTGGGTATATATACCAGAATGGTGTAACTGGATTAAATGATAGTTTTTAATTTTTGAGGAACCCTTATAGTGATTTCCACAATTAGTGAACTACTTTACATCCCTTCCTCCCAACAGTAAATAAGTACTCCTCTTTCCCAGCCAGCATCTAATACAGTTTTTCTCAGTGTTAGCCATTCCAATTGGGTTGAATGAAATTGCAGAGTAGTTTAAATTTCTATATTTTCATGATGCAATAGATCTTGAAAATATTTTCAAGTTTTTATTGGTCATTTGTGTTTCTTTTGAGGACAATTTATTCAGTTCATTAGTTCACTTGTTGGTTGGAAGACTTGCTTTTTGTCATTTATTTCAGTTCTTTTTTTATATTCTAGATATTAACAACCAGTCTGATGTATAGTTGGCCAAGATATTTTTTTTCCATTCTATGGGCCATGCCTTCTTTCTTTTGATTGTTTATTTTGCTGTGAAGAAGCTTTCTTAGTTAATTTGATCCCATTAGTTCATTGTGAGGTTTGTTTCCTATGGTATTCGAGTTTTGTTTTGTTTTGTTTTTTTTCAGAAAATACTTGCATTTGTCTCCATCTTGAAAAGATTTTCTTATGTGCCAGTAATAGAAACCCTAACGAAGACAATGGTCCATACTGGCAGGAACATGGAAGACAATGGTACTGTCAGCAATGTAGATTAGGATAGCCAAAAGAACATTCTTGTGATACCTTGGCAAAAAAAAAAAAAATGCTTTCTGAAATTATCCCCCACCAAATCTTCCTGAGTCTAAATTATTTTAGATTAATGACATTTGGAGAGATATCAAGTCTGTTTGGTATTGGCTGTGTCATATTGTTATTGGCAGTCATTTTCATGCTGATCTATAACGAAAAGGAAAAAGCTGATAGTTTCACATTTTAAGGTCTTATGTTAAGGTATTTAATTCAATTTTAATTGATTTTTGTGCAGGGAGAGATACAGGACTCTAATTTTAATCTTTAACCCATGGATATCTAATTTTTCAAGCTTTGTTAAAGAGATTGTTTCCAATATATATTATTAGCACATAAGTCAAATAATTAAGTGGCTCTAGCTATATGAATCAATTTCTGGGTCCTTAAATCTAGTGTATTCATCTGCCTGTACCACAATGTCTTTGTTGCTGTGACTTTACAGTTTACATGAAATCAAGTATGATGATGCCTGTGACATTGTTTTTTCTAATTAGGATTGGTTTTTCCATTTGAGTCGTTTGTTTTTCTATTTTGATTTTGAGATAATTTTTAGTTTGTGAAGAATGTTACGGAAATTTTGAGGAGGATGGTATTGATTGTACAGACTACTTTTGGTAATATATTGGTTTTGTCAACCCAAGACATGGCAAGGTGTCTTGGTCACTGTTGTTCTATTGCTGTGAAGAGACATCATTGCCATGGCAACTCATAAAATAAATCATATATTGGATCTTGCTTAGTTACAGTTTCAGAGGTTTAGTCTATTACGATCATGGCGGGGGTATAGCAGCACACAGGCAGAAATGGTACTGGAGAAGTAGCTGAGAGTTTTATGTCCAGACCTATAGACAACAGAAAGAGATACCTACAGTTTCTCTTCAAACTGCACATTGTGCAGTTTCTCTTGCTCAGCTTTTTCCTTTTCATTATAGATCAGCATGAAAATGACTACCAATAACAACATGACACAGCCAATACCAAACAGACTTGAAATCTCTGCAAATGCCATTAATCCAAACTAATTTATACTCAGAAAGATTTTCCCCCCCCTTTTTTTTGAGGGGGGGGATAATTTCAGAAAGCACTTTTTTGCCAAGGTATCACAAGAACGTTCTTTTGGACATCCTAATCTGCATTGCTATCAGGGCCATTGTCTTCCATGTTCCTGCCAGTATGGACCATTGCCTTCGTTAGAGTTTCTATTACTGTGAAAAGATACCATGACAACAACAAGTATTATAAAAGAAAAATTTAACTGGGGCTGGTTTACGATTTCAGAGATTTATTCATCATCTTGATGGCAGCATGCAGGCAGACATGGTGCTGGAGAAAGACATGAGAGTTCTATATTGTAATCCTCAGACAACAGGGAGTGATCTGTGTGTCACACTGGGCATAGCTTGAGCATAGGAGACTTCAAAGCCTACCCCCACAGTGACACACTTCCTCCAGCAAG
The DNA here is from genome assembly GCF_949786415.1 of Peromyscus eremicus. Taxonomy (NCBI): domain Eukaryota; kingdom Metazoa; phylum Chordata; class Mammalia; order Rodentia; family Cricetidae; genus Peromyscus; species Peromyscus eremicus. Next base: position 34,115,098 of record NC_081419.1, read on the forward strand.
GCCACACTTACTCCAACAAGGCCATACCTCCTAATATGCCACTTGCTATGGCCAAGCATTCAAACACATGAGTCTATGGGAGCCATACCTATTCATACAGCCACAGCCATCAAGTCCCACTTAAAACATTCAACTTCTTTCCTAATCCAAATTCTCAAAGTCCTCAGCCTGCCAAGAAGCATGGTCCAGCCAGTCATATCATAACACCACTTCTGGTAACAACCTGTCTTGGTCAGTCTGGTAGTAATGTCTGTCTTCGTCAGCATTCTATTTCTGTGAAGAGACACCACAACCACAGCAACTCTTATAAGAAAAGCATTTAATTGGGGCTTTCTTACAGTTTCAGAGGTTTAGTATGTTATCATCATGGTGAGGAACATGGCAGCACACAGACAGACATGATGTTGGAGAAGCAGCTGCAAGTTCCACATCTGGATCCCAAGTAGCAGATAAAGACACAGGGCCTGGCATGGACTTTTAGAACCTCAAAGCCAACCCCCAGTGATGTACTTCCTCCAATAAGGCCACATATATTACATTAAACCCAAACCTCCTAATCCTTCACAAGTATTGCCCCTCCTTGATGACTAAACATGCAAATATATGATCTAATGGGGGTTGTTCTTACACAAACCACCACACAGGTCTACCAATCTTCCACTATTTTCTTTATTTTTTTTTTCTTCAATGTCTAAACATTTTTGGTTAGGTTTAATTCTAGGAATTTTTAAAAAGTTAATATGAATTGATTATATTTCCAGATTTCTTTCCCAGAAAATTTATTATTGGTATACAGGAAAGCAAATGGTTTTCACAAGTTGATTTTGTATCTTGCTACATTACTAAGACTATTTATTCAATCTAAGAATTTTCTAGTGATATCTTAGAATCTTTAAGCATTAAATTGTGTCATCTGAAAATAATAATTAGAATTTTCTTTTCCTGCTACAACATTTCACTCTTTCTCTTGCCTTGTTTTTCTAGCCGAGTCTTTGAGTATAATATTAAATAAGTGTAGGTACCTTGGTTCATTCTAGATTTTAGAGAAAATGCTCTCAGTTTTCTCCCACTTAATATTATTTATACGTTGTTAGTTTGATAAATGTTATCTTCTACATTTAGTTTATTCAGAAATTTATTGTGAAGGAATATGAACTTACACATCTTGTCTGTATATATTCAGATGGTTGTATGATTTATATTTTTAATTTATTTCTGTATTATATCTATTGATTCACATATGTTGAAACAGTCTGTATCACTGGGATGAATCCAACTTGATCATGGTACATGATCTTCCTGGTGTGTTCCTGAATTTATTTTTCAAGATTTTTGTTAAGATGTTTTATATCTATTATCATATAAAATTGGGATATATATATATATATATATATATATGTGTGTGTGTGTGTGTGTGTATAGTATTGTGCACTTTCATATATATGCTAATTTCCTTTTCTACATAATGAATTAATTTATATTATTCAAATATTTGAATCCTCAATATAGTCATTTGATCTTTATAAGAGTTTGATTCTGAAATCTTGTGGTAGCATTTAAATATCTCATAATCTTTGGTTGCTAGTGTTAAGGAGATATGAGCATGTATAGATATCATAGTGACCTATTTTCTCATTTAATTTATCATCTGTGTTTTGCCCATCTCTTGAAAAGGATGTATCCAAGAGTTTTTATTTTTACTTATTTTAACACTCATTTTCTTCCTTTGTTTTAATATATATATATATTTCTTGATGCTTCATATTCCCCTATATTACTTGGTGGAGGTACCAACTGCAGCAGTGGATGGATGCCACATTTAGGCATGAACAACAAGGTTGCCTCTTGAACTTGTTTACAGAGAGTATGAGGACAAATTTGAACTCTTTTCCCTTCTTCCATCTTCCATCTGTCTGTAACTTGAAATTAGTGGCACATCTGTAATCTGTTTAGTGTATATGTCTTATCTGTCTGTCATTTTTACCTTTTTGTGTTGCCAGTCACTATCAAAGGGCTTCACACTGTATTTATTTAATAGCAGAAACAACATGGTCTTTGGAAAGGAATCAGGAAAATGTTTTTTTTAAAAAATAGAAGTCTTTAACAGAGTTTTACAAGGGAAGAAGTTACTTTACTGACCCTAACTGACCAAGAATAGTACTAGAAACCACACATAGATGTTATCAACCTATGTACATATGTTGCTTTCAACATTTATGTGATATGTGTCATTTAAGGTTACTTTTAGCCTATTGTATGCTTTCAGAAAATAATTACCAAAACAACACATACACACACACACACACACACACACACAGAGAGAGAGAGAGAGAGATAGATAGATAGATAGATAGATAGATAGATAGATAGATAGATAGATTTTATTTCTGAATCATGAACATGGAAAAGTACATAATCTAAGATAAAAGCTATGCATATAGCTTAAGTTGTAAAGGCAGGTTAGGTTTAAACTGAGTAAATGGTAGATAGTAGATTGAGTACATAGTTTTAAATGTTCTCAGGTCATATTATTAACTTGGTTGCAAGGCCAGGCAAAAGTTGTATCTCTTCAAAGGCAAGAGGAATCTTCAGGAAAATATATCACTACAGAGAGATAGCCTATGATGATTTAATTGCAGTCTTGTTGTTAATTTAATAGAGAAGACACTTGTGTGCTTCACTTGAGTCCCTATGAAGGTTCCAAGGTTGCTTCAGTAGAGGACTGAGTGGGGAAAATATTTAACATAGTATGTTATAAATAAGGTATTAAAAATTAAGCAGTAAAATAAGGATGGAATGGAAGAAGAAGAGAAAGACCAAAGTATGAATAAGAAAGAAAGTATGTGAGTTAAAGTCATAAGGAGTGATAAAGCAAATGTAAATTTGTATCTTCACAGTAATAGAGATAAGTCATAGATTCTTATTTAGAAGATACACATCAAAAACAATAAAAGCACTCAAGAGGCAGAGACAGTTAAAAGTCCAGTTTTGTGTACAGAGTGAGTTCCAGGACAGCCAGGGATACACAGAGAAACACTGTCTCAAAAAACCAAAAATAAAAATAATAAAGAAATAAAATAAAATGGAAGATGTTACAATCTCAACATTTTTCCTAGTTGAAATGACTATGAGTTTTGCACCCCTTTCACATCTGCAGAATTTAAAAGGACTCATATTTTTGTATGAATTTATAATTAATATACATTGACAGTATGTCCTTCCTGACGGGTGGCATTGTTGTTTAGAGCTTTGGGATATGTCATAACAAGATGCCATTCTAAAACTGTAGCCACAGCAGCTCAAGCTGAACAATGGTGTGGTTTCCGGGTCAACAGTTATGGTAATGCAGCTGTAGGATTTCTGCTGCTTCTTGCTTCTCTAAGCTGCTGGTGGTCTTGGGAGATGCCAGACTTTATATTACATCTCCTTTTAGGCCACCATCCATAACAGGGAGGGACTTCACCTCACCGAGATGAAGCTATTTGCATGTTACCTATGCTCTTGCAAGGAATGCATGCTCCAGTATACAATCCCTTACCTGTGCTCTGTAATACAGCCCAGTAAACTCACTGGCTGCATCAAGTTGGATGTTAGTGCTGTCCTGCTTTGACTGTCATTGCTGTCCATCTGACGTAATTGGATATTCATCTGAATCTTCCCTGGAAAACTTTAACCAATGAGGTTTTCTGTGTGGGACTCCACTTTCTACAGTCTGAAACCCCCTGGGTCCCTCAGACCACCAGGCATTCAGGCTCAGTATCTTGTATGGAAAAGTTTAATAATGGCAATTACTAGCTTTTAGAGCTATTATGAGATTTAAATATGATAATATATGAAATGTACTTATTACATGTAAGTACATGGTGCTTGTGCATAGAAACACCCAAACTTGGGCTCTTATGGTTTAGACGTAATACTAATATGAAAATATTTATGATACAATTTAAACTGTCCCTATAAAATTTTACTATGTACATAAATCCCCATGAATTATTTTAAAATGCACATTTGGATTCTTTAAGTGGAGGAAGGGGTCTGAGATTCTGCATTTCTAACAGTCTAACAGTGACACTGAGGCTGTTGGCCTCAGGCCCACACACTGAAAAACAAAGACTTGAACACATTCACAACCAGCTCTGCTGTGGGGTGGTCACATGTGTTTGTAACTTTCTTAGCCTAAGAGAAGTGTCTAAAACCCCAAACACAATAGATATTTATTTAGGTTGCTTTGTTATTCCTAAGATGGCAACATCAGGGAAATGTCCATAGATGAACAACATTTTACAATAAAATTTCAGTTCATTAAATGAGCTAGTCTTTAATGTAGAACACAACAGAGGGAATGAGGGGCATAGATGTTCTGCTCTTTGTGAGGGCAGTTTGGCAAATGGCCTGAAGGTCTGTCCTAACTCTGCATTGGCCACTGAAAGGAACCATGAGCACTAACAGAAAAAAAAAGAGGAATGAGATGAATACTTATCTTTCAGAGTTCAACACAAGGAAGTCCCAAAAGAGCCTAAGTACAATATAGTGAGGATTATAAGGCAAAACTACTTATTCATATTTGTTCTAAAAGAATATAGTAGTGTGTGGTGCTTCATGTTTTCTTAAAATAAGAGTGGAATGTAGCCAGGCGGTGGTGTCGCACGCCTTTAATCCCAGCACTTGGGAGGCAGAGCCCAGCACTTGGGAGGCAGAGCCAGGCGGATCTTTGTGAGTTCGAGGCCAGCCTGGTCTACAGAGCGAGATCCAGGAAAGGCAAAAAGCTACACAGAGAAACCCTGTCTCGAAAAACCAAACCAAACCAAAAAAAAAAAAAAAAAAACAAGAGTGGAATGTAAAATCATCATTCTTTGGCTTAAAAAGTTAAATTTATTTGTATTGATGATTTATTTTCTTGCCAAAATCATAATTACTCTGGCTAACAAATGAGTAGAATGCAAAATCCCACTAACATGCTTATTATTGCTTTATTTCTCAGAAGCCCCAGATTTACAGGCAACCTTAATCTAGTTTCTAAAATTTAATTTACATCCACTGTGTGTGTTTCCTGAAACAAGCCCTGATTCACAGACAGAGCAGAACTTTGCTGTCCAGCATCAACTCCCCCACAGCAAATCTACTCAGGGTTTTTCTGGGCCAGGGCTGACAATTTAGAGAAGAGCATTGTGGTCCTTTCCTTGTTTTAATTACATTACATTCCTCAGAGCAGTTTTGTAACTCATTCTCCTGTCAGGAGAGAAGTGTACCTGCATCAAGGGCTTGGGAGCTGAGGTAAAGAGCAACAAATATGTGGTGCTTGCCAGTCATCCTTATAGTGTGCATTTAGCAGTATGTGGCATGATACAAGACTGCTAAATACTGAACATTACTTCTCTGAGAAGGCTTTCTCGTAGTTTTTAGTCTAGAGCTGTATTAAAACTTAACTAAAACTTTATGGAGTGAAATAAGAGGCCATGATTTTGAAAAAGTACAAGGAGGAGTGTATGGCAGTGTTTAGAGGGAGGAGAGGAAAAGAAGGAATGATGCAATTTTATTATTATAATATATATATTAAAGTTAAGGAGTGTCTTAGTCAGTGTTCTATAGCTATGAACAGACACCATGACCATGGCAATTCTTATAAAGGAAATCATTTAATTTGAGGTGGCTTACAGTTTCAGAGGTCTAGGTCATTATATGCATGGCAGAAAGCATGGTGGCACATAGACAAACATGGTGCTGAAGAAGAAACTGAGAGCTCTACATCTGGAGCTTAAGGCAGCATGAAGAGAGAGAAAACCACTGGGCCTAGCTAGGACTTCTGAAATCCCAAAGCCCATCCCCACTGACATACTTCCTCCAACAAGGCCACACCTACTCCAACAAGGATACACCTCCTAATTCCTCTCAATTAGCAACACTCCCTAATACCAAGATTTCAGATATATAAGCCTATAGGGACCATTTCTATTCAAACCACAACATATGGAAATTATTCACAACATATGGTGATATGTATGACAAATTTACTGCATCTGTAACTAGAACCCCATGCCAAAAGACACACTTGTGAGTACAAAGTGTGAAGTACAAAGATCTGCTTCTAATCTGGATCTTTGAAGCAGGAAGACTCACCTTTAATCTAGATCTTTGGAGATGGGAAGAGATTGCATTTTATCAGGGCCATACCTTCTCTGGAAGCCTATATAAGAACACAGAAGAAGAGAGCTTTTGCTCTTTGCCTGCTTGTCCTTGCCTTATGACTAATAGAGTCTACTTCTGGACTCCAGAATATGCTGAAGATAATCTGAGATACCCAGCCTTGTGGATTGAGTAACTACTAGATTCTTAGACTTTTCGTTCATAGCCAGCCATTGTTGGATTAGCTGGACTGCAGCAGCCTGAAATACATTCTAATAAACGTTCTCTCTCTCTCTCTCTCTCTCTCTCTCTCTCTCTCTCTCTCTCTCTCTCTCTCTCAAAATCTCTCAAAATCTCTCTCTCTCCATATATATATATATATATATATATATATATATATGCATATTTTTAATTCATGAGTATGACTATCTTTAACGTTTCCCTTCCCCTTGTATTAGTGAGGGTTTTCTAGAATAACAGAACTTATAGAATGAATATATATATGTGTGTGTACACATATATATTTTCATTCTATATATTCATATATGTATAGAGATATGCATTCTATATATAGTTACACATATAGAATTAATATATAAATATGTGTGTATATATATGGAGAGAAAGAGAGAGAGATTCATTCTATAAATTGTGTTACTCTAGAGAACCCTTACTAGTACAAGGCGAAAGGAAAAGTTAAGGATAGCAGTTATGGTTATGAATGAAAAAAAGGTATGGGATGGAGCACTGTAGACATTAACCATCCCACAAGAAGAGTAATTAAATCTCCACATGATACCAGATAAAGCCCATTGTTAACTTCAGTGAAGGACAGTGTTCTCAGAAAAGGACCTCTTCTTTGGAAATTAGGTCATAAAAGTCCTACAGGAGATATAATTCCCAAAATAATTAGCTTAGCATCTTTCATTAGAGGGAACTATAAATTCTCTTTTTCTCTTCCACCTTTAAACTATTATGTAATGCCTTTTAGGGCCAAATTGAAAATACACCTTAATAAAAGGAAATCCTTTTAATGCCTAGAATTAACATTTTGTTTTGTATTTTTCAGACTATTTTTCCTTTATGTACAACACACTAGCTAACATGTTTTCAAGTGGACTGTTTAAACCTCTAGCTCCAGGTGTTTAAATGTCAATTGCTGTGTTTACAGGAACCTGGGGGGTGTTCCGCAGAGCAGGGGCTGTGGTGGTATTGTGTTCCCCAAAATATTGTGCACCCTAATAAATTTATTTGGGGTCAGAGAACAGACAGCCACTAGATACAGATACCAGAAAATGGTGGCAATCACGCCTTTAATCCTAGCATTCCAGAGACAGAAATCCCTCTGGATCTCTGCGAGTTCAAGGCCACATTGGAAACAGCCAGACACGGTGACACACGCCTTTAATCCCAGAAAGCGAGCCTTTAATCCCAAGTGGTGGTGGAAGGCAGAAAGGTATATAAGGCGTGAGGACCAGAAACTAGAAGCTTTTAGCTGGTTAAGCGTTCAGGCTTTCGAGCAGCAGTTCAGCTGAGAGCCATTGGGATGAGGACACAGAAGCTTCCAGTCTGAGGAAACAAGACCAGCTGAGGATCTGGCGAGGTGAGATAGCTGTGGCTCATTCTGTCTCTCTGACCATCCAGCATTTCACCCCAATAACTTGCCTCAGGTTTGATTTTATTAATAAGACTCTCTAAGATTCATGCTACAAGGGGCAGGCACTAGTGTGGAGGCAGCCAATGAGGGAAGTAGGCCTGCTCATTGTGGTTGTGTTCATTTGTCTGACTCTGACCAACTACAAAGACAGCTGCTGAAGTAAAGTCAGAGTAAAGGGACTATGTGCCTGTGGAAACAAGGGATTGCATTGGTAATAATACTATATTCTCTGAATAACAAATAGTTTCCTTAGAGGATTCAACAATCACATGTGAGCCATGAAAGTACTTCATAGGAAAAATACACATTTAAACCACCTGCTTGACTGGTATGGTAATTCCTACCTTAAAAATAAACATTTAGATTTAAATCTGACTTTAATCAAAAGGCACTACATAAAATTTTAAATAGTTAATAAAATATAAGAAAACCTACTTTACCTTCTTTTAAAATTTGTGTCCAAGTATATATAATAAAATTTATCATTTTCATAAATTTCCAGTTACAGTTTTTTGGCATTTAACTCCCTTTTCAGTGTTGTTAAGTGCTATTACCACTAATTTCTACCCCTTTTTTCATTCTATAAAACTGAACTTATGCATACACTAAAAAAATTCTTTGCTCAGCTCTTTCTAGCTCATGCTTACCTGTACTTTTAACATCCACCCAAAGGAAGCTCTCTGTCATCCTTTTGTTACTGCTCTGTTTCTTTTAGCACAGTATTGACAATGTAGCACACTTTGAAATTACTTAATAATGGCTTTCACTTCTTTTTAAGCTAATAAGGTTTTTTAAAGTAGTTTTAGGATTACAGAAAATACAATTAGAAAATAAAGTTTGTATATGAACTTTTAAGTGCAAAAAAAAAAAATAGAGTTTAAGTACTTCTCCACTGCTTGGATACCCTGCATCTTCTTTTTCCATTCAGCAGTTCATTGTTTCTATCTTTGAATTCTGACTGATGATGCTATGAATGTGACTAGACTTTCACTTTTCAAATCTTTTTTTGGCAAATACCCAGATTCAGAATTGTTCCCACTATATGGTGAATTCTACTTTGAAGTTTCTGGTGGGATCACCACAATGTTTCTCAAAAGGCTGCAACAGTTTGCATTCTTGGCAAAGTGCACAAATGTTCAATAACTTTTAGAATGTTAAGAAAATAATTCAAAAGAAAATTTCCCTAAAGACAGCTTTCTTTGCCATATGATGTTTGACTTGCTGCCAGAGAGAAGCCAAAGATCAAGAAAGATTATGCATTACAACAGAAATTAGAAGAGCTTAATAAAAATCTACTGTTTTATTTCTGTTATTATATTGTACATGAAAACAGCCATCTCTCGGTTTCCCCATTTTCTTGACAGTTCTTTCTTTCAGATCTTTTCATGATGCCACATGCTAGTACAGGTAGAAAAGCAATTTGATTGTTACTTTGCCCAGTATGCATATCATTTAAAATTATTTCAAATTTTAGCATGGGCTGACAGGGCATGACATTATTATATTGTCAAACACAAAGTCTCTCACTCACTTTAGTGCCTGGGAAGCACACCAGCACACATGTGTTGGCTTTTGGCAACAGGGTACAAAGGAAAGCATAAGAATCAAATGGAAATTTTGAAACAAAACGTCATTCAGTGCCATCATCAGTAACACTAGGGTGTTGAACTTTTCAGCTTCTCCTCACAATTATAAAGGTTAAAAATTCTTGACTTTTGCTGCATATGTAAAATTGATATTTAACTTGATTTGCCTTATTTACTGATCTTTTATTTTGCACTTTCAAATCTATATAAAATTACAGACTTCTAGTTTTGACTACAATAGGACCAGCATATGTGGACCATGTGGGATTTATGAATAAAGCACGTTGCTGGGCCAACAGCTTCAATGCCAGCTTAATTGTTCCAAGCAGTGTTTTGTTCCTTAATGAAGATTCCACAACGCAATTGTTGTAGAAACATAATGATTACTTTAGGACAGATGGCAAAGTGGCAAGATGGGGAAATTGTCCACATAATTCTAACTAAATCCTGAGTCTGATGAAGAATGTGCTTGAATGAATACTCCAGGCGGGGTATTTATAGAGCTCTGAATTGCTCACTTATTGCCTGGGACTTCATTCTCTTTCACTTAAATAATGCAATCTTGAACTGTAGAGCTAAAACAATGAATGGCATTGTTAATCCCTAAACTAATTAAACAGTGTGAATGAGGCCAAAGAATTTTCCATATGTGTATGTTCTAAATTCCGAAATGCAAAGAAAAAGGAAAAGTGAATGTCAACACATTTGAAAACTAAAGCATGACTGGCTCAACTATTCAAATTGTTGATTAAAGGTAAACAGCTACTTTTTTAACCTTTGTATTTCTGTAGCTATAGACCTTGGCTTGAATATCATCCATGGATATACTTCAGAACATTCTTATCTGAAAATTTACGCAAACACACACATATTAATAAAGAACGTACTTGGTATGCTGTATTGGAAGAGCTAATTTCTAATTGGCCTATTATTATTCTAGAGCAAGAATTTGCCTTTAGGCTATAAATCTACTCATAGAATATACAATAGTTTTGAAGCCTTCCTGATACAACTTTTAAATACACCCAACCAAGCAAGGAGGAAATTAAATATTGATTATAGCAGGACTTTTAAGCTGAACTCGATAAGGATAATAAAATTTTATCTATAAACTTAGGGTTGTAAATTTATACAGTTTTAAATCTTTTCTTCTAAAGGCACTTTTTATATTCATCTAATTGCCATAAAACAGTTGTGTGATTTAAATCAGATGATGCTACCTATATCATATTTATTATTACAGGTACCACAAAATGATACACAACATTTTCCAATTTCTTCTGTAATTGTTATGCAGTTCTCTTTTGCTTTTGGTCCTCCATAGACAGATATAAATTCATATACACTTTCATTTTCTCATCGGCATAGCACGTGCATGCAAATTTCTTTGTCAGCTGTGCTCACTAACACTGCTCTCACGGACAGACAATGTGCTTAACTTCAGAACATTCTTTTGCTGCCTATAAATGTCTTTGTCTAATCATGTGTGATAATCTGTTATATTGCATTGTTAGCAATATCTTTGAAACACCACTAAGTATTATATATGATGAGCCATGAATTATTTAAATCAATATAAGCACTGGAAAAGCAATCATAGGTCAGTCATATCTTCAGAAACCTATACCAGGATAAGGATTTGAAATTTATATTTGTAGATATTAGATATTAATAGGCATGTAAATATTAAAAGGCATGGATTGGTTTTAGTTTTTTGAATATGTACTTAATTTTGATGTGACGGTAAGCTGAATGATGACTTTTAGGATGATAAAGTCAGAGGCAGAAGTGGGAGTGAGAAGGAACCCCCAATATGCCAAGCAGAGATTGGAATATGAAAGAACACACTAATTTTAGAGACTCATAGCAGGAAACAGCTGGAGTATGGAAATTCACTTAGCAGCAATTGAGACAGAGAGGACAGAACTGGAAGTTTTGGAAGAGATCCTAAACTTTGTTAGAGTTTTCATTTTCTGGTTTATTTTATGCCCATCTGGAATGAAACACAGACATAGTAACAAGAAATCTTTAAGCTTGGGATACGACTTTGGTTTTAAATAGTCTTGAATTTTATCAATTTCCTAATTTTTACAATAAGCACATGAAGAAGAATATTTGAACGTGAGAGAAAGAAATAGTCAATAGAAGACACTTTATGATGTATTGTTAGGAACCCAAAAGTATAGAAAGTGCAAGGCAAGGAAGTCTTGCAAGTGATAAAGAGGTTGGGCAGATGCAAATAGTAAAGCATTGGCTTTTTGATATTTTCTCTTCATTGTTTATTGATTAATGAGACTATCTCCACAAACCTGATTGCCTCTTTCAGTAAATGAAAGGTTGCATTAAGAACAATATAATGAAAAAAAAAAAAAACACAAAAGCTGGGCAGTGGTGATACACGCCTTTAATACCAGCACTGGGGAGGCAGAGCCAGGTGGATCTCTATGAGTTCGAGGCCAGCCTGGTTTACAGAGCAAGATCCAGGACAGGCACCAAAACGACACAGAGAAACCTTGTCTCAAAAAAACAAAGAAAGAAAGAAAGAAAGAAACAAAAAGAGAAGAATATAAGGATTTGGAAAGATGTCCCAGCAGTGAAAAGTAAGAGAGTGCTGCTGCCAGGTCAGGCAGGTCACAAATCCAGCTGTAGGTAATCTGACACCTCTTGTCTCAGAGGTATCTGCATTCATGTGCACATACTCTGTCTCTCTCTGTCTCTGACTGTCTGACTGTCTATGTGTCTCTCTCTCTCTCTCTCTCTCTCTCTCTCTCTCTCTCTCTCTCTCTCACACACACACACACACACATACACACACACACACACACACACACAATTAAAAACAAAATAGGCCGGGCTGTGGTGGCTCATGCCTTTAATCCTAGCACTGGGGAGGCAGAGCCAGGCAGATCTCTATGAGTTTGAGGCCAGCCAGATCTAGAGAGCGAGATCCAGGACAGACACCAAAACTACTCAGAGAAACCCTGTCTTAACCCCCCAAAAAATAATAATAATAATTTTTTTAAATATGAATATTATTTTGTTATTACTTTCCCTTTATATACAAAGCATGCATGTTTGTTTACATGTTACATTTCTTTATCTTAAGTGTACAGATAAAGGGGGTTATATAAACTTACTCATGAGATATTTTCCATAAATATCTTTTCATTTTGCTTTGTGTAGTAATATAAACCAACTATTAGCTGAAGTTTGCCTCAGAGGGTGTCATAATTTTAGGATACACATATGCTTTGGTCATGGCACAAAGTGAGCTTCTTATCGGTGGGCAGCCTGACACTTAGGAGAATGAGTATTGAGTCCTGACGTCAAATGTTGTCCAATGCCCAGTTGTAGGACTGCCATTATTGTTAGATGAATATATAGAAGCTGGACTAAGTAGCTACTTAATTATAAACTGATCTTAGTGACTAAATAAAAGATAGACATTGCATCACTGCAAGAGGGAGGATAGTGGGACCTGGTAACCTGAAAGTGAGAAGGGGGGTGCTGGGGGTGAAGGTGTTTATGTTGGGTTTAATGGTGATGGAAAATGGAGCTATGGGGAAGGGGAGGAAATGAAGGAGGTCTCAGCCCAAACCAATCATGTATGAAAGTGTCATAAGGAAGTCTTTTTTTTGCATACTGTTTTTTAAAATTGGAACAGAAATGTAGGGACTCAAAAGATAACAAGGTGGGTATTGCTCTTGCCAGGAATCTGAACTTAGTTCCCAGGACTCACATTGAATGTTTCACAACTGCCTATAACTTCAGCTCCAAGAGATCCCAATGCCCAACTCTGGCCCCTGTTGTTACCTGACTTATGGCACATACTCACACACAGAGAGATGCATATAATACATAAAAGTTTTTAAAAGATCTTTTAAAAAATATGTTTGACATCTTACCAAAGTAATATTAAACACTGAAAAAAGTATATCAAAAAGCTTGAAATCTTTCAGAATGTCAGTTGTGGAATATTCCTTTACACCGTGTGAATATGTATCACTGTGATTGATTTAATAAAGAAGCTGACTGACCTATAGCCAGGCAGGATAGGATTTGGTGGGAGAGCCAAACATAGAATTGTGGGAAGAAGGAGGGCAGAGTGAATAGTTGTGAGGAGATGCAGAGAGAAACAAGATGGCATGTGCTGTACTGAGAAAAGGTACCAAGCCAAGTGGCAGAGTGTAGGTAAGAAATATGGGTTAAATTAAAATGTAAGAGTTAGCTAACACAAGCCTGAGCTATTGGCCGAGCATTTGTAATTAATATAAGCCCCGATGTGTGTATATTGGGAGCTGCTGGCAGGACAGAAACTTCCACCTACAGTCAATGTTATTTTTTTGCTAGCCTGAGACAAGCACATTTTTCTCTGAAATCCACAGTCATATCCACATGTAAGTCATGACAGTGACACTCAGGAAACTGCTTTTGTCCCCTTAAACTTGAAATGCCAAAAATTTTAAGTGTTACAATTTTTTTCACACCATGCACTTTTGTGACTCACTGAGCATAGTTTAAAGTGTCCCTCTGAAAACAGGCAGGTAATGTGGTAAGCTGTCACCATCCACACTCTTCTGCCTGTCACTCTAGTTTGGGAATAGCAGCTTTCCTTATGTCAATTCTCTGGTATATCCATGAGTATTTGATTAAGTTTTCAGTCTTCCAATACAAAAGTTGTCTTGTGGAAATATACATGATAAAGTCAAATACTTTATAAGCCAGATTGGGATATTTACACATTCTAAGCACAATGACCAGGGAAGCATGTCAGCTAACTGCAGAACTTCAGACCATCAAATAAAAAAGAGAATCTCTCTGTCTCTCTGTCTGTCTCTGTCTCTGTCTCTGTCTCTGTCTCTCTCTCTCTCTCTCTCTCTCTCTCACACACACACACACACACATCACATACACACAAAAATAAACAACAGGAATCAACGAACACTGCTCATTGACATTTCTCAACATCAATGACTTCAATTCCACAACAACAATGAACAAAGTGGATGCCAAACAAGGATGTACCCTTTTGCTGCATCCAAGAAACACAGCTCAACATCAAGGATAGACATCAATCACCTCAGGGTAAAAGGATGGAAAAATATATTTCAAGCAAATGAATGTAGAAAAGTAAACTGGTGCAGCTGTTTTATATCTGACAAAACAGACTTCAACCCAAAAGTTATCAAGGGAGACGGGGAAGGACACTACATATTCTTCAAAGGAAAAATCCACCAAGAGGAGACTTCAGTTCTTAACATCTATGCACCAAATTCAAGGATACCAAAGTTCATAAAAGAAGCACTGTTACAGTTTAAAACACATATTAACATTCACACAGTAGTGGGCAATTTCAATACCTTCCTGACTATAGTGGAAATTAATGAGGCAATTCCTGGGTGGGGGCAGGCAGCTAGTAGTTACCTGTTGCCTACTATGATTGGTGTTTCAGGGGTGAAGCACAGACAACTACCCTTACACCTGACTCTCACCAATAGACAAAAACTAAACAGAGAAATGCTGGAGCTAACTGATGTTATAAACCAAATGGACCTAACAGATATTTTCAGAGCATTTCACCCAAATACAAAAGAATATCTTATTCTTAGCAGCTCATGAAACTTGGTCTAAAATTGACCACGTTTGGACACAAAGCAAGTTTCAACATATACAAGAAAATTGTAATAACACCCTGCATCCTATATGAACACTGTGGGTTCACGCTGGATAGCAACAGCAAAAGAAACAACAGAACACTTACAAGCCCATGGAAACTGAACAACTCACTACTAAATGATAAATGAATCAAAACAGTAATAAAAAAGAAATTAAATGGCCTATAATTGAATGAAAATGAAAACACAATATAACCCACCTTATGGGACACAATGAAAGCAGTTCTAAGAGACAAGTTCATAGCACTAAGTACCTATATAAAAAAAATCGAGATATCACATACTAGTAACTTAAAAGCACTCCTGAAAGGTCCAGAACAAAAAGAGGAAATCACAGTCAAAAGGAGTAGAAGAAATAATCAAGCTCAAGACTGAAATCAACTAAATGGAAACAAACAAACAAACAAAAATGTAATACAAAATATCAATGACACAAAGAGTTGGTTTTCTGAGAAAACCAATTAAGATCAAAACCCTTTATCAAAATTACGTAAAAGACAGAGACAATACAAGTTAACAAATTAAAAATGAAAAGGAGAACATAACAAGAGACATTGAGAAAAGCCAGAGAATCATAAAGACATACTTAAAAAAACCTGTATTCCATAAAATTGAAAACCTAAATAAATGGGTATTTTCTCATATACACCACTAACTAAAGTTAAATCAAGATAATATTAGCATCTTAAACATATCTATAACCCAAATGAAATAGAATCAGCAATTAAAAGCCATTAAAAGTAAAGGCAACCTGGGATGCCTTACTGGGCTTTGATGGAGGGGGGAGGGGCTACTCCTGCCTCAACTTGGTATGCCAGCCTGTGTTGACTACCCAAGGGATACCTTACCCCATAGGAGGAAGGAATAGGGGGTGGGGAGTGGAGAGATGGGGGAGAAGGAGAAAGGGAGGGAGGGGAAACAGTGGTTGGTACGTAAAATGAAAAAAAAGACTAAAGAAAAAAAAAAAGAAAAGTTGACCAACCAAAAACAACCCATTGTCACATGGATATTATACAGAATTCTACCAGACTTTCAATTAAGAGTTAATGCCAATACTCAAATTGTTCCATAAAATAGAAAGAGAAGGGATCTTGTCCAATTCATTTTATGAGGCCATAGTTACCCTGATACCAAAACCACATAATGACTCAATGATGTTCTGGACCATACAGCATAGATGACAAACTGTGAAGATGGGCAATGGCCCTCTTCATAGGTATCATCAGTTGATTGTCATATTAACTCAGTTTCATATTCTTCAAACTACATTTCTAGAGACTATCACGGTGGAGCTTGTTAAATGAATCCCAATGACTATCTCTAGCTATTTGATGTTTTAATATTACTATAACAGCAGTATTCTACAACATTCACTTTTTATGTGTAGTGTGTGTCCTTTACTAGATAGAGCCTAGGATTTGTAGACAAATTTCTAAATGGTCTTATTAAATAAAAAACGCAGAGCCAGATATAGGAGTGAAAACCTGAGAGATCAGGGAAATTGGGAAAGCCACAGCTACCCTCACCTCACCAACTCCACAGATTCCAAAGAGCAATATACTTCCTGTCTACCCTCACCTGTATGCCTTGCTGTTCTACCATCTGATTTACTCTCTCTGTCCAGCTACATCACTTCTTCTTCCTGCCCAGCTCTGTCACTTCCTGTCTGTCTGTACAGACCTCCAGACCTTCAAGGATAGCTAGTGTTGGAATTTAAGGCAGGTGCCACCATGCCTGGCTCTGTTCCCAGTGTGGCCTTGAACTCACATAGATCCAGACAGATCCTGCCTCCCAATTGATAGGATTAAAGGCATGTGTTAACACTGCATGACTTTTGTGTTTACTTATAATGCCTGGCTTATTCCTCTGATATCCAGGCAAGATTTATTTATTAGAACACAAATAAAATATCACCATAAGGATCGTATTTTATCAGTCAGCTACAATCTTAGTGATTGGCAGGAAGTAGACCAATAATAAAGATGGTTTAAGACTGTTAATTGAATAATATTGTTTTGAGGGGAAATGATGGATAGATAGATAGATAGATAGATAGACAGATAGATTGATAGATAGATCAGTAGATAAATGTAGATATTGATGTAAATATATAGGGATGTACTTTTTTGTATTCTTACATTTTAGAAATACTTTCTGCCCTTTTGTTTCTTAGATCATAGCTTCATTCAATTGATGTCTTCTTAATCCTGCAATTGAAGTCAAGAGGTAGAATTAAATTAGCTTAAGAAATAATTTCACTGTACCATTTAGATGCCATAGATTGTTAATCTGAGATAAAATACTGAAGTTTTCTTCCTTTTGGCTTGAATAAAGAATTAGAAAGTATCCTATCTATAATCTACAGTCATAGAGAAGATGAAAAATCTAAGTCTTTGACCCTTCTGTCATAATTCCCTTTTGTCATTGGGCAAATATCTTTTTCTTGAATATCTTCTGCTGTGGAATAATCCTCTGTTCACTGTGAATATGTATTTCTCTCATTGGTTAATAAAAAGCTGACAGCTGGGCAGGAAGTTAGGGGGTAAGGCCAAACTGACAATGAGGGGATAAAGAAGGGTGGAGTCAGAGGAGATGCCAGCCAGCTTCTGAATAAGCAGAATGTGTAGAAAAGAAGGTAACAAGCCATGAGCCATGTGGCAAAGCATAAAAAGAAATATGAATTAACTTAAATGTAAGAATTAGCTAGTAACAAGCCTGAGCTATTGGTTGAGCATTTATAAATGATATTAAGTCTCAATGTGGTAATTTGGAAGTAGCTACCAGGATGGGGAACAGGTGGTCAGGACAGGAAAACTTCCTACTACAATCCTCTAAGCTTCTGATTTTAAATGTGCAAAGGTTTCACACCACTGACCTGCTCTTAATAATGCCCTCTCTCCTTAATGGATCAAGACAACTTTTTACTGGAATAGAATTGGCATGATCAGAAAAGAAGAGAACCAGAAGGAGTAAATTTTCATAGCAGAGCAGAAAGTACTCATATATATCTTAGATGTAAAACCATTAACACTTCCAAGAGACTTGTTATTAACAGAATAATATTTATAGCATGTGGGCTTATTTAACAAGTATCCTCCAATATCTCAAAATAAAAGGAATTTGGTGAAGAGAGTTGGTCAGATAAGTTGATTCTCTAAATAAGTAATTAATATTGGTGAAAAAATAAAACAAACAACTTCCTAAGCTCTTCAAATACTTTCTAGGCATTAAGTAAATATTTGGTGAAAGAATTACCTAGCAAGATATGTGTGGCCTATTAGCCAGAATATCCATCAGTGGGTTGCATATTCTAGACTATGCTGCAATTTTCCCTAAAACATCAAAGGATTTATTGTAGAGATTTTATTATTGTTGTTGTTTTACCAAAGATTTTTTTGATGGATTGCCTATCTGACCTTTTTCTCACATCACTACACTCATTGGTTAACAAGGTCTGAACTAGACATTTATGTTTAGAATTCCCAATGCAAATTACCATAGCTAGACTTTGGTGTCTCTTGAAATGTCTTTATTTTTTGTTGTTACTGATTTAAAGAGTTATCTAGAGTTATAATTTCCATGAACAATCACTTGTGTCCATCTGAGAAGACACTGTATGGGAATAAAAGTTTGAGAGAAATTAAATAATCTAATGTTATTAATTTCATAATTGCTTGACTGATAATAAAATGCAAATGAATAATTCACATACTCATAAGTAGTATTATACTGGTTAAGAAATCAGGATGATGATATTTTTTTCTAAGTTGATAGTGAAAATTAGCAGCTCTTAAAAAAATCAAGGTTCATATTATAATACAGTGTTAAGAAATGAGGATTGCATGTGCACATATGTGGTGGTATTGTGTTCCCCAAAATATTGTGCACCCTAATAAATTTATCTGGGGTCAGAGAACAGACAGCCACTAGATACAGAAGCTAGAAAATGGTGGCACTCATGCCTTTAATCCTAGCATTCCAGAGACAGAAATCCCTCTGGATCTCTGTGAGTTCAAGGCCACATTGGAAACAGCCAGGCATGGTGACACACGCCTTTAATCCCAAGAAGTGAGCCTTTAATCCCAGGGAGTGATGGCAGAAAGGCAAGATATATAAGGCGTGAAGACCAGGAACTAGAAGCATTTGGCTGGTTAAGTGTTCAGACTTCGAGCAGCAGTTCAGCTGAGAGCCATTCAGATGAGGACACAGAGGCCACAGTCTGAGGAAACAAGACCAGCTGAGAAGTTGGCCAGGTGAGGTTAGCTGTGGCTTATTCTGTCTCTCTGATCTTCCAGTTCACCCCAATACCTGGCTCCAGGTTTGATTTTATTAATAAGAACTTTTAAGATTCATGCTACACATATATTTTCTTATTTATGCATTTTTCTTTTAATGAATATAATCTTCTAACACTTGGTGCTAAAATTTGTGATATGATTATATAATTATAAAATTGTTTTAAAAATAACGAAGTATAACTTTGAAATATTAAATAAACTACACTTGAAGGTTTGATTATTAGAGTTTTGTTTAAGTGTGGAGCTTGGCCTCATCAATTCTTGCTCAGTTTGAGTAATTACATTTAGACCTTGTGGATTATAGAAGTATCTACGAAAATGTTAAAATATTATTTAATCCAAATCTTCTGGGAAGTCTTGAAAGAGATACTATATGGAAAGAACATTCTAACGCAAAGTAACACTCAGTAAGTGAGATAGTAAAACAGAGAAAAAAAAACTTATCGTGGATCCCACAGTCCATTTTAACAAGAGTTTTGCTATGATTTGCAGGTTACATACTGAGGTGAGATTTCTCACTATATGAATTTGAAGTCCTGAAGGTTTCAAATCATCTACTTGTTAAATGTAATTACTTTCTGTATATTCATTCTCCCTAGTCACTCCGGCTTCCAATTTTCTTTCTCAGTTTCTGAATAGTGGTAATGTCCAATGCTTAGGCAACTTAGGTAGATCACCATTGAATCCCAGCTCTGCTGCACAGGATGCTCAGGAAAGTCTCCAACCACTGAGTCTCCAGAATTACGGGAGAGGTCTCTTGGTGGCTGGGATTTAGGAAGATCCACTTTGGCTTTCAGATTGAAAAAAAAAAAAAAGAAAGAAAGAAAAAGAAAAGAAAAGGCTCTCATTAAATATTCCCTTTCTTTTCCATGAACAAATGAAAATTTCACTGAGCCTATGGTAGTTTTCTTTTAAGTTTTACTCTTATCTTCTTTGCTGTTTTCTTTCTTTTTTTTTAAAATCTTCATCTTCTTGCACATGCTACTCTTTTACAAACCCCAGACAAATGCAAATATTCCTAATATTAATTCCTGGATGACCTATTCCAGTCATGAATATAGCTAGAACAGGAACAGACAAGCAGAAACTAACCTGATGATACCATTGGTTACATGTGCATGTTAGTTTTCTCTATAGTATAATAAATGCTATTTGGAATATGATTGTTTGCATGTCAATGTATTTCCAAGGCTGAGATTTTGCCTCATCGACAGGTACTAAGAAAGAAAATTTTGCTTGTTCGCTGTAGGTAGGTGAACCTGAAACCTATTTCATTTCACAATGCATCCTACATTTCAAAAGAGAAATAAGAATCTGGCCAAGGCAGAGAGAATTTCTACATCTTAGTCCATGCTTCTGTAAGACATTATTAAAGCAGTAACCAGTAATAACTGAGCATATGAAAAATATATTTACTAAGTTATAATTTATATGACATGATGTCTATTTCAGATTAGTAGGGGAGAACAGTAACTCCATTTTTGACACTTGCCCTGCATAAAAATGCATCTGTTATTTCAGGTCTTTCAATAAAGAAGGTATCAAGATAGGGCTAAATTTAAGAGACACCTCTTAGTCTTATCACCATGCAAGATAAATGGGAGATGATGTGGAAAGGATGAATAATTCTTTAAAAAATTAAGATGGAATGGGTGATTGGTTCATCAGTTATTTGACTAAAAGCTTTCTTATAATGTGGAAAGCATTGAGGCAGCTTGCAGGGTATATTTGAAGCAAGGATGAGCCTTTGTAGATTTCCCAGAGAGAGATGGGCGTACGCAGTGAATGATAAAGCAACCCAAGTGTTAGTGTCTACAGAGCAACAGTTTCCTAAGATAAGAAAACAGTAAGAGACGTGGACCAAGTGGTAGAGAGGTCAGCTGTAATGGTTTGTGAGGAGAGCTTCAAAAATCCATGGTAGGAAGTTATCTCTGCAGGTTCAAAAATTCCTGGAGAACTGTAGACCACGCTTTCCTGACAAACACTCTATTACGAAAGAGTTTAACAATTGTGTGAAATGGATTAGAAAAGGGAGCTGACAGACATACTACTATGTACTCACTGTAAACTAATCCTTCATACATCACGTAAAAATATGCGTCTTTTTGCAGTCAACTCTGAAGTTGTGGCTAGGTGACAGTTGAATGCTTTTTGGCAGCTGTTCCCATAAACTAGCCACTAAGTCACATTGACATGGGTGATCTCAGTCCCCATAGTTGTGTTAGGTTGACAAAGAGGTTTGGAAACGTTAAAAGAGATCCAAGTTTAAGATCTCTGTTAACTGCAGATGCTGGAGGAGTCCAGGCTGAGAAGAGCTAGAAACTAGGGTATAAAATACTTACTCTTCCTGAGAGGAGTCTCTAGCATGTATAGATAATGCAAATGACCTAGAAAATTACATCGCCTGATTGTTACAGAAGAGGAAATTGAAAATTTGATTTTTACTCTCAAGTAATTGACAGTTATAGTATTAGGCATAAGTGGGTATGGAAAGGACCTAGTAGGGTTGACAGTAGTTGAGGAATAAAAGCCTGAAAATCATCTGAGGGAGCCATCCCAGATAATGGAAAATACATTAATGACAGAGAAGGAAGTGAGGTAAGGGGGAGTTAGTGTTATGAAAACTATGCCTGGCAAATAGATTTAAAATCAAATAAAAAATTAAATAATTAAGTGCTTGGCCATAATAAGAATTTTTCTTTATGAAATGGAAAACTGAAATGAAGAATTTTTGCTCTAGACAAGTTCCTAACAGTGGTTTCTGGCAAAGCTGAGATTTAAGGTGGATCTTAGATGTTACCTGGCTGTTATACCAATCTGATGGGGCTGCTGGCCTTCTGTGCAAAGGAGACATTATCCCACTTAAGCAGTAGAGGGAGATCAAGGTTAGCAGCTTTGTCTAGAAGGATAGTAATGAAGGACTCACACCTTCAAAAACCAAGTGACTTCACAAAAGAGAAGAGAGATGGTTGTGCTGTTTGTCATGCTTGCCTTGAAGCATAGAACTGTGTGAGTGGGGAGGAGGAGGAGAAGAGACAATGAGACACAGAGAGAGAGACAGAGAGACAGAAAGACAGAGAGAGAGGAGTGGGAGGACTTCATTTACTTCATTTACAGCCCACTGCGGCTGGGAGCCTGGGGGCGATAAAAAGCTTACCTGTGTTTATTCTGAACTGAACTGGAGGTTAGGCTCTTATCAAATCACAATGTTTGCACCTGCTATTTTTAGAACTCATTAGTTTTGTTTCTTCAAGATTTTATTGTGGCGTAGCCTGTCACAAAAACTCAACCTCATAAAGGTCAAACCTATTAAAACGCAGTCTCTGAGAGATTCCCTCTTTCTCTTTTGTGCTACACCTTCCTTTTGAATTGTTAATTGGAATCCATCTTCAACCTCCCAGGCCCCACTGTACTTGCAGACAAACTCATCTTAACAGAATTGGTTGTCAGACCTGCTTGCTTCATTAGGCCAAGTCTTCCCTTTCTACCCTTCTGATGGAAAACAGCAGGGTGTTTAGATCCACTGACATTGAGACAAGCAGACACAGTCCCTTCCTAGCTCTCTGTTAATAATGTTAAACATTCCTTTGAGCTCATTGAAGTGCTTGGCTTAATCATGATGTTGTCTCTCATCAGATTTCATCAACTTGGCAACCTGGCTTTGAAAGGCAAAGTATTACGTTTTTCTGAGCAAGTTCACATCGTCTCTGGCAAGAATCACACACATCTGCTCTCTGTGGGGTTAATTCTCTTTGCCAGCCATGATTCTCAGGGTTGAACAAATCTAGGGCAGGCAACTGTTTGGGGACTGAGTTCCTGCAGTAGATCCCAGTGGAGCAGATCAAAGAAGCCCTTGGTGAGAAGAGCCCAAACTGAAACTTTGAGAAATAGGTAAATCTAAAAGCAGGCCAGTTTTATCCTAAAAACTGGAGGTTCAGAGTACCCGGTGGGAAAGGACCCAGGTGACCGCAGTCAGCCGAAGAAAGATCCTTTTGCTTTATTCCTTCCAAGTCAAATAACCTGCTTCAGCCACTACCCTTTCTACTGTTTTCTTCCCTTATTTATATTTTGCAAAACACAGGTTCTTCTGCCACAGACATTCTGTTCCTTTATTGGATGCTGAAGGGACCCATGCAGTACCTATGAGATGCTCTCTTATAGAACCCTGATAAGACACAGACCTGACCCTAACACCAATCTCCAACAGAAAGAGATCCTTTATTAAGCAAGACAGAAGACAGGGTGACTGAATCTGAATCTGGCAGAAACAGCAGCAGGTGGTTCTGCAAGAGTGGTTTTTTAAGGAGAAAAAGGGGAATCCATGCTGGTGAGGTGTTAAGTCCTGATTGAACATGTTAGTCAATGTAGCCAAATAAGGGATTTTGATAGCTGAACCTTGGTGGTCAGTGTCAGGAATGAGTCAGGCATGGGAAGTAACCAAATAAGGAGTCTAGCGATTTAGCAAAAGAGAAGGTCAGAAGGACAGGACCCACTGAGAAACCTGCCTGACTCCATTTTGAAGGCAGAAGCCATTATGCAGTATCATTAGAAATAAGTTTCCATTTACTGTAAGAGCTGATTTGCTGTTCTTAAAGTCGGTTTCTTGGAGCCTGACCTGCCCCAATCCATGACCTTGACTTGTTTTTGAATACTCCCTGACTCTCCCTATTAATCCTCCCTAATCACATGGTGTTTGTTGTTGTTGTTTGTTTGTTTGCTTGTGTTTGAGATTTTCTTACTACCCCATTGTCTTTCCTGTAAATCTGCTTTGTAACTACTTGTGACTTAAAAGAGGCCCAAGAAATGGATTCGAGGCTGCTCTTTTTAACTTGACTTAGGAGGCAATCACTGGCCAGCTCTTGGATGCACCCCAATAAAATCAAGCTTGCTTCAGATATAGCTCAAAACTGTGGTAGTGGTCTTCTCCTCGCCCTGTGGGATTAACCCACCAGTGCCAGGTTTGCCATGGTTGGGCCTATTAGAGCCCTTCAGATGCAATCTCTGAACTGCAAGTAAGGCAATTGGGACTTTAAACTAAATTTGTTACAGTTTTGTTTTTGGACATTTGGAATGTTTTCTAGACTTTACTTTCTGCAACTACAAAATTGAGTTATTAATGGAAATTAACAGAATTTTTCCTGTAGGTTAATTGTTAATCCTACCCTTCTAGAATAAGACCACTACCATAATTTAACCAAATTTTAAGCAAACCTTAAATACTGGCCAGTTGGATGGGCTCTGGCCAGGTCCATCTCTGAGTTTCAAAAAAATGTCCTTGAATCAAGTTTTGCACAACTTAAGTATTTCCCATCAAGCCCAATAAGGGGCGAGCATACATACTAATGTTATTTCCTGCCTGTGAACCTACTACCCACATGTGATCAAGCACATCCAGTGTAGATGGGTCAGACAAACATGTTTGGGGGAGTGAAAACATGTGGCTTGCTATCTCCCATAAACAAGTCTCCAGCATTTTAAGAACTATCTGTCCTTGAGCAAGAGGCTTGCAGATCAGAGGCATTTTTGTTTCATAGATCTCTAATCCACAGTAATTAAAACTTAAAATGTAACTTTGGCTCTTACATAATATTAAAGGAGGTGTCATTCTGAGTCGTTTAATGTATTATCTTAAAAATACTAATTATGGCCAGGAATGTTGGCATGCACCTTTAATCCCAGCACTTAGTATGCAGAGGTAGGTGGACCTCTGTGGCTTAAAGGCCATCCTGCTCTACAGAGTGAGTTCCAGGACATCCAGAGCTACACAGAAAAACTCTGTCTTGAAAAAAACAAAACCAAAACAAAACCAAAAAACAAAACAAAACAAAAGGTTGTGTTGATCAAAAGATTTAAATCACGTAAAAGGTGGATCTGAATTTAAACTCACATATATATATATATATATTTCTTCCCTTTTAAAAATGTGTTAAGTTTCAAACCCTGGCCAAATGGCTCGGGTGCCTATTGAACACATCAAAGTGGACCTGGCACCAAGTTCTCCTTCTCAGGGGCTGCCCTTCCCCCAGAGGCTCTTCCCCCTATCATCTAAACATTTTGGTTACTTGCCCCTTTTTGTACTTTTGGCTTCCTGGCTGCTGGACCTGGTTCCCTATCTCCCCTCTCCCTTCCCCTCCCTCCCTCCCTATATGGACCAGCTAAGCCTGGTCATATCCGCACTGGACTCTCCCAGATGTCCTTGCCTCTACTTACTTTTCCCTTTTATCTACAATAAACTTTCTCCTCCACCATACCTAGGAACAGTCACAATGATGACTGGTAAACAGATGTAGTTGGTTGTTATGACTACTACAACTGTGCTCAAAAAGGAGAAAGGGGAGGAGGAGGAAGAAGCAAAGAATAAAAGTGGTAGTTCCTGGGGAATTTGCTGTTAATCAGGTTGTTTTCCCTGTATTACTTCAGTCAATATAAGGTAGGAAAAACTCATTTAAATGATAAATACCGTTCAGGAACCTATGATGTGGGCTAAATGAATAGTAAATGTTGGTGTTAAGATTTAGATTGAGGGAGAGATTACACAAGGCTAATGTGAACAGGCTAACTTCCCGAAGAAGAGATTTGAATCAGACATGGAAGTGTGGCTCAGAAGGATCGATAAGAAGGATGGAAAAGAAAAGAAGGTTTACTCTAAGCAGTACTTGAGCAGACACAAACACTTCTGGAGGTGGGAGCTAAGGAGATTTAGCTGTTGGATGATGTAGACAACAGTGTGCATAGATTAATAGTGGCACAAGTCCTTTAGAAGGCTGCCAGGGCCAGCAAAGCTAGAGATGAGACTTTTGCATGAACAATATCAAACTAATGAAAGACTCTTGGGGGACCAACCATATTAATGTCATACATAAGACTAAGACTGTTGTGCTCCTTGGTCCAATATTTATTAATCTGCTGTAGAATGATCCTTATGTATGCTATAAATATGTATTATTCTCATGGATTAATAATAAAGCTGTTTAGCCGGGCGGTGGTGGCGCACGCCTTTAATCCCAGCACTCGGGAGGCAGAGCCAGGCGGATCTCTGTGAGTTCGAGGCCAGCCTGGGCTACCAAGTGAGTTCCAGGAAAAGGCGCAAAGCTACACAGAGAAACCCTGTCTCGAAAAACCAAAAAAAAAAAAAAAAAAAAAAGCTGTTTGGCCAGTAGCAAGGCAGGATAAAGTTGGGCAAGACAATTAAACTGAGGACTGGGATGAAGGAGGGAGGAATCAAGGAAAATTCCAGACAGCTGCCTAAGAAGCAAGATGCCCAAGAACTGGAAAAGCCACATCCATGTGACAATACATAGATTAATAGAAATGGGTTAATTTAAATGGATTAACTTAAGAGTTAGTTAGCAATAAACTTGAGTTATCAGCCAAACATTTGTAATTAATGTAAGTCTCTGTGTGTTATTTGGGAAGTGGCTGCCAGGTATTTGGGAACAGGCAGTCAGGACAGAAAATTACGTCTCCATTATATTAATTTCATGATATTTTACATCAGTAGAATCCATCTTGCCATCTTTTCTATAGTCAAAGCAGAAAAGACTTCGAGCTCCCTTAGAAAATGTGAGAATCAACAATAACCTTGTAAATGAGAGAATTCCTAGTATAGCAAAAAAAAAAATGAGTAAATCAAAATCAAATATTTGTATAATTATTAGAAAATAATTTATATGCTGTGTTTCATATTGTTGAGGAGAGTGTATAGTCTCTGCTCAGCACAGATGATGCTGTTTTTATTGCATGGATGAACCTGTTTTATTGACACCGAGGCAGTGGAGCGATTCTGTGGGCTGTGAAATCTCTGCTAGGTATTTGTACAGTTACCTTTGTTAACATCGTGGGCAATCAGTAAAAGGAATCCTAGATATTGCTTGATTATATAAAACCAAACACCCCCCTAAACCTGTGCCCTCCCTTGTTTTCTATTGTTCTCTACCACTTTTCTCCAGCTCTATTTAACAAATGAAATAATCATAGGGTGTTTCAGAAGTCTGTTGAGTGTGGCTGAGAGTACAGTGTGGAAGATCAGAAGCATCTTTCCTCAGCAGCCTCTTTTTTCAGAGACTAGCCACTTAGCTCCAGAAATACTGCTATGGTTTAGGACTTGCTGTACATGAACTCACTGGTGACAAGACGGTCACAGATGCTCTTTGCTTCTCTATAAAACGAGCTACTTGGACTACTTACTTTCAAAAAAAAAGCTGAGCTAAAAAAAGAGGTTGTCATTTTTATACTTACGCTCACAGCTATAAAAACAGCTCCAGTTAATTGAGGAAAACTGTTTTAGGTCACTATATTGTCATGTGGAAGGAAATACATTTATTGAGTAACACATGGGAATATGATATTAGGTGTTTAACCAGAGTAATAGGTTGCTGACTGAGTGCAAGTACACACATGCTGTGGATACTTCAAATAATATTGATTTCTGGGTTTTTTTTCTGTATTTTATTAAGGTAGGAATCACATTATGTAGCTTAGGCTGGTCTCAAAACCACTATTTGGCCTGGGCTGGCTTCAAACTTGCGATTTTCCTGTTTTTACCCACCAATGCTGGGATTAAAGACATGTACAATGGGTCATCATGGGATCACTGACTCCTTTCAAAATTCACCCCTATGATAATGCTTTAATTTCTTTCCATTTTTAATTCTAAGAGGCTTACATTGAGAGAATAGAATGAAAAAGATAGACTCAAACACACATTGCAACTGAACCGTGAAACAGCAGTAGTAAATCACTATGAATATACATTCAATGGTGAAGCCACAGTATTAAATCATTATAAACATACATACAATGGAATCCTAGTAACCATGAAATTCTGCCATTTGCAACAGCGCGGGAGGAACTGGAGATCTTTACATTAACTAAAAGGAGCCATGCACAGGGAGAGAGGTACATGTCCCTTTATTGATGTGTAGCATATAAAATTGTTGTTTTTCTAAAAGTTGGAAGTACCTAAGTCTAGGATGAGTGAGAGGAAAAGATGTTTGAGATGATACAGTTAATCTGATTTAGACATTACAGATGTATTCAAATATCACAATGAACCCATTATTATGTATAATTCTTATAATTTCTATGTAGTGAACAAAGTTAAATAAGAGGAAGACAAAATGGCTTATCAACAAGTTGAAGAGATAAACCATTTATTAATAATAAATACTACTTACATTTAATAAAAACCTAATAGCTTTTAATTAATTTTATAAGATTTTATAATATTACCATCCCAGTGATAAGGAGGGCAAGAGAAATATTTTCTTCATTTTCCAGGAAATACTGTTAAAAGCTTGAAAATGTGGACATCCTTTTATTCTGTTGTCCTTTTTTTTCCCCTCAGGAGTCCTAAGTTATTATGCTGCATTTTTGGACACACACATTTACGTAAACACATGTGCACACATGTATACACATGCACATGTGACATCTATGTGGACAATGTGAACAGAGAGAGAGAGAGAGAGAGAGAGAGAGAGAGAGAGAGAGAGAGAGAGAGAAGAACCTATTTTTTTTTTCTAACATGAAATTGTCTCTCCCTTCTTTACCCACAGCCATCAGTTCATCTAGGAGTGATGCATTTCTGAGCAAATGGGCTGGTATTTTACTACTATTGCAACAGAAACAGACGGGGAGCTCTCCTGACTGCTCTGTCTCTGGTCCTTGTTGCAGGTTTGCTTTAACTTGCTTTCTAGAGAGAATAACTTTAAATTCCTTTCATGTTCTCAGTTACTTACAAACTCTCTGTCTGTTCCTAAATTAGCTGGTTATTCTGTGAGCAAGGGATACCAATGACTTTGAAGTTGTGGTTTTGTTTCCTTGTGTGTGGCTGGTAACACTGCAGTGGTGGTTGTTATAGTAACCAGCTGTCTTCAGCAGAGGAAGGGGCATGAGAGTTTCACAATGCTTAAGACATGTTAGAAATAAATAAACTTCCTAGATTTCGTGTTTCACCAGGAGATGATAGGGAAATTTCTAGGTTTTAGTTTCTAGTTTTAAGTAAAAGGGGTATTTCACTGCTAATGCTGTCAGTCTCTCTGAATTAACGTGGATAAATTCAGTCTTCATCAGACATTTAAATTGATTTATGTAGTTATTCATCTAATGAATGCCCCCATTACCAAATAATGAGCTCATTCTTTGTGGTCAGTTTTGTGTGCCGCTGCCACTCACAGACCGAGTTCAATTTACAAATGACTGAGTTCTCTACTGGTGCTTCCTAATTTATTTCTCAAGCTTTCCTCTCCATGCTGAAAACAGAACCAGATTTGTGCATGCATATCATGCTTTCTACTACTCATGTACATCTATTTCACTTATTTTTCTTTTCTGTTAGTTTGAAAGTCTTTTATTCTCTTTTTAATCTCAGTTTCAGCAGCCCTATTAGTAAATCTACTAATGTACAATTAGATTACTATGCCCTACTTAAATCATTGTTTATTCACACAGAAAATAAACATTCCAAATGCATATATTGGATCATAGAATAAGGAACATAATGTTATGTATAATTTGAAACATTTTTAAAATTTTAATATAACTGCATCATTTCCCTTCTTCCTTTTTTTTCCCTTTTAGACCCTCCTATGAAACCTTGTCCCTTCTCTCTTCAGAAGAACATGACATTTTCTGTGAGATTGTGTCTCCTAGAAATGTCAGAAAGGCTACACCCGTGATGTCTCATTAGCATGGCTGCCAAAACAGAACTTGAACAATGACACCACCACTATGCTACCATGGAAAGGGGAAAGCTCGTGAGGCCTCAACCCTGGACAAAGAAGTATAGGTAGCTACGGAATGCTGAGAGCAGGAAAATCATTTTTCATTCACTTGAAAATGCACAGTATAATTTCTATGTTTAGAGACTTCACTTATTAAAATAAGATTTCAATGTTTTCCCCATAATTAATAGAAGAGTCTACTGAACAAGTGCTTTCTAACTTATGCTCTAATTTCCACTTATATGAGTCTATTTTACACTTCATTCTTCTTCATTGATAGATTTGTTAATTCCTGGAGCAATTCCAATACACATAAACACAAATACATACATAATTTACAGATTACCCTGTTACATATTTACAACAGCATACCCTTCCATGTAGAAATATTTCTGTTTTTGCAGATTTCTTTTCATTTCTATAGGAGAATTTACATCATCTCCTAAGAAGTTTTAGAATAGTTTAGGTTATAGTAACTTTTCAACACATTTTAAATTTTGTTCCCACTAAGATAGCAATACCCCACAAATAATTTTAAACATAAGGTTATATTTTCCTTAATATTTCCTTGTGGCATATATTATATAAAATAATAGTTTAGATTTTGTTAGTTGACCCTTTGCCCAAATAACTTACTTCTTTTTTTATATTTATTTTATTATAATATATTAATACTCTTCAGTGGGAATAGTTCATTTACTTATAATTTAAATGATATCAGTATTATTTTCTAGATAACATATTTTATCAGGTTAAGCAAATTTCTGTGTCTGATGTTTAAAATACTTAGAAGCACTTGGTTTATGTTAAGTGTTGAATTATACAAACTTCTCATGGAGAGAAACCTGATCTCATTGAAAAGTAATTTAAAAATTTTATCCTTAATAGTGAAGTGTGACCCTCCATGCTAAGCCTCCCATAAATAAGAATATAAAGTAAGAAATATAAAATATAAAATAAGAACTATAATCTCTACAAAAGTATAGAATAATTGAAGACACTGAACAGCAAACTCCCAAGAATTAGTGTTTTGATTCCTAGAAAGATAGCTAAGACATCTTAGTGAGGTCTCTATTTGTTTTTTATGTTATCCTCCAGTTTCTAAGAGGAGAAACTCAAAAGTAGGAGTTAAGAACAATGAACTTTGCTTAATACCTAAATATACAGATAGGCAAGATGCCAAGGAGCTTGGGGACCAGCAGCAGTGAAGGAAGAAACTGCTAGGAATATGTGCACTTTCTGAATAATGAAAGGAGCAGATATTTTTGGATACTTTTCCAGGCAAGTGAAAAGTTCATAACCACTATGTGTTTTCATTGGAAATCAGATGAATTATTGCAGTAAACCCATGTACCACAACTAAGGGATTTGCCATGGATAAAGGGAAATACTGAAACAGAAAAATCACCAGTGAATTTAAAAAAAAAAAAAAAAACGAAGTTTCCATGATATCCAGATGATTTATTCACTTTAGTTAGTAGGGCCATGATTAACATTTTTCAGAAGTAGACAATAATGTTTGGTTATAATACTAATAACAGGAAACCACAAAAGATGAAGTAAAACAAAAATACATGTCTTAATGTTCAAGTGGCATATATAAAGTATATATAAAAACAGCTAAGATGACTCCTAATTATAATAATCAAATAGGAACATAAAGGACAAGAGTAAAGAAAATGAGAGTTGAGGAAACATTAGGAGAGAAACAAAAATTGTACTTTAAGAAATGTGGAGAATTCCTGTGAACACACAGATTGCTCTGGGCAGGGCAACACAGAGGGTAACTGTAGACCTTTTGTCTCTCCCTCTGTTCTTCCAAGTCAAATCCCCCAGTCTCATCACTGGTTCTGCAGAAGAACACTTGCTGCAGTGTTCCCCCACCCCACTCCCATCTCCAGGGGATCCCACAGACCTTCCCCTCCAAACTACCTTTCACAAACATGTTATTAAAATGTCTTTGTTAATGTGTCAATAAATAGTTACAGAAAAGGCTAAACTTAGGACCACAGTTAAACAGGAGACTAAAATGTTCCATCTTATGATACAGTAACACAACGGTGAACCTGAGTTGTCTGACAAAGAACTTGGAACCACTGGCTCAGAAAAATGTTTCTATTTACTTAAGGTCTATTCAAGCTATCAGAGATTAATTAAAGACATATGTCTAATCTTATTTTTGCAGATATTGCTAAGTTGTAGCTATTTTGATACACTGAGTCATATAGGGAACTATTATGTTCTATAATGGCACACTATATAAGGATCAGGAAAGTTCCCGGTCTCTATATGGACTATGTTATAAATCTTATCTTGATATTGAAAGAGCTTCAATTTAGAAATTGTTAATTTTATTATAAACTGTTAAAGATGACTGATTAAGCCTTGAGATGTTCAAAACTATACTTAATAGACAAACTTCCTCTCAAACTTGCAGAGATTTGCTAAATATGACATTTAATATATTTAAACTTATATGATGAATAGACTCCCAGATCCTAGCAGTGACCCCAAAGGTCTCCAAGAAGGCAATGAACACAGTGATGGATGAAACCACCTGGACTGTGGTAATGATAACCACTGGGCAAGACTGCCCCGAAACCTCACCTGCATCTAAGGCTCAGTCCAAACTGTGAACCAGCAGGACACTGGGAAGTGGAATGCCCCATTTTGCCTAAACAAAGTAAGGTTAGTCCCTCCCTTGCTCCTCCACAGGAAAAGTCTCTGATCTTTTGGGCCTGGCAGCCAAGACTGCTGCCCTGGTACCTCTGCCTCCAACTCCATGGAGACCACAGTAGCCTGGGATGACTGTCAAATTAAAGGACTATGGACTAGTCTTTGTCATTTTGGTTAATCCTTCTCAAGTCTCTGATCACATTGACAGCTAGGCTAACCATAGCCTTTTCATCTAGGCAGCACTGAGATTTCAAGGGTTCAAGTTTTTAACATGGACAAATAGAGTTCTGATTAACTACAGAATGCAGGCTACTTACTATTCAGTCATAAGCTCAGGTTTTAAATTTCCTTTGGTCATCTTCTAAGTATAGACTTATAGATGCTTTTCATTGGGATAAAACATATATCAGGCTCTCTAGACATAGGAAAAAAATGTTCATGCTTTTTAACCTAAAGCCATAGCTTTTGCTATGACTCCAAGTTATAAATCTTTTCCAGCCATTATACACACCTGATGACTGTTTTTCTCTACAATGTGCATTTTAGTACCATGATAATGTTAGTAGAGTTAGAACTTTTATCTCCTTTGGTAAACTAAAATTCATGTAAGCTTCAAGGAATTAAGTTCATAATGCTTAGATTCATCTGTCAACAAGTCAAATGAGAAAGTTCCAAATGTAAGGTTTTTCTATAAAGTTCCTGAATTTTAACTTCTGTCCCTAGTCTCTATTTGTCTCAGCAGATTTCCACTTGGCTGACAGACACTATCCTTGGAGCACTGGCAAACTGCAAGCTGCTGAGCTCTAGACTTGCTGGAAGCTGATGTGAGCCAGTCCAAACAATGTTGTTGTTCCCTTTCCCTTCATCCGGATCAACTAATCAGATGCTTCTGATAAATACCCCTGTTTCCAGCCTTTGACTAGACTTTTTCCTTTCTGGGCCCTGACAACCTATGTTCTAGTTCAGCTGGAAGCACCTACAGAAGAGAATGCATCATCTCTGCCCCCACAGCAAGCTGAAAAAGGCTGAGTTAAAAGGAATCTCTTTGACATAGGGGACAAAATGGATACCTATAATGCCCATTTGATTTGCCAGGAAAAATGGACTCAGATTTCTCAACAGATAGATAATATCTACAAAGAGATATTATCTATCATAGGACCTTTGGACCTTCTGCTTCTGCTAATTTCTATTGGCTCTTACATCATTGATATAATAACTAAATAATAATTCATATCTGGGTACCATTAAGCTGATGGTTATTGTATCAAAATGTAGACCAGTACCTATCATAGAGTCAAGGATTTTACCCAGGATATAACTTCAGGGAGAAATATTAGACCCTAAGTTAACCTGTAAATTCCACCTGCCTATGGAACAGGTAACTTCTTGGGATTCTGGGAGATGTAGTTCTTAAAAATAACAACAAAGCCTCATGGAAAAGTATGGTGGCCTATGGATTTTGTCCATGTACGTCCCAACAACACATGCCTTGGTGCCTCTTACCTGGAAAGTTTCCAGGTGATGATCCTGAGCAGATTCCACCTTGGCCAGTATTTAATATTTTAATAAAAGCTTGCTTTAATTTGAGAAAAAAAAAGAAATATATGAACACACACACACACACACACACACACACACACAGGGAAATGAAACAAAACAAAACAAAAATAGTGGAAGGAAAGGAATAAAACTGTTCAAGACCTGAAAGTGGATAGAGGTTCAATAAATAAAGCCAAAAACTAAAGGAAATCTGGAAATGAAAAGTTTAGGAACTCCTATAAGAACAACAGAAACAATTTCATCAAAACAATACCAGGAATGTAAGATAGAAGTTCAGGCATTTAAGATACAGTAGAATAGATACATCAGTCAAAGAAAATGTTAAATCTGGGAGCCTTGTATAGACACTGATAATCATTGTGGCAGTTGTTCAAGATGGGAATAGATCTACTTCAAGAACCAGCTCTATTATTTTGGGGCATATACCCAAAGGATGCTTCATTCTACCAAAGAGACACTTGCTCCACAGTGTTCATTGCTGCTGTCCACATTATAGTCAGAAATTGGAAACAATCTATATGTCCCTCAACAGAAGAATGAATAAAAATAATGTGGTACATTTACACAATGGAGTATTGCTCATCCATTAAAAAAAATGACACCATGAAGTTTGCAGGCAAAATGGATGAAAGTAGAAAAAGTCATCTTGAGTAAGATACCCCAGACTAGAAAGACAAAAATGATATGTATTCACTTTAATGTAGATATGAGCTGTTAAATCAATGATACCATAGAAACACAGAGGATAGGTACAGAGTAAGGAACTAGAGGGGAAGATCTCATTAGAGAAGGGAAATAGAAAAGATATTAATTGATGAATGGGGGTGTCCTGAATGGAAGGATCAAGTAAGGATGAGAAAAGGAGAAGTGATTGTCAGATGGAATATGGGAGAGACAGCTAAAATTAAGGAGCATTTGAATTGTAGTATGACAACTTAATATAGTAGAAACTTTCTAAAATATGTATATATATGAAGGCAATCTAAATTAAATCACCAAGCCGGGCAGTGGTGGCGCACGCCTTTAATCCCAGCACTCGGGAGGCAGAGCCAGGTGGATCTCTGTGAGTTCGAGGCCAGCCTGGGCTACCAAGTGAGTTCCAGGAGAGGCACAAAGCTACACAGAGAAACCCTGTCTCGAAAAACCAAAAAAAAAAAAAATTAAATCACCAAATAATAGGGAGGCAGACACAAATGGCTATCTCTTGTCTCTAATCAAAGTTTCCAGGACATAGTTTGGATTACATCTCATTAGGTTGTTGGCCAAAAGAGCCCCACAGGAATTTCCAAATAACCCAGGTTTTTGCCAAGACTATAGGTTACCCTCCACAAGTTGATAGCAAAATCCTATTGCTGAAGACAATACCCACATAATCATTGAACATGGAGAGATCAGGCTGATGCCTACATAGAAACTTCACCCCTGTATTCCAATAATGTCTGTGTTACAGGAAGATACTCTGCATGTTATCAAAGATAAATGCAAACACCAAGCCAGCCCTAAAACATTATCTACAATTGTGTATTACCTGCAAGATATGCTAAGGCATGGTGGCATGTAGCTAGCATGAATAATCAAAGAAAGTCTGATTTGTTTAAGGTCCACTCTACCACAAGATGGAACCCATACTGAACACTGTTTGACTAATCAAGAAACTGAGACAAGATAGCCCAGGTATTTAGGACAAAATTAATTAATACTGGTTAAAAAAATAGAGTGATAAAATGACTACTGGTGATATTCTGCCATACTCATAGACAAGTGTCTTGTTTAATCATTATCAGAGAAGCTTCTTCCTGAAGCAGATGGAAACATTATACAGAATGACAGTCAGACATTACTCAGAAAGTCTGAAAGTCAGAAAGTCAGAGAGACCTTGGAACACTCAATCATAATTGGGATGTCTTCATCAAAACCTTCCCCTCTGAGCTCAGGGAATCCTGAGGGAGGGGAGGCAGAAAGAGTGTAAGAGTAAGACGGAATGGAGGATTCCAGGAGAACAAGACCTTCTAAATCAACATAAGCAAAGCTCATATGAACTCACAGAGACTGAGACAGCAAGCATGGGGCCAACAAGGGTCTGTACCAGGTCCTCTGTGTGTCTATTTTAGCTTCTAGTTGAGTGTTTTTTGTTTTTTTTTTATTGGATTCCTCAGCATGTAAACAATAGGATCTCTTATTTTTGTACCCTGTCTTGAACTCTTTTCCTTTTGGGTGGTCTATCTTGTTTGACTTCGGTGTAATAATTTTTGTTTTATCTTATTATATTTTATTTTGTTAAATTTAAAATAAATGAATGTAAACTTGAAAGAATGAAAGAAGTAGAAATTATACAGCTGATAGGACATTAACCAGGATGGAAAGTTCATTGGATTAAATATTGAAGTTAGAAGAATAAAGGTTAAACAAATGTAGAAACATTATATTATAATTTATTCTATCTGAAGAACAGACAAGAAAAATGGGGTGGGCAATAGGCCTACATGGTGTGTGTTACAGGAAGGACAAATTTCAACATACATAGAATTTTAACTCTTTGTAGGGAGAGAAAATAGAAATTGAAAGATATTTGAAGAAAGAATGACGTAAAGTTTTCATATTTTCTGGAAAACATCAAGAATTTAAAGAACCTGTGATGGTAGATAGTAGAAATACAACTAATTGCTCAAATTTCACTTGAAAATCATATAAAAGGAAAAAGTTTTAAGAAACACCCAGGAAATCATTTATTGTTTTTGTTGTTGTTTTAAAGAAACAACAGCATATGTTGGTGAGGATTGGGTAGAGTCTTTACACTCTTCTGGAGCCCAGGTCAGTGAGGTAACTATGAAAATCAATATGAAAATTCTCTGGAACACTAAAATACTAACATATGAGCTATCTATACATTTCTGGAAATATACATAAAGAACTGAAGTCAGTGTACCATGGGCAATACACCTTCATGTCCATATTTATTGCAAGACTATTGACATTAGACAAACTATGGAACTAGAAAGGTACTCATCAATATAGAAACAGATACATGAAATGTGGCATATATAAGCATCTCATTCAGCAATAAAGAAGAATGAAATTATGTCATTTGCAGGAAAAATATGCAAATGGAGATAATTCTATTAAGCAAAATGAGCTATAGTCTGAATGGCAAATACTACATTTCCTCTTTATATGTGAATTTTATATGTGTATTTATATGTGTTATATATGACATTATATATATATATATATATATATATATATATATGACATGAGACAGAAATTAGACATTACTTGAGGAAAAGAAAAAGACCAGCAAAAGGAGGGAGGAAGATAAGGGAAGTTAATGGAAAGTGAACATAAACAAATTACAATTAGTTATATTCACTTAACTCATTATTTTTACACTGAAAATTAAAAAAAAAAAAACTGACAAAGACAGGGGCAGAAACATCATGCATATAGTATTCCTTAGAAATGATGTTCCCCTGACAAAACAATGGTTGCTAGTCTAGTGTGTCACACCTTTCTAAAACTAAAAGAAAGAAAGAAAAGAAAAACACACACTAAGCTTGAATTCTACAATTGATTAAAGTACTGTTTAAAGTGAATGATGGATTTGTTTTTAATAGTAATAGCATAAGAAGGAATTTCTACAAAACAAGTGTTTACAGATGTTTTCAGAGACAAAATGAAATGCTATCGGAGAATAAGCTGAATAATAGAACACTTGAAAGTACATGAATGTTACGAAGTGATAAAGGAATTTTTAATTTACTTTACACTCATACATTAAACTCATATTATTTGTCTGAAGGAATAACGATACAAACCATATATGTGATAATGGATGCAGAAATTAAATATTTGAGGCAATGCAAATTGGGTTTATATCATCATTTCATTCTCTTCTTAGAATTTTCCTGTAGAGTTACTTTTGAATGCACATAGTAGCTATTATAAGTATTTCATTTATGTTTAAAGACAGAAAAGAAGGAACAGAGACCATATAGCAATGGAGACAGATAGAAATCAAATTAGAAGAGGCTGGGATTCTATCCAAAATCAATACCTATATCAAAAGTAAGTAGAATGTTATTTCAAGAAAAATATTTTCATATTGGATGTTATTTAGAAGCAACAAACTACTATGTATATTCTTTGAACAGATATGGTTGATATACAAAGATACATAACATACCAGTTAAAATAACATAATGAAGTATTTTTAAAATCTATTGTGAAGAAGAATGTCAATTATTTCCTCTTGAAAAAGTCCAACTAATTAAGAAAATATAAATATAGTGTGTACATTTAGAATCCAATATTCAAACTGTCCAAATTATGAAGGATAATCTATTAGAACAAAAATGAAATATATAGAAATTCACATTAATTACAGAGAGGTGCTATACTCTCAGGTAGAAAAATAGATACAAACCCATGAATATGTGACTTGAACAGTATACACTAATCAATCAACTATTGCTAGTTAACATTAATAGATTATCTTACACCTGAAAAACTGAAGATTATGGACTTCTTGGTGTATGGCTATCCAGAAGTCACATGAGAAAGAGCAAATGGTTATAGTTAAGGTAACAATAGGAACAAACAATACTATTTTTTCTACTCTGTCAGCTTCTGTTTAAGTCTTCTGGATCCACATGAACAACACCCTGACAAACTTCCTCTACCATTGAGCTGAACTCATCACAGCTGCCAAATTCTTCTGACTCAAGCAATCTGTAGCAAACCCAGTTACAAGCCCTCTTACAACAAATCTATATGAGCTGTACCAACAGGGATTTTATATAAGTGGTCCCCAACGACTGCCACTGGAACCACCATTAGTACCCCAATAGGAAACTGAAACTTTTGACCCTAAGTGCGAGCTTTAAACGGTGCTTGAAGACCCCATAATCACCCATAATTATGAGCCAACTAGAGAAGCAGCAACCACAGCTGGATAGGGTTTGTGTTGGCTATGCCCAGGTCACAGAAGACATAGTACATAGAAGTGGAGTGGGATATCCACGAGAGAACATGATGGATACAAATCTACAGAGACTTGAATAGGACACAGCAACCAAGTATACCAAAGAGATGAAACTGTCTTGTATTATATTGTATTGTGTTGTGTTGTGTTGTATTGTATTGTATTGTATCACATCCCCCACCTCCAACGTTCCTCAATTTCATGTCTTTATTTTTCATAATGACCCAAGAGTGCTTGCCAATATTTCATGTTATAGGCAATATTGATTGTTCACAAGTTAGTACCTAGCATATACAACTGCTTATTTTCTCTTTTCTTTTTCGTTCCTTCTTTTATATATTTTTTTCCATCATGCTGAGGGAGACATGAGTGATGAGCAGTACTGATTATTCTTTTGTGACTATTTAAAGTACCGAAGTGAGAAATCTGCTGCTTGAAATAGAAAACAAACCAATGCAATCAATGTTCTCCTAGCAACAAACACTCAAGCCATTGTGTACTCCTGTAAACTGTGACAGTGTGGAAGTGGGATTCTGGGGTGTGTGCATTGATAGGAAGTGACAGCTACCCTTGTCATTTAGAAGTGTCCTTCTATAGGATGACCTTCCTCAGCTCTCTCTCATTTCTGTCTGAACCTGTTCCATTCTCTCCATGTCATTGTGTTTCACAGTTTGTAGTCCTATTCTTTAACTCTGATGATAATTCTCTTCAATAACATTCAGTCTCATTTGTCATGGATTTCAAATTCTGCTGGGAACAGAGAGAAGCCAGGAATTAGAATAAATAAATCCAATCTTAGCTAGACCAGCTGCTACTTCTGAGATCATTGGCAAACAAATTAGTAGACTGGAGCTTTAATAAGACTATACTATTTTAAAAAAATAGGTATTAATTCACATAAAATGTAAAATTATATATATTTCTGGGATAAAATGATGTTTTGACACATGTATACATTCTGTTATATGAAATTCAAGTTACACATAACAGTCTCCTGAAATAATTATCATTTCTTTATGACAAATTCATTTTTTCTAGCTTTTGAAATATATGGCATGTCATTTTTGTTAATCTATAGCATCAGCCATCAGTAGCAAACCAAAACTTATTATCTATTAAGATCAATCCATGTGAATCTACTAAATGGGTAACAATTTATTAAGATATAATAATTGAGGCAATACACTCATGATTACAGAACAAATTAGACAACAGAAGTCATCATCTGATCTGACTGGTAGCAAATCCACCTTGCAGGCAGGAGCAGGGAGAAGGAGCATGTGACCCTTCTCCAGCTCTTTATCAGAGGTCACCTACAATGGCAGGAAGCACTGCCTCCTTTGGGCCATATAACCCAGGGTCATGGGCAGAGCAAATACATTTCCCCTTTTTGTCTAAATAAGAAGGTTCTAATCTTAGTGCAAAGTATATACAATAAAAAATAATTATCAAGTATTGTCCAAGAAAAACAAAGTGTAATAACATAAACAAAAAGGAAACTACAAACAACAAGAATAACATCAAACAAGAGACAATACTAAAATCCAGAGAATTCTGGAATATAGGAAAATGGCACATTACAGAGATCATTCCAAAAGGTATCCTATCCTGAAGAACCTGAATCTAATACTTAATATGTTCTAGCTAAGATACAAGAAGATTGTAACTGTAACTGTTAGTCTTCAATCCCATCAAAGACCTGAGAAAAAAAATAATAATACCTGAGAAATGGAAGAAGTATGCAAGCAACTTTTGGGAGTCTTGCGAGAGTAGACAGAGATAGCTGGCAGCCAGGATAGTCACCTAAAGTTTCTGAGCATCGTTGGTGCATTCAAATTGGCTATAGGCCTAGAGTATCTGACAGATCATTTTCAGAGGGCAGGTGTTTTGAAAGACTATCTTACCCTGTCTTGGCAAGGTTCAGTAATTGCTTTTCCTTGTGTCCTGCTCATTCAGAAGGGACAGTATTCGTACTGTACTGTCAGCAGTCCAGGTGAGGGCAGTTCTTTGCCCAGCAGGCCTTTATGCGGAGTGTCTCAGAAGCCCAACATTCTCTTGGGATCAGAATGGTGCTGCCAGGAGCAATTATGTCTCACATCAACAGAATTCTAAGTTGTTTAAATGCCATATTCTCTAGGTCTATGAAGTGTTTGAAGGCTACCTGTCAATCTGACCTATATATCTGTGAATCTGGACAACCTAACTAACAAAACTATAGAGATGACAAGCATAAGTGACTATAAATCTGTAAGTCTTATCTACCTAAATAACCTAAGGACTAAGGCTTCACATAAACAAGGTAAACAGTCTGTAAGCAAATGTACTGTATAAGGACAATGACCTGAAAATTGTGACAATATACAAAATAGCTTAAACAGAGGTAGGAATGTATAGTGCAATATGTGATATGACAATAATCCTAAATATGTATCAGTATACAAAATATCCAAAACAGAGGTAGAACATACATACAGTATGACAAACTAATATTACATTTGTATCAATATACAAAATATTTCAAACAGGAGTAGGAATATGTGTACAACACAATAAATACAGTTTTGTATTTGTATCAATATACAAATTGTCTTAAATAGAAATATAAAAATAGTTTACATTTGTATCAATATATAAGAATCCATATCAGTGCAAATTATCTAAGGCTGATATATTACTGAATTGGTTTCTAATTGTAGCAATATTTCTTGATAAATCTTTCTGCTATCCATTTCTTCCCTCTACATTCTTCAGCATCCAATAACCACTACTCAATTCTCAGTGTTTACATGTTCAATAGTTTTATATTTTGCATGAATGGTAACATAGGGCACTTGAAAGAATAGGTTGTTTAAATGTATATGTGTAAAAAGCAGTCTTTATTTTTGCAAAGGAATGATAAAAATCTATTATCTTTATTTAACTTATGTGTATTATATGAGGAATCAAATAATTCCCATTATTCTCTTATTTATTTTATTTACTAAATAATCAATTGAGATACCTGTTG
Organism: Peromyscus eremicus; assembly: GCF_949786415.1. Taxonomy (NCBI): domain Eukaryota; kingdom Metazoa; phylum Chordata; class Mammalia; order Rodentia; family Cricetidae; genus Peromyscus; species Peromyscus eremicus. The sequence continues at coordinate 34,157,385 of NC_081419.1, forward strand.
TTGTATTGATTTCCAAACTAAAGACAGAACTAATAGCAAAACTACAGTAAAACAGGAAGAGTGAAGAAAATAGAATGAAATGAAACCTGAGTGTACACTCGTGAATAGCTTATTGGCTAATGTACTACAAATAATAATTGCTTATGGATTCTGTAAAATCATTTTAAAAATGAATAATCCTATTGAGTTATATTCCAGGAATACTAGTATAAACAAAGCTGACTAATTTGAAGAATTTACTTATGTTTCTTTTCCAAGTCCCATGAAAATTGCTGAAAAATGTGATTTTGAGATTAAATCCATGATAACACCCACAGGGTGGAAAGATGCCAGTGGCAAGCTAGAGTAGACAGGGATTCAGATAGCTACAGAGCAGATGCTGTAGAGTTGAGAGTGAAACCCATGGGCAGCATGAATTCTCCAAACTCAGAGAAGTGAAAATGAAAATCTCCCTGAAGGATGAATGTCCCTAATAGAACCACAAAAATCTCATTATCACAAATAGTGAAGGCCTTGGGTCAGAACTGTATTTGTTCAATCATCCTCAGATTCAAGAAGCATATACAATTCTCCAGATGAGGAGGATGTTATTGCCAAGGACACTTATGGAGCTGGCACTTGGGCAAACTATTAAATCAGTGGGAATCATGGGTACTCTGTCTAATGGGAGGTAAATCATCTTTAGTGGAATAAAGGTTCCTGAAAGACAAACGTTTTTCTTCCATGTACATGTATTGACTTTGCTCTTCTGAGACTCCACCTCTCTTCATACATAAGCAACAGTACTCTCAGGCTTGACTTCTCCACTTTTTTAGGTTAGGTCATATCCTATTTCCAGGGAAGACTTGAGAGTTCATCCTTGGAATACATTCTCATTTTTGTTCTCTGTCTACTATTTGTTTATTTGGAGCATTTTAAATACATGGGATTGACTTGATTGCCTCCTTTTGTCCGTTTGTTTCTTATAATTAAACATGTAAATTCTATCTCTGGTCTTGTTTTGTGTTCCTGGTGCTTTCCCCTTTATAACTCTGAGCCTGGTGTCCCCAGGAAAATGAGGCCTGCAAACATCTGTGGAGTGAGTGCTAGCACCAGCCTGGGTTCACTTGTAGAGAAAATGCCTACAAAATTAACTGCACAGAAACTGTCGTATTTTTGTTTGTGACTTTTGAATTTTCAGTCCATGATTTCTCCTTTCTCTGGGCCCATGTTGAGCTACCATGACATGGCAAGGAGAACATGACAGAACAATACTGTTTTACCTCCTGAATGCTGGGAAGCAAAGAGAACAGTAAAGGGACAGTGGTGGAGGTCTCTGTATCTTCTTTGGACCATGCTCCATCCAATCATGTCCCAGTAATGCCACTGGCTGACAGACCTCTAGAACACATTTCAGATCCTAACCATAGTCGTCCACTTCTAAACAAGCCGTATTAGCTAAATTAAAATGTTGCATATGTAAAAATAATGAGATGTTATTAGAAAGCATTACAATAATGTTCAAGAAATTAGTGAGAAATGAAACAAATCCCATCTTTAACTAAAGGAATATTATAACTTAACTTTTAAGGTAGACCAGTATTCTGCTGAGTTCACATTTTAGAAATATCTAGAATATACAGACTATATAGGCAAGTTTGTATATTTAAAATAAAACAGTTTGAGATATGATCATTTTACCTAAGAAGCTAAAATAACAAATGAAATGAAATATCAGGAAGAAATAAATTTAGATTTATTATATAAAATAATAATATTTTATTATCTATAAAATTATAATATATAATTTATAATATATAATTAATATATTATATATATTCATTTTAGAGAAAGGAACAATAAACTAACAAAATTCTGGAATTTGAGCGGCACCAAATCTAGACGTTTCCAGAGAGGCCATTGCATAAGACCACAAACTGCTGGTTCAAACTCATTCTTTCCTCAGAATGGATGGTAAATATCAAACCAGGGCATTGGTTACTTGGTTTTGCCTGAGGCAGCTCTTGGCTTTCAAGTGGTGGGTTCCTTATTTTTGTCCTGCCTGAGTCTTTTTTCTTTACCTGGACTCCTGAGGTGTCTCTTATCCACACATTTTTTTTTAAGTTGGAAATTACATATGAGATGGATTAGTGCCCACCCTGGTAACCTCATTTACACTTATCATTTTTAAGTCCCCACTGGAGTTTACAGCTTCAATATCTAGTTTTGTTTATAGGTTAAGAAGTACTTCAGTCCCTAACACAACATCACACATATTAGGAAACTATACTCAGCATAGTGAAAAAAAGTTAGAGCAACACCCACTGAAAAGCAAACATCTTCATTAAACTTAAGTTGAACTTTTAACCAGTTAGCTCAGTATCTAGTGAACAGAACAAATGAATCTCAAAAAATGAAAATATACAAACTGACTGATTAAGCAGTACAAAATTTTCTATCCTCTATTAATGACAAATAAAAATAAATAAATGACAATTAATGTATCCCCCATCTCAGTTCACACACTTGAGTCAGCAGACGCCGGTATTAGCACATAGTACACATAATTTCAGCCCATAAATAGAGAAAAACCCATATTCAAAAATATATTTCATCAAGATTGTATCATTGATTCCACACAGCAAAAGAATATTGCAGAAAAATATCTCAAGATAATATAAAATAATCACAAATGTTCCAAGTTCGCAATTGTCTATATGACCCAAAAGCGGCACAGCGTGGCCCTGAAGTTTTTCTAAAAGTGTAAGTGAGGTTTAGCACTTGGGGGAGTAGAAACATCTGGGAAGCATTACATTTCCAGTGGAATAGCAACTTTACTGAACTGGCTGGGAAATTCAAGTGCTTTTCAAAACCAGTAATTTGCTTTTGAGAAAATACTTCTAACATTTCTCCTTGAGATGTAGTGCTTTACATACAAGGCTTGATGCGAAAATAGCTTTTTGCAACCTACTCTTTATACAATAATAGTCTTTAAGTCCCATAAATAGTTGCTTTTGAAATAGGATACAGCAGATCCTTGGATTTCTAAGTAAATCTATAACATTTACATATTAAAGAACTTATACATAAAAATTAATGTTCTTGAATATATAAATAAATATATATGCTCACAGTTCTGTGGGAGGAAAGAAGCAGGTATTGGAAGTTTTACAAATACAGTCTGAATACTTATTGTGTCAAGACGATGTAGAAATAGCAATTCCCTCCTTAGCAAAATGTTGACCAATGGGAAATCTATTCTGTGTGTGTTAGACTGGAATCTTAAGAAAGGCGAACAATATTATTTCTGCACAGCAGGTTATTGTAGATGTCTGGCAGTTCCAGTGTTTGGGGAAGGTGAGAATCAGTGGGAGAGGAGACTTCAGGTTCCCATAGCGTCAATGTGTAGTTGCAGACTGACTGCTGTTTGCTCTTGGCCAATTCCATAGTAAGCAAGTTTGGTGGAAGCCTTGGAGGTAGTCTGTGCTGAACAACGCTTTGCCTCTCCAGTCATTCTAGCAATCTTATTGTCACATCTTCTAGTAACTATTCTTTGTATGAAATAACTATGAATAGGATGCTTTCCATTTCCCAAGCCTGCAGTGGTATAAAGGGATCCAAAGACTTCAGAGAGCTTTATAGAAGATAATAATGAAGCCTGAATAAACTGTGAAGTGTAATGTTGTAATGAAGATCTTGAGGAGACAGTGCTAATTAAATACTAGCAGCTGGTATTCATTCCCATTCTTTGCAGAACAATAGTAATATTATAGAATTAAACCCAAGCAATGATTATTAAGGGTGGAGGGGTTGTAGTTTGAGGAGGTATAATAATCCAGATTTCTAGCTCTTGCTTATATGGGATATTCTTCTGTTTTATTCATTATCCAAACCACCAGAGCTCTGGCAGCTTGCCATGTTCTTGTCTACAGCCTTTATAATGTTGTGTGGAATCTGTTCCCCTTTGGCATATAATTTTTTTTTTCAAAAATCAAAGACCCAGACATCTTAAAATTTACTCTAAAAGAGAAAATTGTCTTGAAAATCTGCCTACCAAAGATATCCAAGTCTTGAGATTCAGTAATCCACAAGGATGACCCCAAATTAGCCTACTAGCAGTAGTGGAGAGGGTGCCTGAACTGGCCTACCCTGGTAATCAGATCGGTGAATAAACTGTCATCATAGAGCCTTCATCCAGAACTGATGGAAGCAGATACAGAGATCCACAGTCAAGCACCAGGCCGAGCTCTAGGAGTCCAGTCTAAGAAAGGGAAGAGAGATTATATGAGCAAGGCAGTGGGGGGGGGGGGGTCAAGATCATGACAGGAAAATCTACAGAGACAACTGAACCAAGCTAGTGGGAACTCACGAACTTTAGACCCATAATTATGGAGCCTGCGTGGAACTGGACTAGGCCCCCTGCATAAGCGAGGCAGTTGTGTAGCTTGGTCTGTTTGAGAGGCCACTGGCAGTGGGATCAGGATCTATCCCTGGTGCATGAGTTGGCTTTTTGGAGCCCATTACCTATGATGAGACTCAGTGCTCAGCTTTGATGTAGGGGGGAGGGGCTTGGTTCTGCCTCAACTGAATGTACCAGGGTTTGCTGACTCCCCATGGGAAGTCTTACCCTTTCAGAGGAGCGGATAGGGCAGAGATGGGGGGTCAGGTCAGGGGGGAAAGCTGTGCAGAGAGTGGGAGGGAGGATGAGAGGGGAGCTGAGGTTGGTATGTAAAATGAATAAAATTTCTTAAATAAAAAAAGATTCAGTATAGCTATGGATATTTATCACTGACATAATTTACACCAAACAAACAAACAATAACAAAAACACCCTAGAAAAATTCAGACATTGCCCTGAAGCCCATAAATCCTGAGGAGTCTTACTTTATTCCCCCAAGATATCTGCAGGTCAGCTTTGTCTTCACCATTTGTAAATGCTATGAGAAGTCAAAAGATAATGCCATAGTTACTTGGAAAGAGAGTAGAAAATCTACTTGGGGAAGATTTTGAAACTTGAATCCAAATACAAAAACTGAAATATAGAGTTTTCTCTTAATTAGACAGCATGAAGGTGATGTAAGTTCACAAGATTTGTAGACAGAAACATTGCTTATGTGTGAAATTTGGTATTATTTTTCTAAGACATTTGTTGCATGCCCACAAATCTCTCTCAAAGCCATTGGGTTTATAATTCAGAAACATAATTCCACATACATTACGAGAAGAACTGAACACTTCACCTCAAGTGTTATAAAAGTCTTATGGAATAGTTGATTATGGAAAAAAATACCACATGAGCTATTTTTAAAATAACTGGATTTGAGAAATATATATTTTAAAACTCAGAGATTATGTGCATGTCTAAATCTCTCTCTATATATATACACTTATATACACATATATATTTGTGCACTTGTGGTATTCTTCTATATAGAATATCTAATACAAAAAATAGAAGCAAGTTAATTTCAGTTCCTAAGTGTTTTTTTAAAATTTTTTTATAGCAAGTCTGCTTGAGTTTTTTTCCCAACTTTGGTGATGAGAGCTTGGCACATGGGTTGGAAATTGATACTCTAAAGATGTCTTGCACTGTTTCACACAGACTAAACTGATTGCAGTGTCTCCCTGTGCTTGTTCTTGGCTTGGTGGGGGGAAATGTCAATCTTTCATTTCCTGAGTATAATGTGAAAATATCAACATTTTATTAAGACTATTTAAAGTCTCAATATGTAACTTGGTAAAAATGCAAATAACTCAATCATCTAGACTAGAAAAGTAAAATAGAAGAAATCTAGGTGTAGACCTGAACAGCTGATTCTTGGGAATGCCAACAAATAAGGTCTATTCCTATTCCTAGGTGATATTCTGGATTCCCTCAGGCCAGTGAGGAAAAAGAAAAAAAAACTCTTAGGGTTGTATTACCCTGCAGGTTGTTGTTGTGGTTCATAGCTGGTTAGGACTGTTGGTGGCTTCCCTCTTTTGGAAGCTTGTATGACACCTTCTGGTACCATTAAAGCTATTTCTTAGGGAGGAGACGTTCAGATCAGCAACTTCCAGCATTATGAAAACTAGCTATTAAAGATGAAGCTGCCAGATCCTCAATTTTTCTATCCTATTACTTTACTGGATGTATTTATTTCCTATAAAAGTTTTCTGGTGGAGTCTTTAGTATGTTTTACGCACAGAATCATATAGTGTGCAATTAATGATATTTTTAAATGCTTTCTTACTTATTTGTATACCTTTTAAGTCATTTATTTCTTTATGACTTTAGCTAATATTTTAAGAACTATGTTGATCAGAAATGGAGAAAATGGCCATTGTGTCCCTGATCTTCATGGCAATGCTTTGAATTTTTTCCTACTTGGCATGATGTTGGCAGTAAGACTGTTACAAATTACCTTTATTATGTTGACACTTGTCTCTCATATCCATTGATTCTCTAGGTATTGTTTCTTGTTTCCCAAGGCCATTAGGTATAGGATTAAGTTATTAATGTGAGATCTTTCTAAGATTTGTTGTTGTTGTTTTGTTTTCTAGAGATCAGATCTAACTATATAGCCCTCACTGTCCTGGAACTCACTACATAGATCAGGCTGGCCTCAAACTAACAGAGATCTGCTTGCATTTGCCTCTCAAGTGCTGGGATTAAAAGTGTTCCCCACCACACCCAACCTGTACTTTTCTGATAAAGGAACTTAATACCATAATTGATATTCTCTTAATTGATTTTATATCACACAATAAAGAAATTGAGGAAAGAAAACACAAATATCTGTACAAATCCATTCTTAACAAAATATGTCAGAACTATGCTGTGGAGTGTCTTTCTGTATGCTGTGAATGTGTGTTGCTCTGATTGGTTGATAAATATAATGCTGATTGGCCAGTAGCCAGGCAGAAAGTATAGGCAAGACAAACAGAGAGGAGAATTCTCAGAAGAGGAAGGCTGAGTCAGGAGTCACCAGCCAGACACAGAGGAAGCAAGATGACAAGGCAGAGCTGAGAAAAGGTACCAAGCCATGTGGCTAAAAATAAGAATTATGGGTTAATAGTGTAAGAGCTAATCAGTAATAAACCAGAGCTAATGGTCGAGCAGTTATAAAAAAAAGTTAAGCCTCTGTGTGTTTACTTAGGGGATGCGAGTAGGAGAGATTTTTCCTGACTGCCAGCCAGCCAAGACACAGGAAAACTTCCAAATACAATGAATTACTCATGTCAATTTTAATCCTCTTTACTGTAACTGGTCCCCTACAGACCATTCTGTATTTCCTCTACTCTTGGCATGAACCTCAGCAGGTCTTGGCTCTTTTCTTGGAGGAGCACCCCATACCTACTTCATTCCTGACGATTCTGCACCCTTTGTCATTCTGCCTATATTAGGCTGTTGTAGTTTCCCATTGACTTGAATCACAGGGCATGGTAGCACCAAGAGATGCCCTAAAGCATACATTCTCAACCTGTGGGTTATGACCCCCACAGAGGTTTCATATCAGATATCCTGCACATCAAATAATTATATTATGGTTCATAACAGTAGCAAAATTACAGTTATGAAGTATCAAAAAAGTAATTTTATCATTGGGGATCACTACATGAGAAACTGTACTAAAAGGTCACAGCATTAGGAAGCTAGAGAACTACTTTAGGCCCTAAAGGATCTCCTGCACTCCACACACAAACTTTCTTATCCACTGTGGAGAAGCAATCCAATTTCCCCATGGTTATCTGTATTAATCACCTCTCCTAAGACTCTTGGCCTGTTGGCTTAAGGGTTTCAGAAGCACAAAATGGCCAGGGCAAAATCTGAGCTTCCAGTTCAGTGGAATGTTTATTGAGGCTCTGGGCAGTAGTGCTTCTGTCTGGAACCAAAATTTCTAGGCTAGCAGAATTAAGGTCATGTGAACAGGAAGCAAAAATTTTCCTAGTGGGTCACTGGGATAGTGAGTGGAATAATTCCCTTTTCTGCCTCTTGATTCCTGGACCCAAGGATCCTCACTATGGGAAAAACTGTTCCTTATATTAGATGCTGATTCAAAGCATATACCTCTTTTGAGAGAACACTGCCCGATCTCTCCAGACTGATGCCACCTCATTGGCATGGTAATTATGTGCTCAAATTGTCATTTCATATTTCTATCAGGCCATGTGCTTCAGGATCATGGGGAACATGTTAAGACCAGTGGATTCCATGATCATGGGGCCGACTGTCTCACTTCTCTTCCTGTGAAGTGAGTTCCTTGGTCAGAAGCAGTTCTTTGTGGAATACCATGATGGTGGGGAAGGCATTCTGTATGTTTACAGATAGTGGTTCTGCAGAAGTATTTTGTGCAGGAAAGGCAAATCTATAACCAGAGTAAGTATCTACTCCAGTAAGGACAAAATGTTGTCCTTTCCATGGAGTAACTGATCCACTGTTATGACACAGAGCTAGAGAGTTAATATATCCTTGAGGTAAAGCTATAAAGTTCTACTGCTGGCCTTGCTTCTGGTGGTCCTTGTGGACAGTTACCAAGAAAAAGGAACTTGCTAGATCAATAGCTGCATATCATGTAACAGGGGATGTGCTAATTTATTCAAGTAGGGACACCATGTCTGGTATAGCAGCTACAATTACCTGATTGAATTTTCAATAGTCAACTGTCATTCTCAATGATCCGTTTGTATTCTGCAATGGCCAGATAGGAAAATTAAAGGGATATATGGTGGAAACCACCACTGCTACATTTTTCAAGTCCTTGGTAGTGGCACTAATTTCTGCAGTTCCTCCAGGGATGTAATAATGTTTTTGATTAACTATTTTCCTTGGCAGAGGCAATTTCAAAGGATCCATTTGGACTTTACAACTTCTAAGTGTATCTATCCCATTCTGGGACTGAGAAAATAATCACAGGATGAATTCAGGGACCAACTGGACCTACTGTGAGTCAGACTCCAGCCAAAACTCCATTAACCACCTGAGCTCCATAAAACCCTACTTCACCTAGAGGGCTACAGTGTTTCTTTGTATCTCCTGGATTCAGCATTAATTCAGAAGCAGTATCCAATAGACCCCAGAAAGTCTGATTGTTTCCTTTCCCCTAGTGTATAGTTATATATAGAGGTGTTCCTCTGTGGAAGGACTGGAGAAAGGCTAACAATAAAACTTAGGTGTTTTATCAAGGTCCTTCCTTAGAGGAACCCAGCTGTCCATTTATTCAATGTTTTCTAGGTCCGAAAACTGGCTCAAGTCTGGAAATTGATTTACTGGCCAAGATTCCCTTTGGCCATGATCCAATGCAGCCTTTCTTTCATTTGTTTGAGAATTTTTTTCACTTTTAAGTTCAAATAGGAATACAGTAGGCTTCATTCCTGGAAACACCATGGTTAATTAGCCAGTAAAAAGGTCCATAGAAGTCAAGCCACCACAAAATTCACTTTACCTCTGCTGGCAATGATGGGTTAGGCCATTATGGACATTCCTTTGTCAGTGTTGTCCATTATGATAATTACGATCCCTTTGCCTTTGACAATTCAGCTGGCACATGGCCCCTGTTACCTTTGCATTTAATTCATCCAACCGAGCAGCAGCATCTCCAAACTTAAGGGCCGTCACAAGAAAGAGATTGACAACAAAGTTCTTCAATGTGCTAGTGTTCTTCTCACCACTTTGCATCTTAGAGCATTAGCAAAGGGCATGTCTTCTGGGCTTTTCCATTGTGAAGGACCAAGTTTTACACAGTGTTCTCACTCTAGTATTGCAGGTTCCCTGAGCCTTACTATCTGTATTTATCAACACCAAGCTGTGAGATACCATGCATCTCCAACTTCTTTTTAGTTGTCCATCTTTTGACAAATTCTTCATCCAACAATTCAAACAAACTTTTGACCTTTTAAACTGTGGAAACTTCCATATCAAAGCTAGAATCTCTCCTCAGAGGGAGATAACTCTATCAATAAAGTCAGGTTGATGAAGTTTTATGTTCTTTCCAGCATTATCCAACACCCTTAAAATCCATTCCCACACATAATCCCTAGACTTCTGTTTGAATGAGTTAGCAAATTCATCAAGCTCTTCAATAGTATAGTCCATGTCCTCATGGAATACACTATCTATCTGCCCTCTAGGAACTAGCTTTGCTGTAAGTCTGGTTATAGGTGTGGAGGAAACTATTGGTGGGCATTGAGGAACATCAGTATTGTTTTACCAGACATTTCCTTCAAAGAAAGTCATTTTTGGTTTATCAGATAATGGAGGATTAATTTCCTCAGTCAAAGATGAAAAGAGCAATATTTCAAGGGGTGGGGCTGAGGGCACTGACTGCTTCCTTAGGTGAGAAAAACCCTTGAGAATCTGAGGTTTCAAAGTTCACAGCTTCAATAGGGTCCTCCCCGGCATCCCCATCCACCTCAAGTTACAGGATCCCATTCTTAACCAATTAATCACCTTACTTCAGACACTGACACCCTCTGAGATTGGAACTTGAACTTTTACTGTAATTCAGTCAACCTTATAATGAGGGCTTTGATTTGATTTACTACAGCCTGGGCTCTGTGACTTCTGGAAGGAAGATTCCCTTCCAGGGCACACTTAGAAATCTTTAGACTGCTTATGCACATCTGGAACTGAACAGTTTTATCACTGAATTTACCCCCATTCTTCGTAAATTTATCCAGAGATGCTCTGAGCAACCAAGCATCATCATCATTTTGCTTATTTTTCTCAAAACTGTCAGAATTCTTATATAGAGAATCAACAATCCATTGGTGCCTACAATTGTTGAGTCAGGGTAATCAACTGTATTTATCTCTTTAAGTTTGTGAAATAGTTCATGCCATGGGCTTTTCATCCTTTCCAAGCTCCCAGGAGAGGCTTTAGTAATGGTGGGTGTTGGCAAATTCAAAATCCTATTCAGTTCTTCTAGAATCACGTCTGTACCAAAATCTGTATTAGTTGGGGTTCTCTAGAGTAACAAAACTTAAAGAGTTAATTTCTGTGTGTGTGTGTGTGTGTGTGTGTGTGTGTGTGTGTGTATAAATAATACTTTTCCATGTTCGTATATGTATAATATGTATCAATATAGATATAGATGATATATCTATATCAATATAGATATAGATATAAGATGTATCAATGTAGATATCTATATAGATATAGATATAAATATAGATATAAAAGGGGTTTATTAGAATAGCTTACAGGCTCCTGTCTATCTAATCCAACATTGGCTGCCTATGAACAGAAAGTTCAAGAACCTAATAGTTTCTCAATCCACAAGACTGGATGTCTCAGCTGGTCTATAGTATATACTAGAGTCCCAAAGAAGTAGGATTTAATGCTCATGAAGGAATGGAATTGTTAGCAAGGTGAGAACAAGCAGGCAAAGAGCAAAAGCTTCCTTTTTCCATGTCCTTATATAGACTTCAAATATAAAAAGTGGCCCAAATTAGAGGTAGGTTTTCTTAGCTCAATGATCTGGATTAAAGCATATTTTTCTAACTCAAGATCAGGGTCAAAGGTATGCCTTCCTACCTCAAAGATCTGGATTAGAAGAGGATCTTCCTACTTCAAATTAAGCTCAAATCACTAATTCCAGATATAACCAAGTTGAAAACCAATAATAGCCATCACAATTTGCAAATGGGATATCAGAAAATATCTCAGCTAAACTAGGTATAGGTTCAACCTCTGGTCCTGGAGTTTTCAGGGTTGGTCTCCACATGGTATTGAAGCAATGCAGTGAGTTGTAGTTGACAGGACTGTTACTCTGGGGGGTCTCCATGGGATTCCAGGTCAGACTCCATGGTCTTGGGGCTGCTCCATAGGTTGACAGTGAACAGGCACAGGAATTGGTTTTGAGGGTTCTTACCTGGAGTTCTGTGTCAGATTCCCTGGGGTCCTGGAGGCAAGATGTGGGGGAGTGGCTGATATCCAGATAAACATGTCAGCCTGAAATTTTTTTCTTCTTTGGCTATCGTTTTCTCCTACTGTATTCTCTAATAACTTTAAGTGAACTTATTCCCATTTGTTCTTTCATGGACTGTTAAGAAATTAGCCTACCTACTATTTGTTCTTCCACAAATAAGCTATCTTCTTCCAGGAAATGGAACTATGTGGACTCATGTCTATGGAGTGCAATAGGGTGCCAGCAGCTGAGGAAAAGTCGATGTGACCCCCTGTCCTGACATATTTGTGTGGAGTCAGAGTTCTGGAAAATTAACAAGCTACTAGCATCTGAAAACTATCTGGGATCCACTCCTGTAACACTCCAGAAAACACTTTGTTCTTAAAAGATTAAGATATTTATGTAACACTTTATGTCTACACTTTACATTTCTAACTTTGGGAAATACTCATTTCTATTAGAATTTATAACTTTATGTTATTTTCCCAATTGTGAATTCACTAACTATATGGGAATAAAAGAAATAATTTAACACTAATTTTAGAATTTAAACATTCTACGGAAAACTATTGTTATTATGTTTAATATTTTTCTTTAAAATTGAGTGATTATTATTTTTATATTTATTGTGATATGATTTTATATTTATTTTGATATGATTTTATAAAAACTTTCCCAAATAAATATTACTCCCTGATTACTGTATTTATATCTCTTCATTGAAGAGTTTCATGAAAAATTTCTGACTTAAACAATTTTCTACCATTAGTGTTAAAATTTTAACAAAGAGCAAATAAAAGATATTAACAGAAAATCTTACATTCCTATAGAAATCATAATCTTCCTCTCCTAACCCCTCACTCCTTGCTTTGTCCCATTCCCCAACCCCAGCAGGCACTCCCTAGGAACCCATGGGCCAATCTGGCTGGAAAAAGAAGGCAAGTTATTGATGGATCTTCCTCTCTCTCTCTCTCCTCCTCCTCCTCCTCCTCCTCCTCCTCCTCCTCCTCTTAATCCAGTTCCAAGTCTCATCCCCAGTTCTGCAGCAGAACACCTACTGCAGCCTCCCTTCTCCTGCACCCATTTCTAGTGGATAACAAAGATCTTCCCCTCCAAACTTTCTTTCTACTGCTTATTGCTTTCTCCCAACTCACAGCTCCAGCAGATACTCTCTGAGAACTCACAGGCCACTCTGACCAGGGAGGCAAATTGACTAATTACAGATGTTCATGTCTCTTTCCATTTCCCCAAGTCCAATTCCCCAGTCTTATCCCTGGTTTTGTAGCAGACCTTCTGCTATGGCCTCTGCCACATTTCCAGGTAACTAATTAATCAGATCCTGGTAGAACATCCTGCTTTCCTCCCTCTGGTCAATCCCATGCACCAAGCACATCCCCATTCCTAAATCTCAGATCCCAATACTCAGACTCCAGTAGCAACACCTGTCAGAACTTTAGAAGATTTTTTTTCTGTAGGCAGCACACAGCCATCACACTCTCCTAAGAACCAGAGGGAACAGAAACCAAAGAACAAAGCACCCACCAAATAAATACAAGACTAAATGTAAACACCTAGAATTACAATCTTCTCAATACCAGATGCCTAGATGACAACTTAAAAAACAATCAATAACAGCCAGGCAATATGTCTTCACTAGAACCAAGTCACCCTACCATAGCTGGCCCTGAATATTTCAACATACCTGAAGCACAAGTAAAAGATCTTAAAAAAAAAAAAACTTTTATAAATATAATAGAGGTTCTTTGAAATGAGGAAGTATCTTAAATAAATCTATGAAGACACAACTAACATGGGAAGAAAATGAATCCAACAGTTCATGACCTGAAAATGGTGACAGAATAAATAAAGAAAAACCTAACTAAGGAAAACCTGGAAATGAAAAATTTAGGAATATTATCAAGATCCATTCCTGCAAGTTTCACAGTACACTACAGAAGATGGAAACCAAATTTCAGGCCTTGAAAACAAGACAGAAGAAAAAGATACACCAGTCAAAGAAAGAGTTAAATCTAAAAAAAAAAAAAAAAAAAAAAAAAAATCCTGGCATAAAACCTCCAGGAAATCTAGGATACTATGAAAATACCAACCGCCAAAATACAAAATACCAGATCTATGAATAACAGGAATAGAGGAGGAAGAAGAAACACATTTCAAAGCCACAGAAAATATTTTCAACAATAATCATAGATAAAAAAAATTCCTAACCTAAATAAGAAGATACTTATCAAAGTACAAGAAGCAAACAGATTGGACCAGAAAAGAAAAGCCCCTCACATAATAATCAAAAAAATAAATGTACAGAACAATGAATATTAAAAGCTTCAAGGTATATAGCCCAAATAACATAAAGGCAGGCCTATTAGAATCACACCTGACTTCTCATTGGAGACTCAAAAAGCCAGAAGGTCCTAGATAGGTGTGCAATAGACTGTAAAAAACAACAGATGCCAGCACAGACTACTATACTACTATACCCAGCAAAACCTTCAATCACTATAGATGAAGAAAATAAGACATTCCACGATAAAAACAAATTTTGCAATACTGATCTACAAATCCAGCCCTACAGAAGATGCTAGAAGTTAAAGTTCAATCTAAAGAGGTTAACTACATGTAAGAAAACACAGGGAAGAGATAAACCCATAGTAGCAAAGTAAAAAGAAAAAGGATATCCCACCATCACCACACCACCAACAAAATTACAGTAATCAACAACCATTGGTCATTGATATCTTAGACTCATTGATATCTTAGTCTCAATTTCCCAATTGAAAAAAAAAACACAGACAAATATAATGGATGCACAATTGGATCCATTCTTTTGATGACTCCAATAAAAACACCTTAACATCAAGAGTAGACATCATCTCAGGGTAAAGAGTAGGAAAAAGATATTCCAAGCAAGTGGATGTGAGAAACCAGTTGGTGTAGCTATTTTAATATCTGACAAAATAGACTTCAAGTTAAAACTCATCCAAAGAGATAGAGAAGCACACTACATGCTCATCAAAGGAGAAATCCATGAAGATGACAATTTAATTCTTAACACTTATACCCAAACACAAGGGAATCCAAGTTTGTGAAAGAAACACAGCTACAGCTTAAGTGACATATGGACCCTCAGGCACTGATAGTGGGAAACTTCAATACCACATCCTCAACTATAGATATATCATACAAACAAAAAGTAAACAGGAAAATGCTGGAATTAACTGAAGTTTAAACCATATGGACCTAACAAATATTTGCAGGACGTTTTACCAAAACCCCCAAAAAAATATAACTTCTTCTCTGCACCTTGTGGAACTTTCTACAAAACTGAACACACAATCTCAACAAGTACATGAAAATTGAAAAAAAAAATGCCCTGCTTCTTATCAGACCACCATGGATTAAAGCTGAATATTAACAACAGAAAAAAACAAAAACTTACAAACCCATGGAAACTACACAACTCTCTACTGAATAAAATATGGGTCAAGACAGAGATTAAGTAAGAAATTAAGGGCTTTGTAGAGTTGGATGAAAATTAATACACAACATACCCACACTTATAGAACACAATGAAGGCTGATCAAAAGGGCAAATTAATAGCACTATGTGCCTATATAAAATAACTGGAGATATTTCATACTGGCAAGTTTACAACAATCCTGAAAATCCTAGAAAAAAAAGAAGAAAACACACCCAAAAGGAATAGACAGCAAGAAATAATAAAACTCAAGACTGAAATAAATAAAGTAGAAACAAAAAATATAAATTATCAATGAAACAGAGAGTTGTTTTTTTTTGAGAAAATCAATGAGTTTTAAATCCTTATCCACATTAACTAAAAGGTCAAGACAGAATATCCAAATTAAAACAAAAATTAGAAATGAAAAGAGACATAACAACAGAAACCAAGGAAATCCAGAAAATTATAAGGACATACTTAGGATTTTTCTGCACTTCACCCAATTGACAAATCTAAAAGATATGGATACATACCACTACCCAATATTTAATCAGGATCAAATAAGCAATTTATACATAACTAAAACCCCTAGTAAAATAGAAACAGTTATTAAAATACACTCATACAAACGAAATAAAACCTGGGGCAAGATGGTTTTAGTACAGAATTTAACCAGACTTTCAAAGAAGATTTAATGCTAATACACCTCCAATTATTCTACAAAATAGGAAACAAAGAAACATTTTCCTATTCTTTTACTAGGCCACAGTTACTTAGATACCCAAACCATGCAAAGAGCCAGCAGAAAAAAAGAGAATTACAGGCCAATTTCCATTAACAACATAGATGCAAATATACTCAATGAAATATTTATAAATGGAATCTAAGAACACATCAAAAAGATTTTCCATCATGATCAAATAGGCTTTATCCAAGAGATGCAGGGATGGTTCTACATCTATAAATTGGTAAATGCAACCCACTCATATAAACAAACAGAAAGAAAAATACTTCATGATCATGTTATTATATGCATAAAAGACCTTTGACAAAATTCAATACCCCTTCATGATAAAAAAAAAAGTACTGGAGAGATTGGGGATACAAGGTACACACCTCAACATAATAAAGGCAGTTTACAACATGACCATAGTCAATATCAAATTAAATGGAGAGAAACTGAAAGCAATTCCACTAAAATCAGAAATAAGATTGTGACCAACAAGACAATGTTGTTCACTCTTTCTATACGTATTTATATAGTACTTGAAGTCTTACAGAAAGCAATAGGACAGCTGAAGCAATACAAATTGGAAAGAAATAAATCAAAGTATCTTTATTTGCAGATGATATGATAGTATACATAAGTGACTCAAAAAATTCCAGAAGAAACCACTAGAGCTAACAAACACTTTGTAGCTCAATACAAAATTCATTAACAAAACTCAGTAGCTCTCCTATATACACGTGACAAATGGTCTGAGAAGAAATAAGAGCAGCACTTTTAAAAACAGCTTGAAGTAATATAAAATAATTTGAGATATCTCTAAACAAGCAAATGAAAGACTTGTATGATAAAAGCCGTCAAGTCATTGAAAAAAAAGGAATTGAAGCTGATATCAGAAGATGGAAAGATCTCCCATTCTCATGGATTGGTAGAATTAACGTAGTATGAAGCAGGAAGATGTCCTTTGTCCTGGACAGCCAGCGGTAGGGACAAATCTCTTCCTCTCACGTCTCGTATCCCCCAAGTAAGTACACAGAGGCTTAATTATAACTGCTTGGCCATTAGCTCAAGCTTATTACTGACTAGCTCTTACTCTTAAATTAACCCACAATTCTTATCTATGTTTAGCCATGTGTCTTGGTACCTTTTCTTAGTTCTGCCTTGTCATCTTGCTTTCTCTGTGTTTAGCTGGTGACTCCTGACTCAGTCCTCCTCTTTCCAGAATTCTCTTCTCTGCTTGACCTACCTATACTTCCTGCCTGGCTACTGGCCAATCAGCATTTTATTGATCAACCAATCAGAGCAACACACAATCACAGCATACAGAACAATATCCCACATCAATAGTATATATGGCCACTCTACCAAAAGCAATCTACAGATTCACTGTAATCCCCTCAAAATCCTCCTCAAAAATCTTGAAAGAACAATTTTCAGTTTCACATGGAAACATGAAAACCCCAGTATAGCTCAAATAATCCTAAACAATAAAAGAATTGCTGAATGTCTCACCATTTCTGATTTCAAGTTGCACTATAGAGCTACAATAATAAAAAAAGCATGATATTGCCATAAAAGCAGACATATTGATCAATGGAATTGAATTGATGATGCAAACATTAATCCACACACCTAGGGATACGAAGAAGCTAGAAACACAGCTGGAAGAAAATACAGTATTTTCAGCAATTGGTGGTAGTCAAACTGGATGGCTCCATGTATAAGAATCCAAACAGATCTGTACTTATTACCCTGCACATAACTCTAATCCAAATGGATCAAAGACATCAACATAAAATCAGATATACTGAACCTAAGAGAAGAGAAAGTGGGGAATAGTCTTGAACTCATTGGCTCAAAGAATTTCTGAACAGAACATCATTAGCACAGGCACTAATTAATAAATGAGACTTCATAAACCTGAAAATCTTCTGTAAAGCAAATGACACCATCTCTTAGACAAAACAGAAGCCCATGAAATGGGACAAGATTTTTACCAATTACACATCCAATAGAAGACTAATATCTAAAATATATTAAGAACTCAATATATATAAGAACTAGATATCAAGAAAATAAATAACACGATTTAAAATTGGGGTATAGATCTAAACAGAAAATTCTCAATAGAGGAAATCAAAATGGCTGAAAACGCTAAAGAAAGGTACAACAATCTTAGCCATCATGAAAATGCAAATCACAACTACTTTGAGATTCCATCTTAGATTCCATAATGGCTAAGATCAACCAAATAAGTGACAGCTAATGCTGGCAAGTATGTGGAGAAATGGGGATACTCATCCATCGCTGGTGAGTGCAAACTCTTACAGTCACTATGGAAATCAGTGTGGCCTTTCCTCAGGAAGATAAGAATTGATATGTCTCAAGATCCTGCTATGCAACTCTTGGGCATATGCACAATAGATGTTTCATCCTACCATAGAGACACTTGCTCAACCATGTTCATTGCTGTTCTTCATAATAGCCAGAAACTGGAAACAACCATATATCCCTCAACAGAAGGAAAGATAAAGAAAATCTGGTACATTTATGAGATAGAGTATTATCAGCTGTTAAAAACAAACAAACAAAAACAACAGTAAAACAGCATCATGAAATTTGTAGGCAAATGAATGTAACCAGAAAAAATCATTCTGAGGAGGTATCTCAGACCCTGAAAGACAAAAATGGTATTACTTCCTCAAATGTGGGGATTAGCTGTAAATTCAATGATAACCAAGGTGCAAACCATGGAACCACAAATTGTAGGTATAGAGTAATAGAGTATAGGGTACAGATGTATCTCAATAGGAAAAGGAAATAGAATATATTGATATGGATTGAATGGCTAGAATGGGAGGATCAAGTTGGGAGGGAGCAAGGAAAATAGGTTATAGGAGAGAATTTGGGGAGAGGTGGCTAAAATTAAGGGTCATTTGAAGGGTATTGTGGAAACATAATACAGTAGAAACTTCCTAAAATGTATACATATATGAAGGTGATCTAAATGAAATCACCAAATAATGGGGGAAACAGAGTCCTAACTGGCCATCTCTTGTCAATAAATGAACTCTTTCAGTACCCAGATAAGGATGCATCTAATTGAGTCAATGGCCAAAGGGGCCCCATTGGAATCCACAAACAACTCAGGCTAAGTTGCTAAGACGATAGGTTGCTCTCTACAAATTGACAGTGAGGCCCCATTGCTGGAGATAACACCCACATAACACTTAGAACACCAAGAGGTCAAACCAGTGGCTACATAGAGCCTTCATCCCATGTTACAGTGCTGTGGGTATCGCTCTATGTAAATAAAGCACTGATTGGCCAGTGACCAGGCAGGAAGTATAGGCGGGACAAGGAGAGAGGAGAATTGAGGAAGGAGGAAGGAAAGAGAGACTGGCTGGAGCCACTGCCGAGACAAGGAAGATGTAAAGTACCGGTAAGCCACAAGCCACGTGGCAAAGTAAAGATTAATAGAAATGGGCTAAATATAAGAGTGAGAGCTAGACAATGATAGGCCTGAGCTAATGGCCAAGCAGTTTAAATAATGTAAGAGTCTGTGTGTTTATTTTTTAAGTGGGCTCCGGGACTGGTGGGACTTGATGGTGGGAGCTGGAGAAAAATTCTCCAGCTACATTACAGTGTTTTTGGTACAGGAAACTAATGTACACACTCTCAAGAGAGAAACATGAACACCAAGTCACCCACAAATCTTTTCTTTATAATCTTGTATTATCTGCAAGATATGCTAGAGAAAAGGTTGCAAAAAAACTTGTGGGAGTAACTATACAATATCTGATTTGTTTAAGGTCCACTCCAGGACATGGAACACATACTGAACACTGCTTGGGTGATCAAGAACCTGAGACTAGATAGACCAGGTACCTTGGGAAAAGTTAAATAATACTGGAGTAAAAAAAGAAGAAAGAAAGAAAGGAAGGAAGGAAGAAAGAAAGGAAGGAAGGAAGGAAGGAAGGAAGGAGAAAGAAAGAAAGAAAGAAAGAAAGAAAGAAAGAAAGAAAGAAAGAAAGAGAAAAAGGAAAAAGAAAAAGAGAAACATAGTGGTCAAATGTCTTCATGAGATGAAACCTATGTCTGACACTGCTGAGGTAACCAAGTATCTGAAATTAGATAGCCCAGGGATGTAGGGTAAAGCCAAATAATATGTGTCTATAAAAGGGGGAAAGGTAATGATAAAATGACTCCTAATGATATTCTGCTATTCTGAATAGATCAGTTTCTTGTTCAACAATCAGCAGAAAAACTTCCTCATGCAGCAAATAGGAGTAAATACATAGAACCACAACCAGACATTACTCAGAGAGTGAGAGACCTAGGAATACTCAGGCCTAAATGAGATATCCTCATCAAATCCCTCCCTTCAGGGATCAGGGAACACCAAGCAAGAGAAAGCAGAAAAAGTGTAGGAGACAGGGGATGGAGGATACCAGGAGAATAAGGCCCTTGAATGAACATGAGCAAAGCTCATATGCTCTCTCAGAGACTGAAGCAACGAGCACAGGGCCTACATGGGTCTGCACCAGGTCTTCAATATTTATACTTTAGTTTTGAATTTAGTGTTTTCATAGGATTCCTAAGTGTGAGAACACCTGGGTATCTGACTCTTGTGACTTCTCTTGTGTTCTTTTTGGCCTGCGGTTTATCCTGTCCAGCTTCAATGTGATAGTTTTTATTTTATTTACTATGTTTTATTTGTATATTTTTTAAAAAATGAACAAAATGATGAACGAATGAATGAATGAATTAATGGAAACTTAACAACTAAACTGTTATTTATACCTACTGGGAGAGGAAAAGCCAGTTTTTTCTAGTGTAACGACACTGAGTGTATCAACCATACCAATGCAGGCCTCATGTTCACGAGTAGTTGACCAACATATAATGGACGCCACCATTTTTTGTGTGTGATTTTATTTGGTTACTATTGGGTGTTTGTATTTTCAAGGATTTGTGTGTATGTGTGTGTGTGTATGTGTGCGTGTGCACACGCGTGTGTGTGTGTGTGTGTGTGTGTGTGTGTGTGTGTGTGTTGTTTTTTGTCTTGTTTCAGAGTGTGGTTTTAATTTGTTTTCTTGGTTTGGGGGATTTTGTTGTTATATTTGGTTTATGCTTTTTTTTTTTTTTAAAAGAAAGAACTGTTGGGTGGATACAGATGGGGAGAGGACCTGAAAGGACTTAAAATCGAAATAATTTTAAACTTAAAATTGTTTTAAATAATAAAAAATATAATTTAAAAATGAAAATAACAGACCTACCTTGAGAATATAGTCAGATGTGTTACACAGCACAATTCAAAAGACGGTTTATAAAAAGGTAAAACAAAACTTGCCAGAGTGAATGGTAGTTGACTTAAGATCTAAGGAAAATGACATATGGGGCATGGATTTCCTTTATTTGCTCTCTTTGAAACATTTTCTGCCTCTCACAGATGGGACAAGTGAATGATAATGTTTATGCTAACTATTTATGGTATTTTAAATTGCTACTACAACATTAATATTTGATGTTAGCATTGTGTTTGTAGACCTTAAATTCCTCTTATTTTCAAACATCAACACAATATTTTTGGATTTTAACAAATAACAAAACTAGAACCTATAAATGAGAAGGTCAGTGGCAGCTTTAACATGGACATTTCTTTATTTTAAACTCACTTTCAAGTTCTTGGGAGACTAGATCTAGGTGTAACTTCACCATTACCTACATTTGTCATGTAGGACAATCTGATTCTTGATGCCTAAACCATATCTCCTGTTCTCTCTTGTACCGCACCCTTTCTTCTGCTTTCCACATTGTTTAGCATTATCTACTAGATACAGCTCTGTTGTAGAATTGTCTTTCTGTACACCGTGAAGATGTGTTGCTCTTATTGGTTTAATAAAGAGCTAAGTGGCCAATAGCTAGGCAGAAAGAGGTTAGGCAGGATTTGTAGACAGGAAAAGAGCTCTGAGATGAAGGAGGGCAGAGTCAACAGGAGACTTGGGGAGAAGGAAGACGAACATGCTGTGTTAAAGAAAGATACTGAGCCATGTGGCATGTACACAAGAAATATGGGTTAATTTAAGTTGTAAGAACCAGTTAGTAACAAGCCTAAGCTATAGAATGAGCATTTATAATCATTAATAAGTCTCTGCTTGGTTATTTAAGAGCTGGCTGGTGGGACAGAAATGACACCTACACAGCTCCAGTATTTTTCCTTTTGAAAAGTGGGATAAGTATGTCTATATTTTGTATTCTCAGTTCACATATTTTTTTCTATAGAACATGTAACTACTATGCAAAATGCTTTTTATTGCACTTTTAACACTGAAAATGTTGGGATTTTCTATAATCACTCATAGAAAGTAAGTAAATATAAACAAAACTACTTACTTTTCTTTTTATTGCAATGAAAAGTGGATAAATTCATTATACATATGATTCTGCATCTTCCACCTCATTCACTGTCATAAAAATCTTTTTTCATATTTCACTCTGTATTCCCACAATCTTGAAAGGTGGATTTTCACTTGCTTCGTTGGAGTGAGAAAGAGCGCATGAAAAGCTTGCCTTATTCAAATACTTATTCTATTTACCATTCAACAACTGACATCTTATTACTCTCTTCAAGAGACTAACTAGCTTCATTAAGGCTTAAACAAGAGTTTCAACAATTTCTATAAAAGTAGCATTGATTAGTCAAAACAAGGAAAAGAAAATTAGCCTTACTCTGTTAAACATTAACATCTGAGAAAATTACTTAATAACTCTACATCAAAATTTAATTTACATAATCAAACTATGGCAACATTCCATGTGCTATTCATTTACATTTTTCCTCTCTCCTTATGGGAATTAAATAAAATTGATATGATTATACTCAATTTAATTTGCAAATTTCAAAAATGAAAGAAAGCATTTTTTAAATATTTAAAATTAAATCTTTAAAGACATAACTGTTGTTTTAATTTAGTTAAGTGTATGAACCTAATTATAATAGGATATTTTCAAATACCTTTTTTTCTCCCTTTTAAAAAAATATAATGTGTAAGTTATTTCTCCAGTTAATTCCATTTACCTTATTCACTTCTTAACCTGCATTAGAAAAATTAATTGGCATTTATAGCTTGCCTCAATTTAGTCAAGCTGTAAATAGAATGCACAAACATAAATTCTCTAGTAATAATGAAGTTTTATTGAAATTCAATAAATCATAAGTAACAATTGCAGTACCATTTATAGCATATGAATATATTGTTAATTTTGTATCTCTTTACAGTTGTAAGGATTGTTGACCTTTTCACTTAATAAATCAATGTACCATCTAAGTTGTGAATAAATGATAATCCATGGTTGTTGTTGCTGAACTTTTGTACCTTTCTTACATGATGAAATGAGGCTGAATTTCTCTTCTCAAAAAGAAGGAACTATAACTGAAAGACAAGTTACCAATTAATGGAAAGGGCAAAGCTGTTGTCTCCAAGAAGACAAAAGTAAAGATATTATAAAACAAAGAGATGGGAGGTTTAGAACACATGCAACACTTCTGTTGAGTTACTGTATTTTGTAGGTGGCTGCCTCTATTATCTATATTACAATTGCATATTGATGAAAAGTCATTCAACAATCTATGACACAGTGGCAACAATCTAGATATGAAAACTAAGAAATTCCTAATTAAATCCCTTCTTATTCCTTAATTGAGCACATTTCTTTATATTTTTCAATTTTAATTTTATTTTATGTAAAATTAGGAAGAAGTATAACAAATTTATAGTCATTTGTAACATTGTAAGAGATAAAACACACAAAAAACAATTAGCTGGCATCTTTGTACCAGTGTAGTTATAAGAGTTTTATCATATAAATTTTCTAAATAACTTAAGGCACATGGTATTTTGATCCTCAGTTTACAAATGAGAAAAGAAAGCGAGGTCCTGAGAGAAAAAACACATGGACAGTTGTTACACAACTTCTGCGATCAGGAATGTAAACCCCACCCATCTTTCCTGTCACACAGTAGGTTTGAGCTCGGTGCTTTCCATAGAGCTTGGATCACAGTAGGTACTCAAGAAGTGATGACAATTATGGTTTTAGTTAGAAACATCTTCCACAGGCTACTGTTTTGATACTTGATTCCTGCTGGTGCACTATTCTGAAGGCTGTGGATCCTTTAGGAGGTATAGGCTGGCTGGGTGAACTAGGCCACTAAGAATTGGCTCTGAAGGCAGCAATCTCTGACCTCAGTCTATACAAGGTGAACAGGGCACAATGTTATACTCCTTTGCTGTGGATGATTGATTGATAAATAAAACACTGATTGGCCAGTAGCCAGGCAGGAAGTATAGGTGGGACTAGCAGAGAAGAGAGTTGAAAGAACAGGAAGTCAGAGAGGAGGAGACTCCAGCCTGCTGTCCAGGGAGCATCATGTAAAGGCAGCAGGTAAAGCCACGGAACATGTGGCGACATATAGATTAACAGAAATGGGCTGAGTATAAGAGTAAGAGCTAGACAATGGTAGGCCTGAGCTAATGGCTGAGCAGTTTAAATAATATAAGCTTCTGTATCTTTATTTTATAAGTGGGCTACAGGACTGCTGGGGCTTGGTGAGTCCTGGAGAGAAATACTCTAGCTACACTCCTTCACTGTGTCTGTCGTTCTTTCCACATCATGATGACTCTGTCTTTGAATACAACTTTCTCCCTGAAGTTTTTTGTTGGTTATTCCATCAGGGATATGAGGAAAATAATGAAAACACTGAAGCCTTTCATTCTTCCCAAGTATCTTAAAATAAAGTGAAATTTAGTCCAACTGAATTTTATTCTGTTTTGAGACAATGTATTCTTATGTCTAAGGCTTGCCTGGAGCTCACTATGTACCCCAGATTGGTATTAAACTCTTGATATTTCTGCATCAGTAATCTGAGAACTGAAGTTATAGGCATGTGCCATCATCTAGTTACTTTCCAACAGTAAATATCTTGGAGAAAAAAATTTATTTGAACTTAAGAAAAAAAATGTGTTTACTATGGAGCTAAGGCTCAAATAGTATATAATACAAAACTTTCATTACTTTCAATATTAACAAAAAGAAACATTTTTTTGAGAAACAAACTATTTAGGAGGAGTTTTACCCTTAGATCTGTGCTTTACAGCCTCCTTTCATGGGAAAAATATTTATTGGACAATAAAGTTCTCTGTGCAGTGTTACTACCAAAAGCAAAGTCTATGGTTATTTTCTGTCTGTGGTTTGGCTTAGGTTGGACTGACTTCTAAGATGATGTCATACTGACAATCTAGGAACAGAAGTCCTCTGTTTCTCTGAACTCGAGACATGAAATTACGTACAACCTTCCCACTTGTCTTTCTCAACATTCAAGTATATGCTTTTATGCTCTGCCATGGAAGCAATCTATATTCTCTAATTATTCATGTATAGCTGCATTTGAAAAAAGTTTTATTATTGTCTAATTGATATTCAGCACTTTATTCTTTTTATTCTGTGTTGCCAAGCTGAAGGTAAGGCAGCAAGGATAAAAAGACAATGTCCCTCTCTGATTAGTTAGCATTTTCTCACAATTTCTTTGAAAATTTTGCACATGAACACACTGTTCTATTATTACCATTCATACCTCTTCCCTCTACCTTCTGTGTTTGTTCATCCCTTTTTAAATTCATGAATCTTTTTAATGTTTTTAATGTGTGTGTGTGTGTGTGTGAGAGAGAGAGAGAGAGAGAGAGAGAGAGAGAGAGAGAGAGAGAGAGAGAGAGAGAGGAGAGAGAGAGAGAGAGAGAGAGAGAGAGAGAGAGAGAGAGAGAGAGAGAGACTACAGAGTCAAAATTAGTATAGTCCTTGTTTGCTTGTGTTTAGGGGTTGAGGTCTCTTCTCCAAAACAAAACAATTCTCAATCTCTCAGCAGCCACTGACTACTTATAACTTTTGATCTGTGGGAGGGCCTTGAGAAATTTTCCTTCATGTATACTGGTAATTCAATTGGCATTGTCTTTGCCAAAGCTTGTGCAAGCAACCACATTGTTGAAAGTTCATAAATATGACACCCATCCCCTATCTAAAAGACACTATCCTGAATAAGCAATTCACATCCTCTGGTTCTTGCTATCTTCCCATACCCTTTCTTTTATAGTCCATGATACTTAGGTGCAGGGATTATAATAGAGATTTCCCATTTAGGGCTGGGCACTCAACCGTCACTTAGGCTATTCAATTTGACTGCTTGTGGATTTCTCTAGGCATCTGTCTCCCAGAGGGGTGGGGATACCAGTAGGAGCTGCATTTATTTATGGGTATGCAATAAGTATTTAAAAGATAGATGGAAACTATTCCACTTTAAAAAAAAAATTATTTTATAATTAATTTAACTTTACATATCAGTCACATATTCCCCTGTCCTCCCTCCTCCCACCCCCAGCCTTCAACCCCAACCTACCCCCCATTCCCACTTCCTCCAAGGCAAGGTCTCCCCTGGGGAGTCAGCCCAGCCTGGTGGATACAGTTGAAGCAGGTCCAGTCCCCTCCTCCCTACACCAAGGCTGAGCAAAGTGTCTCAGCATAGGCCCTAGGTTCCAAAAAGCCAGCTCATGCACCAAGGACAGGTCCCAATTCCACTGTCTGGGGGCCTCCTAAACAGTTCAAGCTCATCAACTGTCTCACTTACCGAAATGGCCTGGTTCAGTTCCATGGGGGCTCCTCAGCCATTGGTTCACAGTTCATGTGTTTCCACTAGTTTGGCTATTTGTCCCTGTGCTTTTTCCAATCATGGTCTCAATATCTCTTGCTCATATAATCCCTCCTCTCTTTTGCCAATTGGACTCCTGGAGCTCCACCTGGGGCTTGGCCATGGATCTCTGCGTCTACTTCCATCATTCACTGGATGAGAGTTCTATCATGACAGTTAAGAGTGTTCAGCCATCCAATCACCAGAGTAGGTCAGCCCAGGCACTCTCTCGACCATTGCCAGTAGTCTATAGTCGAGGTATCTTTGTGGATTTCTGAAGACCTCTCTAGCACTCTGCTTCTTCCTATTCCCATGGAGTCTTCATTTATCATGGTATCTTTTTCCTTGTTCTCCCACTCTGTTCCTGATCCAGCTGGGACCTCCTGTTCCCCAAAGCTCTCTTTCCCTTGACTCTTGCCCTCCATTAACCCCCTCACCCCCAGTTTGCTCATGTAGATCTCATCCATTTCTCTGTCGCTAGGTGATTCCTGTGTCTTTCTTAGGATCCTATTTGCTAGGTAGCCTGCCTGGAGTTGTGAGTTGCAATCTGGTTATCCTTTGCTTTACATATAGTATCCACTTATGAGTGAGTACATACCACGTTTGTCTTTCTGAGTCTGGGTTACCTCACTCAGGATAATTCTTTCTAGTTCCATCCATTTGCCTGCAAACCTCATGATGTCATTGTTTTTCTCTGCTGAGTAGTACTCCATTGTGTATATGTACAACATTTTATTTATTCATTCTTCCATTGAAGGGCATCTAGGTTGCTTTCAGGTTCTGGCTATTACAAATAATGATGCTATGAACATAGTTGAGTATGTGTCCTTGTGGTATGATTGAGCATTGCTTGGGTATATGCCTAAGAGTGGTATAGCTGTGTCTTGAGGGAGATTGATTACCAATTTTCTAAAAAATTGCCATATTGATTTCCAAAGTGGTTGTACAAGTTTGCATTCTCACCAACAATGTAGGAGTGTTCCCCTTGCTACACATCCTCTCCAGCATAAGCTGTCTTAAGTGTTTTTGATCTTAGCCATTCTGATGGGTGTAAGATGGTATCTCAGAGTTGTTTTGGTTTGCATTTCCCTCATGATTAAGGATGTTGAGCAATTCCTTAAATGTCTTTCAGACATTTGAGCTTCTTCTGCTGAGAATTATCTGTTTAGCTCCATAGCCCATTTTTAATTGGACTGTTGGGTATTTTGATATCTAATTGCTTGAGTTCTTTATATATTCTGGATATCAGCCCTCTGTCATATGTGGGGTTGGTGAAGATCTTTTCCCATTCTGTAGGCTGTCACTTTGTCTTGTTCACTGTGTCTTTTGCCCTACAAAAGCTTGTCAGTTTCAAGAGGTCCCATTATTCTTTGTTTCTTTCAGTGTCTGTGCTACTGGTGTTATATTTAGAAAGTGATCTCCAGTGCCAATGCATTCCAGACTACTTCGTACTTTCTCTTCTAGCAGGTTCAGAGTAGCTGGATTTATGTTGAGGTCCTTGATCCACTTGGACTTAAGTTTTGTGCACTGTGACAGTTATGGTTCTATTTGCAGTCTTTTACGTGTTGATATCCAGTTATGCCAGCACCATTTGTTGAAGATGCTTTTCTTTTTCCATTGTATAGTTTTGGTTTCTTTGTCAAATATCATATGTTCATAGGTATGTGGATTAATGTCAGGGTCTTCAGTTAGGTTCCATTGGTCCACATGTTGGTTTTTATGCCAGTACCAAGCTGTTTTTATTACTGTAACTCTATAGTAGAGCTTGAAGTCAGGGATCATGTTGCCTCCAGGGGTTGTTTTATTGTACAGGATTCTTTTGGCTATCCTGGGTTTTTTGTTTCTCCATATGAAGTTGAGTATTGTTCTTTCCAGATCTTTGAAGAATTGTTTTGGGATTTTGATGGGGATTACATTGAATCTGTTGATTGCTTTTGGTAAGATTGCCATTTTTACTATGTTAATCCTGCCTATCCATGAGCATGGGAGATCTTTCCATTTTTTGACATCTTCTTCAATTTCTTTTTTCAGGGACAAAAGTTCTTGTCATATAGGTCCTTCACTTGCTTGGTTAGTGTTACCCCAAGGTATTGTATATCATTTGTGGCTATTGTAAAGGGTGATGTGTCTCTAATTTCCTTCTCAGCCTATTTGTCAATTGTATATAGGAGGGCTACTGATTTGATTTCTTTGAGTTAATCTTGTATTCTGCTATATTGCTGAAGGTGTTTATAAGCCGTATGAGTTCCTTGGTCGAATTTTTGGGGTCACTTATGTATACTATCATGTCATCTGCAAATAGTGAAAGCTTGACTTCTTCCTTTCCAATTTGTATCCCCTTGATCTCCTTATGTTGTCTTATTGCTCTGGCTAGAACTTCAAGTACTATATTGAATAAGTATGGGGAGAGTGGACAGCTTTGTCTTGTTCCTGATTTTAGTGGAATTACTTTGAGTTATCTCCATTTACTTTGATGTTGGCTGTTGGCTTTCTGTAAATTGCCTTTACTATGTTTAGGTATGTTCCCTGTATTCCTGATTTCTCCAAGACCTTTACCATGAAGGGGTGTTGGATTTTGGATTTTGTCAGAGGCTTTTTCAGCATCTAGTGAGATGATCATTTTTTTTTCCAGTTTGTTTATATGGTGTATTACATTGACAGACTTTTGTATGTTGAACCATCCTTGCATCCATAGGATGAAGCCTACTTGATCATGGTGGATAATTGTTTTGATGTGTTCTTGGAGTCTGTTTGCCAATACTTTATTGAATATTTTTGCATCAATATTCATGAGGAAGATTGTTCTGTAATTTTCTTTGTTGCATCTTTGTTTGGCTTGGGAATCGGGGTAATTGTATCTCATAGAAAGAGCTTGATAACATTCCTTCTGTGTCTATTGTGTGGAACAATTTAAAGAGTATTGGTATTATCTCTTTTTTGAGGATCTGGTAGAATTCTGCATTGAAACCATCCTGTCCTGGGCTTTTTTTTTTTTTTTTTTTTTTTTTTTTTTTGTTGGGAGACTTTTAATGACTCTTTCTATTTCCTTAGTGGTTATTGGTCTATTTAAATAGTGTATCTGGTCTTGATTTAACTTAAGTATGTGGCACCTATCCAGATAATTATCCATTTCTTTTAGGTTTTCCAGTTTTGTGGAGTACAGGTTTTTGAAGTATGACCTGATGATTCTCTGGATTTCCTTATTACAGAAAGCCTACAATCTAATGGAATCTTAATAATACTCAAATGAATCACCATTTGGTCAAGGAAGAAATAAAGAAAGAAATTAAAGACTTCCTAGAGATCAATGAAAATGAATATACTACATACTCAAACTTATGGGATGCTATGAAAGCGTGCTAAGAGGGAAATTCATAGCACTAAATGCCCACTTAGAGAAGTTGGCGAAACCTCATACTAGTGACTTAACAGCATAACTGAAAGCTCTAGAACAAGAAGAAGAAAACCACCCAGGAGGAATAGATGCCAGGAAATAATCAAATTGAGAGCTGAAATAAATAAAATAAAAACAAAGAACAATACAAAGAATCAATGAAACAAAGAGTTGGTTCTTTGAGAAAATCAACAAGATAGACAAGCCCTTATCCAAACTAACCAAAAGGCAGAGAGAGAGAGCATCCAAATTAGCAAAATCAGAAATGAAAAGGGAGACATAACAACTAACATTGAGGAAATCCAGAGAATCATCAGGTCATACTTCAAAAACCTATTCCACTTTAACAATGTAATAGTAGCGGGTTTTTCACTACGGTCAATGACCTTTCTGGCCATGTGTTTAGGTTTATAGTACTAAGTATGGTAGCTCCAATTTTAGCTGTATTTAGGTCTAATTAGATAGCTATTGGTTACTCCCAAGATACAAGTGCCACTATGTTGGAGCTCTTTTACTATTTAGTAATTCTTGTAGTTCACAGACTATACACATAATTAGGACTTTGATATTTTCCCTTTCTTGGCTGCTTGTATAGCGTATTCTGACACTGTGAGAGCTAACCTCAGAGAGGTAACTTCTAGGTCAATAGCTTGATTCCTCCAAGTCCTATGACAAAAGGGTGTTATCTATTCAGCAATAGGATCTTAACTTCATATTCTGGTAGGTAGTGAAGGACAGTGGCAATAGATTATTTTATTTTGAGAGTCTCTTTGACCCATCTGACCTACAATTTGAAAAAAGGAATCCTTTGCTTTCCACTGGGGTTTTTGTTAGATACTCAATAACTCCTGAAGAGAATATTACCCTATCATATTGGTAACTGCCTTGAATCTTTCAATTTCTTTCTATACATACACATACACGTAATTTACACACACACACACACACACACACACGTATGCGTATATATAATATGCATGTGGTCTGAAGCTGTGACTTCTTTCAACTGAAATTAAAAGCTTGTTCTTTTAAATATTCCCACACAGAAAGATGAACACAGGTATACTATATTCCTATCTACATCTCTGGAATACATTGTGATGTAAATTTAAAACATATTTTTAATTATACTGTAAATTATATGGGTAGTATTTTCTAAGTTTACATACTAAGAAATTCACCTCTAACTGTTAATATTATTGACTTGGTAATTAATAATCTCAGATCCAGTTCTTCAGATTCCTAGTTTAGTTTTTCTGACAAAATACAGCATAAAAATAATTTGGGCTTTATTTCTTAGTACCTTAAGTAATATTTCAATTACTACTTTACTAAGGAGAAGTTTCTTCATAATTTCTAATAAGAGATATTCATCATATAGTTTTTCGATCATGTTATCTTAAATCTTAATAAAAATAGAGCACTTGGTATTATATGAATGAATTGCCTGCTATCACACTTAGGCTGCAAAAATTTCCATAAAAAGAAACTTTCTCAGCATAATCCCTTAGATTCTGAAAGCTATTATGAATATTTTAGACTTGCCATAGATCTGAGATCACCAGAATAATTAAAAAGTGAATCAGAGATATCTGGTTTTAGATCTGAAATGCAACAGCTTAGAAGACATAAATCTTTGCAACAGGAAAAGATTAACAATATGAAAATTAGATATTTTGGGGGGGTTGTTTTATTTTTTTCGAGACAAGTTTTCTTTGTGTAGTTTTAGTGTCTGTCCTGGATCTCACTCTGTAGGCCAGGCTGGCCTCAGACTCACAGAGGTCCACCTGGCTCGGCCTCCCGAGTGCTGGGATTACAAGCATGTGTCACCACTACCCAGCTGATATTTGTTGAACTCATCAGAACTATAGCCACAGGTCAAACCATCACCATGCAAACTAGAGTGGTATTTAAATCTCATAAAAGCTGAGGTTTGCCTGACTGAAGTCTCTAGATCATGCGTTACAACAATCTCTTATCTATTCTGAGATACTTTGAGATCTGGGGCCTTGGTTGACCCTGAAGACATTTTCTCTCTCATGGTTAGCCAAGTCCTCATTGTAGTCAACACTTCACCCCAGCACACACTTCAGTACAAACTTATTGATCCCAAGCTTGTAGCCCAAGTACTTCCTCTACTGAACCCACATTTTTGGCCACGATCCATCTGCCATAAACACCCCACACCCACACACCGAGAGGTGATGCATTGGCTGCAGTGCCCACTGAGATGACTCACACTAGTTGACCATGAAATTGCTTGCTCTTTCATTCTCCTACTGCCTTGCCTCCCAAAGAAATCAAATTTTAAAGGTTGTTCTCAGTTTTTTTCCATCCATATTCCTCTAACTAGCCCTGGTGCTTCCTTGGTGACATGAGTGGTTTATACCAGAAACATTGACAAACATGTTTGTGTCTGTCCACAATCTTGGATTTTTCTGAATAACAATTCATAAGTGTTAGCAGTTATGATGATGGCAATTTGTCATAAAATTCACCTCCCTTGGTCATTTGGCTGAGGGGAATGCAACTTATTTATTCAGATCTAAATTACTAATTAACTCTCATATCACAAAGCACATAGGACCCCCATCTCTCTCCTCTCCTCTCTCTCTCTCTCTCTCTCTCTCTCTCTCTCTCTGTCTGTCTCTCTCTCTCCACACACACACACACACACACACACACACACACACACACACACACATGTTGTAGAATGAATACAATTAAAGAGGCTTCAGAAGAATACAAGAAGTTTCAGAGGTAGGCTGAGAAGGAGTCTGTATAGATAAGGTAATGAGACACACCATTCCAGAGAGAGAGTTATGCTGGAACTGAACATGGAGCGAGCTGCTGGTCAGATTTGAGATGGAAGACGGCAAATTCACTTGGTAAGGCATGCACTGAACCAGGTCGGGAGCAGAGAATAGCAGGTTAGGTTGAGATGGAGTAGGAGGATGAGGAGACAGTTCAGTAGGCTGAGTCATAGGCAGTGAGCCAAGCTGGGTCAGGGGTTCCTGTCCTTTTGGAGTCATATCATTCCAGTGCTAGGTGTTCATCAGTAATGAGGGGTTACACCCTTCCTTCTCCCTAGTGTGTCTGATAAATTGTTGGACCTGTTTTTTTTTTTTTTTCTGATGTGATTTTAATACACTTGTGTGCCCCTACAGCAGGGGCTCCTGTGGCACATCAGATATCCTGCATATCAGATATTTTCATTATGATTCATAATAGTAGCAAAATTGAAGTTATAAAGTAACAATGAAATAATTTTATGGTTGGGGGTCACTACAGCATAAAGAACTGTAGTAAATGTTCACAGCATTAAAGAGGTTGAGAACCCATGCCCTACAGTTTCAATTTTTCCAAATCAATGGAAAAAGTGTCTCCCTTTCTATTCCCGGGCATTTATTAGTCTGTGTTAGACATGTGGTGTCTGACAATGCAGTTTCTAAGTTTACCCAGAGACTGGAATCATCCCTTTTTCTCAAAATAGAATAAAGAAACTGCTGTAAAATGAAGTATTCTAGCACAATGCACATTCTGAAAAAAATATTTTACATACTAGGAGGTAACCTTCAATAGGGCAGAGCCTGTATTATTGCCCTCATTCCTGCTTGATGCTTGGCATAGTATTCCTTTTCCTTGTAGGAATTGTAACTATTGTTTCAGTGGCTACTGCCTCCTGATTTGTTGGTCTTTCAGTGTCTCAAATATTATTGTATCCCTATACTGAGTATTTTATAACTTATTTTTATTTTCAATTGTGTCTGTTCAGTTATGAATGTAGGTATGTGATTGAATGAGTACAAGTGCCCAAGAAGGCCAGAGGCACAGGAATCCCCAGAGCTGGAGTTACAGGTGGTTTTGAGTCTCCCAGTATGGGTGCTTGGAGCTAAACTTGAGTACTCTGAAAGGTCAGTTAGTACACTTAACTACTGAGCCATCCCTCCAGCCCCTAATATACTATTTTTTTAAACCAAAAGTTGCTAAGAACCCTTAAATAATAGTTTTTGTTAGACTGCTAGCAACAGTCATAGCAATAGTAATAGATTGAAAGCAAGAATCTCCTGGGAGCCAGTTCTTGGTGGGGCAACTGCATCTATGAGGGTTTTACCTGTAGGATCACATTAGATTCTCACAATGAAGAGCCAAGATGGATCTCTAACAGCTTCAGCAGAAGGAAAGCTACTTTGAAACAGGGCAAGGCCTTTTCCATAATCAAAGCCTCACTAGGGAATGACATTTCTTTAAATATGCTATAGTTAGCATGTCTCCTCAATGCAGTCAGTGAAAGAGAAAACTAAGAAAGGAGGTCACATGTAAGGACACAGCCTCAGGAAAACAGATTTAGTTAGAAAATGTACCCATTCTCTTCCATATTTCACCAGGGCACTCAAATGCACCACAGTAACAGTACAGCGCCATTTCAGTGACATCTGAGGACATACACTCTATCTGGATAGGTCGTTTCAGGAAAGCCCAGGACTAGAGGAGAGGTAAGAACAAAGGCACTACAGGAAGGAATTTAAAGCCTGTGGCTAACATTAGACATAATCTTTGCACTATGCAGATTAAAGTAAAAAAACAACCCCGGGTGCCTATCAACCTCAACTCCAGTTTCGCTACATAGTACACTATTTTCAATAAAAAATTGTGAGTCATTTTTAAAGGTGAGGGAAAGCAAGCTTCATAACTGTAATCAATAGGATAGAGAACCACAATTACCACAGTGAATTTCAATCGTTATTTTGATGTGAAGAGATCTAATATGGATAGCTGATAGTAGATAGCATTACACATGGAGGGTTGGAATCTCCAAAAAGAAAAAGGAACCCTTAGCATTAACTGTTAACATATCTTCAATATTTTTCTCTTGTTTTTAAGATTGTAAGATAATTACATCATTTCTTCCTTCCCCTTTTCCCTCCAACCCCCTCATATAAATCTCCTTGCTCTCTTTCGAATTTGTTCTTTTTTTCACTAATTGCTATTATATACATATATATGCATGTAATATATACATGTTATATATACATTTTCTCTACACACACACACACACACACACACACACACACACATATATATATATATATTTGTTTACATGTGAGGACATAGCCTCAGTAAAACAGATTTTATCAGAAAATATGTATGCCATATATATATATATATATATGTAATATATACATATCTATATCATCTATATCTATTTCTATATCTATATCTATATCATCTATGTATTCCTGAATATAACCTGATCAGTATGGGTAATGTTACTTGTGTGCATGTTTTCAGGGCTGGCTACTTGGTATTGGATAACCAGTTGATATAATCTTCCCTAAGGAAGACAGTTTTTTCTACTCTCCTTATTTCTTATTTGCCTATAGTTCTTTGTGTAGTGTTGAGGTCTCTTGGGCCTTTTCCCATCCACTTTGACATGTCTATTGTTGTCTTTGCTCAGCTTGAATTTATGCAATTGTATTGATAAGAGTTTATGGTTGTTGTTTGATATTACTAGGAGACACAGCCCCATAACAAACTCCCTGATCCTCCAGCCCTTACAATCTTTCTGCTCCTCATCTACAATTTTCCCTAAGACTTAGATGCAGGAACCAAAGATTGGAGAAACTCAGGTTAGACATTTGAGAAACAGGTTTGAACTCAGACAAACAGTGGCTTTCTTCAGACATAATATTCTTAATGGCAGTACAAATGGTGCTTAAATTTTACTGCCCATCAAGGTCACTGGAAGGCATATTAATACACAGATTTTTCCCCTTTTCAAGAGTTTCTGATTCATTACAGGTCGAGTGTGGCTCGAAATGTTGCATTTCTGACATTTCTCCAGGCCAACTTAAAATTGCCAACACAGGCACTGCTCTGAGAATCACGGCACTGTACTACATACTACCCTCTGTGTTTTGTGTTTTTTAAACACATAGGAATATTTTTAAATTGTCAGTCTTTTCTGGGGAGAGGACTAGGCCAAAATGAATGATAGGCCTTGAGGAACCTTTCGTGGTTGAAATTATTTTAATGATCTCACATTCTGTTCCCCACAATCAAAAATAAGAAAAACAAAAATATTTTGGAATGCTTTGGAGCAAACACATACTTAATATTTTATGAATTTTTTCTGGCAACTGTATTCAGGCTATTTGTTTACCATTCCTCTATTATTCGTGAAAAAACTTAACTTTCTAAATATTTGATTTAATAAAAATACAATTTTTGACTCTGGAATTCTAGGGCACATAACAATTTGGGTTAGAAGTAGAAGGGGCCTTACCTACTCATCACATGCTCTTGCTTCTTATTGATTCCATGAATTTCCTCTGAAGACCACACAACCCTATGTTCTCCTTTATATTGTGTCCCAGATTAAACCTAAAGGTTTCTCCAGATTCCTGTAAATGACAGTTCAAGATCCAGCACTAACGACCGATGTGCATCAGATCAGAAGCCTGCTGCAGCCACTCTATGGAGTTCCCACGGCTTTCTGTTACTAAAAAGGAGAAAATAAAGGAGAACTCTGCCAGCAGTCCACTAATCATGTGTCTGTGCAACACTGACAGTTAATCTCCTCTTCTTGTTAATATATGCAGGTGCCTAAGGGGCTTAACATTTTCCTACTGGCTTAATAAGAAGAAAAAGATTGAAGCGGAGGGAGAGATGGATAATTGCACAGCTTGCAGCTATGGAAGCGTCGCTTCAAGGAGGAAGCTCAAAGAGAAGGGAAGACCAGGTGGAAATTCCTCATCAGCCATGCCAACAAGTTGTCTACAAAGCAAATCTAGAGCAAGTCATTTTGCATGTGGAAGGGTGAGGCAGGAGGATTTCTGTGAGGTTGAATGTAGTGTTGACTGCATAGTCATCCTGGGCTACAGAATGAGACACTGTTGCAAAAATAATAAAAACAATAAAAATTAGCAAGGCACTTTGGTGACTTCATCAGTATTTGTATGTTTAATTAAAAATCCTTATAAAATTTCTCTCAGTAGCCTTTTGCACTTTATAAGTCAGAAGCCTTCACTGTTCTAATCTCCATGAACACACCATTGAACATATACTGCAAATTTACAAAATGAGCACAAAGAGTCTCTGGCTTTGCAAGATTCATTGTAGTTACCAGTTCAAGAATTCATTAAACCTTATATTGCTCAGGTGTTTTGTGAGCATATGAAGGCATGAAGGTTGTGATACAAAAAGGTTATATGTATGTGTGAATTCTAAATACTACGTGACTTTTGAGGCTTTCATTTTTTTTCTAGTTTAGTTTTGAACTAAGTGGATAGTTATTCTTTATTGTTAAAATGATTTTCCCAACAAAGGAAAGCATTACCTTGAAAATAAGTTTAGCTAAAGAAGAAAATAAGAATTTATATAGCATAGGACAAGTCTTGCACATTAATTGAAATCACTACTTAAAAACTTCACCAGTAACAACATTCTACAGGAACTGTTAGTCAATGCAAAATAGTTCTACAAGAAAGATATGAAGCAAGTCAATACTCAAACAGCAAATTTTTTGCTACTTACCTTCCCAGACTCCCCCAACTTTAGAAAGCTGAGTCTGAATGGTAGACAATAAGAGATAACTAATATGGTAACTCAAATGATAATGCCCATCAGGATTGTGGATAGGGGTTAGCTCTCAGCCACGGCACCAACACCATGCCTGTAAACCCCAATATACTCTTCTATGACTTGCCTTGGTCATTGCACTTTATCACAGCCAAGACAACTAATGTCTATTAAACTGTAAATGAAAGGTTGTGTCATTTAGCAAGAATAAGAGATCCCTCGTGTGATTCTGAGAAAGGCTGCACAGGTCATAACATCTGAGCTAATTAGAAATTAGTTAATTTTCAATGTTGTAAAATATCATCAAGTTGCCCTCTTTACAACATCCATAGCCTCTACCTGTGTTGGTTAAATGCTAAAGAAAACTGCAGAGGCACCAACATGTGTCAGTGTCATGGTGTCATATTAAGAAAAGAAAACTCATCATATCTCTTTGGATAAATTTGGCCAAGATCAAGCACATGTTTGAATTCTCCACTTCTAACCCTGTGTATTATGTCTATTTGTATGTCGTTTGTGGTTACTAGTCTGTCTGTGTCTATGTCTGATGTATCTATGAGTGTAACTGTGTCCATATTGCTGTTGGAGTATCTATGCCTGACTATGTCTAACTATGAATCTGTCTGTCCCTAATCAAGGGATTTTCTCCACATTTATTGAATATCACAGAAAAAAAAATCTCATGGGGAAGGAATGAGGAATTCTCTACAGAAATTTTTAACAGAGTTTTATAAGGGATTAAGTTACTTTACTGACCACAATTGACTAATAATAGCAAATAATACTTTAAACATGCATTATCAGTCTATATCCATTAGACATTTCCAAGTTTGAAGTGGACATTTGCTGTGTAAGTTTGATTTTCAACCTGTAGGCTGTTTTCAGCACATACACACATGTATTACTCTCAGTCAGGGGTATGAAAGAGTACATAATTTAAGAATAAAACTATGTATTAGTTTAACCTATGAAAGCTGATTATTTTGGAAATCCAAGGCATGTAAAGTTGGTTGTTATATGGTTCTCTTAAATGTAGGTTAAACAAATAGGCAGAGGACACAGCAGGATACCAGGCTATCTCAAGTGACTACAAGGTGTATTATTAACTCAGCTGGGAGGTCTAGCAAAATTTCCAGTCTCTTTGAATGTAATTTCAAAAAAATTGCATCACTATATGTATTGTATCACTACCTACTGTTTCTATTGTCTACTTTTTGAGCTACAGTTGAACGTGTAACAGCTTGTCAGCATGAAAATGTAGGAGAGGTAGAGTGGTCCTTCTCCTTCTCCTTTAGTAACAAATGAGGCCAGTAAGAGTAAAAGAAATTTGAGTAATAAATGTGTTAATAGGTTTTTGTTTTTTGTTTTTTTTTCCTTTTATTTTTCAGCACAATACAAATCAGAAAAGCCAGGAAAAGGGACCCTCATTTGAGGAATTCTAATTCATCAGGTGGGCCAGACGTCTGGAGCATTCTTCTTAATGATTGATGTGAGTGGGCTCAGTCCATTGTGGATGGTGCCACTCTTGGGAAGGTGGTCCTGGGATGTATAGAAATGCAAGCTGATAAACCAGTTGGGACAAGTTAGTAAGCAGCATTCCTCCGTTCTGTTTCTCTTCTTCTTTTTCTTCTTCTTCTTCTTCTTCTTCTTCTTCTTCTTCTTCTTCTTCTTCTTCTTCTTCTTCTTCTCTCTCTTCTCCTTCTTTTTTTTGAAAGGTTCTTTTTTTTATTTTATTTTATTTTACAATACAATTCAGTTCTACATATCAGCCACGGATTCCCTTGTTCTCCCCTCTCCTGCCCTTCTCCCCTTCCACCCAGCCCACCCCCTATTCCCACCTCCTCCAGGGCAAAGCCTCCCCCGAGGACTGAGATCAACCTGGTAGACTCAGTCCAGGCAGGTCAAGTCCCCTCCTCCCAGGCCGAGCCAAGCGACCCTGCTTAAGCCCCAGGTTTCAAACAGCCAACTCATGCAATGAGCACAGGACCCAGTCCCACTGCCTGGATGCCTCCCAAACAGATCAAGCCAATCAACTGTCTCACCCATTCAGAGGGCCTGATCTGTTTCTCTTCTTATTTCCAGGTTCCTGCCTTGAGTTCCTGCCTTGCTTTCTTGGTGATAGACTGTAACATGTAAGCCAAATAAACTCTCCCCAATGTTATTTTGGGTCATGGTATTTTATCACAGCAACTAAAAGTAACTAATACAACCCAATCCATTTTATAAAACACTAAGGCATTCAGATGGAAGACTAAAAGATCCATACTTTTGTATCCATTTGAAGAACTACAGGCAGTTGTACTGAAATGTAGTTGGAAAAGGATGTGTGATGCCATAATAACAGAGTCAGTGGGAAAGTCTCACCAGGTCTATCTGCTATATTCTTCTCAGCCCCTCTGTACAGCATTCCCTCAACCTGAGTATGAAGCAAGACTACAAAATGAGGATCTCCAGTTCTGCTAATAGATGAGGCAGATTGGAAATTTTCTTTATTATTACCTCCAAGACAGAAAATTAGGGAAAGTTTATAATACTGTACTTGAACTTCCTGACTTGTTAGGGAGGATGGAATCTGGATTCTATGGCCTGCTTTGGGGAAGACAAGTTATTGTTTCTGTGTTTAGAGGAGGTTGAGATTCATGTGTGTGTATTACTGTGTAAGGGCAAGTATACATTAGGCCAGATATCAAACCTGAGTGTCGTTCCTCAGACGACATTCATCTTGTGGCAGGATCCCTCATTAGCCAAGGAATGAACCAATAGGCTGGACTGGATAGTCTGCAAGCCACAGGGATCATTCTTAAACCACTGCCCCAGTTCTGGGAAAACAACAAGCACACAACCATTATTTCCAGCTTAATAAGTGAGTGGTGGGGGCTGAACTAAGTCCCCTGTTTGTGTGGAAAACACCATACTGCTTGAACTACCTCTTCAGCCACTCTTATTTTCCTTAGAAACTTTCTATTTCATCTATGTTTTGACTGAAAGGTGGTTTTAAAAACTCTTCCAATATATTATCTTTCTTTTTCTCTGTACTTGTTTTTAACTCTTTGTATGCCTGACACTGGTCTGTGTCTTTCTACTTGACTTTGTATTATTCACTTAATTATTTAAGAACTTAGCTAACAGTAGGACAAAATTATTGGGTGTGAATTTTTATTTCAGATATTTCTATCTATATTTTAATTACTCTGTTATGTAACATTTGAAGGTATATTAAATTTCAAAGTATGTATATCAGTTTAAGTAACCTCTCTGTTCTATTTGAAATCTAGGTTTCTTGATACAGGCTACAAGAATATAAAATAGAGATTCAGCTGTATATGATAATGCTATACCTAGAAAGATCAAGAAATTCTTCTGGAGGAGAAGTCAAATATCAGGAAATATTTGACGTTACTTGGCTTTTAATATATCAGCTGTTTCCTGCCATCAATTTCTTGTGCACTCATAACTTCTAGGTCATAACAAAGCCTGTCTCCTACAGTAGGAGACAGGTGGATGTATAAACGCATAGCTTTGTTTCTTGTGCAAATGAAGCTCAGACCCTGTTCCCCTCACAGGCCAAATTCCAGAGCAATTGACTCAGAACAAAAGGATTTTTTTTTTTTTTTTGCATACCAGATGAAGGAAGATTGAAGCAGAAAGCCTACCTTGGAACAGAGTTGAGTGACCAGAGAAGAAAGAACAAGGCAGAGTTTTTTGTGGATGGTAGGGGTTGGGTCAGGTCAGGAGAGTAGAAAAGGAAGGAATGAGCATGGATGGAGGAACTGAGGATGAAGATGAGATGAATAGCAAAAGATCTTAGTTAGAGCCATGAGAGAACAGGAAAAGAAGAGACAAAGAGGAGCTAAATTTAAGAACAGAACTAAAGCTGTGTAGATAAAATTTTGTCTCAGAAAAATAAAGTGAATGGATGAAAGAGCATGGTGTACATAGACTCTTTTCCCTCAGATTACCCCATGCCAGCCATAGTGTCTTCCCTAAGACTCTGGGAGAAATCTTCTTAGGTCAGGTTCCTGGGAAAATTTCCATAGTTTCTTATCGTTAATATGAAGACTATTTAATACAGTTAAGAAAATTTTATGAGGATTAAATGTCATAGAGGTTATAAGGTATTTAAAGATGCTTCAATTTTAAATACAATCTTAAAACGTAAGCATTTATGTGGAAAAAATTTTGTGCAATAGGTAAAAATTAAGTACAGAGATGAACAAATTATACTCTGAGCAGCTAAATATTTGCTTTTTGCTGTGTTATATCCAAAAGAGGATATCAGCCTTGAGTGTATCACTCACCACTTTGTGATAAGATGAATGTCATCAGAGTGATTATACTTTAATGATAATTTATAAATGTTTACTTGTCTGCCATTTTTCTTATAACAATGACTAATCACGCACAATCTACTTTTGATTATATGAATGAGTTTAAGAACAGTGAATTATTGTACATTATTAAAGGCTTGAATTAGTGGAAATTGAAAATTGTCAAAAGATATACCTGTGAATAGGAGAGATTAGAAATGGATTGCTAATGCTTAAAATGTAGAGGAGTCACATACACAAATACACACACACATACATACATACATACACACATACATGCAATACACATATACATAAAGTTACGTACATGTGTACATATATACATGCTAGTGACCATGTCAGAAGAGCAGTAGGCGGCAAACGAAGTTCAAGGAATCAGCCTACCAGGAGGTAACGCCCTGATGGGTAAATCTTAATTAGGATAAGGCCCTGAGACCCCAGACCCCAGAATGTCTTTTGCTTCTTCTGTGCCTTTACATGTTTGCTGCTGCTGTCTTTCTCTGATATCTGGCGTGGTGTGAATGCATGTGGGGTGATCTCTACTGCCTGTAATATAGTGTGTTTATTTCATGGAAACATCCCAATGTACTGGGCATTTTTACCTGTGCATTATTATAAAGATGATTCCTCCCTAAGCTGTACCATCTAATTGATAAGAATAATGTTAGCTTATATAGAGTTTTAATGAATAAAAGTAAATGCAAGGAAATGTTACACAGCTAGATCCTATGAGTTTCTCTTAAGGAGCTGCATAGATGGTAGCTCAAGTTAATGATTAAGAGAAAGGAGCCAGGCTGGCTCAAATTCCTTTAATCTTAATGCTGAAAGACACAGTCACAGGTTTCACTGTGCATCATTAGATTAATCAAAGCCTTATAAATCAGATATTTTGATAATAGCCTTAAGATGAAAAACCCCAGAAAACAATAAGTTCACAAGGACGCATACCTGAGGTAAAAAATACAAAACTGTCAGTCCAGAGTCCATGAGCTCCCACTAGCTTGGGTCAGCTGTCTCCATGATTTTTCCCATCATGATTCTGCCCCCCACCCCCACCCCTTGCTCTTATAATTCTTCTTCCCTCTCTTCAACTGAACTCCAGGATCTTGGCCAAATGCTTGGCTGTGGGTCTCTTTATCTGCTTCCATCAGTCCCTGGATGTAGTTTCGATGATGACAATTAGTGTAGACATCAATCTGAGTGCAGGGGAAGACTAGTTCAAGTACTCTCTCTACCATTGCTATGAGTCTTAACTGAGGACAATCTTGTGAGTTCCTGGGGTTTTCCCTAGCTGCAGATTTCTCCCCATCCCCTTAATGGTACACTCTGTCAAGATATCTCTTTCATTGCTCTCCCTCCCCATCTCTCCCCTAACTCAGCCATCTCCGGCCTTCATGATTCTGCATGAGACTGAACTAGGCCCTTTGAATGTGGGTGAAAGCTGCATGTCTTAATGTGTTTCTGGGTCCCCTGGCAATGGAACCAGGACCTATTCTGGGTACATTAACTGGATTTTTAGAGCCCATTCCCTATGGTGTGATTCCTTACTCAGCCTTGATGTAGTTAGGAGGGCCTAGATCTGACCCCAACTTGGTATGCCAGTCTGTGTTGACTACCCAAGGGAGGGAGGCCTTTCCCTCTATGAGGAGGGAATGGGTGGAATGGGGGTAGGTGGGTAGGGGTGCCAGAGA
Organism: Peromyscus eremicus; assembly: GCF_949786415.1. NCBI lineage: Eukaryota > Metazoa > Chordata > Mammalia > Rodentia > Cricetidae > Peromyscus > Peromyscus eremicus. The sequence continues at coordinate 34,201,183 of NC_081419.1, forward strand.
AAGGGAGGGAGGGGGAACAGGGGTTGGTATGTAAAAGGAAAGAAATGTTTTTAAGTAAAAATATATTAAAAAAGCTAGTTGAGATAAACCTAAGCTACTTTCATAATTAATAAAAAAATTTAGTCTTAAAATCTTAAAAAAAAAAAAAAACAACAACCAACCAACCAACCAAACAAACAAACAAACAAAAAAGAGCCCAACTGTTACTCATTGACATATTTTCTTGCTAGGGTTGGTTGATGATCAAAGGTGATGATTAATTCCATGTATCCATTCCTGCCCTCAATCTCCTGATATAAAAAAAAAAAAAAACATTTTTCAATGGATATGCACCCTAAAGATGAAAGTACAGCTGACTGGTTTTTTTTAATGTATAAAAGTTTGTTTGTGATTCCTTAAAGATTCCTCATAAGATCAACTTTCAAGATAAATAGTAAAATGATTGTTTCTTTCTTTGTAACCACAGTATGAAACCTGCCGACAAAAGAGCTGGCTGTGAAAAAATACACTATACTCTGTAGGAATTTGGCAGAATCACTCTATGGAGTAGATATTAGAGTGAACAGCTGTTTTTAAGAAGTACTTTGACCTTGAAGAATCCTCGTGGAAAACAATGGTTGTTCCTGTTATCTGTAGAATTGTTTTGCTGGAGAGGCTTTGCAGCCATCTTATGACTTTGGTCACAGGATGCCTCAGGCACACCCGAGGCTCTTGCATTATTATGTATTTTACAGGATACATAATAAAGGACTAGAGTCACGGAGGCCCGTGATGCTCTCCTTCAGTATGATATGTAAATTAAGATTAGGGACCTTGGCATGAGGTGTTATGCCCAGGTCACAAGACCCCCAAGCAAGACCACCACAGAGCCATTATCCTATGCAAGCACACAGAGGTTTTTATTAAAAAAAAACAAGCAAGCTTGGTCCGCAGTCCAGCATCCCACACAGAGGGTGGAGGAGAACGGCGGCTCTGAACACTCACTATAAGGAGTTTGTATAGGGAAAGTTTACATGCAGCTTGGGATTGGACGAGGGGGCTGGAGGAGAGGTAAGCATAAGGTTAGTAATTGCTAACAGGATTCAGGGTATCTACAGAGACATACATTTTTTTATTCCCTATGTCCTGCTTTTGTTGACACATTCAGATTTATTGTTGCAGTCTTACTCTCCTCGAAGGTCAACTTCTGGTCAGTTGAGTCTCCTCACATCTTGTTTTGTCAAGTCCAGGATACATAGATTTATTGTCCCAGCCTTAATTTCAACTTCTGATCACTTCTAAAACTGCTGGTCAGCAAATACCTTTGGAGGAGAGGAGGGGGAAGCATCTCTTAAGATGGCTACTGATTTTTCCCTTTCAGAGGAAATCCTTTGTGTAACAATCAATAAACATGCCTTTGTATAGCAGTTCAGGGTCCAGTCCAGTCCATCAGAAGAGACTGGACCTTTCTACTGTCACTTAGGCCTTAAAATTTCATCTTGGAGTGCCTTTTTTCTTCAGCCAACAATGGAAGAACACAGAAAGAATGTGGAAGAATAAAGAAAGAAAGAAATCATCAAGAGAGAATGTGAGTGCCTTTTTCCCTAACCCCCTCTGTTAAAAAAGTCAAGTATGCACTGATGCTGTGGATTCCTTCTGAGCCCTGTGCTCCCTGAAGCTGGCCCCATAGGCAGCGATGCGTACATAAGTACATACATCTATACACATATGTATAGATACACAAACACAGACAGACAGACAGACAGACATACACACCTCTGAACTTGCCACCCCTGTTCCATTTAGTCTCTAGTAAGTGAAACTTCAGTTTAAATGTTATTCTTGGTAACAAAGATCCATGAGAGAGTGACTTCTAAGTCACAACTAGCTGAAGAGGACCAAATGATTTTGACTACTGTTAAAGTATATTCATTTTTTGAATAAAAATGTATTTACAAATATGGAAATGTGAATATAAACTAAGGTTAGTATAAAGTTTTTTTTATTGTTGTTTGGTTAGTTTGTCTTTTGTTTTGTTTTGTTCTTCAAGACAGGGTTTCCCTATACAGTCCTGGCTTCTCTTGAACTCACGATGTAAAACAAGCTGTTTTTGAACTCACAGTAATCTGTCTGCTTTTCAAGAGCTGAGATTAAAGGTGTGTGCCACCATGCCAGGCCATTAACATAAAGTTTTATATTTAGATATAATAAAATGAGCACATGATCTATATTGTAGGATCAGGGCTGGCAGTGTTAAGCTGTGGAAGAACATGGCAAAAGTGTGGAGATGCCTGAATCATGATGGAGCAACAGCAGATGTAAGTAGAACATAGTGAGATGAATCTACAGTATTTGCTGAAGGAATGGTAGGAAATCAGACAGTCCACCAGAGCCTGGTGATAATATATATGTGTGTGTGTGTGTGTGTGTGTGTGTGTGTGTGTGTGTGTGTGTGTGAGTGTATTCCATTAAATATACATATATTACATATATATGTGGTATACATATATATTCTATTAAACATATTTATTACACACATATGTTTTATATATATACATATATATATATATATATATTTCCATTAAAGTATTTCCTTTCTAATCTGAATTAAAGGAGGCAAGTCAGTGATTTCTATGAACTAAAATAATGAAACTCATAAGGGCTCCTGGACTTTTAAAATTGAAACCTTTGTAAAAGAAATAATTCCTTGAACTAGGTAGCAGACTAAAATAACAATAAAAACTATTTACTACTACACTGTGAACACATATGACAGAGGAGTGCCATGCTTTACATGGCAAACCATTTTTTGTTTGAGACGTTCCAGCTGTGAATACGTTTCTATTACATACTTTTACTTTGAGGTCTTTGAAATAACTCATAACTACTTGGTCAACTGAAAGTTGTCATAACCACAAATTGCCATACACTGTACATGCTGTGAAATTATTTCATGGAACATTAATTCTATTAAGTTTTCAGTGTGTTTGAACTAAAGGCAGAATATGCTGATTATAATCTACTTCATCAAACATTAAAATTTATTTCAGAAAGATAATCCTAAAGAGGAGTCCTCAAACAGTATGAGAAACCAAAATAATAGCGCCCCTTGAAGGTTTGTGCCTAGTCTTACTGCGTCTTGTTATGTCGTGTTCAAGTGATATCACTGGGAGGCCTGCTCTTTTCTGAAGGGAAATGAAGGAGCTGTGGATCTGAGGGGAAGAAAAGATGGGGTGAGGTGAGGAGGGGAGGAAGGTGAGGCTGTGGTCAGAATGCGTTATACGAGAGAAGACTAAATTTTTAAAAATGTTAATAAAAATAAAAAATAGAAAACTATCACTGGTATTTTCCATATTAAAATGCTTTTTAGTTTAGAAGATAGCATTCAATGTTTGCCTCAAGGACTGGACTACAAAAACAGACTCAGCTGAGTTAGGTTTAACTGAAAGGAAAAAGCTGTGACTGGTACCACATCATTGATGTCTGATCTCAGAGTAGAACAGTGACTGACAATGGTCTGTGAGTGCTAGATTCATGGGGATACACGTTCTTCTTGTGCAGTCTGGCTATAAAGTAAGAGGTCCTCCTTTCCTGGAAGAAGAATGTATCATCGTCACTAAGATACATTTTGATGTTTCTTGATACAACCTTCATTCTACACAGTATTGTTCTACATTTGCAATGGTGAGGAATATTGAGTACTAGTTTATTTCTGGAGATGTCTCACATCTTCTCTTATAGTTTCACTATGTGTATGTAATCCACTTATGCCATAAAAGGAACGAGTTTTAGACTTGTCATCTATCTTACGTTTCCTTTTTTTCACTATTTTCTCCATTGAAGCTCATTCCTAATTTCATTCTATTTTGTTTACCACTGTTTTCTGTTTCAACTTCTTAGCTACTGGAATAAATGCTTCATTAAATTATTTATTTATTTATTGGTTTTTTGAGACAGGATTTCTCTGTGTTGCTTTGCGCCTTTCCTGGAACTCGCTTTGTAGACCAGGCTGGCCTCGAACTCACAGAGATCCGCCTGGCTCTGCCTCCCCAGTACTGGGATTAAAGGCGTGTGCCACCACTGCCTGGCGAATGCTTCATTAAATTAAAAATCTTTATTTTTTTAATATATAGTTATATATTTCTTACCAAATTATCTTTATCTCATTCCCTTCTCTTTGGTTCTATGTTTTTAATCTCCACTATCATTCACTTGTTTGTAACCATGCTTTATAACTAAAAATATGGATCTTTTGTATTTTTTTCTTGTTTTCTACCTTAACTTCAATGTGTTGAGAGAATATTTAATTACTAATATAACATATACATTTATGTGTAGATATGTGTTTATTTTACAGAAGACTTACAGTTTTGTTTATAACATTATATAGCCATATATATATATATATATATATATATATATTACATTATATAGCTACAACTTTGTAAGGCATATAAAGTCTAAGCATTTCTATATAGGATATACATATACTTAGGTAATAATCTTTTGTGTTATATATCTATTTTGTTAGTTCCACATAAGTCTAATGCTATTATATATTCTGGATTAACTGAACATGTTCTTTTTTTTTTTTTTTTTTTTGCAGTACAATTCAGTTCTACTTATCAGCCACGGATTCCCTTGTTCTCCCCCCTCCCGTCCCCCCTCACCTTTCCCCCAGTCCACCCCCCATTCCCCATTCCCACCTCCTCCAGGGCAAAGCCTCCCCCGAGGACTGAGATCAACCTGGTAGACTCAGTCCAGGCAGGTCCAGTCCCCTCCTCCCAGGCCGAGCCAAGCGACCCTGCATAGGCCCCAGGTTTCAAACAGCCAACTCATGCAATGAGCACAGGACCCGGTCCCACTGCCTGGATGCCTCCCAACAGATCAGGCCAATCAACTGTCTCACCCACTCAGAGGGCCTGATCCAGTTGGGGACCCCTCAGCTATTGGTTCATAGTTCATGTGTTTCCATTCATTTGGCTATTTGTCCCTGTGCTTTATCCAACATTGGTCTCAACAATTCTCACTCATATAAACCCTCCTCTTTCTTGCTAATTGGACTCCCAGAGCTCCACCCGGGGCCTAGCCACGGATCTCTGCATCCAGATCCCTCATTCATTGGATGGGGTTTCTAGCACGACAATTAGGGTGTTTGGCCATCCCATCACCAGAGTAGGTCAGTTTGGGCTGGCTCTCGACCATTGCTAGCAGTCTGTTGTGGGGGTATCTTTGTGGTTTTCTGTGGCCCTCTCTAGCACTTTGCTTCTTCCTGTTCTCATGTGGTCTTCATTTACCATGGTCTCCTATTCCTTGTTCTCCCTCTCTGTTGTTGATCCAGCTGGGATCTCCCGCTCCCCCAAGCTCTCTTTCCCTAGCCCCTCACCCTTCATTACCCCCACTCATGTCCAGGCTGTTCATGTAGATCTCTTCCATTTCTCCGTCATTGGGCTATCCCCGTGTCCCTTCAACTGAAGAATGGATAAACAAAATGTGGTACATATACCCAATGGAATACTACTCAGAAGAGAAAAACAATGACATCATGAAGTTTGCAAGCAAATGGATGGATCTAGAAAATTCATCCTGAGTGAGGTAACCCAGACTCAGAAAGACAAACATGGTATGTACTCATTCATAGGAGGATACTAGATGTGGAACAAGGATGACTGGACTGCTACTCACATCACCAGGGAGGCTACCTGGAAAATTGAACATGTTCTCTTAATAATTAAATACATTTCAAATTTCTGGTAGAACTATAATAAAAGTTGTATAAGTAAAAATCTGAACATTTTTACTTTACTAATGTAATCATAAAAACATTCATTTTGATGGCATATAAATTTTCTACTTCTATTTTATGTTTCTTCACATTAAACATCTCCCTAAATAATTTTTAGTATATTTATCATAGATAACATGCAGCTATGGTATAATTTAAATGTACCTATTATATTATTTAGAGTATTTATGAATATTTATTTTGCTAAATTAAGGGAAACATGTAATTTCTAATATATTTAAATAATATATTCCAATATCTATTTTTCCTCTTGACTATTAAGATTTCTCTTGTTTGAAGAAAGTGTTGCTATTACTACTTCATAGCATATATTAACCTCATTGGCACATTTTTCTTTGATATATATGTTAATATTTACAAGGTTTAGGGTGTGGCTATTCATTGGGCTTTCTTGTATTATTTCTCTTTGTCATACTTTCTTATTTGCCATAGATAGATGATAGATATCAATGTCCCAATGAATAAAAGTGAGAATCATTCTTCAAGAAGGTGTTACTTTTTTCACTTTCATTTACATATGATTATGAATATTAGTTTACTAGTTATATATTCATGTCAGCTAACTTATATATTCCATTAAATATATATATATATATATAACATATATTATATAGACTTTTATTACTGAACATTTATATGTAAATTTGGCAAAGTTTAATATACTTATAGTTGTATATTAGATGATAGGATTTGGAAGTTATCTTTAAATTCCTAAACAACTTCATCTACCTTTAAAATGTTTTCATTTTTAGTAGGCTACACTTGGGTAGGTCATGATCATTTCACATGTGCATGATGTGTTTCAGAAACATTATTTAACATCCAACTGCAGTGACCTATGCACACACTGATGCAGGTTAAAATGCATCAGTCCCTGCTGATGAACTTACATCATCATCTTTTCTATTATCTGACTTTCTGGGCTTGACTTTCTTCCTGGGATTAGTCATTCCCTCTTTTTTTTTTTTTTTTAACATGGTGCTGGTGAGTATAAAAGGATCCATGGGCTCCCAGTATAGATGCAAACAAGGAAAGGCTGCTTTCTAAATAGGTGATGCCGACATATTGTCTAGACTATAAATGCAAACTTGGCAGCTTCACTGCCTGTGCTAAACTTGTCTAGGGATACCAGGGACTTAAAACGTATCTCAATGACTTATTTTATATATTGATTCAGGATCCTGAGATACAGAGATTAAAGTGGAAGTTACTGTGCATGAAAAGAATTTACTACATATGATCTCAGGCAGAACCTCTTAGCACCTGGAAAGAGTGTGAGAAATGGTGACCAAATTACAAGTGTCTGGTGAGTTTGGCTTCAGTGGAACATCTGAAGAAATTCTGGTCCATATGTTTCAATGGATATTCTTACTGAATTGCAGGCAGCATGGTGGATGTTTTGTAACCTACCCAGCCTATAATTGAATGTATGCTTGGTGTGATAATGTTAAGGGATCTCCAGGGAAGTGTCTCCATTTGTTCACAGGTGGTCTGAGATGTCATTAGAGAAGCTACAAGTCAACCTTTAGGAACATGAGTGCTACTAAGGGAGGGCACACTGATCAAAGACAAAGATACCAAGGGAGGACACACTGAATAAGTACAAAGATGTTGTGGATGACCCATTGACAAGGACAAATATGCTGAGGGATGGCATAATAAACCGGAGACAAAGATGGTAAAGGAAGATACATTGAACAAAGGCAAACATCCTCAGTCATATCCACCAATATCATTTCATAGTTTTTACACCTATGCAAGCTGTCTTCTCCGTGAGTCAGTCAAAGCCTCTATCAAACACCTATTTTGCTGTTAGTCACTATTACTTATAGTTCATAGTGACTTTCTTTCTTTATAATAAAATGATAAGAAATCCACAAATCTGGCTGCATCCACAGGCTTGGAAGGATGATTTTGACTCTGTGAATGAACCCAAAATTAAAAAAGAGGATCATAATTTAAAAAAAAATGTGCTAAATGTAAAGTTCTAATAACATATTGATAAAATTAGATCACCAAATAGACTGGCCAGCTTTAAAACAACAACAACAACAAAACAAACAAACAAACAAAACCTGTTTTCCTGCTGGGAATAGTGGTACATTCTTTTAATCCCAGCATTGAAGAGACCAAGGCAGGCAGATCTCTGTGAGTTTGAGGCCAGCCTGGTCTACATAGTGAGTTTCAGGCCAGCCATGATTTCATAGTGAGACGCTGTCTCATAAACATTATCATCATCAAGAGCAACGAACAGTGATTTTCCTATTCTTTCTTTCTAAGACTCACCTCATTTCAGATTACCTCTTCTGGAAGTTATGTACCCAATAGATTGTCTATCAAGGTGACACATGTGACTTCCAGACTCAGTTTATGAAAATCTCCCATCTGATTTACAGAATCTTTCTCTGGGGATTGACGGGTTGTTGGTGTCCATGGTGACCTCCAGTGAGACATATTTAAGTTGGCACCTCCTGCAATACTATGAGTTCCTGAATTACTTGACAGATTGTGTCCCTTCCCTAGCCCCAAATTAGATCTTAAAAGCACAAGAAATCAACATAAGTAATATGAATCTATGAAGATGTGTGGGATATGATGACTATAGTAGCTATGATACTATTATTTTATTTTTACAGATACAAAATACATACACCTTCAGGAACACTTGGTTACTAAGATTTATTAAAGCATTGTGAAATGTGTGCACTTAAGTAGCAGGTAAATATATGCCATAAAAGCTAAGATTAAAATATTTTTTCTGTCTGTCCTTATTAGAAATATATATCAAGTGTGTGTGTGTGTGTGTGTGTGTGTGTGTGTGTGTGTGTGTGTGTGTGGTGTTTGTATTTATGCATGTGTAATGCAGGTGCATGTATAAGCATGTGTACATGTGTACGGAAGCCAAAGGTTAGTGTTAATAATCTCCCTTGATTACTCCCTACTTTAACTTTACAGTCTCTCACTGATCCCAAAGTTCACTTATTGGGTACACTGGGTGGCCAGCAAGCTCCTCTTTCCCTCCCCTTGCACTGCCCGAGCCAGGGTCACAGATGTGCACCACCTTGCCTGGCTTTTACACCAGTGCAGGGGTACTGAACTCAGGATCTCGTGCTTTTGTAGCGGCCATTTTTTCTACTCAGCTATGTCTCTAGCTCAGATTTTCAATTACAGTAAAACCTGAATTGAAATTTCCCCTAGCTTTGCGTTTTCTGCCCAATGGTTAAAATAAGTACTGAAGATGAAGAAAAGAAGAAGTAATTTTAGAATATGTTGAACAGAGATGTCTTAATGTTGACTGACATTCTCAGGAATGATTGCTGTGTTTCATAAGCCAATCTATGTTTGGTTCCCTTGCCTGTTACAACAGCAGATGATTTGGAGCCTCAGACAGTCCCTGATCATTCATTTCTCTGCTCTCAGCTTCTATATTGAAGCTGCAAACTAGCTCCTTGGAGAAAATCAGAAAAATACCCACTTTGTCAGCTACAAATTTGATTATAGTGAACTCTCCAGGCACTTTGCTTTAACCTTTTACTTGCATGATTAAAGGCAAGAAAGTCAGCTTGGATGTAATATTTTATATGTTTAATATTCTTCCAACTGAAATTATTCTCTAGAAGGTAGACTCTCCAGAAATATAATTTCAAACCAGGAAAGTTCACAGGTAATTCAATAGCATTCATTACCACAGTACCAGAATTTTCCACATAAATTTTCATCATAGAGCAGGGCATGAGATGTATTTCAGGTCAGTTTTGAGAAAGAGAAGATCAAAATGAACACCTCTATTTCGTTTCTTTTTCTTGCTATCATAGGAATAAAATGTGTGCTTGTGCCTGAAGGTGGAAATTGTTGAGTCCCGATGTCACGAAGAATGGGACAGCAGCAAAAGTTCTTGATCAACCTTAATAAAACTATAAAATCCTGCCATTTGTCACCACCTAAATGTTGCTGGAAATCCAGTTAAAAGAGAAGACAGGCATGAGGGGAAAGTGTCCCAGCATCTCACCTACATAGAGTACCTGGAAAAGCTAATCTCATAGAAGTTAAGCGTAGATGGGAGGTTACAGAACAAGAGGGTTAGGGTGAGGCCAGGGAAATGGTACTGAGTGATTATAGTACAGTCAGAGAGAAGCAATATGCTGGTGCTAATCCCCAGGAGGATGATCATTGATAATAGTGGACTGTACATTTCAAAATGCTTGAGAAAAGCAAAGCAATTGTGAGTTTTCACTAGAAAAAAAATTAAAGTGTTTTAACATGACACATGATGATTTACATATTTGAAACATGTTATTCCATTTATATAAATATGTCTTATGTTTTTAATGCATCATTAAAAATCTTAAGAATTCATTCTACTATAGAATTATAGGGAGCATCAGTTCTTTAAAAAGTACAGAAGATAGTTTGAACTTGTCCATGATATTTTTTTTTTCTGAGACATTTTCTTTCAATGTGGTCATTCTTAGGTGTCCTGGTTTTTGTTTTTGTGTTATTTTTAGTAAAAACATGAATTTAATATTAAAAAAGTGCAAAGCCATCACCTGAGTCATTGTGTCTTGAAATTGAATATTATTTGGGGAGTAAATAACATAATAATCCCTTCCTTCCTTTCTAGGTTATTGTCTCTGTAGTAACATAATTATGCCCATAATTATTGCTTCTTAGATATTATGTATGGTGTGCTGGAAAGCAAATGAACGTTTTATTTTGAAAGGGCAAAGCTTTTATAAGCAACCACTAATTTTATTTTTTTCTGATGTGGAGCATTGAAGTCATAGCCTCAAACATGTTATGCAAATAGCCTACCACTGATTTTTACCTAGCTCTGAAGATTCAATAAGCATCAATTTAGTTCAAGACATTGTAGAAGAACACTTACATTCTAAGTATGTCTAACTTCATTTCTGATATTTTAATATGAATGAGGTGATTTAGATTATTCTTTTCAAAGGCCATTATCATAATTCTTCCTCCAGTGGTACAATTCCAAAATTTTACATTATTGAGAATTTTTTAGTTTGTAAAGTAATGACTGGCTGTATTGCTCTACCATGAACTGTGTGAGATTATTCTAAATGTTTCCTCAAGAACTGGATGTAATCATGCACTAATTAGCATGTCCTTTTTAAGCAAAATTATTTAAGATGTATAAAATAAGTCAAAGATCTGCCTATAATTATTTTTATTTCATTGGCGATAGGGGTCAGAGTATACTATTGTTAATTTATGCTTTAAATTCTTTCAAGATCATCAACGTTAGTAAATTATTAAACTGAGAATGCAAACTTTTCATTGTCATTCAAATCTAAGTCGCAATTTTCCCCTGAAATAAAGTGACAAAGATTTCAATAATGGGAGATATTAGTCAATTATCTATTGGTTATAAAATCATCATTCCAAAGGCAGCTATGATATGTGGTATATTTTAGATACTAAAAACAAATTAGATTGTAAAAATCTTGATCTTTTGAAGGAATTCTGTGAAGACTCATTTGTGCTCCTATAACTGTACAATTATTTAGATAAAGTTCAGATTTTGGGAATGTAAAGAATACTTAGACATTGGGAGAAGAAGGATAAATTCACACACATTTAGTTCATGGTGCTTGCTGTTCTTTGGAGTGCTTTGTTAATCCTACTGGGTGGGAATAAGACCACTACCACAATTGTTGAGCCAAATTCGAAGCAATCTTTGTTAAATACTGGCCAGGATGATGGACACTGGCTAGGTCCATACACGGGATTCCCAGAAAACAGCTGTGAATTATGTTAGTCTGGTGCTGATAAAAGCAAGACCCACAGGGCTACATACTTTCTGCTTTTGTCCAAACAGGGCCAAGCATACACTCTCACATACTTCCTGCCTAAGTGTGATTAAGCACATCTTGTGCAGTTGGAGCAACCAACCTTGTTTACACAAGTGAAAATACCTATACTCAGGATGTTATCTTACATGAACAACAGTCCCCAGCATTTCAGGAAGTTGTCTGTCCTTGGGCAAATGGGGTTTACAGGTTTATCTTTCCTTGGGCAAGTGGAGATGACAGGTTAGAGGCATTTTTATTTTTATAACTCTCTTAAGCACAGTAAATAAAACTTAAGACACTACTTTGGCCCTTACAGTTATGTCATGTATAATATTTTATTGTATATTCATGATAGTCCTGTGAATTAAAAATTAAATCTCCTTTAGTATGAGATGCTGTCTTCATGAGTTACTGTTAAATACAGGGAAAATCAGTTGTAATTGGTTGCTTTAGTTTCTATCCTGCCTGCCTCTTAACTTGGTGGCTTCTAAGCTTAGCTCAGCTGTATTTGATGGCACACATATATAACTCCAGCATTTGGGAACTGACAAGGAAAATTATAGAAGCTAGCCTGAGCTACATACACAATGAGACACTATCAAACAATGAAGAATTAACTCTAAATCTTACTTATTTGTCAGCGTTGTTTACCGGGCATGAGAGACACAAAGTACAACAGAACCCACTAAGAGAGTTTTTATTAGGGAAGAGAAAGTATAATCCTGAGTAAGCCTTCCAGAGGGGAAATGTGCAGAGAGAGAGGGAGAGCGGGTGGAGTCTGCTCACAGCATGCACATATGGGCTTACATGCCTATGCCATGCATGCACATAGATTACATAGACTGTAAGGGCCTGGAGTGACTAAGCATTTTGCCTGACTGCTGACAGTGCTTGCGTGGTCGTGCAACTCCAGAATAAAAACAAACTCTATACCATTCTGCAAGAAAATCTCACTTCCCTGGGTCATCCTTGATCGATTTGCTATTGAACTTTGCTTGTCTTATGAAAGCAGTAAAATCAGAGATGTAAAAATTATCAGTCAAAAACTATAGGAATACTGACAAGTCAAGGCTCATGGCCCCTTGTGAAGATATCTGACAGCAGGAATGCTCACGATCTTTTAACCACAACAAAACAATCTTTAGGTTGAGATACCCAGGTAGTTGCCTATACTTAACCAAGACATTTACCATAGTGATTAACATTTCAAAAGATCTGCTTGCTTACTAATGGTATATGCAAACCTTGAGGTCTTCCAGTTGGCAGGCTTAGCTCCTGCTTGCCTCAAGTCAATGCTTTACAAACCAAGAGAATTACCCATGGTGAATGCTGCCTTAGCCCACTCATACATCCTCTTGTGAGTATTAAGTGAGGGCCTAGGGAAGGCTGTCATTTCACCAGCCCTATGATATAGAATCTGTTTTGTACCTTACTGTGTTATTTGTGTTGTTTAGAGTTATTGTTAGCTCACAAATAGTTTCATTGACTCTAGTACCACAGGCATGGGCTGAGGCAGCAAGGACATTGAGAAGCAAAGGTCAGTATTGTCATGTATGTGAAAGACACAGCGAAAGCTTTCCATTATATTATTTGTTCAAATCAATTAACATCTCCCTTCACACTATCAATGGAAAAATTGCAAAGTAAATACAGGACATAAAAAAGACTTATTCTACTATGCTTCTGTAAAGAAACCTGTAAACAAAAGGACAAGATTTAGCTTTTTGTGGAAGTACTACAGTCATAGGCATGAAAACAGTGGGGAAAGGGGAAAGAGACATATGTCAAAGTATGCTTGCAGTCTTCTCTATCAAAAGAAAAAACAAATAGCTAAAATACAGGAAAGAAAACTCTCCTTTTAGTGAAATCAAAATTATTGGTTAGAATAGAAAAGAGTCTCCATGTACCCTACTGAAAACTTTGTGTACTCTATGGCTATTTATATTTCAGCTATCAGAATGGGTTCAGGCTTTCAAATGAAATCTAAGGCAATGTATTAATATTGTATTTATTTGTATTCATTTATCTATTCTCAAAAATTTGGAGCTGTAACTCAACATCAGTCTTGCTTCCTGCCTTTTTATAAATATCCATAGTATGTGTAACTAGCTAGGTCTGCTTTAAAGTCATTTCTTTAGCTTCTTTAGCAGACTAATTGTCTCCTTCAATCTGAAGTCTGTTCACAAAGATTTTAAATTAAGCCCTAGAAACTTAAACCTGTTATATAGTTATTAGCAAAAAGATTTGGTACTGGAATATATCAAGAACTTAATAAAGAGCAAATACTTCACCAAAATACAATATAATAAAGTTGGTATTGCAAATAGCAAACACCAAAAAAGATCTATTTCTCTGTGTAGGAACCAATACAGCATATGTTAGTAGGTATGAATGGTGACTGGAGACTTTTACAAAAGTAACATGACTTCTTTGTCTGTACATGTCTCCATTATGATATTTCCCTGAAGATCTGATATTTAGCTATGCTGGCTTGAGCTAAAATGCATTGTATATGTACTGTTTCCTTTGTGAGTTTAAGCGGATTGAAATTTTAACATTTAGTAGGCTATAGCATTTCAGATATTACTATGCCACAGGAAAGAGATTTCTTTCTTAACCAATTGCCCCTTAAGAAATAGAAGGAGAAAGTAAAGAAATAGCCTTGGGGGATATTTGTCCTAAGGCCCCACAAATAACAGTAGCAGCAACAACAATTAGAAAACAGAACCCCAATTTAGGAAAATGTGTTTTAGATGTTAATAAGCTTTCAGATTTTGTTAGAAAATTCTCCTGAATATATGAAGCTATTATAATAATTCTCTGGTGAATGCTAAAGGCTCTTGTTTACTCAACTATTCTCTTACGTTCTCATTTATTGATTCATTTATTTATTTGTTAATAAATGTGCATTAAGCACTAATCCCTGGAATCAGATATAAAAAATAAACACAGACTCATGGCAATAAATCATTTCAAATTGCTGGTATCTAAACTGGTGGGAATCACATCTGATCAAATCATAGAGAACTAGCTTTCCAAAACTGCCAGTATCTATGAATTGCTTCTCATTAAGTATTGATTTATATACATACATTTTCAGGCATTAAAATCTAAATTTTTGTTAGACACTCACTTCTAACATACTGTGATAGTTTCAACATTGAGTGTGCCCCAAAGGTCCTAAGTTAAAGGTGTGTTTTCCAAGATGATGCTATCCATAGTGGTTAAGTGAAGCCTGATAGAAGGAGGACTTTAAGGGTATGCTGTTGACGGGGATTATGGCACCCTGTCTCTATACCTTCTTCTCGTGTGCTTCTTAAATATTTGATGGGTGGTTACTGGTGTTTGTGCTGACTAGCCATAGGCCAAAAACAACAGGACCCACCAATTGTTGATTAGATCCTCTAAACTATGAAACAATAAATGTTTTTCCTTATAAAATGATATAAAGATCTTAGATACTCCATGATAATAATGAAACACCAACTCTATTTATACAATCAAAATGAGTGCCACATGGTATCACTTACGCCCATGACGCAAGTGAAGATTTGCACCATTGTATATAATAAAGTGCACTGGATATTTGTTCCCCTGCAATATTGTCATAAACATCTTAACACTCATGAAAACTGGATGGTACTATTTTCAAAAGACAGTATATATGTGACTCCAAAGTCTCTCTCTCTCTCTCTCTCTCTCTCTCTCTCTCTCTCTCTCTCACACACACACACACACACACACACACACACACACACACACACATTATAGTATGAGAGCATTCTGTTATTATTCATGCTGATGTATTGATTATACTTCACAATTTCCCTGAACTCTTGTCTTATTTCCCAGTATAATCAACTCATTCATATTCAAATGTGTAGATGTGAGGTCTACATTTCCCAAATTCTCCTAAGTGCCCAACAAACATAAGGAATTAGCTTTATTAAAGACCTTATTGCCATGTCACTTCCTCACATCAAAAATTCAAAAAAAAAAAAAACAAAACAAAACACCTGCTTGCAGTGACTCTTCCAGGGTAATCACAGGAAGGGAGAGGCTATAATATGTAAGATTCTTCCTTTATTTCCTAAGCCATCAATATATGTAAAGGGCCATTTTGATACCTTATTGGCACGGCACTGAAAAATTCTATAGTTGTTTTGATCAACATTTTTTTACTCTTTGCAATATATTTTGTTTAAAATTAGAAAAATTTTAAATTTCTATTGTTCTTAGCTATATCATTAGTACCACTTATTTTCTAAACTGTACAGTTTTTCCCATTATTTTATTCTTTCAGCTATTGCCACAAAATTATTTCATCTAATAGGTACCAGGTAAATCTATTTTACTTTATAAGAGTTAATGAAACACAATTTTGGAAACTTTTTTTTGTCTTCATTTTTTTTACCTCCTTTTATCTACCTCTAGAATGTTAGTTAAAATTCTCTACAACTTTTCTTTTAATTTTTGATTTATGACAAATGTATCACCCCATCTTTTATAATGAATTGCATCATGTGTTCCATTTATGAGTAGTGATATCAAGTATCCTTGCTAGATTGACTAACTCTTGCTGTTACCCACAACTGCTCATACAGCCACAAACATTCAATCTTGTATCCATGAGCAGTATGATATCCAAAGAAGCACTTGGTATGTGCACTAACTGAAAGCAGGGAACCTAGATTGAGAAAATGCTTTCATAAGATCTGGCTATAATGCATTTTCTTTTCTTTTTTTATTTTATAATTTAATTTAATTTTACATATCAGCCATGGATTCCCTTGTTCTCCCCCACCACCCCCCCCCCACCCCCACCCCCCCCACCCCCCCCACCCCACCCCCGCCTTAGTGATTGATGGGGGATTGGCCCAGCCCATTGTGGGTGTTTTCATCCCTATGCTGGTGGTTCTGGGTACCATAAGAAAGTAGACTGAGCAAAGCATGAAGAGAAAACCAGTAAGCAGCACCTCTTCATGACCTCTGCATCTGCTCCTGCCTCTAGGTTCTTGTCTGGTTTGAGTTCCTGTCTTGACTTCTTTCAGTGATAGACTACAATGTGAAAGTGTAAGCCAAACAAACCCTTTCCTCCCCAAAGCAATTTGGTCAGGGTGTTTCATCTCAGCAACAGAAACCTTAAGACAATACATCTAAATGGTTCACTGAAAATAAATCAACCCTGTACTTGGCTTCCTTGCTTAGACTGTTTAATATCTCATTTTTTTCTATGTCTCGCCTTTGCTCTCAAGTATGTGTTTTGGTTCAGGCCTTGGAACTGTACTTCAAGCTTTTTCTTGATTGTTACAAAACAAAAAATCGCATCTTGTACTGCAGTGTTGCCTGGGTGATCTGAAGTAAATAATGCCTTCCCTTTTTTTAGGAGGATAATCAGCTTTTGCATGTGTAGAGAGTTACATTTAAGAAGATATATGATTGTTTTAAACATACAAATAACACAGAACTTAGTTAGGTCTAAGGTTTTCTGAGTAAAAATATTTAAAAGAGGGAATAAATGGGAATTTTGAATTTAATTGTACATAACTAATGTACCGTGACTGTGTAAATATTTTATTGTTTTTTTCTTTCAGCTTTGGGTCAGTGTTATATGGGATCTATGTTGTTGGTTATAGTTCTGCATATCTTAATGAGCCACACAAAATGACTATAGGAAATGGAAGACTTGCCAAACAAATCTGTTCACCCATCAATTACTTAACTTTCTGTCAGAAATTCTTCCTTCCAGTAAAAAACATAATCTGAAAAGCTAGTTACTTGTGAAAACAGGTTTATCTGGTAACTCATTACATGAAGAAGATATGTGACAACACTTGAAAAAGTAAAATAATCAAAAAAATTCCTACCCCTTAGAAAATAAACAAAATTAATGATGTAGCTCAGGACAAGTAAATGGAAAGTTTTGGAAAATTTTAATGGTGTTTTCCTAAGATAGCCTGATGCTGTGGTAGAATCAAAAAGTATTTTAATGAGCCGAAAACTATGAACTCGATTATATCAATGTTATGAGGGAAAACCACATCTCAACCTATTTACCCTTCCTGCCTCAGTCCATAAATCAGTTAATTTTTAAATCTGGAGCGTGTTAGAAACTCTGAATCCCAATTTCCATGTACAGACTCTGTCCTGTGCTGCATTTGAACATCATTTCTCCTCAGTATTTTCAAAGTCTTTTTTGTTTGTTTATATAAATCATTTTTACCTCCTGAAAATTATTTTTATTTGTGTTTAATAGCCTATTTTTTTTTAAACACAACCATCAGACATTCTAAGTCTTTTGAGACTACTGTCCATCCATTGATCTTTTCTGTATCCCAAAAGTTCAATGTTCTGAATTGGGAATACAGCAGTAAGCAACCAAACCAAAGGTTGTCTTACCCTAAATTAATTTACATTGAATTAGGCAGCCTCCACCACAGCTGCATAAACAGGGAAGGAAGTAACTTCAGACATTACTATGTGTCCTAGGTACTCTGATAACTAGACTGCCCAGACAAAGCCCTGTCAGGTAAGATGCATCCGGGATTCAGCTACGATGAGGACTTTAGACCATTGAGAAGACCCATAAGAAGGCTGGCAGCAGAGGAGTCTCCTAAAGCTAATCTTCACAGGCTGGTGTGAGGCAGAAATGGGCAACAGAAACCAGACTGAAATGTAGCATAGGTCATGGAATGAAGGAAGTTTTTGTTGTTTTGTTGTTGTTACTCTTTGTTTGTTTGTCATTTCTTTGCTTTATTTGATTATTTTCTAACATCATTATAAAAGTATTTTTCTTCTAGGACCTGGTTTGGCAGACCCTGAGTGACTAGAAATAGAGCCTGGTGTGGATTGACCCCCATAGTTCCATCTTGCAACTGTTTAAAAGACTGCACTGATAATGGTGCAATTATTTGCAGAATCTTTTATTTTAAACATTTTTTTAAAAAATTTGAGAAAGTAGGAAGTCTATGAAGTAGTTGTTGTTTCTATACTTCAGTATGCCAACTGTTGTCTCAGATCATTCATGCATGATGGGGCACTGCTAACCTAGCCACAGAAAGTCCAGTTGCTCCATGTCTCCAGCTTCTCTCCTCTCTTCCACCACCAATCACACCAGCTGGCTGGGAATCGACAGGATCATGAGGACCAAAGCATCTCCAAACTGTGAGGAGCAAGTAGCAGGAATGAAAGCATGGAAAGCCACATAATGATTAAAAAAAAAAAAAAAGCACATGACTTTACCACAAAAAGTAGGCATTTTAATGTCACTGGCAATTATAGAACATAAAACTGAGTCACTGGACATTTGTTGTCATAGGAAGGAATTTGTGAATTCATTTTTAGGTCATTAAAAATTGTTTTTTGAGCACAAGGTGGACGACACTAAATTTGTATTCAACAAGACTAATGCTGAGTTTGAAGAGATAGAAAGAGCAATAAAACATGAAAGTAACAGTAGGAAAACCCGATGAGATCTTTAAAGTCATCTAGGTAAACCATGGGAAGAGCTTAGACCATGTGAGTGGGAACACCGGTAGGGACCAAGCCAGATTCAAAGTGGTGCAGAGGCTTTATAAAGTTCCAGACTTCGGTTTCCTGATAAGGGATGGTCGAGTAAACAACCAAGTACCCTAGGTTGATCCATCCAACAAAGTTCATCCTTCTAATGTTTCTAGCAAGGTGGGGAGTGTGCACTTAGTCCAAATCTCTCATTAGTCAGCCCATTTTATTTTTCACTCTATAGTTTTTTTCATTTGAATGATGAATATGATGGAGTGTTTTGCACTGATAATATGTGTCTTGCCTATTAGTTTGTCAGTGTATTTAACATCTGATTTCACAGGTGAAACAATTTGAGTTGAAAGCTTGCTCATAGTAAATGAGATGTTCACAAAACCCTCCACCCACACAATTTTTACTGATGACTGAGTCATGTCTCCTACTCATGAATTCAATTTCCTTCCATCTATGTCACTTGGCTAAATATAGATGACATGGGTTCTAATGTGCTACTGGTGATACAACTTTACAGGTATATAAGCTGTGTTAAGAAGGAATAAAAAAATAGGACAATGACTTTTAAAAGTATGGATTTTTAGCCCACTTGTCAAAAACTAGGGCAACTCTCTAGTTGATTAATTGAAAGGATAAAGTCCAGGGAACAGTTGCTTTTGATGTTTTTCCTTTGCTTTGTTTTGCACTGCCATATTCACCACATAAGTTAGTCCTTTTCAATGACTGTTTTCTGGGAGGGGGTTGTGGATTAGTGGCAGAACCCTTTCTGATGTGTTCAAGGCTCTATGTTTGGTTATTCATAATATTGGTTCAAATCTTCTTTTTGTGCTATTCTCTTATTCTAATCTGCTGTCTACTTAATAAACTAAAAATTATTGTTTATCCTTACTGCATCATATGATGCTAGTTCTGATATGAAATAAAAGTAACTTTTTTTTGTTTGTTTTTTTGAGATAAGGTTTCTCCACGGAACAGTCCTAGATTTCCTGTAACTCACTATATAGACCAGGCTGGCCTCCAACTCACAGAGATCCACCTGCCTCTGCCTTCCAGGTGCTGGGATTAAAAGCATGTGCCACCATGTCCAGCTGTGACTTCCTATCTATGTCTGTAATAGTGGGGAAACTTTACCACGTGGTATCAACCAGACTTTCCCCCACTATCTCATAGGCTTGTACTGAAATACATTCTGTATATAAACTCACCAAGTATTAGGGCAAGAAAAAGCAGAACAAATTGATAGGCTTACACTCTACTTCTGCTGAAGTGTATCGTCATCTATTAGCTGATCAAAATCAACAGTTCAGTTTGGAAGACAGAGAGAGGAGCACGGAGTATGGCCCTATAAGGAGGCCACTATTGATTACCTTTTGTTTCTGCAATGCATAGCTTCTCAGCTTTTCTATTTGTTGAAAACTGGGTCTTCAACGTCCTGAGTATTTACAACAATAAGAAAACAATATTTGAAATGTTTTGTTGTTGGAAGGGGAGAAATAAAGTATTTTCATTTCCTTCATCGTTTTGATAATTTCCCTTAGTTTTTTCTTTAAATATCATGTCTGACTGTCTTTTTTGTATGAATGCCAAAAATGATTTATGTTAACGTGACAGGGTCTCAGAGCTGACTTAAATTATTAAGATATAGTTCTGAAGATACAGAGAATTCATCTATGCCTTTTATTTTTTACCATTCCAGAATAAATTCCTGCCCTCCTACTCCCTGACATGGCTTCTTCACTTGTCTGAACACAGTGGCATCTTTTATGTGTGAAGAGCAGAGTAAAGTTTCATGAATCATTTTTTAAAATGTTTTTCACTGGAGACAGAGAGCTGGATCAGTGGTTAAGAGCACTGGCTGCTCTTCCAGAGGGCCCAGGTCTGATTCCCCACACCCACATGACAGCTCCCAGACACTTGTAACTTCAGTTCCTCTGGATCAGACATTCTCCTCTCACCTCCACAGTCACAGGGTACACATGTGGTACAGAGACATACATGCACATGAAACACAGACATAAAGTAAAAACAGATAAACCTAAAACAAGTTTAGGAACCCCTTCCCACTTTTTTATACAATCTAGTTTTTTTTAATGTTTTAATTTAAATTTTTTAAATAATTTACGTAAAAGCACAATTTATATAAATTATTTATATAAAATATGAGAAGACTTGTGGATAATAAAAATAACAACTATCTAAAATTAAAATAATATCGATACAATTAAGTACAACTACATCTCAAAAAATATTATGTACCTTGTTGAAACTAGACATGAAATCACTACTTACTCTATGGAAGCACTTATATGAAATTCTAAGAAGTGACAAAATCAGTGACCCAAGTTGAAGCAGTTGAGTACTTGTAATGGAATATAGTAGTCTTTGCAGAGAACTATGAAGAAGCAACGATGACTCTATTCTCTGTCTTCATTTTAGTGGTTAGAGTGCACATATGTCTGTATGTTTAAATTAATTAAGCCATGCTCATTAATCCTGTGAATTTTATTTTGTCTTAATTATACTTCATTTTTCAAGTTAATGAGGAATGATACTTCCAGTACTATGTATGATTATAGTCTTCTTTTGACTTTCATTAAAATATCAAATCTCAAGGTTTCAACACAACGTCTTCCAAATATTGAAAGTATGTTATTAAATATTCTTCTTATTTATAGTCCTTCATTTGTAGGTCATATGCTTTTTTATAGAAACATTAAAATTATTTTCTTGGCATCTTCATATGAGCTCATCATATTTCCTTAGTTTTTCTGTCTCAAATGATTACCACTGAAGATTTTGTACTCCTTGTTAATATCTCCTAAATTGTTACTTTTTCTTTCTTTTTTAAAAATATTATTTTTAATTAAAATTTATTTAATTTTGAATTATACTTATAACAGGCTTTTCTATTTCATGTATCTTCATGCTTATAATATCTATTTATAATCTGGCCATGTTGTTCAGTTGAACAAAACTCTTAAAACCAAAGGGATGGCTGAGGTTCACAGAAAGCAAGAACTGGCTCAGAGTCACAGCAATCACACATGTAAACAGAGGTTACTGCTGAGAGTAGAAAGGTAATTAAAGGAGGATGGGAGTGAAGGAGTAGGAAAGAGGAGGGCATGGGAAGGAGGGTTAACCAAAACTAAGGATATATGAAACATTCATAAGGAAACATACTATTTTGTGAACTAATTAAAATATAATAACAAAATAATAGTATAAATGGAAGTAGTCTGCATGAGTAGATAATGATGCACAGAGAAGTCATAGGTTATTCATTGAAATTCCCAGTGCTGGGTACTGGATACCTCTCTATGAGGTTCTTTTCAGGGAAGTCTTGGAGGCCCCCCAAACAAAACAGGCCGTTGTCACTGCTCTTCAGTGTCCACCAAAGCTATACAATAGAACCCTGTCACTAAAGATAAAATACAATTTAGCTGCAAGATATAGAGAAATTAGATTGGAGTTACAATAGAAGGTTCCTCCTTGTCAAGCTTGTAAGGCTACTTGGGGCAGGGTATTCATCAGTGGTATTACCCAGCTGTGAACGATGAAACCCAAATATCAGCCTAGAAGGCAACACAAAGCCATGGCTATATTGGAGTGAGTGTTATGGTTATAATCAACTGTTTCTATTCCATAATAGGAAATCTATGCATGTTACTAATGTATACACACACACACACACACACACACACACACACACACACACATATATATGTATATATACATAGCTGTTGTGGAGGTCATAGACCCTACAACAGTTTTGCTTAGTGAACACGGTGTGGAGCTACTTTCAAAATATTTCTGTTTATGTCCAAAGATTAATACTACTCTCTGCTTTGATTAGTGAAGTGCCTGTTGATAGTACACAATGGTCAATGCAGAATCATAAATAAATGGTCAAAGTGGCTATTGAGTACTTATCCTAAAAGGAACATCTATATAAACCCTCAGAGACTCAAGGATTATTATGTAAGAGGGAGCAGAAATAATGGAAGGGGCTGAGTGTGAGCAGGAGTGCATTCTTCTGTACATGATGTAGCCATAGCACTCAGGAACTCACAGACTCACAGACGCTGTCGTGACCTGCACAAGATGGTGCCCTTCAACGTTCCTTCAAGGGTGGGGAAGTATGCCTCAGCTCTCTCTGAGGAAGTATTGGCAGTTCATGATTGTTAGGGGAGTAGAAGTTATTTGTTTTCTTCAGTTATTACAGCAACTTACCCATGTTTCATGGATTAACCCCCAACCCACAGTCATGCAAACAACCCTAATTAAACTCAATGGGTCATAAAACAACAACTAGACAAGACACAAAAACAAGAGTGGGCTTGCTGGGAAGAAGGGATTCGCTGGGTGTGGGAGTGAGCAAAGAGGATAATGTGGCTGAAAATGAGCAAAAGTGTATGTGTATAAAATTGATGATTAATAAAAATAAGACATTCATGAAAAGACAGAAAAGATATTATTTTAAAATATACTAAAAATACACAAGGGTTGGAAAGATGGCCATTAAAAACATGACTAGTTAAACATATTTGCAAGCCATGAAGTTCATAAAATTTAAGTAATGCAATCTGAAAAGTCATTATAATTAACAAAAACAAAAGTCCTGTTTCTTGGTCAAAACCATGTGCTTTATGAATAAACTACAGCCTTCAAGTCAGAAGACACCCTGAGTCACCTCCATGCCTCTACACAAACCTTTCTCAGGCTGACCTTGGCTTTGCCAATTTATAAACACTGAACTATGTAACATGACCTCATCCAACAACAAGAATGACTTATAAATACATCAGATTCTTGTGAGGTTTATTTTATTTTGTCTCTAATGACAGGGCATGGAGGTTTTAGTGCTCATCAGTTGAAACAGTTTCTAAAGCCTTAATCTGTAGTTATGGATTATGAGAACTGTACAACAGGTGGTAGAGTTTTAGGCAGTTTTCTGTGACAAATGAACTTTTTTTTCCCTCAGGAAATCTCAGGGTAGGGACAGTTACTTCTGATGTTTGGCTTATTAGTGAATACTGCATCTACTGCAGAGAAATGAAACCTATTTGGAAGGATTTAGCCCTGTCCTCTTACTCCCATTTCCAGAACTCTCTCATTCTGTAATTCTTTTGTGAGGCTTAATATCAAATTTTGCTCCTCATTAAAAAAATGTATTTGGTGACTGTCCATTTGCTACCCAATCTGGATAATTTTATGAATTATGTTGTTGTTCCATTATGTATGCATCTCTTTATATAAATTGATTTGTCTACAGTTTGAACAGCAGGTATGCTACTAAATAATTTATATGGGAAATGCTGGCCTAAATCCATTAAGTTTTGATATTGTTTCAATTATGTTCTGATGACAAGAGCATTGACATGAAGCAATAGGGAATACTTTCTATTTATCAAAGCAAAGAACCTTATGAAACGAATATGATAATTCATACCAGGGCAACTGGTTCATTCAAGTCTTCTTTCTGCCATATACCATTTAGAAATGAGGAGATGACAAGGTATACATAAGGATTCACATTTGTAATTCATAGAGACAACCTCTGGGCAGTGGAATGGACTTGATTTATTGGAAGGATTTATGTAAAGCAGTAAGACTCCAGAGAAGGATAGAATGAACCCCATGACTCTTTTGATGGGCTAGAAAACAAGAAGAAAGTGTTCTAAAGCTGGGAGAGCAGCATGCATAAGAGACAAAATGAACTACTATCGTCATGGACTGTTGAGATACATCACCTTGTCATGCTCTTCCTCTCTGTTTCAGATGGTCAAGAGTCAATGTACATAAAGGGGAATTGGCCATTACTGCAAGAAGAGCAAGCCCAGGCCTCCAGGGTTAAGAGCAGGATGTGGAGTGCTGCATGCTTAGTATCACTTGTTCATTTCTTCCAAGATGACTGACATTGGAGAAAACCAAGCTGTTTCCTTAAAAGAAATCTGAGGTGCTGTTAGGAAGGGGCAATGATTCTTTGCAGATAGAAATTGAATGATGTTTATTATTCACCAAACTAATAAGCATAAATTAATGCCTCGTTAACTTAAACTTTGGGTATTCAGATAATGAACATAGTTTGCAATGTATAGCTCTAAAATTTTAAAAGTTCTAGGCAATTTTTAAGAAATATTTTTTATTCTTTGAAAATTTCATACATTTATACACAGTATATCAGTCATATCCATCCACTCCTACCCACCTCCAACTCACCCCCACCCTCCCGATTTCATGTTCAGTTTTGTGCTATCAATAATCACCCGAGTCCAAGTTTTATAAAAAAAATACATAATTACTAATGAGGATATAATACATAAAGAAAAAGAGTAAATTGATTCAAATAAAGATAAAATTGATCTTCCACAAGCTTACATTAGAATGAAAAACTTTTCATGCTTTAAGCACTGTCAGAAAAATCATTGTACATGATAGGCAGATTTCTCACAAGGTCTTTGATTTTTATATATTAAAAATATAAGAAATAAAACAGATCATGAAATTATTGATATTTTACTACTTTTTTTTGTATCTTGAACATATCCCAATCAAATAGCAGTCATGCATATTGACTTGAGGCTGGTATTGAAATATCCTATATCATGACGCACTAGCTCCATGACTCTGGGCAAGGGCCTTAGCTTTTCCACATCTTTTACTCATGAGGAAATGAGGTAAGCAATGGTTAGCCCGTCCTCACAGATATTATGGAATATATAAATGCATGTACTTAAGCAATATGCAAGTGTAAATTGAAAGTGATTCAGATATTATTGTTCTGAGCATAGTTGCAACGTTGTGTGAATAATGTTAAATCAGATTGTTTCTTTCTCTAATACACATCATACAATATAGCTCCACATTTGGTGGATGCTTAATATAGTTAAAAAGTCTAGGTATGTGGAAAAGTGGATTCTAACTTTGGCTTATTGTGTTGTATTTCTATTGCAGTCTCTTGGGAAAGTAGTAATAATATATTGTTCAAATTATACAGATTCTGAAGCTGATGTTCAGGTAACACTGTTTAACATACAATACTAATCTAGACTACTAAATGCCTGCTTTGTAAAAAAAAATATGGAAATCAATCTGATCATTAGTTTGTTAGAGGTGAGATTTCCAACTAAAATCTACAGAGATTCTATATTTCTAATTATGCCTTATTCCTTTAAAATATGAGTCTCTAACTATAGTCTTCAGATCATCAAATAATACCAGAATTTCCATGTGAGCAATTGAGACAGGAATGGGGAATGTGACATTTGAGCAGTTTCAACGTTATCCCACACTTACAGTGGTTATATGAAAGAAAGACTTCATCTTTCTGTCTGTTTGTTTGCCCTTTTCCTCAGTTTTTTTTTAACTAGCCAGTATTTATCAGCTCTTTTATCTCAGCCCTCTGCAGGTTAATTATTACTGTATATGTTTATTCAAAAATCCCATAAGAAAACTATGTTGTGTAATACATAGTTGGTTTTTCTTTATGTGAACTTCATTAGTAGCCGGTAATAGTGTTAGCTATCTATAATACAAACCTAAGGATATGATTTAATCATGTCCAGATTAATCAACCTGGCAGAGCATCTTGCTGTAATCTTCTGATTGACCAGAACCCAAATTGCCCAAGACCTCTTTGTTATGAAGAAAGACAGAGATAATTTGCTGAAGTGAACATTCTAGCTAGAAGCAGGTAGAATTTATTCATTAACATTTATGACTTCTGTCTATTTTTCAATGACTAATTGTCACATGAATGTAAAATGTTTACATCTTCACATTTTAAAAACAAGAAGACACAGAAACAGCATTTGTCATATAAGATTTAGGCATTTTGTATTTTGAAAAACTTACCTGATTCCTTGGGGCTGGAGAGATGGGTCAGAGGTGAAGCACACTGGCTGCTCTTTCACCTATACCCATAAAATAATATTTAATTTTCCAAATTTCAATGGAAAAGAATTATTCCCTGCACCCGGTTCATTATTTTAGCTATTTTACCTGATGCTAAAAGACAACACGGTAGTCTTTTCCCCATCAGGTGGAAGTATCTGGATGACATCATGACTGGAGTGTCTGGTGATCCATGCTAATATCAATATTAATATACTTGATCTGCTTAATAAAATGCAGAATTTTGAGTATTACATCTGTAATATCATTTGATAGATTTTTAAAATCACCTTGTGAAAATTCCATAGCAGCAGCCTAAGGTCCACTGTGAAAAACAGATTTTTTTGATGATTTTTGAACTCCACTGATAATTATTACCAACCCAGCAGCTCATTACCCGAAGTATGCTTTGCTTCAGCCCCAGTCTTGGCAGAAACCTGTCTTGTTAAAGGAGTTTTGACTGTAATAGTGGGTAGCACTGTCCTGTATCTCTGTCTAACTCATGGCAGCAAGTACTTCAGCTTATCTTTTGTTGCACTGCCCCTGACCCGTGGAACTGCTATTACTGTCAGTGAAAAGATGGGAAAAATCAAGTGGATGTGGACAAGAATAACTGCTAACCTTGAGCCACCAAATCTTTGCTAGGATGTGCCAATCTGTCAGTGGCTGTATTTATTATCTCAGTACAAATAATAACGTATTGATCCACTCTCTGTAGCCACAGGATAGCACCCCTTTTTACATCAAATATAGCAGAGGGATACATCCATTCAGTGTCTTATATGACTACCTTGCTGATGTAGGCTGTTTTAAACATCATTCTGTTTCTTTTATTAGCTGTGTTGGCATGGAGTTAGGAAATGGACTGTGTTCTTGGCATGCCTCTGCCCTGCTTTGTAATCTTCCACCTAAGATTTAATCTCCATTTAATCTCCATTTCCACAGAAAGTTGACATGTTCAGTCAATGATTCTCTTTGGCACGGCAAAAGAAAAAAAAAAACGTGTACAGATTTATGAACTGCTCATTAAGAGAATATAAGAATGAAATGTCACATTACATGACAAAAATAGTGATGTGACACAATTAATGATTTCTACCAGAACTGCCATAGAGAAGCCTTTCATATTTCTAAATCTTTGAATACTTTGAATATGTGTTAATGCACCCCAATAGCCAGAGTTTTCTGGAGAAAAAAAAATAGTAGCTGGAAAGGTACCCCTCTACGTAGATAGATACTATTAGGAATTGATTCACAAGACTACAGCAACTTAGAAGTGTCATAACTTACCATCCACAAGCTGAAGACAGGAGAACCCTATGGTTCATTTAGAGTTCAGACCTGAAGACTTGGAAATCAAGGGATTCAGTAGTATAACTTTGATTTTTTCTTAGTTACTATTCTGTTGCTGAGAAGAGATAGCATGACCAAGGCAATGTATAAAAGGAAATATTTAATTCAGGGCTTGTTTATAGTTTTGGAGGGTAAGTCCATGACCATCATGGCTAGAAGCCTGGCAGCGGCAGGCAAGCAGGCAAGTTGTCTCTGTAGCTGTAGCTGGCAGCTTACATCTGGCCTATAAACAGTAGACCGGGAGAGAAAAGTGGAATGGTGTAGGCTTTTGAAACCTCAAAACTGACCCCCAGTGACACACTTCCTCTAACAAGGCCACAGCACCCAATCCTTATCAAACATTTGCACCAACTGGAGACCAAACATTCAAACAAAAAAGCCTTTGGAGGCCATTCTCATTTGAACTACCACACATTACAAAGCTACAGGCCTGGGAATGAAAAGGCTACTAGTGTAAGTTTTGGAGTCTTAAAGTTCAAACCCAGGAGAGCTGGTATCTATGCCCGGAAGAAGATGGATGCGCCAGCTCATGTGGAGTATAGAAATCCATCTTTCCTCTAACTTGTTCTAATCAGACCCTCAGTTGACTGGATAGTGCCCACACAAAATGACCAGGATGACCTTCTTTCCTCAGTCTGCTAATGGCAATGTCCTTCAGGAAAGCTCTCAACAGATATTTCAACATAATTAAAACCAACTACCCGGGCCCTTTCAGACTACCCATGTTGTAAAATAAAAATAAGCAGAACGATGTTTTGTTCTTTCTTTGTTTTACATTCCCTTTTCTTTAAAGGTTGAAAATTAAAGTCACAATATTTTGTTAGAAATAGTATTTTAAATCAGACACGCTAGTTTCTGAAACCCATTCCTACCAAGTTTTCTTAACTTCTATGGAACATGCTCTA
This sequence comes from Peromyscus eremicus, assembly GCF_949786415.1. NCBI lineage: Eukaryota > Metazoa > Chordata > Mammalia > Rodentia > Cricetidae > Peromyscus > Peromyscus eremicus. The sequence goes on from NC_081419.1 coordinate 34,230,447, forward strand.
CCTCATGGAATCATTCTGTGGATCTGATAAAATAAATATGCTCAAAGTGATAAATTGAGCTGTTGTGAATTGGGGCCTTCTTCTTAAGATTATAGAAGTGGAAAATGAGCTGCTTTGCTCTGCTGAAGGCATATTTATGGTCTAGACTCCCTGCTGATTGTATACTACATTGGCATGAAAAGCACATAAGGTGACCTAGGCAGAACAGTGATTTTGGTGTCATGGTTTAGCTTAACAGGATAAACATTCTGTATGGAATAGTCCTTTTCACTGTGTGAATATATGTCGCTGTGACTGGTTTAATTAAGAATCTGACTGGCCAATAACTGAACAGGATTAGGTTAAGCAGTAGAGTGAAACTAAGAATGTTGGGAGGAAGAAGGGAAGAGTTTGAAGAGTCTCGAGCAGACACAGAGACCAGCAAGATGGCCATGCCATGCTGAGAAAAGGTACCAAGCCACACGGTAAAGGGCAGATAAATGACAAAGGGTAAATAAGGAATATGGGTTAATTAAAATGTAAGAGTTAGCTAGTAACAAACCAGAGCTATTGGCCTATCTTTTGTAATTAATATTAAATCTCCATGTTGGCTATTTGGGAACTGACAGGTGGAAAAGAAATATCTGTCGACAGTTCTGTCTTCTTATGTATAGCCACAGTGCCTTTGAATATTTATATTTTGTAATTATTTTTTAAATTTATATGGATCCCCTAATCATTTTCACCTTGGAGTTTATTTTTATTTCTTTCACTATAAAGAAACTTTCAGTTATATAAAATAACATGCAAAATTACAATGGTAAAAATGGACTTAGTAAGTCACATCTGAGAAATACAGCAAACTGTTAATGAGGTAAATGTAAACCAAATGGATTTTATATCATTCTATCTTCTTTTTTCCCAGGGTAATAATAGTAAGCCAAGTTGTTGCATTATTGCGTTTCTCATCATTTCTTCAATTGAAATAAGGAAACATTAACATGATACATATAAAGAACTGGTTAGCACAATTGGCAATAAGATCCATAATAAATTCATGACAAAAATGAAAACAAATTAAACACGGCTACTTATTTCCAATTTAAAAAAAAACCTAAAGGTATAGCAAACATCCACAGTCTTATGTAAGTCATGCTAATGAGCTTTAAATAATGTGATCCAAGCATATGCTTTTATGATTGTTCAAATAAGACATGACAACCAATAAGAAAATGCATAGTGTGTGATGGAATATGGGAAATATTTTCTTGGAAACATTTTACATGAAATTACTTTCATCAGGTAAAATTTTAGCTGTACATGCTTGGGTTCATATGGAATAATGAATGATCTACACTGGTGAGTAAGAAGAACATGAAGTATTTCTGACCTATTAAGAACATCACAAAGAACACCCACTGTTTTTCTCTTCATTAAATATATCCCCACTTTTGCACAAGTGACCCGAGACTCTCCAGAAACTGTTTTCTAAATTTCCACATTTTTCTTGCTTTCAGGATTATGCATGATCAAAATAAAGTCCTTAATTTTCTCCCTAATTTCCAGAGCATCTCCAACTGAACTACTTTTTGATGACCCTCTCTTATTTTCTAGGTACTAATTCACCAAACAGTGAATGCTTCTGTTCTTTAACTCATCAACTACTAACCTTTGTAACTACAATGTTATCTGTTTCTCAAGGATTGGTATAACCAGGTCAATCCCCCATAAGCCCTGTGCTCGATTTCCAGCTGTGATCTCTTCACAGCTTGATTTCAGGTACTAACCACTTTGCTATTTTCTAGCAGACTGGCAGATGGTCTTCCTGTATTTCCTGAGCTTTTGCTTTTTTGTGCCCTTGTCTCAGCTGCCTCTAGTGGCAGAGCACCTGTGCTCAAAGGTCTGTATGTAAGATCCTCTCCTTCCATCCAAGATGATACCCTCAACTGATGATTCGTAAAAGCTGACAAAAGAGGAAAACATTCTAAATCTCTTGCTCCTCAGATGGGGTGGCTATGACGCAACACTCTACTGTGGCTTCCAGAATCCTCCTTCATTCAACTCTAGTAGCTTCAACAGTACTTTCCTAAATCATAGCTCTTCTTTGGCTTCTTTCTGACCCCTGTCCCACTTCCCTCTTCCCATGTCCAGGTGCTTCCTTCAATCACGTCCCAAGGAAATAACTTGCAATCAAATTCTAATTTTTTGTGTGATCTTGGGAATGTTTGAAAAAAATAAATAAAGCCGGTTGGTGGTGGTGCACACCTTTAATCCCAGTACTCGGAAGGCAGAGCCGGGCAGATCTCTGTGAGTTCGAGGCCAGCCTGGTCTACAGAGCAAGATCCAGGAGAGGCACCAAAACTACACAGAGAAACCTTGTCTGAAAAACAGAAGAACAAAAAAAACAAACAAACAAATAATTAAAACAAACTTTTCCTAAACTCATCTCTAAGCCTATTACATAGTAAGCACATTGTGTTTGTTGAGTGGATGAAAATGAGTAAGAAGCCATGAATTTCACCATTTACTTCAATATATGTGGGTTTAACCTACATTTTAAGGTTTAAAATGACTCAGACACTGTTTTTTCCATATTTGTCACTATATTTAACTCAGAATCATGTCTACACTGCAGGAAACTTAAACTTAGTTTGTCCTTGCTATAATCTGCTTTACCATGTCAGCATTCCTTCATTTCTAGACTGGAAAAAGTTTCCAGAAGATCAAATTATGGGGATGCTCCACTGAAAGCAGACCCTTAGTGCATTGCACGATGTGTATCTAGAAATGGTTCACAGACAACACATGCTTTAAAGCATGAACCGTGTGTACACAGGGATCATTCACAGATAGCACGTGTTTAAAAAGTGCACAGTGTGTATACAGGTACCAATTTCAGGTAGCGTAAATTTGAGATAGTGATGCTAGTTCTCTCTTCAAAACAGATCAATAGCAACGCTAAGGTGAAAAACATTTTTGATATCCTCATAAATAAAAAAAAATGAAGTATAGTCACAGAAGACAAGTCTGTGCTTAAGGAAAGGCCTTACTTGAGGTTTTTGTTGATTCTCAATGATTTGGAGCTACTTCTCCTTTGAGTTTCTTGGCATTACTCTTGTCTATATGAATTTCACTATCATTGTAATGAAAATTAGATTTCGGTGTCAAACTTTTAGATTTGAAGATGCTTTTCACTCTGTCCTCCACTGTCCAGCAGAGGGAGCAGTGTGTCATCCAAAGCCCTCTGGGCCACATCCTTTTGCATTTTGGTTTGGTTGGTTTGTTTATATATATATATATATATTTTTTTTTCTTAAACGTTTAACTAAAAAATAGTTGATATTATCATTATATTATTCCTACTTTCCCTTTCTTCTCTCCATACCCTTCCATATATCACTCCTTGATCTATTTCAAATTTGTAGCTTCTTTTTCACTAATGATTGTTACATGCATACATGCATATGTATAGAAATATATTCCTAAACGTAACCAATTTATATTTTATAAAGTTACCTGTATGTATGTTCTCAGGGCTGACCATTTAGTATTGGATAATCAACTGGTGTGTTCTTCCCTGGAGAAGACTATTCTTTCACTTTCAGTATTCGTTATTTGCTTATAGAGTTCTTCGTATAGGGTTGAGTTCTTGTGATTCTTTCCCAATCACCTTTGACATGCCTACTGTTTCAGTCTTTGTTCATCTTCAGTTTATGCAGTCATACTGTTAAGAGTTTATAGGTGTAGCTTCGGACATTACTAGGAGACATGGTCTCACAGCAAACTCCCCGATCATCTGGCTCTTAAAATCTTCGGGCAATGTTCCTGAGCCTTAAATGTGGGAGTTGTTTTGTAGATGTGTCCAATGGGACTGAGTTCCCCAACTCTATTTTTGATTGTTATGGTGTTCTGGAATGTTCTCTACCTGCTGAAAAAAAAAAGTTTCCTTGATACGGGATGAAGAAATTTGTCTGTGGCCACATTCTTACCTGAGCATAGACTCTACTAAAATAGAATGTGGAATATCAGTATAGGATTATCCCTGACAGAATTAGAGAGTAGAAATGCAAAGCAAAATGCCAGTGAAGGCTGAAAGCTGACTCACTTCTTATATCTTTGCATGAAATCTGTTTTCATGGTCTGTTCTTTCTGTTGGTGTGTTGAAGGTTCCTCTGGAAGAGGGGAAATCATTTCTAGAAAAATCATTTTCAGCTGTGGCATCCTAGCTGATAGATATATCCGTACAGGTGAGGCAGTAGAAGGTGAATACGGAGAGAAGGGAACTTTGGGTCATGTTGCATCCATTCATGACCCTTTTGCATATTAATTTTGTGACTAGACCCCTTGTTTTAAAAATGGCGATGCTGTTTACTTTAGAGCATTGTCTTAACTGTTAAAGAACTATAAAAAGACTGGTCAAAGAAATAGCAACAAGTTGATATCAATTTCAATGTAAGTACAGAAAAAAATAGAATTGCAAGAAAAATGTCTAAGGAGGAGGAGAAATGATGGACATTGAATCCTGGAGACTACCTACTGTGTTCATGGACATTGGCATTTAATGCAGGAATCTGGATGTAATCACCAAAGGGATCATGGGATTGATAACTAAGCCAAACATGGACTCTTTTGTCAGATTTACCAGCTTGATTTTTGCCAGGAAATTCTTTTCTTTTTAGGATTACATGGGTTTAAGAAGAGGGTGAAGTAGCTTATGTAAATGCTGAACACTGTCCAAGTCAAATTTTAGAGCATATAAAGCATTTTAAAAAGTATTTGGTGAGGCCCTTTAATCAAAAGCAGCAAGATGGCTGGTGGCCAAGAATAACTGGCCTTCTTCCTACACCTGACGACCTTGGTAGATAATGCATTCCAAACTCCTTCCTAAAGCATCATGTCTGTGCCCATCCTCCTTGTCAGTCCTTTAGTATCAGCATCCATCAGCTTTAGGTTTTCTGAAGGTATCTCCAGAGCTGCCTAAGTCCAGAGGTACAAAAGCTAAAATTCATTCATATCATGTGCAGTCAGGTCATTTCATTTTCTTTCCATATCCCTTAGAATTCTTATTACACCCTTGAAAATCAACTATATTTCATTCCATAGTCCACTGCATTTCAGCTGGATCCTCACCCTCCCTCAATTTCACGCATGTATATCGAAGGTTGTTGCTGTGGCAACCTTCTGTATGGAAGCTTTTGAGCTTCTATTTCTATATATTAAGGTAGATTATAGTCAAGGGAGTCATTTCTAAAACAGAAATAAATTTAACCAATATTATATCTAAAAATTTTAAAACACTATGACTCTTGGTGTAAAAGTATCCTATAATTTACTTCATCATTTACAAATATAATTGGTGTTATTAGTCTTTGTGCTTATTTTTAATCTAAGTTTTAGAAACTGCTCGCTCTCTCTCTCTCTCTCTCTCTCTCTCTCTCTCTCTCTCTCTCTCTCTCTCCCCAGACCCACCCACCCCCTAGACCCCCAGAGCACACTATAAATTGGCATGTGGTACAATTGTTCTCAAGTGTATTTGTCATTGTGTGCTGGGATGATTTTTTGTCTCTCTGTCTCTCTGTCTCTCTGTCTCTCTGTCTCTCTCTCTGCATTTTTTAAAGAAATATTAACTTACAATTTTTCTTTCTCTTCTCCTAGTCTAGGTGCATATGCCATGTCTCAGTGCATTGTGAATTCAGTGTCCCTGGAAATCAGTGGTTTCTGAAGGTACCTTTTAGGTGAGTACCAAGAGGAGTAACAGGCATGGAAGTCTAGCTTTCCTGATGTCCCCTTTTCCTTCATTGATACAGCTCTATGTTTGTATGTGTGCTTGTGTGTGTGTTTGTGTGTGTGTGTGTGTGTGTGTGTGTGTGTGTGTGTGTGCATGTGTTAGCTCCTAATTGCAAAACAAAATAGGAATTCACACATTGATGTAGGAGGGCAAGGGTGGAAGTCATTATGACTAATGGCTTGTTTTCTGAGGCTCTCTAACATCCTCACAGTAATTCATGATATTTGAGTCTGTGTCTTTTCTTTCCCATAATTGTCAGGTGCACTATACTGAGGACTCTGAATCATAAGTAGCTATTATTTTTAATAAAAATGGGGACTTTTTATTCCTTCACAAGATCATGTATATTAGATAAAATATAAAGATTTATTGTACAGCATAATGTGTGATGATATTTTATTTGTGCTGAAATATGGTGACATTTTATTTGTATGTTAATAAATAAAATTTGCCTGGAGATCAGAGGAAATAGCAAGCTATTTTAAGTAAACACAAAAGTCAGGCAGTGGTAGCACACGCCCTTAATCTGATCACTTTGGCAGGCAGGGTCTCTGCATGTTCAAGGCCATACTAGGGAACAGAGCCAAGCATGGTAATACACACCTTTAATCATAGTATCAACCATAGAGACCTGGAGGTCTGTACAGACAGACAGTGACAAGGAAGTGAGGTAGCTGGACTAAGAGCAAATGAGAGGGCAGAACAGCAAGATAATAAAGGCGCGGGTAGACAGGAAGTAGCTCACTTTGGAAGCTGTGGTGTGGTGAGGTAAGGTTAGTTGGTGGCTATTCCTGTTTCCCTGATCTCTAAGGCTTTCACCCCTATATTTGGCTCCATGTTTTTTATTTAATAAGACTGCTTAGAAATTTGTCTACAATAATGAGTAGCATATTATGTCTCAAGATACATTTATTCTTAAGCATTATGGTGTTTAGCCACAGGATTTAATGATGACTATAGACTCTGGCAGCAGTAGAAACAAATACAAGGAAATTAAGTGAATTCATATTAATATTGTTCCACATTTGGAATGAATTGTATGGATAACTTAATTTTTTTATTTTTATATAATCCACTAGCACTTTGCATAAATGCTTGCATTGTGGAATATATTGACACTCTCTCGATCTTCAAGAATGCTCAGTAGTGAGGGCATTGTCCATTTGTGTGTGCCTGTGTGTGTGTGTGTGTGTGTGTGTATATGTGTATGTGTGTAGAGGACAACTGCAGGTGTTGGTCCTTACCTTCATCTTGTTTGAGATATTTTTTTTTCCTTGTTACTGAGAATCCCAGGATCTCTGCCCTGTAAACTTCAGGGATTTCCTGTCTCTGCCTCTCATCTTGCTATAGATCGTTCAGATGAGGATGCTTGGACAATAAGCACTTTACCCATAGAGCCATCACTCCAGTCCCAATTGCTTCACATTTAAGCTCTTCAAGTTCAGGGTAAAATATAGCTTCAAAACAAATCAAATGCTAAAATATATGAAAATTTTTCATTGGTTTTCTAATTTGTATTGTTTTCATGAAGATCTGAACATACTTTTCTGATATTCATCAATGACGATCACAAATTGCTGCTGTGGAAAATGTTGCTTTGGTGCGTGCTGTTCAAAAGTAGCTTTCACTATAAATATTTTGAGATGAAGGAAACATCAGGAGTATTGTGCAATGTTATGGAAATATTCCATAAGTAGTAAGAAGATATTTAAAATTCTATTATTCCATTTTTTTTATTTCTCTTCCTGACATTAAAAAAAACATCTAATTTTAGCTTGGGATGTTCATTTCTTTTCCTATTATACTCTTTTTTTTCAAGGTAATTATATTAAACAATAAGTCATTTCTTTGGTCATAAATTTTCAAATATTTCAGAATGACAAGTGATGTAGTTCATATTCATTACCACCTAGAAAGTTCAGCAACATTGCAAGGGTTTTGCATATATATGCGTATTTATAAATCTCTACAAATTTTATACTGCCTTATCTCCTCACTTGAAAAAAATGGGAAATTTAATTAAATATCTCTTCATATTTGTTTTTGTACTTTTTGGTTCTAAGAATAAACCTCTATAGCTCATGAACATCCATCAACTTGAATCAAGAAGTTCTTCCATTGTTCCTTATTCCACTGTCTGTCCACCCTTCATGTTGCCTCACAAGTCAAAGACTAAGATTCCTTCAAGTGCCCCTCCCTTTCAGTCTCTGTAACACATCATCAATTCCTGTTTGCATATTTCCTCAGTGTAGCTGAGCTCTTTCTCTGTCCCACTGACCAGCTCCCAAATGAAGACATGGACACATCTTATTAGTTATGAAGGCTTGGCCTTTAGCTTATGTTTGTCCCACTAGCTCTTATAACTTAATTTAACCTGTTTTTATTTATCTCTGTTTTACCTTGGGGCTTTTTAACTTTTTTTTTGAGTCTGAATATCCTGCTTTCCTGCTTTCTCTGTGTCTGTCTGGTTTGTCTCTGGTGTCTCTCTGGCATCTCTTTTTCTTTCTTCTTCCCAAGCCGAAATTCTCCTCCTACTTACTCTATCTGCCTGTGAGTCTCACCTATACCTCTTGTCTAGCTATTGGCTATTTAGCAGACAAGATAAATAAATGCAACATCGATCTTTTCATAGTTAAACTAATATTCCTCAGCAACTCAGTGTTTAAAAATAGACAGTATCCGCTTTTCTATAATAGGCTAGTTTATGATCACATTTTGCACATTATAGTCATGTCTAAGGGGTCTCTCATAATCTCCTCCTAGTCTGTCCCAGCCTATTTTTCACAAGGCACCCAGGGAAATCTTGAAAATCTAGAATGTGACTATGTTATTTTTTCTGCTTTAATTCATTGAAGGCAACAAACAAACAAACAAAAATCCCCTCTGTCAAATATCAGATAGCTGCACTTACAAATACCCAGATTTGTATTTTCTGTTTTCTTCCATTGGTCTACATATGCCAGTGCCATGTTTTTTATTACTCTAGCCCTATAACATATCTTGCGTCTGGAATAAAAATTGCTCCAATAATCCTCTTTTTGTTCAGTATTGCTTTATTATCAGGGCTGTTTTCTGGTTCCATATGAACTTTATGTTTTTTTAATATTCTGAGGATATTGTGAACATTTTGGTTGGGATTGCAGTGAATCTGTAAATTGCTATTAGTATAATGGTCATTTTCACAATAGTAATTCTGCTATCCTTGAAAAACAGAATGTTTTCCCATTTTCTTGTGTCTTTCTCAATCTCTTTCTTTTGAGATCAAAGTTTTCAATGTAGGGATATAGTTTTCATCTCCTTAATTAGGTTTATTCTAAGATATTATATTGTCTTCGCAGCTATTGCAAACAGGAGTATGACAATGATCTCTTTCTGTATGTGTTTGTTCTTGGTATGCAGAAAGGCTAATGAGTTGAGTAAGATTTTGTGCTCTTTCACTTTGCCGAAAATTTTTATGGTTTCTAGAAGTTGTTTGGTAGAATCTTTAGGATCTCTTCTGTATAATATCATATCATCTGCAAATAGGGATAATTTGACTTCTTATCTTTATTCCTTTAGTTTCCTTCTCTTGTCTTATTGCTCTGGTAGTGCTTCTGGCAGTATATTGAATAAGAATAGTGATAGAGCACAGCATTATCTTGTTCCTGATTGTAGTGGTTATTGCTTCAAGTATTATTTTTTCCATTTAGAATAATGCTAAGTGTGAGTTTGCATTATATTGGCATTTATTATAGTAAGTGAGGTATATTCTCTTTAGTCCTACTCTGTTTAGACTTTGGTCATGAAAACATGTTGGATTTTTGTCAAAGACTTTTTCTGCATCTATTGAGAGGATCATGTATTTTTTAATATTAAGTCCATTTATACAATTCATATTTGTAATTGACTTATATATGCTAAACCAATCCTGCATTTCAGAGATAATGCCAACTAGATCATCATGCATGATCTTGTGGTTATGTGGTTCTATTCAGCTTGCTTTATTTATAAACTTTATTTATAAATTTTCTATCTGTGTTCATCATCATAAGTCTGAAGGGTGTGTGTGTGTGTGCGTGTGTGTGTGTGTGTGTGTGTGTGTGTGTGTGTGTGTGTGTGTTCACCTGATTTTGGAAGGATATCATGATGGGTACTAGAAATCTAGATAAGTTCCCAGGGCTAATGACATGGTACGGATCTGATAAGAGAATTTTCCACTAGCACTTTATTAGACCAGAATAAATCCTAACTGCATTTTAGGATTCATCATTATACACCCAGATAAGTGTAATTATCTATCACTCCTCATTAAGGAAACTTATCTGTATTTCACAGAAAACTGCAACTGGTCACTATGCAGATATCAATGTATCTTGGCTAGCCCAATTTCCAATGAAACTTGGTTACATCACAGCTCCTTCATCTCTCTTCTTTTTTTCTTTTTCAACGTAATGTTTTTTTTTTATTGATTATTTGGGAATTTCATAAAACACACCTCAATCATATTTGCTTCCCATTCCATCCAGCAGTCAGTCACTCCCCACTAACTCACAGACCACTCCTGCCAGAGAGTAGGTCCACCCTACTACCCTTGTGCCCTCTCTCCTCCTTAAAAAAGAACAAAAAAATACATCAACTCCAGTTTGTGTTGCCCATATACTCATTGGAGTATGGTCAAACTCCCAGTTCCCAGCCCCTTAAAGATAACTGAATGTATTCACACCCCCCTGCCAGAAGCCACAACTGTGACAAGCTACACTTCAGAATCTTTATCATAATTTTTAAGAATTCTCTTCAATAGCTTTCTTTCTAGACTGTTAATTTATTTATTTACTTGGGAGGGGGAGGTTGTCACAGAAGCCTTCAATGTCTCTTGTTCTTAATTATGAGTGTGCAATCATCAATACCACCACACAAGAAGTTTTCTATCCCATAACAGCCAGCAGCTGCATGAATTATGTATTTCCACATGGTTTCCAGCAGCATCATGTACCATGGACATTAAAACAGTTTCTGGAGGCAGCAAGGCTCATGGACATCAACATGGCCCTCAGCAGCAACATGAATTATGGAAATATACAGGGCCTCCAGTAACAGTTTGGAACATGGTTCATAGCATGATCCCTGGTGATAGCATAGACCACTAACCTCATCATGGCCTCCATCAATATGGACATCCACATGTCTTCTTGCAGTAGTATAGACCACAGATACCAATATGCCCTTCAGTAGCAACATGGACAACAAATATGTACATTGCCCCAGAGGAAGCACAGACCACAGATACCAACACAGCCTCCTCAGCTACACAGATCATGGAGTACATCATTGCTTCTGGTGATAACAGGAGCCACAGACATACATGAGCATGGTCTCCAGGGAGAACACAGACCAGGGAGACCAGCACAGTGTTGGGGATATCCAGCTAGGGGCCCCATTCCATGCTCTTTTCTCACTCTTCCCTTTCCAAACTCCTGCCCTGAGAAAGCCTGCCAGAAGTTAGCCCCTCTTTAAGGCTGCTCAAGACCATGTCTACAGACTATTTAAGACCTGACCACCATATTTGCCATGTGATTCCTCTCGTGTCCTCCTGAGAGTCACCAGGAGTTACTCATTAAACCTAGATTTATCAATTTGGCTTGATTGGCTTATTATATCAGTGGCAGCAGATACCCAATAACCGGGGATTCAAAACATTCCCTTCTCATTCCTAGTTTTATTATATACAAAGCATTTCCAAATCTGGTATGTTAACTGAAGTTGGCAGTTGGACTTGATAATTGTGAATTGACAGCATTAAGGGTTGGGTGCCCAGACTTCTTTTTACTGACAGGTGGAATATTCAAGGTTTAATGGTGTGTGCTATATCTAAAGCTCTTGGAAGTTTTATTATTTAGTCTTGGAGAATACATTGTTTTTATATTGCTAATAAAATATTGATTTTGTAACTCTAAGATAGATTTCATTCTGCTGTTTGAGCATATTTTACTTCTCTTTCCATCAGAAATTTGAAAACTAGACAGCATTCCTCCTCGAGTACTTTTCTTGATAGGGAAACATTCTAGCAGTAAAAAAGAAGTATGTGCCAGGCGGTGATGGCACACGCCTTTAATCCCAGCACTCGGCAGGCAGAGCCAAGTGGATCTCTGTGAGTTTGAGGCCAGCCTGGGCTACAGAGTGAGATCCAGGAAAGGTGCAAAGCTACACAGAGAAATCCTGTCTGAAAAAACAAAAACAAAAACAAAACAAAACAAAAAAAACCCAAAAAACAACAACAAAAAAGAAGTATGTAATTCACATCCTATAAACAAAAATCTGCTTGTTCTTTCAAGTTATCTTTGTTGTTTGTGTAAATAGGGACAACTAAGTCATTAAACTCTATCAACTGCCATCTTTATCAAATGACTAATTGTTTTTCAGCTGTCCCCTGAATGCCTTTTTCGGTGGCTGTAATGCCCAGTCCTCCCTGCACTGGAAATTGCTCCTCTCCATCACCTGAAAGGCTGACTACTTGTCTAGGACTTACAGATTAAGCTGAATATTTCTTGAGTTTCAAAATAACCTTCAATTACTTGCCAATTTATTTTTCTTAAGAAGTGTTCAAATTATGTGTTGAAATGTCCAGGTCTTTGTTTGCTCGTGGGAATTTTCTGGATTAGTTTCAACTGTATGATTCAATGATTAAGTATTTATAATTTCATATAAACATGGTAAAGACAAATGCCAAGTAAATGGCTCCTGAATGTTTAACCTTGTTTATATGTAAGTGCATTTGTATGATTAAAAGATGAAATAAATTTTATAGTTGGACACTGTATCTTGACCTTGGCAATGTGCTGTAAATATTTCCTCCTTTTTCAGGAAATCAACAGTCCTCTTTGAACGGGAATGAAATAGAGGCCGTAACATAGCGGTTAAATTTGCAGGAGGGCAAGTTACTCTTATGCCTCATAATTCACTTTCCTTAAAATGAGTGCAACAACTCTGTTCTCCCAGATCCAATACCCCAATCTCATCCCCAGCTCCGCAGCAGAACATCTGTGACAATCTTCCCTGCCCTCCCTGCACCCATCTCTTGTGGGTCCCACAGATATTCCCTTTCTAATCTCCCTCCCCCTACTCATCACTTTATGCTAGCTCCCAACACAAGCAGGCGCCCCTGCCAACCCACTGGCCATGCCTGCCAGAAGACCAGGCAAACTGCCTGCAGATCCTCTCTTCTTCCTCTGTGTCCCCAGATCCAGTGCCCCAGGATCATTCTCAGCTCGGCAACAGAACACCTGTGGTACCTTTCCCTGCCCACCTTGATCCCATCTCCTGTGGATCCCACAGATCTGCCATTCATAACCTCCTTCCCCTGACTCATTACTTTGACTCAGCCCCCAAACCCAGCAGTCACTTCCCACTAACCCACAGACCACTCCTGCCCAGAGAGAAGGTAGGCTGTCTATATCTCTTTCCCTCTCCTTCTGTTTCTCTAGCCTCACCCCCCCCTTCCATCCCATTGCTAGCGCTAAAGCAGACCCACTATGGTGACCTCTCTTCACTGTATCACCCTATTCCAATGAGACAAAATAAGCGTATCTTTGTTCAACATTTTATTCTCCTCCCTCCTGTGAACCCGCTCAGACCCCTAGTTTATCCTGATTCCTAAATGTCAGCTCCTAATACCCAGAAATACACTTTACTTGGAAACACCAGTATCCACAATTGTCAGAACCAAAGAAAAATTTCTACCAGGCAACACAAAGACATCATATTCTCTAAATATACACAGAGGGAACAGGAACCAAGGAACAAAACACTCATCCAATAAAGACAAATTCAGGAATGAGACTTGAGCCAATAGTCAACCCAATCCCAGATGCCTAGACACCAATGTAAAAATACAATCAACAACACTCAGGACAATATATCTCCACTAGAACCTAGATACCTTACCATAGTAGGCCCTTAATATTCTGAAGAAAAATACCTTAAAACTGACTGCATAAAGAAGATAGAGGTCTTCAAATGGAAAATTAATAAACCCCTTAAAGAAACCAATAAAAACACAATCAGTGTAAGAAAATGAATAAAAAACCCAGTACCTGAAAATGGAAATAAAAAAAACAAAACACAAACTGAGGAAATTCTGGAAATGAAAAATTGAGGAATTTGAACGGGAATAATAGGCAAGCTTCATGAACAAAATACAAGAAATGAAAGAGAGAACCTCAGTTGTTGAAGATACAATAGAAGAAATGTATACATTGGCTAAAAAAAAAAAAAAAAAAAAAAAAGTCAAATCTGAAATCTCCTGACACAAAGCACTCAGGTAATCAAGGACAGTATAAAAATATCAAGCCCAAGAGGAATAAAGAGAGAGGAAGGAAAATAAAACCTGCTTAAAGGCTCAGAAAATGTTTTCCACAAAATTATAGAAGAAAAAATGTCTAACTTAAAGAATAAGATGTCTATAAAGGTACAAAAACATACAGAACACCAAATAGATTGGACCAGAAAGGAAAGTTCCTGTGACACATAATAATCAAAAGATTAAATGTAAAGAGGAATGAATATCTAAAGCTACAAGGGAAAAAGACCAAATAACATATAAAGATAGAACTATTAGATTTACACTTGACTTCTCAATGAGACTCTAAAAACCAAGAGACGTGAAAAGATGTGCTACAGACTCTAAAAGACCACGGATGTCAGCCTAGACAACTATACCCTACAAAACTTTTAATCACCATTGATGGAGAAAATGAGATAGTCTACAATAAAACCAAATTTAAATAATATCTGTCTACAAATTCATCTCTACAGGAGGTTCTAGAAGGAAACCTCCAACCTAAGGAGGTTAATAACATCCACAAAAACACACAGAATAAATAATCTCACCAGCAAAATCAAAAGAAGGGAAACACACACACACACACACACACACACACACACACACAAACACCACCACCACCACCACCAACAACAACAACAAAATAACAAGAATCAACAACCGTTGGTCATTGATATCTCTCAATATAATTGGTCTCAGTTTCCCAATAAAAACTCAGAATAACAGGATAGATTTGAAAACAGGATCCATCCTTCTGTTGCATCCTAGAAACACACCTTAACATCAAGAAGAAACATTATATAAGTGTAAAGGGTTGGAAAAAATATTCCAAGAAAATGGACCTAAGAAGCAAGCTGGTGTAGCCATTTTAATATCTAACAAATGAGACTTCAAAACAAAACTAATTGGAAGAGATAGAAAAAAAACCTAAATGTTCATCAAAGGAAAAATCCACCAAATTAATATATCAGTTCTTATCATCTATACCCCAAACAGAAGGACAAAAAAGAAACTAGAAACTAAATATTAAAAAGCAAAATAATCCAATTGAAATATGGGATACAGATCTAAACAGAATTCTCTGTAGAAGGATTCAAATGCCCTAGAAACACTTAAAAGAAATGTTCAACATCCTTAGCCATCGGGGAAATACAAATCAAAACTACTTTGAGATTCCATCTCATACACATCAGGATGGCTAAGACCAACAAAACAAGTGACAGCTCATGCTGATGGAAGATATGGATTAAGGGACATACTCATCCATTGCTATTGGGAGCTCAAACTTGTAAAGACACTATTGAAATCAGTGTGATGATTCCTCAGGAAGATGGGAATCCATCAACCTCAAGATCTAGCTATACCACTCTTGGGCATATACCCAAAGGTCACTTCAACCTACCACAGGGACACTTACTCAAATACGTTCACTGTTGCTCTATTTGTAATAGCCAGAAATTGGAAACAACCTAGATGTCCCTCAAATGAAAGAATGGGTAAAGAAAATGTGATACATTTTCATATTGGAACATTACTCAATTGTTAAAAAAAATGACATCATGAAATTTTCAAGCAAATGGAAGGAACTAGAAAAAAATCATCATTTTGAGACATGAATGGGAGAATCCAGCCAGTGGGAGGGAGTAGGGTTCAGTGAGCTAACGCAGGGAGGGATGACTAGAGTTGAGGAGAATTTGAGGGATGGAATGGAAACCTAGTGCAGTGGAAACACCTTGAAATATATGAAGGTTTTCCTAATGAGGCCTCTTATTAATGGGGTGACAGAGAGCCAACTCAGCCTGTTTCTGAAAAAATAAGTTATGTTCCAAAACAGATTGAGGGGCCATAATTGCTGAAAACAACACCAACAAAAATCAGTGACTATGGTGAAGTCAAGCTTGAGCCTACATGGAGCCTTCATCCCTATTTTCTAGTCTCTTTGGTGCAAGGTACTCTTCAGGCTACCAAAAGAGAAATGTAAACACCAATGTAGCCACAAAACTTTTGACCTACAATATGCCCTGCTTGCAAGATATGCTAGGGTAATGGTGGCACAGAACTTGTAGGAGCGGCCAACCAATGACTGATTCTACCTAAGGTCTACTCCATGAGATGGAACCCATACCTGAAGCTATTTGGGTGATCAAGAACCTAGTGCAGCTCAGATAGATAGCTCAGAGACCTAAGGTAAAACCAAATGCTACTGTTCCAAACAAAAAAGGTAACAATAAAATGACTACTAACAATATTCTACTATACTTACAGATAGGTGCCTTATTCAGCCATCATCAGAGTCTTCTCCTGTAGCAGATGGGAACAAATACAGAGACCCACAGCCAGACATTAAGCACACACAGAGAGAGAGAGAGAGAGAGAGAGAGAGAGAGAGAGAGAGAGAGAGAGAGAGAGAGAGAGAGAGAGAGAGAGAGAGAGAGAGAGAGAGAGCGCTAAGGACAAAACTCTAAATAGGATGTTTCTATTAAGTCCCTCCCCCAGAGCCCAGGAAACCCCATGCAAGAAGAGATGGAAAGGGTGTAAGAGCCAGAGGGGATTTAGGACCCCAGGAGAACAAGGTCCACTGATTGAACTGAGCAAGCCTCATATGAACTCACAGGGACTGACGCAGCAAGAACAAAGCCTACACAGGTCTGTGTGAGGTCCTCTGTATATATACTACAGCTTTCAGCTTAGGATTTTTATGGGACTCCTGGTGTGTGGAATACTGGGTTTCTGATTCTTGTGCCTGCTCTTGGAGCTCTTTTCCTTCCATAGGGCTGCCTTGTTCAGCCTGGATATGATAGTTTATTTTTTTAATCTTATATTTCATTTTGTCATATCTAGCTGTTATCTCCTATAAACCTCTTCTTTTCTTTTCTTTTTTTCTTTTCTTTTTCTTTTTTTTTTAGTTTTTCGAGACAGGGTTTCTCTGTGTAGCTTTGTGCTTTTCCTGGAACTCACTTGGTAGCCCAGGCTGGCCTCGAACTCACAGAGATCTGCCTGGCTCTGCCTCCTGAGTGCTGGGATTAAAGGCATGCGCCGCCGCCGCCGCTGCCGCCGCCGCCGCCGCCGCCGCCGCCGCCGCCGCCACCACCACCGCCCGGCAACCTCTTCTTTTCTAATGAGACAGAAAGGGAGTGGCTCCACAGGGAAGAAGAGGTGGGGAGGAACAGGGAGGAGTAGAGGGAGGGGAAACTGTAATTAAGATACACTGTATGTGAGAAGAGTCTATTTTCTTTTTTAATGCAAAAATTAATTTATTTTGTTTAATATACAGAAATGTAACATCAAAATCACAAAAAGTCATAACCCAAGTATATTTTATTATCAATTTTGAAACTAGAAATAAAATTTAAATTTTATTTATGGTTTCTTAAAAACATATTTTGTAACTTATGTCTAGATCTTTTTTTCACTTTTTTTATTCAAAATTTTAGTAAATGGGCACAAATTCTATGACATCTTTGCACTAGCAAATCTTGTAGACAGGATATCATTGTAGGTCAATGGGTTTGTTGCTAGGCTGCTGTTCTCATGTCTCCTTTGGCAGTGTGCAGAGTACCTTTCATTACCAAAAACACTAGCACATAGAGGTGAAGGCTTTACGTAAGCACCAGTTCAACTTCTCCATGGTCAGTGATTTGTGTAGGTACTGTCTTAAAAATAAAATAAGAGAAGAATCTATTTTCAATAAACGAAAAAAGTGTTGCAGCAACATCTTACTTCATCAGTAACTTGAGATGTTTAAATATTTCAACATATTCAAAGTGCAACATATCCAATATTTATTATTGGCATTTTACTACCATTTTTAAAATACAGAATGTTTAGTCTAAATTTATCCATTTTTTTCTTACTGAATGAGTTTGGAATGTGCTTACAATACATAAGCAGACTTACAATACAGCTTACAATTCACCATACAGACTGTTGGTGAATTTTGCAGTTTGATTCCAGTAAGCATCCATGTAAGAATATGAGTTTCATTCAGAAATGTCTCATGAGAACAATTTAGATTCCATTTCCATATAGCTAATCTTGTTACATTTGCAATATCTATCCCAAACTCAAAGATCATATTCTCATAAACCATACAAAAGCTTTATGACACATGCGCTAAGACCTTCATGGGAGAAAAAAAAATGAAGACCCTTTAAAAGAATTTAGCACATTTTCAAAGATATATAGAAGTGAACCAAGTTATCCTTGTCTACTGACATCTGTTAGGAAGCTTGAAACAAGAATGTCTGACAAAGTGTTTTCTACCCATGATGAATCATATCCAGACTCCTGAAAGATGCCTTTATTTGTGTAAAGGTAAGTTTGTGTTGCATTTACACATTTTCTAAACATTATTCTCTTACCCTGAAAAAAAATTATTTTGAGCAGAAACATGTTCCCAATTAAGCCATAACAAAGGAAAGTAACCACATCAACTTAATTTATTGGTTTTACTTCAGCCCTTATTACACTGCATGTACCCCATGTATTTTTTAGTCTTGGAGTGTAATACATTGTTTACTAGAAGTGAATTTATGATTATTTTTTCTTAGACCTGGGAAATGGATCTGTACTTTATACTTTTTGGCTGGGAGAAGAGATTCAAGTTAGTTGTCCTTGGTAACCCAGAGAATGAAAGAAATCATTAGGTAGGAGACTGTGATGCATAGATTTAGCACAAACTGTACAAAACCTAAACATTTTCTGGAAAAGGATGTATCTCTCAAGGGGGATACTGAGAAATTCTGTAGTGCTTTCATGTTTTACCACCATTAACACACCATGTCCAGGCACTAGGTAAATTGTCCTAAGACAGATGGGTGAATCTTGTATTCTATCTTTTCCTAAGTATTTATGGTTAAGAATAGTTCTTGACTCTGAAATCACAAATAGTTTTCAGAGGTGGGAATGGTGAGCATTTATGCAACTTGAACACAGAGTAAGAGAACATTAATGCTGCCCGTGACCTGAAGCTGTTGCTAAACAGAGGTTTTCAGAGCAGCTACTTCCTGGATATAGGAAAATAAATAGCAGTTATGATCTTTGAGAAGAAAAAAAATGATATATAACTTCGAAACTGAGATTAACATGCATGCTTGGAGGAAAGGGAGTCATTCAAAATGCTACTTATTAAAACCATGAAGTACGGCAGTGAAACAAAACAAGCCTAATACAGAGATGGACCAGGATGTGATCATGAAGACTTCCAAAGTCATGCTGAGCATTTTGACTATCCAGAAGGAAAATGTAGTGTAAATTTTGATTTAGAGAGATGACTTGGAGAGTTGGATCTTAAAAACAGATAGAAGCGAAATGGAGATTTGAGGACTCAGCTATTGTAACACCACACAACTGGTGGTATACAGTTACACATTACTAGGCAATGAAAAATGGATTCAGGATTATTTTAAAGATTAGAAAATCAAAGTATGTATCATTGATTGGATCATTTTTGGAAAGTTGAGAAGGAAACTTTCAAGTTCCAAATTATGTGAAAGACAATTCAGTAAAAGGCGAATATTGGTGAAAAAAACCATCTAGAAGAAATAATTTAGTATTCAATAGCAAATTCTGATATGAATATATCAACATGGGGACTAATTAGGATTACAGACACATTTGTGACTAAATAAGGACACAGTATATAAAGAAAAAAATCAAGAAAAAGATGGATCAAATGGTCTAATATATAAGTTAATTAACAAAAGGAGGGAGTAAATTTACAACGTGGTTTTGTTAAATGAGTTGTTCTTAGATACAATTGAAAACAACACAGATTTCATCACAGCATAATCATAAGAACTTCCTCAAATAGGACAAAGTCCCATGTCTCGACTTCTCAATTTTGGTCAGAAAAGTTTGACAATTTCTAGACTTCAAGTTCTTGTGCAGCTTCCTTTATTAACATCAAATAGTTGCTAGAAGCAATTAGAATTGCATGCATGAGAAGAGAGACAGATAAAGACAAATACTTCTTAGCTATGAAAATAAAAGCTTAATTCAGAATAAGCTGCTCATCTTTGCTCAAATAATAGTCTCTAGAGCAATGGCATTCTGATCATTGCCATAGAGTGTAGGAGTACTGCAACTTGACTAACTAATGAAGACTTAGCAAATAGGTTTTACAGTAAGGCTAAAAATGCTCTCCACAACTTTTAAGTCACAGGAGCAGAGTGGGGAGGAGTTAGATATGTGGAAGATGTACTAATTAGGATGAGTAATAAGAACAGTTTCTAGGTAAGTAAGCAAAAATCTCTACCATATAGGATGGAATGTAACAATTTAAATTCCCAAACAATTACTTACATTTAGGAATGTTGATATGTAACTCCTAGTGTTAACTATTTTTCTTAAAGAGTGATTGAAAGTATATTTATTATGTAACAGCACTCCAGCTGTGTGTGTGAAAATAACATCATGGGACCATGTTAGTTTTCTGAGAGTGTGTCCTCAGGCATCTGTCCTCTATCACTTTTAAATGGCTTCTCAATCCTAGATATTTTACATGATCTTCATGTGGAAGATCATGATTGATCCTCTCAATATGTCTATATAGTAGACATCCACCTTTGAATAAGATCACATATCACTAGCATTTGTTGGGATCAAGTCCATATAAATTCAGATAAAAAGCCACCAGCTTCCATGTTCACCTGAGAGCCTCTTGCTTTGCGAGCTTTTCAGGATACAATAATGATACATGAAGATGGACTAAATGTGTGTCACAATTTTAGAGGTTTCAGACCAGGGACAGCTAGATTCAATGATTTTCCTCTGCAGTATATCAGAATATCATGGTGACAGGAACTCCATTGGAATAAAGAAGTCAAAATTGTCGAGGGTAGGAGAGGAGCGTGGTCTGAAAGTAAAGAATCTCAGTGTGTAGTCCTGTATTGGAAGCCAGCAGTTGCCAAAACTTGTTAATTTACTTAGTTTGATGTTCCAAAATTCCCTACTGAGATCCTGTTGCTTCTAAGAGGCCATTTTTAGAGCATTTGAGAGAAATAGAATCTAGATATAGCAAGGATATTGTTCATTAAAGTAATTGTACTTGATTTATGTCCTTGTTGTCTAAGGCACTCAAGTGACTACATACAAATATTTTTACTCTCTCTGCTCACATATATATATATACACATATATATGTATATGTGTATGTATATATATATATATATATATATATGTCCCAATAATAGCCATATCCATACATGGATATGTGTATATGTATTTATATAAAAATACACATATGTGTATATACGTGTATACATATGTATATACACTTATACACATATCCTGGTTTACAAATGTTCAAGCACATAAAAAGTATTACATAATGAGTTTATTATATATGCATATATTCCGAACCAATTTGGAAATAACTAACATGGATATGGTTGTACACGTTCAACTGGTGTCTTGTTTTCACAAGCAACACAAAACATATGTGATCCATTTCTTCCAATATAACTTTTTCATGATTTTTTCCATGAATGAAAGAGATTAAACACTTGTTTTCTCCTTTCTTTAAAACTACTAGAAAGATGTGCTATCAAAGACAGTCTAGGAACTTACCCATGTTAGAATACCTTGGGTTGAGGTGGCTACTTTTAAGTATTTACTATATGTATATTATAATTGAGTGTGTATAACTTTTCAAATACATAATAATTAAAGGTAATCACATAACATCAAAGTAAAAATATACCATCCTCTGAAAAATATGTGAAGGGCAAAAACGTCTTCATGACTTTTGTTTATCTTCAGACAAGATGGTGCTTTGAATATTCACAGGAGATAGTAAAACAATTTTGTTCTATTTTTAATATGTTATACAGTGTAAGATTAAGTAAAGTAGAAAAGTTACTACAAGTAGTGATTTTTTTAGATGCTGTGAGAAATAAAATGGTTTTTCACCATGTGTTTTTAGGTCTACACAGTCTTGAATATGACTTCTCTCAATAAGCAGTACAGATCCAAAGAAGTGCATTTTAAAAAAGATTTTAAAATAACATAACATTTTTTGACACTTAGATCATTAGTTTGTTACCCATAGGCATAACATAAAAATAAAATGAGATGTTAACAGCATATAGATGACTAGGGTAAAATATTTGATATTAAAATGCAAAAGCAGGGTATATACAATACACAATAACTTACAAAAAAAGCCTTGATTAATGTCAACCCATCAAAATTGATAGTTTCATAAAACAGAATAATAAATATTCTTTATTTTGAAACCAGTTCTTCAGAATATGCTATGTATATTACTATTTCAAGGATAAAATATGATTGACTCATAATGTGATAATACAGAATCCCTAATAAAATAATTATAAAAATTATATGTAATACATTAAAAGAATCCATCTATAAATGTCACAGAGGCATATAAATGATATGAACTTTTTGTGTTGTCTCATGCAAGTTACTATATTTTTAAAGCTTTTTTCCCCTAAGGTATGTGATTCAGTTTGCCTTATAAAACAAGAAATAAGATGCGCTTAGAAATAGGTTTTCAGGTTATTAAAGTACCAGGCTCAGAAACCTTTCAAATCTGACATTCTACAGAAGATTGCAGTAAATGAGTGGTTATTGAAATATGATGGTAGGGAATGAAGCCAGTCAAAAGATAGTAATGAGGAGTTGGTTACTGAGATTAAAGCCGCCACTATGTCCTTGCAGCATACATACTTTTTCTGTCATTCCTTCTCCCCCAGGGAGAGAATAAAAGTACATGGCGTACTATAATCATCATATAAACAAGAAGACATCAGAGTATTAGTAGAAATACTAATGATTACTGTAAACCAACAGAAACCTTATACAATCTGGTAGCAAATATACTTGCAGAGACTGCTTAGAGATGAGCTCCTTTCCAATTCGTAACAGTGATCAGATTCCCTGGACATACTACATTTGTTGTCTATGTCCCAGCTTCCCCCTGCATTTAGCAGGGACAATAAGAATATCTGGAATGATTGCATACACGTCTTCCCAAATAACCTCTCATGTTATTTTGTTTTGTTGCTTCTTAAAATTTCGTTAATACATATTAATAATTTATTTAACCCATTAACATCATTTCTCATGTTTCACTATTATAAACAGTATGCCAATGTCACTGCACTTATGTCATTTCATGCATATGACATTTAATTCTGCAGCAAGTAATTTATTCAAAAAAGCCTGCCACGTACATACAGTACTAAAAGTTTCCTATTATAATGACTTCTCACATAAAGAGATTTTCTCCATGTCTTTAATATTGCTAGTAGATGATATCCTGTTGCTATATTCCTTGGACAGTTTTTACTTATTAAACTTTCATTTTAGACAACATTTGATAGAATTTTGAGTTTTGCATGGGGAAAAAGAAATAGAAAAGAAAGGTTACACAGGACATGGCAAATTGGTTGTCAAAGAGAAAAGCAGATTTAATTATAACAGAAAGCACAGTTTAAATTCACATTTTTGAGAGAGATTCCAGACAGAAGTCTTTCTCTTTATGCTTTGCAGAACCATTTTCATTCACTAAATAGGTTCTTGAGCCTTGCTTATATCACTCACAAATCAGAGTTCCAATTCCTATGGTCCTCATACTAATTATCAGTTTTCAGGATACCACAATGATTACTGCTTGTTTGTTAAAACGAAGCAAACATTTTGAGAGAAACTCTGCACATTAAAGGCTGGAGGGATGCTGCAGCTGTTAAGAATGCATTCTGCTCTTGAAGCGGACCAGAGTTCAGTTCCACTTATCCACACTGGACTCCTTACAACGGCCTGTAACTCCAGCTCAAGGGGAATCTAAAACCTTCTGGACATCATGGTCATTACTCATGTGCACATAAATACACATGCAAACACACACAATTGAAAAATAATAAAAATAAATCATTAAAAATCTCGGTATCTTGTTATCAATGTCAAAATGAAGCTTGAAGTGCTGGCCAAGTAAGGACCTACAAGAAACTGAAGCCAGTTATACACTATCATGATTTCAGTGTTTTCCTCAGCTTCATGGTAGGGTTGGGGCTAGAATTCACTATAAGGCTGCCTTATGTCTTGTGCTGTTTGTTTTTTGTCAACCTGATACAACCTAGACATATCTGGGAAGAGAGCCTCTATTGAGAAAATGCCTCCATTCATACTTTGGTTTTTTGATCAATTGCTTTATTCACAGTTTGTTCTTTTTGATCAATTGCTTTATTCATAGTTTGTTCTTTTTGATCAATTGCTTTAGCTGGTGTTTGCTCCCCACCCGTGTGTGTGTGTGTGTGTGTGTGTGTGTGTGTGTGTGTGTGTGTGTATGTGTGTATGTGTGTGTGTGTGTGTGTATGTGTGTATGTGTGTGTGTATGTGTGTATGTGTGTCCCCTCTATGAATGCTATACTTGTTTTCCAATATACTGGATCATATCACTATTATTTTCACAGGGAACACATTGAATCTGTGTATTGTTTGGGTAAGTAAACATTTTAGCAATATGCACTCTTCCAATCCATGAATAGAAATAGCCAGCTTCATTTCCTTCATCACAAATTTATTGTCCTATTGTAGAGATCTTTTGCTTTCTTAGTTAAATATATTCTGGTTCTTTTGTGACCATTTTAAGTAGGCTTTTTTTTCATTTTTATATCAGATAATTCACTATGATCCCAAGTTTTATAATCTGTGACTTTTTGAATTCATTTATTTAAAAATAATTCTAGAATTCATCATATTGAAATAGAATTATATCACATTCTGTACTTCTTTCTTCCCTCTAGCTCCTTCCAATTATTCTCCCTTGAATCTTTCCCATGACACATTCTCAAGTTATAGTCTTTTTTCTCTTGTTATATTTGTATGTATGTATGTATGTATGCACAAATATAAATAAATACAACCTGATGAGTTTATTTTTGGTGTTTGTGTATGTGGTTTCAAGACTGACCACTTTGCATTGAACAACCAATAGGGGAATCATCCCTGGAAGAGGCTAATTCTCTTTCTCCTGCTAGTCAGTCGTTTACTCCAAGCACTTAATAGTTGCCTGTAGTTCTTTGTCTAGGGGTGGGACAACATACACTTTTTCCTTTCCAAGTCAATATGTTCATTGATGTCACTATTCTTCCTGTCTTGTTTATGCAGCAATTTCTATGAGAGACTTTTTCACAGTAGACATACTGATATTTTACCTCTTACAATTTTTCTGCCCTCTCTTCCTTGATTCTCCCTGAGCCATAGAGGCAGAAGCAGTGATGTAGATGTATATCTTGTGGTTGGGCTCCCCATAACTTGTTGGTCTGTGTGTTGTGTGTAGTAATGGATTTCTTTGATGGTCTGTAGTAACAGATTTACTATAAAGAGAAGCTTCTCTGAGGAGAGTTAGTAGCTATACTTCTCTGTAAGTATAAGGATAAGATTCAGTAAGTAGTAGGGAATTATGATGGTCTAACAATGTGGTAGTAGTAAATTCCTTTCTAAGTTTCATAACTGCAGAAGCCCTGGCAAACTGGCTAGATCTGCAGTACCAGGTATGACTTACCTCCTTTTGAGTAGGCCTTAAGTCCAATTAGACAGCTACTTGTTGCTGTGAACATGTAAGTTCTACTTCTTGCATGTGTGTGTACATCTTGCAATGCTGGTAACTCACAGTTCACAGGTGTTACAGCTGGATAGAATGCTTTCCTTCCTTGGCAATTCATCTTCTGCAATAGAGGCACACCCTTGAGCCCTAAGTGGCAACCAAGTGCTACATCCATAATCTAAATTATTTGGGGAGTTATTTGGACTACCACGACCAAACCTTTGAAAGGAAATTCCTTGTGTTTGGTACTGGCTTTTTGTTAGTCAATGGCTCTTGTGGAGAAAATTATCATCCAAAGAGAGCTAACTTCTGTGTATGTGTATTTAAATATGTAATATATATAAGAAAATATTCCATATACTTGTATTATTGTGTATAATTTTAGTTAAATAAAAAATAATAATATTTCTTAAGATTTTACCAAGCAATCTTAGTGTTATTTGTTTCCCTTTTTCTTTCTATATTGGCTTCTCTCCCAGTTAACTTCAAACAATGTTGCTTTTTGGTTTTTAACTTCCTCCTTCCTAATTTCTCTAATGGTTCATACTAGAAATTCTTGTACTATGTTGAATAAATATGGTGATAATGCTCATCTTTTTCTTGTTAAAGGTTTAAGAAAGAAAGCTTTAAGACTACCTCCACTGCATTCTAGTATGAAGCTGAAAGTATTATAAATAACCAGATCACATTGAACATTTTATACTCTCTCTTGAAACTGTAGTCTATTCAGAAATATGGATTCTCTTTCTATACAAGTGGAGTTTAATTTTATCCAAGAGCTATTGAACACTCTTTGTCCCTGATGATTGCTAACCACTGGAGATGAGCTCTGCATAGCCCCGTTTTTCATTTCTGGACAGGACTGTGACTTCCTTATAGATTATTCAATTGCAAATAAAATATGGCATAGGTGATGAGTTGTTAATCCAATAAATAATTGTATAAAATGAAACTCCTTGCTGGAAAAACAAAGGAAACACTCTCCTACAAGTACTTAAGAAGGAAGTAACCCATGTAGCAAGGCTTGAGGGTGCCATCTCAAACATGAGGCAAACTTTGACCCATATCCCCAAGAAATCAGAACTCTCAGTTTTATGGCATAACAAGAAAATAAATTTGGCCTATGAGCTGAGGATATTTTGAAGTAGAAATTTCCCCAGTTGACCTTTGATGAGCCTAGAACACCCAGTAGATACTGAATTGCAGCTCACTGACACCAAGCAAAAAACTTTCCGACATTGTGGCTGCACACCTAACCTAAAAAAGCTGGGAGACAACAAATGTATACAGTTTTAAGCCCATAACATGAATCTTAAATGGTCTTATTAATAAAAACAAACCCAGAGCCAGGTATTAGGGTGAATGCTAAAAGATGAGAGAAGCAGAGTAAGCCACAGCTAACCTCACCTCACCAACTTCAGCCTATCCTGTTTCCTCAAACTGGAAGCCTGTGAGTCTTCATCCAAATTGATCTCAGCTGAACTGCTGTTAAAAGCCTAAAAGCTTAAAAGCTTCTAGCTCCTGGTCCTCATGCCTTATATACCCTTCTGCTTATTGCCATCACTTCCTGGGACTAAAGGCATGTGTGCTTCCCATGCTTTCCAAGCATGAATATAAAACTCTAAATTTCCTTCAATGCTTTGAAGAAAAACCACATTTTCTATTTTGGGGGGCTTATTTTTATGTTTTTATTTATCTATTTATTTTACATCCCAGCCACAGTTACCTCTCATTCTCTCCTCCCAATTCCTCCCCCCAGCCCCCACTACCATTCCCAATCCCCTCCCTTCCATCTCCATCCAAGAAAGGGTAGACCTCCCCTAGATATCAACAAAACATGACATCAAGTTGCAGCAAGACTAAGCAACTCCCCATGGAAAGGCAAGGTGACCCAGTATGAGAAGTAGGGTCCCAAAGCTCAGGTAAAGAGTTGGAGATAGCTCCTCTTCCCACTGTTAGGAGTCCTACAAAAGGACCAAGCTACACAACTGTAACATATATGCAGAGTGTCTAGGTCAATCCCATGTAAGCTCCCTGGTTGTTGGTTCAGCCCCTATTAGCCCAGTTAGTTGATTGTGTGAGCTGCTCTGTGGTGTTCCAGATGCCCCCACCCCACCCCCCGCCATGGATCCTACACCTTTCTCCTACTCCTCTTCAGAATTCCCAAACTCTGTCTAATGCTTGGCTGTGAGTCTCTGCATCAGTTGGTGGATGGTGCCTCTCTGATGACAATCAGGCCAGGCACTAATCTGGTCACAGGGTTCTTATCCGCTATTGCTAGGATTCTAAGTTCCATTGCTCCTGGTAGACTCCTGGGAAATTCCCCTGTGCCAGTCTTCCACTGACCCAAAATGCGACCCCCTCCCAGCACTCTCCCCTTCCCCCTCCCCCACCCTGCTGAAGCTGATTGGTCATGTTCCCATCCCCACCCGCCCTCAGTCCACTCACAAATTCTCTTCTATTTTCCCTTCCCATGGAAATCTGGGTGTCCCCCACCACTCCGTGAATCTTCCTTGTTACCTAGTCTCTCTGTGGTTGTCCTTTATTTTACAACTAATACCCACTTGTACATACCATGTTTGTCTTTCTTGGTCTGGGTTACCTCACTTGGGATGATTTTTTTCTATTTTTATCCATTTGCCTTCAAATTTCCTGATGTCATGGTTTTTAACAGCTTAATGCTCCATTGTGTATATGTACCACATATTCTTTATTCATTTCTCAATGAGGGACATCTAGGTTGGTTCCAGGTTCTGCCTATTACAAATAAAGCTGCTATAAACATAGTTGAGCAAGTGTCCTTGTGGTATGATTGAGCATCCTCTAGGTATATGCACAAGAGTGGTGTAGCTGGGACTTGAGGTAGATTAGTGCCCAATATTCTGAGAAACCACCATACTGATTTCTAAAGTGGCTGTACAAGTTTGCACTCCCACCAGCAGTGGAGGAGTGTTTCCCTTGCTCCACATCCTCCACAACATAAGCTGGCATCAGTGTTTTTGATCTTAGCCATTCTGACAGGTGTGAGATGGTATCTCAGAGTCGTTCTGATTTGCATTTCCCTGATGACTAAGAATGCTGAGCAATTCCTTAAATGTCTTTTGGCCATTTGTGATTTTTCTGTTGAGAATTCTCTGTTGAGATCTGTACCTCATTTTTAAATTGGATTATTTGGATTTTGATGTCTAGTTTCTTGAGTTCTTTATATATTTTGAAGATCAGCCCTCTGTCAGATGTGCAGCTGGTGAAGATCTTTTCCCATTGTGTAGGCTGGCATTTTGTCTTATTTATCTTGTTCTTTGCCTTACTGAGGCTTTTCTATTTCATGAGGTCCCGTTTATTATTGATCTCAGTGCCAGTGCTATTGGTGTTTTGTTTAGGAAGTTGTCTCCTGTGCTAATGAATTTGAGATTCTTTCCCACCTTTTCTTCTATAAAGCTCACTGTGTCTGATTTTATGTTGAGGTCTTTGATCCACATGGACTTGAGTTTTATGCAGGGTGATATTATGGACTAATTTGCATTCTTCTACATGCAGACATCCAGTTAGACCAGCATCATTTGTTGAAGATGCTTTTTTTTCCATTGTATAATTTTGGCTTCTTTATTGATAATCAAATGTCCATAAGTGTGTGGATTTACATCTTGATTCGATTCTGTTGGTTGATCTGTCTGTTTTTATGCCAATACTATGTGGTTTTTATTACTATAGCTCTTAAGTAAAGCTTGAAATTAGAGACAATGATCCCTCCAGATGTTCTTTTATTGTACAGGATTGTTTTAGCTATCCTGGATTTTTTGTTTTTCCATATGATGTTGAGTATATTCTTTCAAGGTTTGTAAAGAATTATGTTGGGATTTCAATGGGGATTGCATTGAATATATAAATTACCTTTGATAAGATGGCCATTTTTACTGTTAATCCTATGGATCCATGAGCATGGGAAATCTTTCCATCTTCTGATATCTTCTTTAATTTCTTTTTAAAGA
This sequence comes from Peromyscus eremicus, assembly GCF_949786415.1. Lineage (NCBI taxonomy): Eukaryota > Metazoa > Chordata > Mammalia > Rodentia > Cricetidae > Peromyscus > Peromyscus eremicus. Next base: position 34,260,092 of record NC_081419.1, read on the forward strand.
CTTGAAGTTCTTGTCTTACAGGTCTTTGACTTGCTTGGTTAGAGCTACACCAAGTTATTTTATATTATTTGAGGCTATTGTAAAGGGTGTTGATTCTCTGATTTCTTTCTCAGTTCCTTTATCACTTGTATATATGAGGGCTACTGATCTATTTGAGTCATCTTGCATCCAGTTACTTGACTAAAGGTGTTTATCAGCTGTAGGAGTACCTTGTAGAGTTTTTCAGGTTGCTTATGTATACTATCATATATATCATCTGTGAATAATGATAGAAAAACACATTTTTCTAATATCCATCTGACCTGCTGAAATTAGGTCATCACTTTCTAAATGTTTCCACAAGGACAACACCTGACCTTTAAATATTTTTAAAAAGGGTTTCTTATTTGACATTTGATTTTTACTGTGATGCTGTAGATGACTTTTCCTATCCATTCACATATGGTGATATTGCTTTTTAAGTGGAACAAACTGGACTGGAACATCCTTGTGTTTATTTAGTAGCCTATAGGCTGTTCCCATTCCTTATATACTGTATAGCTGGCTGCCATTAATTCTTTAAAATTTATTTGTATGATTCCTCCAATATGCCAGCTGCTCAGACACTTGACTTTGTTTCTGTTGGTGACTGTGCCCTCCATTCTGACCTACTGCTCACTCTCATTCTTATGTCTGAGCTACATCTTGTCTTTTTAATAACTGTGTTTCAATCTCAGACCAGTATCTCCTCTCTTTCTAGTTTATTGCCTGTGTAGCTCCTTCTTAACCTTTAATATCTGGCTTGCTGCTTTGTCCTTATTTCCCAGACCTCTAAGTACTGTAATTTCTGAGTTCACTGTCTTCCTTTCTATCTATACTCATTCCTTTGGTGATCAATTATTCTCACAGCTCCCTCAGTCTACAGGAATGTGGGTGGGAGAGAGTCAATGAAACTGTGGACAGCCCAGAGGTCAGGAATGAATAATCGATATGCAGGTTTATTTCAGAGCATTTCAAGGCCAAAGAGATGGCAAAGAAAAGAGAGACCTTGGAAAAAGAGAACCCTATATCAATCAGCAAGAATGCTTTCTAGATATTTTTTGTTTCTCAGAGCCCAAATCACTTATATCGAACTAAGTATAAGCAGTTTAGATGTGTTTGTCAGAAAATAAATAGACAAATATAACAAAATCATTTCTATATGTTTACAAAACATCTTTTAACAAACCAACTAATGATGTTCTGGAATTTTAATACTGAATTTTCAGTATATCATAGTTAAAACATAAACATTGAGAAGAGTGTATCTTCATGAAACAAGTGAGCTGCAATAGTCCAGGCCCTGAGTGTTCTCACAGTTCTGAAAAGTTCTTTCACTGCACCATTTAGAAGATCTTTTCTTAGCACAGTAATCCCTTTTCAGCACCATGATAATAGAACAAAGCAAACCTATAACTTACCATCTGGAAGCAAATAAGAATTAAGCCTTCATTCTGCCCATTCTGCATCTCCATGGGTATACATCCTTCGTTCTTTGTGGGAATTCTTGCTTTCTCCTTGTGGAATTTTGAAATTTTATGATATGAAGTGTTATTCCTTCCATCTGGCTACCCAAACACTTGGCTAGGAGAATATTAAAGTACTTAACTCCTACATAGAAAGTTAAAAATTCTTAAAGTTCAGTGTAGGTTAATGTATATTTAATTCAGTTTATTGGGAGGCAGTGCTGTACAGAAATGTATATTCTACTTTCCAAGAAGATTGATAAGTATTAAATCCCACTTGACAAAATAAGTCTTTTTCTTCTTCTTAGTCATTTAGATTACTGTACCAACAGCATATTTTCATTATTTAGGAAATTATGATATAACAGCAGAGAATCTGTCTGGTATAAACATCTAGCTATATCATATACTAACTCTATACTTCAGCAATATTTACACTCTAAGTAAGTCTCACTGTAAATGGATAAGAAAACTAATTTGAACACATACTACAAACGTTTTCAACAGTAACTGGTGTTTAAGCACTCTGTGTAACTGATCATGACCATCATTTGATTATAAAATTTATAATCATTGCATTATTATAAAGTTCTATATACAGTAGGTAAAACTTAACAAAAATTTATACCTTAGAAATTTGTACTAAGGAAATAGAAATAGTACGTACTTTATACACATGATAGATATGGTATGTGTAAAATGTGAGTGTATGGAAAAGCACTTTCTACCTATCTGCAATAATTAAAATAGGAATTTCAATATGATTTTTTGTAATATTTTAAGCATTTTGGTTCATTTTTAAAAATTTGTTTTGTATTTTAGGAAGGGGTAGATTTTTGAGACAGTGTCTCATGTAGTCCAAGGTGCCACCAAATTTGCTCTGTACTGGAGGATAACTTTGAAACCCTGATTCTCCATTTTCTACCTCTCATGGCCTAGTGTGTGCACCCAGTTTGTGCAGTGCTGGGGATTGAATCTAGCGCTTTATGTGTACTAGGCAAGAATTTGCCAGTTGAGCTACATCCAAACTATTTTGTTTTAATTTAAGGGCAAAATCATTTATAGTTTCTCCTTGTTTTGTCCAGCTTTCTTTTCAATTATTCAGTAAAAATGCTCTGCGAACATTTCCTTTGAAGACTTCTGGATTCCACCCCTTCCTCTGTATACGGGAGACAGTTGTGTAGCTGGGTCTGTTTGAGAGGCCGTGGCATTGTGATCAGGTTCTATCCTTGGTGCATGAGCTGGCTTTCTTGATCCCATTGCCTATGGTAGGACACCTTGCTAACCCTTGATGCAGTGGGGAGGGGCTTGGTCCTGCCTCTACCAAATGTACCAGGCTTGGCTGTCCCTCCATGAAAAAACTTACCCTTTTGGAGGAGGGGATAGTGGGGGGGAGGGGGATGAGAGGGGGATCTGTGGCTGGTATGTAAAATGAATAAAAAAAATAAAATGAAAATAGAGAAATAAATGTATATTTTTCTCTTTTGGGAATTGTTTTTTCTACTGACCGTCCTTGAAGCCATTTTCGTCTTTCAGTGAATGCTTCCAAGGTCCTATGTCCTAGGGCAGAGAGCAATAATTGTTAAAAAAAAAAAAAATGTCTCCTGAAGTTGAGCTTAAATCTGTCTCCTAGTTATGGGCATTGATTGATTCTACTTCTGTCTTCTGAAGCTGTACTAGTAATTCTAACCTACTTCAGAAAATATATCCCTCATTCTTGGAGTAGAGGATTTAACATAAGCCTAATGGAACTAGTACACCTACAGGCAAGCGTGGCTGTTTCATCCAGAATTTCATTATGAGGAAGTAATAAAGCATTGCTTAGAGAGTTATGACTATTTTTACTCATATTTGGATTCTAACTTTGCTGTAATTTATGTCATTAATTACACAAATTAACCAGTTTGGTGAATTCCATTCATAAATCATTATTCTAATTTTAAATTTCAATTAAAAATTAAGCAGATATATATCAGAAATTTTTTTCAAAGTATTCCTGTTATTATTAATTAGGATGATTATCTTGGGGTATGGGTTATAACCTTTTCATTTTATAGAAAATGAGGTCTTTGATTATCTAAATTTTTGAACCTGTAAAAGCATGTCTAAATGATTATTATTTATACTTTTAGTTCTTGAAGGGTTTTCAGCACACTAACCTTGTAAGTGTCAGCACATCAGGAGAACTGTTGCAGAGCATGGAATAATAGAAACACAGCTTAATAATCATAGTTTTCTCATGGGTACATTTTCTTTTGCAAATGTAGCTCCTAAATTATTAAATTGTAAAAAAAGTAAGAACAGTGTTGTAAATTACATCTGAAGTATTTCCCCTCAGTTTAGAGGGTTATTGTTGCCTTGGTTGTTATTTTGTGTTTTACAAAATGTTTAAGAAAATCAGAACTTAAAATATCTATTCTATAAATACCGTGTTTGTCATCATTTGTGGTTATGTTAGGCTGTGTGTATTTTTTTAGTCACTCACTGTTACAGTGTTTAAATTGACATACCTGGAAGTAACCTTCTTGCAGCACAGCCATTTACTTCTTCCCAAGGCTCTATGATATTAACACATATATATGTATATTTGGGGGAATTCTTAAATAATATATATATATGTATATATATGAAAATATAATACTAAAATTATATCCTGTATCAGTTAATATTTTAAGAACAAAGAGTCTTTTCATGCTAGGGAAGACAGAATGAAAGATCATGACTGTCATTCTTACACTAGAATCATCAGTGGAATAGATCTGTTTTCTCTACACTCTAGAAAAATCCAATTAGTCATCTATTCACAAGTTGGAAGAAAAATGAACAAATTAATAGAAGAGATTTTATGTGCTTTCACAAAGCAACTACTACTTTACAGGCAAATGGATGCAGCCAATATTTATTAAGCATATTGTAGCAAACTAGTAATTTTCTTATGTACATGTAGTTCTGTAGGTAAAACTAATACATTACGAGATGAAGAAATTAAAGCCAAAGTATTATACACTTCTGGTGAAGTTGTGTCGTGAATTGTCACAGTTCTAGCACAGGCTAAGCTTAACTCCCTAACTGTGGCTTATCTTCTTTATCCTGTCATTGCTATGAGAAGACACTAGATAGCTGAATTAATAATATACAAAGCCAGAGCTCAAATGAGAAATGCTTAATGGAAAGGAATGGGAATCTGAATATATTATTGAACATACTTGTGAACAACTATAGCATTATATAATGCTCAGTGTGTTGACTGACATCAAACCCTCAGTTATTAAATATAAATGGCTTACTATAATAATACTCTTAAGTTGGGTGGGAGGTTGTTTATACTGATTGCATAATTAACAAATGAGAAAGTGGATGCAAAAAAGAGTTCAGTTTAAGGGTGTATAATGAAAACAGCATTAAGAAATTCGCAACCCCCTCCCCATTATAAGACTTTGTGCCATTCTGAGAAATACTGTCTTTGTTTCTCCCTCTCCCTTTCTTATTTTCTTTCTCTCTCTCTCTTTATCGCTCTCATATTTTTCTTGAGTCCTTAACTTAGGTTTGTACCACACAGAACCAGGTCCTATAAGCTCAAGGGTAAGAATTTCTAGGGGCATTTTATAATTTCTTCTTGATAAATTATTCAAAGTATTTATAGAAAAATTATAAGTAAGTTTGATGCTCAATGTTTTTGGTCATGTATATTTTAAAAATCTTTCACGATTTTCCTGAACAATAAAAATGTGAAGTAAATCCTCATTAATAATTATAGATAATTCCAAAAAATGCTCAGAGATGTTGTGCTATGTGTAGTTATGACAAGGCTCAAAAGGTCTCTTTTTCAATGTCACTCTAAGTTTGAACATCTCTGACAAATTTGTCATTGGTGGGATGTTTGGTAAGGTGCATTGATGTCAACGCACTTGAGATCCTTGAAACAGGTACTCAGCTCCCAAAAGGAGTTTTTTCTTTCACCTTTGTAAACAAACTGTGTGATGTACTTTAAAAATCAATTTCTTTTGTAATTTATCTTTCTTTAAGAGCTGTGTTTTTTCAGAGATGTTTTTTCTTTTCTTTTCTTTTTCAAGATGGGGTTTCACTGTGTAACAGCCTTGGCTGTCCTGGAACTGGTGTTGTATACCAGCCTGGCCCTGAACTCGCAAAGATCTGGCTGCCTCTGCCTCCCGAGTGCTGAGAATAAAGGCATGTATCACCACTGCCCAGCAAGAGCTGGTTTTTTTTTTCTCAATGTACTTTTTCTACATTTAAAAATGTTACATAGGTATATACATTATACATTATAATGTACAATATTTTGCAGTTGTTTAATGGCCTGAGCTATTCAGTTTTTCACTTGGTTAAGTGAATACCTGAAATACTTACAGATTACAAAGATGAGTATTGATGTGGCTTATCTCAGGCTAGTGAATCACAGGATCCTATGAATGAATGAATGAATGGAACTTAGTACATTCTGAGCTAGGCGTTGCACAGTGTCAGCATAAGAGCAGACATAATGAAGATTGTACTGTTATTTAAAGTTATACTCAAGCATTAGTCAGTTGCCATTGTCACCCAGAACACTGTTTGGAGATGATGAAATGTAGCCAGAGCTATTTTATTAAATGACAAAAATGCAGGAAAACTGAAGGACCAAAGACAACACTCAAATAATGGTAATGTTAAATTGGTAAATCTTAAGGTAATTGATAATTTTCTCACTATATTCTACCTATCAAAGTTAAATAAAGATTAGCTAAGAAATTTAGACAGATCAATAGCTTCTAGTGATATAGAAGTAATTAAAAGTTTTGCATCACCAAAAAGCCCGGGGCCAGATAGTTTTAGCACAGAATTCTATCAGACATTCAAATAAGCGTTAATACCAATACTCTTCAAATTAGTCCACAAATAGAAACAGAAGGAATATTAATTGTTTTTATGAAGCCACAGTTTGATACCTAAACCATATAAAGACCCAACAAAGAAAGAGAATTCCAGACAAATTTTCTTTATGTGCATAAATGGAGAAATTCTCAATAAAATACTTGCAAACTGAATTCAAGAACACATCAAAAAGACACCATGATCAAGTAGGCTTTATCCATCCCAGAGATGCAGGCATGAATGAACATATGTAAATCAATAAATGAAATCCACCTTATAAACAAACAGACAGACAAAATCCACATGATCATCCCATTAGATGCAGAGAAGACCTTCAGAAAATAAAACAGCTCTTCATGATAAAAGTTCTAGAGAGATTGGGGGATACATGGGACAAATCCCAACATAATAGAGACAATTTACAGCAAGCCCATAGCCAGCATCCACTTAAATGGAGAGAAAGTCAAATATTTCCACTAAAATCAGGAACAAGAAAAGGCTGTCCACTGGACATATAGTACTGGAAGTCTTTGTTAGAGCAATAAGACAACTGAAGAAGATCAAGTTGATACAAATTGAAAGTGACAATGTCAAAGTATCCTTGTTTGCAGATGATATGATTGTGTGCTAAAAATTTCACCAGGGAACTCCGACAGCTAATAAACACTTTCAGCAAAGCAGCTGGATACAAGATTAACTTACAAAAATCAGTAGTTTCTATACACAAATGACAAATGGACCGAGAAAGAAATCAAGAGGAAAACACCATTTACAATAACTTCAAATAAAATATCTTGAAGGTAAATTTAATTAAGCAAATGAAAGACATGTGATAAAAACAATAAGACACTGAAGAAAGAAATGGAAGAAGATATCAGAAGACAATAAGGTCTCTGATGCCTATGGATCAGTGGGTTTAATGTAGTAAAAATGGCAATCCTATGAAATACAATCTATAGATTCAATGCAACCCCATCAAAATTTCAAAACAATTATTCATACACCTTAAAAAGACAATTTTCAGCTTCATGTGGAAACACACACACACACACATGAGAGAGAGAGAAAGAGAGAGAGAGAGAGAGAGAGAGAGAGAGAGAGAGAGAGAGAGAGAGAGAGAGAGAAACAAACAAAACAGGATAAAACGCTTCTGAATGATAGAAGAACTTCTGAAGGTATCTACACTCCCAATCTCAAATTGTGCTACAGAGCTATGGTAATACAAACAGCATGGCACTGGCACAAGATGTAATCAACATAATCAAATTGAAAATCTTGATTTTTGGTAAAAATGCCAGAAATGCAGACTGAAAAAGATGACATTTCAATAAATATTGAGTCAAATTGGGTAGTTGCATGTAAAAGAATTTAAACAGATGCATACTTATCACCCTGCACAAAACTCCACTCCAACTGGGCCAAAGACCTCAACATAAGGCTAGATATACCGAATCTGATATAACAGAAAGTGAGGAATAGTCTTGAAGTCATGAGCACAGGAAGACTTTCTGAACAGAACACCATTAGCTAAGGCTCTAGAAAATAAGGAACTAGTGCAGAGGGTTGGATCTCCTTAATAACAAGAATTAGAATATATAGTTAGGGAGGAGGAGGGTAGCCAACTACAGTGGGACTGTCGAATGGGGAGGGAGAAGTCAGAGGGAGCGAGGGATAGAATAAAGGGAGAGACAGCTAAAATTCAGTTCCAATTTGGGCATCACATGGAAACCTAATATTGTAGATGCTTCATATATATAATATTTACAAATATTTATATATAAATATATTTATGTATTTACATATATTGCATGTATATTTATTTAGATCACCTTCATATATTTACGTATCTATATGAAGGTGATCTAAATAAAACTGTCAAGTAACGGAGAACACAGAGCCCCAACTGGACATCTCTCATCACCAAATGAAGTTTCCAGTACTAGGAATGGGTTACATATAATCAAGCTTTTTGGCTGAAGAGGTAGCATGGGAACCCCCAAAAGGCTATTGATAGTACTCCACAAACTTATAGCAAAGCCCTATTGCTGGGGACAATGGCTATACAACTCACTGAACGCAGAGAAGTCAATCTGATGCCTACCTAAAGCCTTCACTGCAGACTAATTAGTATTCATGGTATTGGAAGGTACCCTTCAGGCTACCAAAGAGCGAAGGTTAACACTGTACCAGACACAAATCTTTCAATCCAAAAGAGGGACCTAGCTGCAAGACAAGCTGGCCTAACAGAGGCACAAAGCTTTTGGGAGTAACAAAACAAAATTTCGTTTGAGTTAAGGCTCACTCCATCCTATGAAACCCACACCTTATGCTGTTTGAGTGACCAGGAACCTGAGACTAGATAGCCCAGGGACCTAGGTAAAAAACAAAATACTATGGTTCTGCTAAGGAACATAGAAAATGAAAGACTCTTAATGACATTTTGCTGTACTCATAGATCTGTGCCTTGTTCAGCATTCATCAGAGAAGCTTCCTCCGGCAGCAGATGGAAACAAATACAGAGACCTACAAGCAGACAATCCACAGTGAGTGAGAGACCTTGGAACACTCAGTCCTAAAATAGTTATCTCTGTCATATCCTTCCCCTCAAGGATCAGAGAAATCTGCAGCAGAGGAGACAGATAGAGTGTGAAAGCCAGAGGAGATATAAGACACTAGGGAATCAAGGCCTTCTACTTACAACAGGGCTAGCACACATGTGAACTCAGAGAGATGGTGGCAGCATGCACAGGGCCTGAGCAGATCTGCACCAGATGGGATCCAACAACTGAAAGAAGTACACACACACACGCGCACACACACACACACACACACACACACACGCACACGCACACACACACACACACACACACACACACACACACACACACACACACAAATATCATTCCCTATCCCAGAAGGTATCTTCAGCTGATAGCCTCTTACAGATGAAAAAAATTAGTTTACCCCCATAGAAGACTCATTGGGGAAACTAACCCGTGCCCAGCAATAGATGGCCGATATAAAACAGACTCAGTGGCATCTCTGGAGGTTCTTAGTCTCATAACGTTGAGTCAAGGCTGTCAGGGTTTTGTTGGTGGTGGTGTTTGTTTGTTTTGTTTAGTTTATTTTCTTTTCCTACACGTCATTTGCATTAATACTATAGCTTCCAGCTTAGTGATTTTATGGATGCCTGTGTGACTTGCACCTGTATGTGTTTCTTGTGCTTTTTCTTTGGCTCCTTTTCTTTTGTTTGTTTATTTTGTCCCATTCCAACTTTTTTGTTTTCTTTTCTCTTATTGTATTGAATTATATTTTATTATTATTCATTAGATGTCTGTTGGATTTCTAAAGAGAAACTGAAAGGGTATGGATCCCAGATGGGAGGGCAGGTGGGGAGGAACTGAGAGAAGTTGTGGGAAGGGAAATCGTAATCAGAATATACTGTATAAAAATTGTTTTCAGTAAAATAAAATAAAAATATAACAGGTGTTCATTAAATTTTGTTGACAGACATTCTCTATTTGAGTAAACACAAGCAGATCATATTACATATGGATTTAAATTATTTTATGCATTTTCTTCATTTGGAATTGATTCATCCTTGGTTACTCAGGCTTACTTTGAACTCCCAGGCTCAAGTAATCTTCCTGCTTCAAACTCTGGAGTAGCTTAGGATACAAACACAGCACCATTGTATGTAAATTAAAGCATACTTTAAATAATGAATTCTTCTTATGATAAGTACAAGTATTTTTCTTATATTCAGAGAAGATAAAAAAAAAACATAGATCAACTGTATTGGTGGAGTTCCATATGCCAGGAAGTAGACTTAGGGTATCAAATTGCTCTTGTGTTTGAATCTATATGTTTCATTAAAATATAAAATTGGATATTAGTGTTTATCTTTATAATACTCTCATAACTTTTTTGGTCCAGTTATCAGAGTGGAAAATTTTAGAAGGAATAATTGAAACATAATGTTTTGACCAATACCAGAAGATCTTAGGTAGGTGATACTTTTGAACTTAATTCAGAGATTACACAGGGTCAAATATTTTGACTTCATAAATTTACAGTTTTATGAAACTTCTGGTATTCCAGATGCAAACATCTTGTTTCATTGGATATATATTATTTCTTATTGCAAATTCTGTGTTATATTTTTAGTAGACACAATAAGGGGATTATTAATAAAAATATAATTAAGTTTTTCAAAGAGAATAGGACTTAGTATTACACCAAAAAGTATTATTTCATTGTACTAAGAATAATCTGAAATGAATTAACCATTTAATTAAAATATTGGTAATTTTATTCCTATTTGGAGAAGATCTAATTTGTATACATACTCACATTTTTTTCTCATTAGTTTAGCAAATATTTAATGGGTTTCACTGTATTAAGTGAACCAGATCCATTATTGTACGAATATAAATATGCATACTAATTAGTGTAAGGGGCATCCTAGCAGATAGCAAAATCATGTATTTTGCAAATAAATAATCTTTTGAAGTTATATTGTTAAAATGGGATAAAAATTATGATAAATTATACAATAAAACAGAGAATCCAGTGATCATTTTAGTTATGTAAGAAACCTCCCTTTCATGTATACTTCCACTAACTTTGCTATTAAGCAACACATATTTGGTCCAAATTTCCAACTCTAGGGACCTTATCATGAAAGTTATTGTGAATATTGCTAAAAAGTTACCCAAATGAATAACAGTAGGAAGAGAGGAAGCAGTCCTGGGCTGACTAAATGTTAGAGTTACTAGTAAGTGAAGAGACTAAGGCACAAATGTTGCGCTGTCTGGTTTGTGGTGTTTGATTTCAAGATTACCAACCAATAGAAGAAAAGACAAAAGGCATCGTTTAAGTTATTTATATAGTGTACAGTCCATCAGTGATGGTGCTGAAACTGTTGAGTCTCCAAGTTCTAAAGGTCTAACTAAGAAAACATGAAAGGGACAATTATCTTCTTTCTGTAGATAATAAGAATTGTGGGTGTTTGGTTAGGGGTTTGGACAAGCTAATAATAATACTCTGCCTTTAGCCATTTCTTTCTAAAGACTACTGAAAGGAGAGGAGAGCTCTGTGTTCATCTTCACAAATCAAGATGGCACCACTCCCATTCAAGAGGACTGTAGGCGAGTCACATACATATGAGTAACATTATACAGACTGAGCAGGCTGTATTTAAATATTTAGGAATATGTATGTATATACACATATATATGTAACAATAATTAAAAAATATAGGTTATTAGATTAAAAGAGAGCAAAGAGAGGTACATGGTAAGGGATGAAAGAAAGAAAAGGAAGGGAAAGAATGATGTAATTATATTTAATTTCAAAAGGTAAAAAGAAAATTTAAAAATGAAATAGATGCTGTTGCAACAGTCAAAATGGAAAGATAGGCTTGGGGAGTGGGTCTGTTTAATGAAGTCCCTTTGTTCTGTACTTCTAGAGAGCACCCTTTCTTTGTCCCTATGTACAACTTCATACTGACTATGTGCAAGATGCCATTCTTTGACCATGATCATGATCACATTTTATCCCTTTAATTTGCTATCTTTAGCATCTAAAATGCTGTTTTTGGTTCCATTGCATTTACTCTGGAACACTTCATTTCAGTGGTTCTCAACAGTCCTAATGTTGTGACCCTCATGCTGTGATGACGCCTAACCATAAAACTATTTTTGTTACTACTTTATACTTGTAATTTTACTACTGTTATGAATCATAATCTAAATATCTGATAGGCAGGATATCTGATATGCAGCCCCTGTGAAAGGGTCATGACCCACAGGTTGAGAACTACTGGTCTGGGTAGTCCTCTTGGGAAATAAAAACTCACTATTTCCCAACTATTTACTTGCCTTTTCTCCAAGAACCTGCTGCTATTCCCAGCCTTAGCAGCCCACCACCTTTCCTCTGCTCTATATGTACACCATACAAAATGACTGTGCAACTCTGGATTCAAATGTTCTGAAAAAGAGATGGACCAGCATGCAGTAGAAGGTTCAGTTTGGGGACTATGGCTGAAGACAGCAAGAAAAACTTGCATTGATTTCAGAGTTGTCTTCTGCATGTGCAAGGCCCAGAGTGTAAACCTCAAATCCAGGAGACACACAGAGTGAGAGAGAGAAGAGGGGGATAAAGAAAGAAGAAAGAAAATAATCTGTTATAATATATAAAGAGACATCTCATATTTTTATAATTCAGACAATCACCCTTTAATGGACATTCAGTGAGTCAATTTAATGCATATATACATATGTATATATATTCTTTTTTTAAAGACTGCTCTGAATACCGCCATGTATTATTTGTGACCATAGAAACCTGCATATCTAATTAAATATCAAATGTTGGACTATTATAATTGTCTTTAATGATGATACCCATTACCAATCAGACCAGTGCTAATTTACACTCTCACTGGTGGTGTATGAGAAAAAATGTTATTTCACATACTCACCTGACTAACAAACATTTCATTTTTTAAAGATATATATATTTAGTGCAGGATTGTATCATCCTTGCTTTGAGTTGAATTCAAAGTTGAGCAGGTTTTCATTGTTGACTTTCTAATTTCAGAATTAGTGTACATCAGTGTCTTTTAATCCCTGAACTAAATCTGAAAAAATGATACCATAGAACTTCCCCACACAGAGCACTAATCCAGAAATAGGAAAGGGTTGTTTTACCAGAGCAAAAGCAGTGCTAGTACTTTCTACATACTTATCCTCTGCTGGAATATGTTAGTCCCTTTGTATTCTCATGATGAAGTACCTGAAAGAAGCAGCATAAAACAGAAAAAAAGATTTGTTTTGGCTCATCATTTTAGAGATTTTGGTTCTTGGTCATCCGGCCCCATTGTAATGACCTGTGGTAAGGTGTAGCATCATTGTGGCTGTGTGGTGGGGTGTTATTCATCTCCTGACAGACTGGAAAGAGTGTAACAGAGAGGAAGGGGTCAGGGACAGGGATGAGATATTCAGTTTACACAATTGATAGACACACTTCTAGTATCTACTCCCTCTAATGTGACTTTTCTTCTAGTAGTCCATTCAGCTACAAATGCACCAGTGGTAGTATGCCATGGTAGTATCCTCATGATCAAAGCACCAGTGAGTAATGCAATCAATTGGGGTTGGAAGTCTTCAACACATGAGCTTTGGATACCACTTCATAGTCAAATGATAGATAACACAGGGCATCACTTAGTGATGACATCAATTCAATTGTGCTCATTCTTACAGTTAACTAGTTTTTATGTCTTTCTTTTTCCTTGTGTATAACATCAAAACTTGTATTGCTTCTCTCAAGGGCTGACAAATACACAGTAGAGCTTTGCTCATTTGGAACATCCAGTAAATGTGTGTTGAATAATTGAACAATGAGCCTGAAGGAAATCTTTCAACCTGGAAATTAATCTTATGCATCCCTGAATTTACTTCTCCCAAGCTATTTTTTCTTTTATAAATCAAAACAGAGCTATTGATTTCCAAAATGGTATACAAGGATACTATTTTCATTCATGATGTTGAAATAATGTAGTTCTCAGTATGTAATTCACAAGACAGAGGCATGCACAATAAAGAGAATACTTGCTCAAATAATCTGCAAATGTCTTTGTCTTAGGCAAACTTTTCTGACAGAAGTTGAATGAGTTCCATTTCTGATGATAAACTAAACTACCCGAGTTGGGGACTGTCTCCCACTCTCTTCTTAACTGTAGACATTTCCATTGCCTATATCTAAGCAAACAGTACATCTGACATAATGTGAGTTTTTGAGTGTCATGAGAGTATTTGAGGTGACTAACTGGTAAACAATATCATTAACAATCTTTTTTTTTAAGATTTATTTATTTATTATGTATACAGTGTTCTGTCTACATATGTGCCTGCATGCCAGAAGAGGGCACCAGATTTCATTATGGATGGTTGTGAGCCACCATGTGGTTGCTGGGATTGAACTCAGGACCTCTGGAAGAACAGCCAGTGCTCTTAACCACTGAGCCATCTCTCCAGCCCCATCATTAACAATCTTTAACAAACATTCAGGTTGCTACATTAAGTCTCCAAATTATAGCCTGAAATTAATTACTCATTTATCAATAACAGTCTATTTAAAACATAAATAAATATGTTGACCTAAAGGGCTTTATAATGTAGCAAAAAGTTGTGTATTTTAGAAGTTATTTTGAAAGTATAAAAGGATAGAAAAGGAAGTTTCTTGTCCAAATACACATTATATTTTCAGCACCATAATTATTGTCATTTTCAGCACTGCGAAGCTTTAATCCAGGGGAAACTCATCAGTGGAATATGACTCAGTTTGATCTGAGAGTCCTTGAGAGGAGGAGAACTTTCTGCAGATGGCTGCTCATCTGCATCTCATAATTACAGTGTACGCTCACACTCTAATAAACCTAAAAATATATGAAGACCAACATAGTCAGTCTTCTGAGTAAGCAATAACTAATGAACATCTGGAAATGCCAACACAGCTTATAATTGAGTAGATAATTTCCAGATCAGTCAGTGAAGCAGTGGCTGTTAATCTCCATGTACACATTCCAGTCTCACCTAGGCATTTAAAAACCACCAAGCACATTCAAAACATGTATTTGTACAAACGATCTGTAATTCTAAATAGACCATGAGAAAGTATACTTCTTAGAGACAGATAAGCACATTATTTGGAGAGTGGCAGTGAGCACTGGTAAGGGAAGTCTGGGATAAGGCGGCTGGCTGGTGGGAAGATGGGTTCTATTCATACACTTCCTACAGAGCCAGTCCTGGGGGGGAAAACCTAGTTAGGATAAACTGTTTCCAGATACCTCACTTCCAATTGCCTTTATCATTAAATTACAAGCAATATTCTTGTGGCCTTTGTTTAAAATGAAGGACAGATTTTGTTTAAAATTCATTAACTAGGATACTCTTAAAAGTAGGGTTTTCTAAGTTTGGTGCTTCAGCCAGGGCTCTAGGCTCCTGGCTGTCTGACAGTGCTCCAATCAGAGTTGCTCTGTTTTCATTTCCTTTAGATTTCCAAATGTCATCAGTACTTTGTTTTAATCAGACACTGTGGTACCACAGGAAAGAAATGTTTTACTCTTCCACTTAGAAAAATGAAGGTGACTTTCTTAGTGACTTTTTGCATGGAAACACCCCCATCTCTGCCCCTGTTACTGGAGATTGTTTGAAGCTAGGTCCTCACACCTGTTAGTCAAGTGCTCTACCACTGATTTATGCTTCCAGTTCTGAATGCAAGGTTTTTAACCTACAATAAATATAAGGTGGCTCTTATGTAAAGAAGAGCCACAATGTAGAATCCTAAATAATTAGTTTTTAAATAATATATGAGCCACCACTTCCTCTTCTGGGTATATAGCCAAATGAAATCAGGACCTTGAAGATATGTCTATGTTTCTATTCCTAGAAACTAGTTCACTTTAACAAAGATGTGGGAAAGTCCCATATCTATTTATGAATGAACACACAAATTTACTGCAGAATAAAGGAACACATAAATTTAATATGGATAATATAATATTATTTGGCCTTCTAAAGAAATAGTGCCATTTGCAACCACATGGACAAATTGGAAGAACATTATTCTAAGTGCTCTGGTTTCATTTCTGTTGCTGACAAAAAGTAAGTTAGAGGAAAACGATTACTTGGCTCATAATTGCAGTCCACAGTTCACCATTCTGGAGACACCAAGGCAGGAGCTTGAAGTAGCAAGTCACATCACACCCACAGTCAAGAGCAGAGAGAAATGGATGCATGCACACTTCATAATCAGATCACTCTTAGACAATTCAGGCCCCAAGCCCAGGAAATGATGTTGCCCACTTTCAGGCAGGGTCTTCTTACATCAACTAAGGCAAACAAGAACATATCTCACAGACACACTCACAGGCCATCCTGTTTTAGAAAATCTGTGATTGAACTTCTTTTCCCAGGTGATTCTAAGTATTTTCAAGTTTATAGTTAAAGTAAATGGTAAGTGAAGTTTATCATGCACAGGAAAAAAAATACTCCATGAACTTACTTAAGGGTTTTATTTTGTTTTGTTCCATCTTGTTCTGTTTTTTGGTTTTTTGAGACAGGATTTCTCTGTATAGCCCTGGCTGTCCTGGAAATTACTCTGTAGACCAGGCTGTCCTCAAAGTCAAGGAGATCTGCTTGCCTCTGCCTCCCAAGTGCAGGGTTTAAAGGCATGCACCACCACCGTCCAGCCTTAAGTATTTTTAAAAAATGCACACAGAAACAGAGTGAATGTTGGTAGACAAGAATGGAAATATGAGGAATTGTCAAGAAACACAGAACTGAAGTGATGCAGGATAAGTACATAAACATCTCTAATATATGGTAGGAGGAAAACAGTTCATAAGACTAATTTATTATACAACAGATTTTAATTTGCTCTTACACTCCCATATATGGAGCCAACTGTTGAAGGTAATTGACGTGTAAATTGCGTGCTTTCAGCAGTCACTTCACTGTGGACACACATAGTGAAATATCTCATGTAATATAAATGTAAACATAATAATAAAGAAAAAAGCAAACAATGAAAATGACGATCATATATTTTTTAACTTGGATATGACTTCCACATTACTGATTTCCTAAGATAGCAATCTCTTTTCCCTCTAATTATAAAAGAGAATGGAGGGAACAGAGGAAGCTGAAACTGTCCTTTTACTTGTTTGTAGGCATTGGGTTAAATGCTTAATAAGCATCATTTTGTTTAATTTATAAAGCAACTTTTTTTAAAATTGACATAAAAAGTGTGGGTGTTATTTTTACCTCAATGTAATAAAGAAACTTTAGCCAAATAAATTCTACCTCTGACTGACATCATCATGCCTCCATCTTTTTCTTACTTTCATAGCTGACTCATTTGCCTGCTTTTGGGACCCTTTGCTTCCTATGGGTTTGGATCATCCAGCCATGATATGAGGGTTTCTGCTTAGTCTTACTGTATCTTGTTATGCCATGTTCAGAGGAGCAGAGAGAGGGGAAACTGCACTTGGGATGTAATGTATAAGAGAAGAATAATATGTATATATAATTATATAAAGAGGACTAAGCATTACGTGAGCTGATGTGTTTTACTGTGTCTCATGTTTATATTTTTCTCAGGAATATGGATGAGAACAAAAATAAATGCTGTCAACTATACTCAACTACAAGCAGAATAACCAGTTATTTTGGATATAAAAATATGTTTAAAATTCCACTTTAACTAATGTGTGTCAATGACTTTTCCCAAGTAGACATTTTATACCTCCTCATTTATTTTGATGTAAAAAATTACATAAAAGGCAAAACATGTCTTTCCCTTCAAAAAATAATAGCAGCCCCCTCTCCATGCTTCAGATTATTAGGCAATTATGAATTTGAATCTGTGATTTATTAGTCACCTGTTTTCTAGTCTACCAACTATAGTTGCTAGGAGATCAAAATGTTTGGTGATCTTTCTTTAGAAGCAGGGAGTTTGACTTCCCTCACTGCATGTAATCATCACTTTATGACAAAGAACAAAATCAGATAAATTTATTTATTTATAATTGCATTAAAATTCTTTATTTGGTGAGATGAGGTGTGCATGTCATGCATGTGTGGAAATATGAGGACCATTATGAGAGCTGACTCTCTCCTTCACCATGTGGGTCCTAGGATAAATGTCAAACTGTCAGTCACAGTGGTGCATGCCTTTAAACAGCAAGACGTGCTTAATAATAATCTACTTTGACATTGTTTTAAAGTACTACTATTTTATTTACTTTATCAAATAAAAATACACTTTGTCAGCTTACACCTGATATTTGGGATTTAAAATTTTAAATATTGTGATTGATTTCTCTATCAGTTTTACCCTCTATGCAATGCTTCTCTCTCTTTTACATCAATTACTATGTATGTGTGTGTGTGTGTGTGTGTGTGTGTGTGTGTGTATGTGTGTGTGTGTGTGTGTGTATGTGTGTGTATGTGTGTGTGTGTGTGTGTAGGGGAGGACATGTCACTGTGTCGCTGTTCATGTGTGGAAGTGAGGACAACTTGACAGAATCAGATCTCCTAATCTATGGGTCTTAGGGATAGCTAGGTCGGTCACCAGGCTTTGCTGCAAATGCCCTTGCCCCTGAGCCCTTTCTCCAAAGCCAAGGAATCCTTCTTTGTATGATATTTGCCTTGATTTTTATGAAACCAAGATAAATTATTTCTCTTATAAGTTGTAGTTCCTGCACTACATTGAGATAGCTATTGTTATTGAATGAATTATATCTTCTTGAAATTCACCTGGGTCAGACCAACCTTGTTTATTTCAGAATGTGACCATATGTAGAAGGATGGCTTTTTTCAAAGGTAACTAACGTTAAATAAGAAGGATGACATCATGGGTGTAGATCCTTTATCTTTCATGACACATATCTAAATAAGAAACCAAAGATACCACAGAGAAGGTACATGAGCAGAGAAAAAGGTCACATGAGGAAAAACCAAGACGAAAGCTGTCTGCAAAGCCAGTATAGACCAGGAGAAGTCCAGTTAGAGCATTTTTGATTTTCATCTTCTGTCCTCCAAGGCTACAAGAAAATAAATCTATGGTACTTAAGCCATCTGACCTGTGATTTGCCTTGTCAGCCCTAGCAAACTAAGACAACTCTACGGAGTTCAAGATTTTTGATAGCTACACAAGAACACTGTACATTTGAGCTGGTGAGATAGATCAGAAGTTAAGAGTACTTGCTGCTTTTGGAGAGGACCTGAGTTTGGAAGCACCTAAGTTGGGCAAGTCATAAATGCCTCTACCTCCAGCTCTGGGGGATTTAACACCATCACCTGGCAACTGTAGGCAGTGTATATATGTGGCATGTACACACACATACTCACACACACACACACACACACACACACACACACACACTCACAAAAAGTAAAAACAAAAACTCTTAAAATGATGTTACCTTACATTTGGACAAATTGAGTGCATTTTATTTTAGATCAGCATCAGAGAAAAAAATCGTAAGTATTGTCAGTTAAGTGACTACCTAATGTAACACATAAAATTTATTAGGTTTCAAGGAAAAAGAGACCATGATAAATGAAGACCCCATGGGAATAGGAAGAAGCAAAGTGCTAGAGAGGTCCCCAGAAATCTACAAAGATACCTCCACAATAGACTACTGGCAATGGTCGAGAGAAAGCCCGAACTAATCTACTCTGGTGATAGGAATGCCAAACACCCTAACTGTCCTGGTAGAACTCTCACCAAATGACTGATGGAAGCAGATGCAGAGATCCATGGCCAGGCCCCAGGTGGAACTCTGGGAGTCCAATCAGTGAGAAAGAGGAGGGATTGTATGAGCGAGAATTGTTGAGACCATGATTGGAAAAAGCACAGGGACAAATAGCCAAACGAATGGGAACACATGAACTATGAACCAATGGCTGAGGAGCTCCCAACTGGATCAGGCCCTCTGAATGGGTGAGACAGTTGATCAGCTTGAACTGTTTGGGAGGCCCCCAGGCAGTGGAGCCAGGACCTGTCCTTAGTGCATGAGCTGGCTGTTTGGAACCTGGGGCCTATGCAGGGACACTTTGCTCAGCCTGGGTGAAGGGAGGAGGGGACTGGACCTGCCTGGACTGAATCTACCAGGCTGAGCTGAATCCCCAGGGGAGTCCTTGCCCTGGAGGAGATGGGAATGGGGGGAGGACAGGGGTGGGGGGTGGGGGGGTGGCGCGCGCAGGAGGAGGGAGGATAGGGGAATCCGTGGCTGATATGTAAAATTAAATTATAAAATAAAAATTTTAAAAAGTTCTTAATAAGAAGTAAAAAAAAGAATTTAAAGAAGTGAAATCAATCATTAAAAAAGAAAGTACCTGATACTAAGTGAAATCAATAATACCAAAGGTAAAATGTTTTTTCAGTTGTATTTTGCCTCTAATTTACTCATTCTGAAGGGTGACTGGTCCAATAATATAATATTTTCTTTAAATCAATATAGGCTATTGCAGTTCCCATTGGTTACTTATCAGCAGTTGAATGAAACTTATTACTGAAGGCATTGCATATTTAGGGCACAAGATTTGGTTAACTAAAGCTAAATGTAACCTGGAAGCCTCCTTCCTGCGGACTAACTTCCATAGTACTAAAATGTTCTGTGCAAGCTACCAAGAGAGGGAAGAAATCAATAGTCCTATCCAGGTGTGGTGCTTGTGAACCACAACAATTATCAGCATTTCAAGGTAGCCATGAACCTGAAATAGTGGCACTCACATTTTGACAGTAAACAAAAGCTGTCCAATTGGACTCAGGGCCTACTCAATGTGAGAGAAATCATGACTGGCACTAGGAACCTAGCCAACTCCCGAGGGCTAGTGTGGCCATGGATGTTAGTAGAGTCTACTACTACCACTATCACAGACCAGCATAACTCGCTTTGTTTAAACTTTTCATTGATTGTTTGTGGATTTCACATCCCGAATCCCGATCCCACTCGTCTGCCAGTCCTCTTGCTTCTGCTTTCTGCCCTTGAAACCTCCCTCCCTGAAAACAAAACTTAACCATAAAACCAAAAAACCAAAAACCAAAACAAAACAAAAAAAAAAACACAAATAAACAAATCTCATTGTGGAAGTTGTAGTGTGACACAGTGAGTAACACAGTTTACCCTTTGGTCCATACACCTTTACTTGTAAGCGTCCGTTGCAAAGAGTCATTGGTCTGGTTCCAGGTCTCTGGCTTCTGCTACACTATCAATACTGGACCCTCACTGGAACTCCTCTTGCATATCCTACTGTTGCCTTGTGCCATGGAGATCCTGCACCTTTGGATCTCTCTGCAGAACCGGTCCCTTCACATGCTTCCAGAAGTTCATAGATGAGGTGGGTGTTGGGGTGTGCTACCTAGTAGTCCTGGTTTGGGGCCTGGGGGGTAGCTGGATTGGTCAGCCCACTACTTTTTCCTCATCACCAGCAAGGCAAGCTCTCCAGCATTGCCCCAGCTAGCTCGTCCAACCTAACAGACAGCAAGGAAAGGGCCCAGTCCCTCTGCCCGCAGGCCTTTGGGTCTGGCTCACCGGCACTCACATCACCAGGGCCAGCTCTACTGTTTTGCCCAGGTGAGGTACAGGGCCCATTCTCCAGATTGCTGTACTTGGTGAGTGGCAGGACTAGCTTTTCCATTCTCATGCACCCAAGGCCAGCTCTCTGCCTGCTGCAGGTGGCAACGGGTATGAGGGGGAGGACATATTTTTTTTCATCTTTGCCACCCCATGGTATATGAAAGAGGGGTCAGGCGCAGCACTTCCGCTCTCATGCCCACATGCGCAGCTCCCCTGTGCCCCCATCAAATAGGTCAGCTCCAGTGTGCTGCCCAGGCAAGGCAGAAGGTCTGATGCTCCTGTGCTGCAGCTGTTGAGGGCAAGGCTGGCTCTCCCACTCTGGTGATCCTGGAGCCACTCTCTCTCCTGCCACTGTGGGGGGCCCCAAAACAGCTTGACCACACAGCTGCCATGACATGCTTAGAGGCCCAGACACAGCTTCTGGCAGGCAACACCTGGACCCAGGAAAATCCATAAGCTGACTCTACCCAGTGGGGCCTGCATCTAAGGGGAAATACCTGACATTCCAAACATTCCCTACACCGTTAGACAAATGTCAGCCAATCAGGGTCCTGAACCCTAGGAATCCCCTCACCTCAACCTCTGCTATGATAAAAGCCCACCTGAGCTCAGGGCTCTCTGCTTTCAGTGATACATCGGACAGACAGAGAAACCAAGCCCAGAGCTTGAAATTAAAGGCTCTTTGCTTTGACATATGGGAATCAGTCTCCTTGGTGGTCTTTCGGGGGTCCCTGTGGTCTGGGTATAACACCACAGCTGGCAAAGAACAGTGAGGAGAGGGTATTTTTCCTCACCCATGCCACCATATGGCAGACAAAGGGGGGCGGGGTCAGTCTTTCTGTTCTTGTGCCCTCCTGGGTGAGCTCACCTGAGCCCCTGCCAACAAGATCATCTCTATTGTGCTGCTTGGGCGGGGTGTGGGACCTGCTCTCCCATGTGCTGCTGCTGCTGGGGCAGTGCCAGCTCTCCCACTCTCATGACTTCAGGGCCAGCTATCCATCCCTTGTGACCCTGGGACCGGCTTTTCCTGCCTGCAGTAGGTGGTGAGGGGTGAGAGGCAAGGAGGCATATCTTTCCTTCTCCCGTGCCACTGCGTGACTGACCATGGAGGTAGCTCTCCCACTCTCATGATTTCAGAGCTGGCTCACCCACATCCCTGCCAGCAAAGATAGCTCTACTGTGCTTCCCTGGGAAGGTGCAGGGCCCACTCTCTCCATTGCTGAAGCCAGTGAGGGGCAGGACTAACTCTGTGTACGGCTAGCCTCATGGCTTTCCATGGTAATAAGCCACAGCCTTCAACACAGATACAGTTGCGGCAGGACACTTGACAACAGCCCAGGCCCAGATGTCATTGTGACCCTAGTTGGCATTGCCCAAATTGCCCAGATCAGAATGGCCCTGGTGGTGGTGTAGACCACAAAGGCCAACATGTCCCCAGGTGGCAGCTTAGACCCCAGGTATATGCTCGGCCTTTGATGGTAATAGGAGCCATGGATATCAACACAGACTCTGGCTGTGGTAGATCCAGACATAACCCAAGGCTGCAGTTCAGATACGGATATACCATGTCTCCAGGTGGCAGCATAGGCCAACCAGGTCTGTATGGCTCCAGCTGCAGCTTGACTCTTAAAGACCAAAATGGCCTCAGGTGTCAGCCCAGACTGTGGGCCTCTGCAAGGCCCTCAATGGCAACAGAAGCCATGGACATCAACTCAGAGCCTGACTGCAGCAGGGGGACAGACCCAGATGTGACTACAAGCAGCAGTCTGGGCCTGGATGTCACCATGGTCCTGGGTGGCATTGCAGGACTCCTGGACTAACATGGCACCATGATCCTGGGTGGGAGTGCAGTCCTCTGAGATCAACATGGCCCCTGTGACAGCACATCCCTCAGACATCGACATGGTCACAGGTAGTGACCCAGACTTCAGGCATCAGCAGGGCCCTCAGTGGTAACAGAGGCTATGGAATTCAACACAGACACCCACAGCTGTATCAAGGCCATGGACCAAATCATGGCCCTTGGCAGCAGCCCAGGCCAGGACATTACCATGGCCCTGGATGGTAAGCAGGCTGGCTATGTCAGCCCATTCCTCATACCCTTGCCTCTTCAGTTCTGCCTCTCTCCCCAACCCATGAATCTCTCTCTCTCTCTCTCTCTCTCTCTCTCTCTCTCTCTCTCTCTCTCTTTCTCTCTCTCTCTCTCCCTCTGCTGCTGCCTCTGCCTCTGCCTCTCCTTCTCTTTCCCCCCCATTTCCCCACCCTTGTTCACCATAATGGTGCCAGGCTGGCTTGTGGATGCTTTTTTTAGGCTCCAAGTTTAAAGACCTAGGGTGGAGCTGTTTGTCCTCCATGCACCAGCCAAGCCTCATAATTCTTAACTACTTTCGATACTACCCTTATATTCACAGATAAGTGCTGTTCTCACTCATCCTCAAAGAAACTTCTCTTTACGGCAAATGGAGATCATTATAGAAACTACAACTGGACACAATGCAGATGTCAATTGATCATGTTGAGCTCAGCCCCAACCGATACATCTACAACACTGCTCTAGCACCTAAGGCTCAGGAAACATTAAGGAAGAGGGGGCAGAAAGATTGTTAAGAGTCAAAGGACCAGAAAGTCTTCTATGAGAGTGACTCCTAGAAATGGCTGCATAAGAAAAAGATCTACTGGAACAATGGTGATATCAAAAGTCATCCTAAAGAAGGAAGGGAAAATCTCATGTGGAACAAACCTTAGATAAAGAACTGCACATAACTAATCACTGCATCACTGCTGAAAGAAGAGAATTAGCTTCTCCTAGGAATGAGTCCCCTAATTGGTTATCCAATATAAATCATATCTGTATTGCTCTCAAATCATATGCACACAAACAATAAAAACAAACTCAGCAGGTTGTGTTGATACATTTGTGCATGTATGTGTGTATAAAAATAAAGAGAATGAGGCTATCAATTAAAGACACAAAGGGAAGGGGTTGATGTAATTATATTTTTATTAAGGAAGGATTATAGGAGCCAGAGGGGTAGAGGAGAACATGGCCCACAGTATCAACTAAGCTGGGCACATAGAGACTCACAGAGACTGAAGTAACAATCATGAAGCCTGTAAGGGTCTACACTAGGACCTCAGAATATACATTGTGGTTGTTTGGCTTGGGGTTTTGTGGACTCCTAACAGAGGGAGTGAGGGTTTCTCTGACTCCTTTGCCTGCTCTTGGGACCCTTTTCCTCCTACTAGGCTCCCTTGTCCAGCCTTCTCCTGAGGGTTTGTGCCTAAACATACTGTACCTTGCTGTGCCATGTTCAGCTGATATTCCTGGGAGGTCTCCTTCTTTTCTGAAGGGACATGGAGGAGCAGTGGATCTGGGAGAGGGTAAGTGGGGGTAGGAAACTGGGTGGAGTGGAAGGAGGGGAGACTGTGGTTAGGATGTATTATGTGAAAGAAGAATAAATAAACAGAAAGAAAAATATATATTTAAAAAATAAAAAAATAAAATCCTTTTTGACTTGTCCTGCCATCACTTGAAGATGAACTCCAAATGCTTGTAAATGGCCCAGGACGGCAAACTGAAGACTGCCACATTTCCCTCTGGGCACTTTCCAACTTAAGCTCTGTAGTCCTGTGGCTCCCAAGACCCTGCACCTGCCTCATTCCAGGTTTGCTCACATGCTGTCTGATTTCAGTTTCCCTTCTGTTTTAGTTGCTCTCCTTCAGCCACTTTATGACCCCATGGTGCAGTGGTAAAGACTGAGGACTCCGTAGCTGGGTTTCACAGGTTTAAACCCTGTTTTGTGGGAAAGGGTAATCAGGATACATCATATGACAAAAGAATCTGTTTACAATAAGAGGGGAAAATGCACCATTAAAATTAATTTTAAAGTTAATATACTAATAATTCAACTTTAGAAATGAATATACACTGTTTTCCATGAATTGTAGATCCAAAAATAAAGAAGGCTAGCCCCTTAAAAATAAAAAAATAATAACCTAATTTGCCACTTACTAATATACTGGCTTTTCCCTACTTCAGTGTTCTCATCTTTTGGTAATTAAATTCATATTAAATTATCACCCTAAGATTATTAGCTTAATAAATAATTCAATACTTATAAAGAGAACAGTGTCTGATCTATTCATTATAAGTACTCACTTGACTGTTAGTTATCAATTTAGAGTACTGGGGTCTCTGATTTGGAAAATTATCCCTGAGTCTCTCTCCAGCCTTCTGCATTTTCCACTGTAACAGGTATGTAACACCATGTTAGAGGTATCATTCTAACCTTGCAACCCAGTACACAAGCTCTAACACCTGCGAAAGCAGGAGCAAAGGCCTAATCCATCAAAGATCTGGCCGCTAGTTCCAGGATCCAGGAGAGTGCCTAAATTTATAAACCTTTCCTTTTTGGCTTCGGTAGTTCTGCTTCTTGATAACCAAAGTATGGCAACATGTCATACTTCCACAGAATGCATAAAAGAAAAAAAAAACTCTGTGAGGACTGGGGCTGCATTATTTGAGCAAGTTCTTCATGCAGCTACTGGCTGGTAATAAAGGATTTCTTTTTCGTTTTAATGTCCATGTGTGTTCTCTGGTGGACTTACTTCACAACACCGTATTCACATTACATTATTCTAAAGTGGATCAGATAAATAGAGCTATATATTCCTATAATCTTTTAAAAAATTAATGTTTTTATTAATTTATTCCTGACAATATCAAACATGTATATAATACATTCTGGTCACATTCACCCCTCCACACTCTAATCTTCTCCCACTCTTAGACCCGTCCTTCCATCCTTCTACTCACTACTCTCCCACTTTCATGTCTTTTTTGTTGTTGGTATTGTTTCAGTTTTGTGACCCAGAGGTTTTGATCAGAGCCCTCCAGACAGGCATAAGTGTGAAGCTATCCACTGGTTCATGACTAACTCGCCAACGGTTATAGCACTGAAGATAATGACTTCCTTTCCTTCTTCAACTTTCAACCGTCTTTAATTCTTTGGGTGAGGCAAGATTCCCACATGGCTCACTCTTATCTATGACTGAAAGTTTACTGACTTGGTCTTGTGCAGTCCTTCCTCAGGCATTCAAGCTGTGAGTTTGTGAGTACCATAGCCATATCATAGCTATGTCATTTTATGGCCCCAGCCATGTTGCTCAGCTCTCAAATCCTTTTGCCTCCTCCTTGATTCTTTGAAGAGATGATACGGGTGTGCTATTTAAAGATGATCACTCAGTAGTCACTTATTTGCAACATCTTAACAGGCATGAGTGTAACACGAATCTTAAAAGGTCTTATTAATAAAACAAATCCAGAGCCAGGTATTGGGGTGAACACTGAAAGATCAGAGAAACAGAACAAGCCACATCTAACCTCACCTCTTCAATTCCTCAGATGATCTCGTTTTCCTCAAACTGGAAGCCTGTGTCCTCATACTAATGGATCTCAGCTGAACTGCTCCTAAAAGCCTAAAAGCTTAACAAGCCTAGTTCCTGGTCCTCATGCCTTATATACCTTTCTACTTCCTGCCATCACTTCCTGGAATTAAAGCCGTGTGTCACCATGCCTGGCTGTTTTCAGTGTGGCTTTGAACTCACAGAGATCCAGATGGCTATCTGCCTCCTGAATGCTAGGATTAAAGGTGTGTGCTACCACTGCCTAAACCTATGTTTAATATAGTGGCTGTTCTGTTCTCTGACCCACAGATAAGTTTATTGGAGTGCACAATATCTCAACCACACATGAGTCTGCATTAACCTCCATTTACTGAAAAGAAAAGCTTCTTTTATCAAGGCTAATGGCAGCCCTAGTCTACCAGTGTAAATATAAACTATTTTTTATATTTTTTTCTTTTTTATTTATGAAGAAATTTTATTATTCTCTTTATATACAAATCACAGATCCCCCTTTTCCCTCCTCCCCCCCTCCAGCCCCCCCCCCCATTATCTCCTACAAGAAGGTAAGGCTTCCCATTGCGGAGTCAGCAGAGCCTGGTACATTCAGTAGAGACAGGTCCAAGTCCCTCCCCTTGCTTCAAGGCTGTGCAAGGTGTCCCACCATAAGTAGTGGACTCCAAAAAGCCAGCTCATGCACCAGGGATGGATCCTGATCCTACTGCTAGGGGGCCCCTTAAGCAGATCAAGCTACACAACTGTCTTGGCTGAGCTCCAGGAGTCCAGTCAAAGAGAGAGAAGAAGAATTCTATGAGGAAGGATCATCAAGACCATGATCGGGAAATCTACAGAGACAACGAAACCAAACTAGTGGGAACTCATGCAATATAGACCAACACCTGTGGGTCCTCCACGGAACTGGACTAGGCCCTCTTCATAAACATAAAATCTTTAAGAAGCTGTTTACCTAGCATAAAAATTGTAACAGACTCACTCCTAGTGTCTATGACCTCCTCTGACATTGACCTTTGACCTTTCGTCAGGTCAAGTACTGCCTCTTATACAACAGACTTCAGATTTAATCAGAAATAAGTTACCCCCTTAACAATTGTGCCACTTTCACCAGTAAATACCTCTTGCCTGGGAAGTGATATTGTGGAATGCAATGTGTAGAGCTAGGGAAGACCATTGTTGACTTTTCTTGGCTAGTTTTCTGCTTAGCAATTTCTAGTACTCTGAAGCCTCACAGCGAGGGAAGAAGCTTTCATATCTGTTCCAGAATAATTTAATGATCAACATGTTCAGTGTCTTACCTAACCCAGTTCTGATGGACAACCAATAGTAATGGCCATAAGGTGTATGCTTTGGGGGATTCTGGACAATAACTCCCAGCAAGGCTCCTGGAATGGACATTATCTACTTACGCCCAGAACTATATTTAATAAAACACATCAAGAGTCTCCATAACAAAAGCTATAAAGATGATAGGAAAGTTTTAGCTTTTGTGTATTTACAGAGCATCATTTCATGTGATGTTTAGGAAATATTCCAAATGTGTGGCAATTGTAGCTGATGAATAGATCAAAGGAAGAGCAGTGTTTGGTTCAACAATGGAAAATTTCTTTAAAAAATTCTATTGTTTGCATATATAAAACAATTTTTATAATTCTCTCATTAACCAGAACTTTTAAACATTGAGTCAATAGACAATAATTTTCTGTTAGGAAACCAATACATGGCATATTCCTAAGGTTCTGGAAATATAAAAAAAAATGACAAATACAGTTTTTGTATCAACCAAAGATCACTATTATTGATGATGTAATAATCTTCAATTTAAATGTATGTTTTATAAATTATTAGCTAATATTAATCTTTCTACATTATTCAAACCTCTTCAAAAACATTTTATAAACCATGTGACAAATTCGTGTTTCCTTAAAGGTATTTTATTGTAGATTATTAAGACTGATCATTTTTGTCAAAGTGTAAGCAGTACCTCAATGTAAGTCTTAATATATAAATCTTGTTTCCAACTAGATAATTACCTCTCAGAATATGCTAACTAAATAACTGAATTTCCATTTCAAAAGTTGTAGGCATTATTACACCTGAATCATATTCATAAATGTGTATCTAAATGCTGTATTCTAACATTTATTGGAACTGTACAAACACTGGATATCATACTCATTTAAATATTTAAAATTACTAAATGAGAACAAGGTCAATAATTAAGAATATTTGAAATTTTCTGATATAATTACTCTTTTTATGCTGTGTCTTATGATTTAGCAAAAGTCACAATTAATGCCATAATTGTACATCAGTTTTCCTTTGGTAAATTGGAAAAGAGCCTAAAGGAAGTCAGAAAATGAAAGGCTGGAATGATGAGATGCTAAGAAGAATGTCTAACCCCAGAAAAACTCATTATAAGGTATTTCCTTATTTCTCAGAACTAGAAATTAAATTAAGTTGAAAAAAACCCCATCAAGTGCATTCACAAAGAAGTGATACACAGAGTCTGAGTAATGATTAATGATAACAAATACATTCACTCTATAGGGTATTCTATATTAAAAAGTCAAATCATTCTAAAACATTACTATATGTTAATGGATTTAGAAAATGAAAAGTCAATTGCTATGTATTTGTGAATTGCATTACTGAGACATGTAGCCTTCACTCCTCTGCCACGCATTGGTGTAGAATCTATCATCCTTTTCATAGATTGTCCTGTATCTCAATTGCCTGTGGAGACATTCACACCTTAAAAATGCACCCTCATTTTAGCTCTGCTTAAGTTTACAAAGCTGTACAGTAAATCTAATCTATCTGACAATCCTTGTGTTTAATAATAAAAATGATGATGATGATGATGATGATATGATAACCGAAATGATAATCACATGAGGATGCTTTGAGTTATATTGCTTTCCTTCTCAGAAATTTATATTACAGGTTAATTCAATGCAACAATCTTGTTGAAGTTTTGTTTGTTTGTTTGTTTTAGTTTTTATTATGTGTGTGGATGCTTTGCCTCCATGTGTGCCTACATATCACATGTATACCTGGTGCTTCAGAGGCCAGATGAGGATGTTGAATTCCCTGGGGGTGGAGTTGTAAGCTTCATGTGGGTTCTCGACATCAAACTCAGGGTCTCTAATAGGGCAGCCATTCTTCCTAACCCCTGAGCCACCTCTCCAGTTCCAAAAATCTTTTCTATACATACAAGGCTATAGATAGAATTAATTGGTAGGTACCTCATACTGCACTCAAATATTTAAAAGAAAAACAGTCTAGGAATATTAGATATTTATCAATGTATAATGTACTTTATGTTGTAATGTGTGATCAGAATGTTTCTTAAGTAACAGAAAATTAAGACTATTGATCAGACCACTTGTACTTTCTCCTACTGAGGAAGCAAACACAACTTCTCTTCTCAAAATTCTTTGGTTCCAAAACAAATGTGTCCTCCCTGTTTAAGCCAGTTGTCAAGACTCCCTCTGTCTTAAGTACCTGCAGCAGAAACTTCCCAAACTGCTCTTCCATTATTAAACTTTTCTGTACTTCGCACTGACCCTGTGGCTGTAGAGGATTTATCTGCCCATTGTGTCATAATTTCTGTTTGCCAGTTGTTGGTGGTGATGAGCCTGCTGAACCATCTCCCACTTCTCTGCAGTGGGAAGCAGAGTGCAGACACAAGCCATTACCCGACTGCATGTGTCAGTGAACGCATTCAGGAACAGTCTAGTTCTGACCACAGGGCAAGGCTAATGATGCATCTCCAAGAATCTTTCTTAGAGAAAGCAATTACTATCTATAGGCCCTGAACAACAACACTGAGGTGTTTGATCATAACACTCTCCTTATTAATTTTTAAATTACTCCTATGTTAATACAACCCAAAATTGACAAGATTTAATCTAATGAAGGTTTTTTTTTTTATTTCACGTAACTCCTGTACCATAGGCTGCAGAAACAAGCTTTAGTGAAAATGGAGACTTTTCATTATGTATTTATACTCATCATTATATTTGAAAAATGACAAATCATTATTTTTCCACTTCATTAGCTTGCTGACTTTTGCTTTTGTTTTTAGTTTGGTTTTAATATGTAAGAATATAATTGTTTTATACTATAACAAAAGAAATACTCATGAAGAGCATAGAATTTTCTGAAAATTTAAAATAATGACAAAGATGGCATATCAAAATAAGGGGTATGACTGCATAACAATAAGTCTAATTCACAGCACCTGATTCTTCATTGTTATTTATTGCTAATGACACTTCCAGTTATCCTTCTGATCAAAGTTCACATTTTCTTTTTCTTTTTCTTTTTTTTTTTTACTATGACTATGGTTAAAGCACAGAAGTTTAATCTACTAGAGTTTTTGAAGTGGTGCCTTCTGATATCAGCTATATGGTGACATTTTTGCAGGTCAATTTTTCAGGACCAAGCTCTTACCAATGACCCTTTGTACAACTTCATGGCATGTGTTCTTTGACAACTAACAAGGCAACTACTAAATTGCTACGAATTGGGTAATACACATTAGTGACATCTGGACACATGTATACATTAGTGTGTTCACTGATATCCATGAAAATCTGTCAACTACATTACACTCCTGCTAAAAACCCTCCCTCATACCACACAATTTTCTTTCATGTTAATTGGCAGCATTTATATTTTAATATAATTGTCAATTCCTAATCAACTTAATTGTCTGTTTGTTGACTGTTCTAATTAGTAGGCTTAAATTGCAAATAACAAAGAGGTATTTGGTTTGATTGAGTGCATGTTGTGGAAAGGGAAGGTCTGGGTTCACATACAATTTAATAGGGAGATTTATTCTTTCCTAAGAAACTCAGTTACAAACCTCTCTGTTCTGTATGTCTTTACATATTGGTTTATCCTAATGGTGGTTTTATTAACATAACTGCTGCAGTCCTGGACTTTATATTAGTGTGTGATGCTATCCATTTATCAGGAGCTTAACAATACTTTAGTAACTCTGAGGTTTAATATTATTGGTTCACATTAGAAGGTTTACGTCCCTGAACCATTAACGGAGCAAAGGAACAGCATGTGTTAAGCCGGTATCCTATTTCCCATACTTAATATTTGGATTCCATCTAGGTTATAAAACTGGAAACATTGGGATACGGAATGAAAGTCAGAGACTGTTGCAAAAGAATGAAGGAAAATAGATTATGAAGATATTGTTCAGAAAGAGGGACTGTCCTCCACAGTGTGCTGCAAAATAACAACAGTAACAGTAAAAGCTTGTGTGGTCCTCAGACTCCAATGTCCTGTTCTGGAAGCAAAGGCTGACATTATTGTGAAGATACTTCAGCTGTTCTGTGCATTGTTGGACAGGAAGGCAGAATGAGGAAAAGGTTGGACAGTTTCCCAGCTTTCCTGAGTCAGGTCTTCACAGTATGGCTTCATTAATCTCTTTGAAGTACTTTCTCCGAACGTCAGGCACATTCAAATATTAGCACAAAAAAATGGATTTCAAAGCCAAATATGAATACTCAGCATGCTATGCATGTTTGGATTAACCATATCTCCTTGGTAAAATTTACCTATTCCTCCCTGATTTAGCCAATTGTATCATTAGATAGATCCAGGAGAGGTATTCAAATACTTATTACTTGTCATGACATGAACTGCTGACAGTTGCAATGTATTCAGACAAAAGAAAACAGGCTTACCGTTGACATCACTGATCTTTTAAGTCCTGGATGATTGGTAGTCCTAGAAACACCCTTCCACAGTGAACCTATGAGTGGCATACGAGGGCTCAAGGTATAAAAGAATTTATTATGAGATTTTAGTGGAATAAAGCTATTAAGTCAATTGATCTTTGTGAGTAGAAACTCATACCTTTGGCCTTTTCCAATTACTATTGGACCACCTGCTCTCATTTTTTGATCTTCATTATTCTTCTGTTTTTTCCTATTATAAAGATAATCATAAATTGAAGATTTTACATAAATCATTATCAAACACAATAATTTTTTGACCTGTTAGAATAGATATACCATTTCTTGTTATCATAACTTCTTTCTTGGTTTTGCTTTATGTTTTCCTCCATTGTTCTTATGTTACTACTCTGCCAATGTTCTTTAATTTTATTTGTAAAAGATGCATTTGCTGAAAGAAAATCACCATGCCTTGGGTGCTGCTTTGGTCTTTTTTCCCCTTTCCTTCTTTCTTTCTTTCTTTCTTTCTTTCTTTCTTTCTTTCTTTCTTTCTTTCTTTCTTTCTTTCTTTCTTTTTTTCCTGTATTCTTTTCCCTTCCCTTCCCTTCCCTTCCCTTCCCTTCCCTTCCCTTCCCTTCCCTTCCCTTCCCTTCCCTCCCCTCCCCTCCCCTCCCCTTCTCCTTCTTCCTTCCTTCCTTCCTTCCTTCCTTCCTTCCTTCCTTCCTTCCTTCTTTCCTTTCTCTTCCCTTCCCTTTCCCTTCCTTCCTTCCTTCCTCCCCTCCCCTCCTCCTTCCATTCTTCCTTCCATCCTTCCTTCCTTCTATCTTTCTTTTTTCCGCTATAACCAAACAGCACAGACTGGGCCATTTATAGTAAACAGAAACTTAGTTCCTGGTTCTAGAGGCTGCAAAATTTAATGATGGGAGGCCATCAAACTGTGTGAACCTTTGCATGGAAGAATTAAGAAAGCATGAGGGAGAAGCAAGAGGGGGACAAATTTGCATATTAATTAGGAACTATTACCACAACAATTAAGCTCACTATAGAAGTAATTCCTTCAATCCATTCTTGAAGACATAGCTTTCTATCTTGATTATCCTCTTTAAAAAAATCCTTGTCTTTTAATATTGGCACAATGGCAATATTGAGAAGAATGAACAAGCAACCCCTAGCAGTTAAAGGCTACCTATGCAGTTGCTTGTGTATGTTCGCAGCTTGGCCATCTTTGTACCCAAATAGAGGATCCATGCCTGAGAGCTGCCACAAACACACAGTATTAATTGTGTTAAGAAATCCAGCTTTATTCAGAAAGATATCACAGGTAACTTCTGGAAAACTCTTGGTGGTGATCTCTGGTTATTCAGTACATTCCTGGTTAGTCACTACTCTCAGATTCAGTACTGAAATAAAAGCCAAGAACAAAACAAAACAATAACAAAAAAATAGTCTTTGGGGTAGATAAAAGTGGGTACTCTATATACTTTAATATATCAAAGTAAATTATCTTGTATAAGGAGATTTTTTACTTTCTAAAAATCACATCAAAATTGTAATTGTCTTGGTATCTAGAAGCTGCTTAAATAAATAGAAAAATATTGTCTTGAATATTTTTTTTAAATTTTTTAATAATCTCCTTTCCTCCTACTGAAAGACACCGCAATTCAGTAAGAATGAATAAGAGGTACATGCCTTAGATAAGATGTACACACATTCTCTGCCCACTTCAACCTTATATTTTCTTCCTAATTCTTTATGATTTCTTAGTTCTTAATATCTATGATCTCTGGCACAGTTTTAAAAGTAGTGTCATAAAAGAGTAAGTATGAAATTTATCAGTTTTGTGATCATTGACAAATCGCTTTTGTATTATAGACTTATGGAGTTGACTTGCATTTCAAACTCAAATGTCCAAAGTGGAGTTGAAAACTTGATCTTGTTCAGTCAGAAGCAATATCTTTTTGCCATCATTGCATGCTAGCAGAAAACTGGGAGTCAACGTTCACCCTCACTCTAACGGCCATAACTAGACAATCAATGGGCAATTGCCAGTGAGTTCTATCTCTACATGTATCCCCAACCCATCAACTTTCTTCAGTGCCACATTCCTTTTCCTTCCTCTCAGTGTGACTTGACCTTACAACTGTATTATCTTCTTCATTGCTTCATTTTTTCCCCTGGCTACAAGAAGTAGCTTACTATAAAATATATTCCCTAATTAGGATACTTTAATATAAGAAATATTAGTGGCTTCCCATAGCCCTTAGGATAGCAAAAAGAAAAGAAAACACTAAGTCCACTGGTCTTGGCACAGCACATAAAGCCATGTACTACATGCTCTCAACTCTAGCTTTTCTAGCACATTGCAAGTGCCCCAATAGAGACTGATTTTACTCACTGATATTGCTTTTGATTCTCCAAGGAAACAGTCTATTGAGCCTAATGTGCCATGCAGATGGAAGTGGACAGAGGAATAAGTGGAGGACAGATAACAATGATTAGACAGTGTTGGCAAGCAATCAATAGACACTTCACTGTCATGCTTGGGATGTGTTGCAATAACTGTCTGTTCAACAGTGTACTTGTGTTCTATTACTGTGTGTATTACTCAGTATTCACTAAAGAAATAGAACCTAGAGGGGGTTATATTAAAGATATTATTTCATCTTATAAGTATAAAGACATACTTTATATCCATGTGTTTTAAACTTCTATATTCAACCAGCCATAAGTTAAAGATACTTGAGTGTAGCTTGAAGTTTTCCTATTTCCTGGCCAGCCGGTGGTTGGGACAAATCTCTCCTACTCAAGTCTCCCAAGTAAACACACGGAGGCTTATATTAATTATAACTGCTTGACCATTAGTTCAAGCTTATTACTGACTAGCTCTTACACTTAAATTAACACATAATTCTTATTTTTATTTAGCCATGTAGCTTGGTGCCTTTTCTCAGTTCTGCCTTGACATCTTGCTTCCTCTGTGTCTGGCTGGCAACTCTTGACTCAGCCTTCCTCTTCCTAGAATTCTCCTTGTCTGCTTACCCCACCTATACTTCCGCCTGGCTACTGGCCAATCAGCATTTTATTTATCAACATGTCAGAGCAACACACATTCACAGCATACAGACGACATTCCACAGCGCCTGAGAAAATGTCATCTGTCTAGAACATTAATATACCTTAATTGTCAGTATTCCCAGCTAAAATGGTCTCTAGAATATAACAAATAGGTCTATGTCTACATTTAAATAAATTCTGTATAATATTGACCTAGTTAGTTTTCTTTTCTTTTGTTCTTTCTTTTGTGCTTTCTCTCTCTCTCTCTCTCTCTCTCTCTCTCTCTCTCTCTGTCTCTCTCTCTCTCTTTCTTTCTTTTGTCAACTAGGTACAACCTATAGTCAGCTGGAAAAGGAAACTTCATTTGAAGAACTGTCTTGATTAGATTAACATGTGGCTATAACTGTGATAGACTACTGATAAATGTGGGAAGAATCAGCCCACTATGTGTGATGCCATTTCTTTTTTTAACTTTTATTGATTCTTTGTGAATTTTACATTATGCATTCTGATTCCACTTATTTCCCTGTCCCCTCACATCTACCCTATGTGCTTGCAACTGCCCCCCCATGACAAAACCAAATTTAAAAGAAAAAACAAAAACTAAACCAACCAACCAAACAACAACAAATAAAAAAATGAGAGAAGAATCTTTTCATGGGAGCTGTAGTGTGGCCTGTTGAGTCACACAGTTTACCCTTTAGTCCATTCATCTCTACTTGCAAGTGTTCATTGACAAGAATCATTCATTGGTCTGGCTTCAGGCTTTTAGTTTCTGCTATGCCACTAATAATCGTTTCTCACTGGTGCTCCTCTTGCATATCCTGTTGTTGTCCTATATCATAGAGATCCTCTTGTTTTGGATCTGTAGATTGGACTCCTTCACCTGCTCCAACAGTTCATAGATGAGGTAGATGGTGGTGTAGGCCAACTCATAGCCCTGGTTCTGGGCCTCAGTGGCAGGTGGGTTGGTTAGCTCCCTAGCTTTCCCTCATAGTCACTACCTGTGTGAGCTCTACAGCACTGCCTTGACTAACTCACCCAAAGCAACCTACAGCAAAGGAGTGGGGCCAGTTCTTCTGCTCCTAGGCCCTCAGATCTACATCACACATACTCATACCACCAGGACCAGTGCTACTGTTTTGCTCAGGCAAGGTGCAGGGCCATCTCTCATGAATGATGTAGGGGGTACATGAGGGAGGTGAGGCAGGGCCAACTCTCTTGCTCTCATGCCTTCAGAGCTGGTTCACTGGCACATCCAACAGCAGGGTATAAGCTCTGTGTGCTGTCCAGGTGGGCTTCAGTCCTGCTATCTTTTATGCTGCAGCTGGTGGGGGGCAAGGCTAGTTCTCTCACTCTTGTGATCCCAGAGAGCAGCTCTCTTGCTTGCAGCACATAGCAAAGGGCAGAGCGGGTAGGGCTTCATTCCCTCACCCATGTCATTTCATGGCAGATGAGGGGGTGGAGTCAGCTCTGTTGCTCTCAAGTCCTCAGGGCTGTCTCACCTGCATCCCCCCCCCAAACAGGGTCAGCTCTAGTGTGCTGCCCAGCTGGGGTTCAGAGCCAGCTCTTTAGTGTGCTGCAGCTGGTGAGGGTCAGGCCTAGCTCTCCCACTCTTATGACCAGGAGCCAGCCTTTCAGGAGCCACAGGTAGAAATGGGTGAAGCAGGGGAGGTGTGATGCCAATTCTAAACAGGTAGAACTGAGCTGTATAAGAAAAATAGTTGATTATCACATTTTATTTCAATGCCTTTTAATTAATTGTATTTTACTATGTATTTATTTTCCCTTGTGTGCATATTTGGATACATCATTATATAAAGAAATCCAATGGGAAGCCTTACCTTTTTAGAGGAGGGGATAGGGAATGGGTTGAGGGGGAAGCCTGTGGGGTGAGTTTGGGAGGAGGAATGAGAGGAGGATCTGTGGTTAATAAGTAAAATGAATAAAAAATTTCTCGATAAAGAAAAAATGCTTTAAGAATTTAGACTTTTCTCAACAGTGAGACACATCTGCTCTTGGCAGCACCAATTACTTTCAAATATGATGTGCATAGAAGAAACTCCTTATAGAGTTTGCTTTCAATGTGACAAGGCTAGCCATTTGGTCAAGAAACTGCTATTGCCTGGACTGCTTGACAGTGGGCTATATAAAGTGGACATGCAGGACCCACAGAAAAGTGACTGCTAAACTTTGCCAAAACAAGGTGGTATGGGCCTTCAGGTTCCTGCTTCACAGAGGAAACTGCCAGACATTTTGCAGGATACAGAGGAAATGGACTAATGAAATTTGCCAATATCAGCAGGATAGTCCTTCAAATTTTCTGCTTCACTAAAATATCTTCCAGATATTCTAGGCCTATAGGTTAAAGATGAATGCCCCAACATTATGAAAGAACTTTAGTGACTGTCCAGGCAACTAGATGTTTCTGTAATTTCTAGAGTTTTGGAAGTTGTTATCAATGCACTTCCTGTTTCCTTCAGATAATATTATATCCTTCTGGGATCTTTGATATAGTTGAAGACTAAATAGTTATAATTTTCCTTGGTTATGATAAAAGATAAGTTAGATATGAAACTTTAGACTTACAAAGAGGATAGATGGTAGAATAATTTCTTTAATTTTGCCAAATGCAAATAGACTGGATATTGTAACTGATTCTTACCTGATAACTGTTTTTGTTGTATATAATTTTACTATATTAATGTTAAAACCACCAGGTGGCAGTGGCCCACACCTTTAATCCCAGCACCTGGGAGGCAGAGCCAGGTGGATCTCAGTGAGTTAGAGGCCGGTCTGGTCTACAGAGTGAGATCCAGGACAGACTCCACCAAAACTACACAGATAAACCCTGTCTTAAAAAACAAAACAAAACAAAAAGTTAAAACCTTTCTTTTTGATTAGTCAGAAAAGGGGAAATGCTGTGCGATACCCCTCTGTATTCTGTGAATGTGTGTTGCTCTCATTGGTTGATAAATAAAGCTGTTTTGGCCAGTGATGAGTCAGAATAATGTTAGTCAGTACAATCAAACTGAAGAGGGAAATGAGGAAGGGTGGAGTTGTAGCAGACACCAGCCAGCTGCCAAGGAAGCAAGAAAATGTAGAAAATGAGGTAACAAGTCACAAACCATGTAGCAAAGCACAGATAAGAAAAATGGGTTAATTTAAATGTAAGAGCTAGCTAGTAATAAGCCTGAGCCATCAGCCAAGCATTTATAATTAAAAAGAAAAAAGAAAAATACCTGAGCATAAGCCAGAGTGCAAGTCAGTAAGCAGTTTTCCTCCATTGCTTCTGCCTTCAGTTTTGTACCTTGAATTCCTGCCCTGATTTTACTCAATGACTGAATTTGATCAGGAAGTGTAAGCTGAAATAAACTCTTTGCTCCACAAGTTGCTTTTGGTCAGAGTGATTTGTCATATCAACAGAGATCAAAGTAAAACACTATTGTTCTATCTATGTCTTCAATTATATGGGAAAGAGGGAGGAGAGAGAGACAGGGTGAGGGAAGGGGCAGGGAGGGAGAGAGATGTTTATTTTTGAAAATTGGCTTATATACTTATGGAGACTTGGTGAATTCATATCTAAAGTACTTGCTCAGCAAGTTGTAATTGGAGTCCTAAGTTAGCCTGCTGGTATTCCAGGAGGAATCAGTACTGCACATGAAGTGCAAAGCCATCTGCTGAAACACTGCCTTGTCTATGGCCAACTGGTATTCTTTTCTATATAGACCTTCAGTCTCTGTCACATGAAGGTAATCTTTCTTTCCCCCAAATATCTAACCAGATATCTGGGCTTTCTGTACTAGCTAAATTGAGACATAAAATTATCATTAAAATTGTTGTTTTTCCTTTGTATAGCTTTTTATTAGAACATTATATTTAGAGACCAATACACTATTTTTTTTCCTGTGAATATTTATCATTGAATTTTGCAAATAATACTTACCAATGTCAGTATTTTGTCTGACTTGAACTTATCACAGTCTCTGTGAGATCATATATGTATCACTGCTGTTGTGTCTAAAAGACGCTTCTTTATTGAGGTCATCCACCACCTCTGCCTGTTACCTTTTTGCCTCTTTGAGTCTTAAGGCAAGAGGTTTGATAAAGATTCCAATTAGGGCTGAATTCTCCAAAATCTCTTACTCTCTGTATGTTGTCCAGTTGTGGACCTCTGTTTTAAAGTGCAATATGCTGCACAATGAAGGTTCTTGATGAGGGTTGAGTGTTAAGCTGATATATGCATATAGCAATGTATTACTAGAAGTCATTTTATTGCTATTTTTCTTTAGCAGAATAGTAGTAGTAGGTTTTTCTCTAGGCCCATAACTCATCTATTCTCAGGTTCTTGGCCACCATAGCCATGTCTGATATGGATTCTATCTCATGGAGTGGGCCTTAAATCCAATTTTTAAAAGTGGTTGATTACTTCTCTAATGCCTGTGCCACTACTGCACAAGTATATCTTGCAGAAA
The DNA here is from genome assembly GCF_949786415.1 of Peromyscus eremicus. Lineage (NCBI taxonomy): Eukaryota > Metazoa > Chordata > Mammalia > Rodentia > Cricetidae > Peromyscus > Peromyscus eremicus. Next base: position 34,300,251 of record NC_081419.1, read on the forward strand.
GGATGCTATTATAGGTCACAAGGCTGTAGCACCATGAAAGCTAGTGGGTAGGGTTAAAGCTCCTAGTTGGGAACCAACTCCAGCTCGCAATGTTTGATGTAGTGTCTTCAGCAATAGGGACTTACCATCAGGTTGTAGAAAGTAACCAATACCCTTGGAAATAGTCCATGATGTATGTAGGGTTCTATAGAATCTCTGTAGCTAACCATTCAAAAGGATGTAACCCATTCCTTGACCTGAAAATGTTACTTGATGTTATAAGGTGTCTAATTGGCTCATCCTAACCAAGAAGCTATTTGCAATTGATAACTGGAAAGGGAAAATCAGTTTTCTCCATGGTGTGTCACTGGGTACATTAGGCACATTGTAAGACTTGCCCCATGTCTGAGGGTACTTGGCTAACATAAAAGAAACCATGCGTTTTTGTGCCTTTTGCTTCGTTTTATTTATTTATTTTTGTCTAATTGGCTTTTTAAAATTATTTTTGTTTTTAGCTTTTGATTTTGTTTACAATATTTTTTGTTTTTATTTTTCGAGACAGACAAAAATAAACATGAAGTTGGGTGGATAGGTAAGCTGAAAGGATTTGAAAGGAGTTGGGAGAGGGAAAATAATAGGATCAAAACATTAAAATAATTAAAAACTAAGCAAAGTCTGTATGAAAATTCCACAATAAAACCAATTACTTTGCATCTTCATTGAAAGCCTAATCATAATAAAAACACAAATTTGTAGATTCGGTTATCATCTCTTTTAATAATCTCATTTTTATGAGTAGTTTAAGAACACATCTGTCTTTTGAACAAACTAACCATTTAGACACTTCCATTATTTTCTTGGATTGTTGGCTTATTGAGCCCACATTGGAGATGAATATACTTGCTTTCTGCTGTCAGTTTTGTATTGGATTCTCAATGTCTTGAAATATTCGTAAAATATTCATTGAAACTATGGAATCAATCCCAAACAAAAAAAGTTTACATAATCTGTTATTTATTATTATTATATAGTAGGGTATCCTCTAGATCTGTCTAGAATGGCAGCAGAGGTCATCTTTTCTAAGTTGCTCTCATTTTGCATAATCTTCAATGTTTAATTAAAAGAAGAGTGTGTCTTTGAGATATTGTACATTATTCTGGATAATAAAGCTACAAATGAGAAGAAGCTGGCTTTATAGATTTATATAGTGAATAGAGTTCATTTATGAAATATTTGAAAAACCATTTCCTTTAGACCCTACTCTTTTGAAATATTAGTTCAGTCATCAAGAAGTTCAGTTAACACTTTATGCTGTAATGCTTGACTGAGTCAATGCAGTAAAGACTATTAACGATTTTGAGTATTCTGGGGAAAGATGGTTCCAGTCTTTTTTCTGAAACCTTCCCAAGTTTTTTTCCTCATGATTAATATTCTTATTTTACATTACTTAGCATTACATCTTCTTAGACACACGCTTAGAATATACTAATTCAGAAAGTCCTGCTGCCATTTTTGACTCATTAAATAATAGCCTATTTGGATTCCTACTGTTGTAGATGATATAGCACATCTACACGGTGACACAGAAGTATGAATTAAAATGCCTTCTTGTTGTGAAGGGATCCACAGGTTGGAATTTCCAGACAGAACAATGGAAACTTCAAGTATTATTATCTAGAGATTTACTGAAAGATCAGTATAGTATAAGAAATTGAGGAGTGATACATTCATCTTTCAGGTAGACCTGAGGCACTAAAACTATAAGCATTGCTTCAAATACTATATTTCCACCTTAGAGCAGGATTCAGACATGACCAATTAACAATACGTTAGACATATTGGTAGAAATGTGGAGGGGATAGTAGAGAAGGGAGCCTGGAGCGGGTGGGGATAAAGAACATATGGGGGGCTAAAGCAGTAGTTCAGAAAACTGATGCTGAGTTTCTGAGCTAAGGCAACCCAGGGAAATGGGAGAACACAAGATGAAAGACATTCTAGAAACAACAAACAAGGGCTGCAAGTAGCTGAATATGGAGAAAGAATGGAAACAGAAGAGTATGTCAACTCAGGTTTCGGCCTTGAACACAACATGGACAGTAATTGTGATAACACCTCTGAGACAGAAGAAGTGATGTGTCCTGGGGAAGGCCGTATTGATTTCAGATTTGGACCTACAAACCTTGATAAGCATGTAGGACAAAAGTCACACATCAAACTCGAATTAGAAATCTTGATATAAAAGTCAAAAGAGATAAGAGCTGACAAGACAGATTTAGAGGACATCAACCTGAGATAATTGGATTTGGGAGTGAGAGCGAGAACACGGGGAGAGCATACTGATTGAGGAAGACACAGAAACAAGACAGGAGCCTGGCTCAAGAGTACAGTGCACATCATGACAAACCCCAAGAGACAGCAGTTTAAAAGATAAATGTATACCAAAAACCAGTGGTGTTCTGGGTGACAGTGGACGAAGTGATTTTTAGTACTGCAGAGACAACTATTCACTTCTGCTGTTACAGTCTGTTCTATTCTTGCTGGGGTACTTAAAAGAATCTTTAGAGATGTTAATGGCTATTAGTTAAATAGCAATGAATTGTCAATTGCAAATGTACAACTTGCTAATGGACCACCTATTTAATAGTTTTGTTTTCTTTATTAATTCTTGAATTCATTCACCTTTTGGGGGGTTAAAAAAGCATATGTGTTTAAAGCAGTAATTTCTCTTACCCAATCCATAGTCAATTTTACAGTCTCAAATATGCAACTTGTCAGAGAAATTCTGCCACAACCTTTCTTTCTCATGTGTTTATTTGTGCCAGCTTCAGGAACTATCATTAAGACCAAATGAGGCTTCCTGCCTCCAGCCTAAGGCAGGATGAAAGGGAGGGAGAGCTTACCATTTTTTTTTTTTTTTTTTTTTTTTTTTTTTTTTGGTTTTTCGAGACAGGGTTTCTCTGTGTAGCTTTGCGCCTTTCCTGGAACTCACTTGGTAGCCCAGGCTGGCCTCGAACTCACAGAGATCCGCCTGGCTCTGCCTCCCGAGTGCTGGGATTAAAGGCGTGCGCCACCACCGCCCGGCGAGCTTACCATTTTTGTTTGTTAAACAATATGTGTTTAGGAATCTTCCATCATCAATCTTCCTGAAGCATGCTGATAACCAATGACAACTAGGGTAGGCCCAAACAGCAAGTTTTCTGATTTCTTATCCAAGATAAAGTATTGTGAGTTTAGAGCACTATAAGTTTTCTGTTTACTGATGCTTAGAATTTTTTTTAGTAGTTAATTAATTGTGTGTGTGTGTGTGTGTGTGTGTGTGTATGTGTGTGTGTGTGCACTTATTTGCTGTTGGCCTACAGAGGCCAGCCAGAGTAGAGTATGTAATTATATGGCACTGGAACTGATGAAGGCTGGAAGCTGCCTGATGTATACCCTGGGAAAAGTGTGGGTCTTTTTGAAGGGCAGGAAGGGTGAAAGAGATCTTTTGAGATGACTTGTTGTAAACACAATCTAGACAGACTTCAACTTCTGATAGTCAACTGAAACATTTCACTTTACAATGGTGTAGAAGGCAATATGAATAGAAATTGTACTTTAAATTTCAAATTTTGATGCTCCCAGAGGTAGCTAATGTATGATTTCAAGCAGTAGCAGTAAGCTGAAGTCTTGTTATCATGAGATTAAACAACCAATCCTCTACAGCAGAATATTGCTAAGCTGGTGTTTGATAAGAGATAAATAAGATACATTTTCAAAAAATGATACTTTTAACTTGTGGTGCATTATCTGGGCATAAGCTCTCTTTAGGTCGAGGAAAAGCTGGAATGCACATTTTTAACTGTCATTGACTTTCCCACATCCTTTTAATCACTATTGCTGCTTGGATTTAGCCTATCTAATAAGGGCCATCCCATAAACCATTGCTTCAGGATCTATTTTCCATGGATCTAAAGTTGAGGCATTACTCAAAATTAATAATGAAACAAATTATATTAATGATTCATTCTTTCTCATTGACTTATAATTCATCTATGTATTATTAAGTTGTTAAGTAGGTTTCTGGGGTTAAAACCCATTCATTTGATTCCCTTTTAATTTATTTATTTTAGTTGCATAATTTTTTTAAATATCCAATAGCCCACTTCTCTAGACATTGTCTTTCATTTGTAGAGATGAAACATTGCTGGATATAAGAAATATTTCTTTAATTTTAAAATTCTATATCAAGAGTGGCTTTGTAGAAAGTTGATAAATTATTACATATCTTCCTTACAACTGATCAAAGGGATGAGGACAGGCACGTGTGTCCACTTAAGCTTGTACTATCCTGAAGCAAGTGACTGAATTACAACTGAAAAGTGTGGAGAAAAGGGACCATTCTTGGATGAGTGACCTTGAAAATCAGAGAAGAGGACTTTCACGGAAGCATGCTATACTGGTGAGGCCATGTATTTGTAAAGACTGGAGGCTGCTAAAACATTTCAGGAGAGGCTCTACCGTGCTTCTGGTAGCAAAGAAAAGAAGTCAGGAGAAGAGATGGACTCTCAAAAGCAGGAAGCTTAAATGTAACCATCTTGTTGCACAGGAATGAATATACTCTAAAGAGACACTTCTGTTCCATTCCTCATTTGGTTATCAGATTATTCCAACTATTGGCCCCAATAAATAACAACTTTCCCAGCAATCTCTTCTTGAGAGATTTAATAGCTAAAGCCATGGGCATCCAGAGGAAGAACTTTGTGGGAGAAAAAAAAAAGACTTACAACTTGTCAGACAACCTTGTAGGAGAAACTAGATTGCAGGACAGACACTGAGTCAAGACAAGAAGTAGTGGACCACACCTTGTCAGACTGTTTAGCTACATTTATCTCTTGCTTTGTACTTAATCCTTACCCTCACGTCATCATCTTCCAAAGATACACTTGGTAGATTCAGTCCAGGCAGGTCCAGTCCCCTCCTCCCAGGCTGAGCCAAGCGACCCTGTATAAGCCCCAGGTTTCAAACAGCCAACTCATGCACTGAGTACAGGACCTGGTCCCACTGCCTGGATGCCTCCCAAACAGATCAAGATAATCAACAGGAAGGCAGGGGGGAATCCATGGCTGATATGTAAAATTAAATTAAATTATAAAAAAAAAAAAAGAAAAGAAAAGCTGGCTAGAAATAAGCAAAGCTAAGGCCAGGCATTCATAATTAAAATAAATAAATAAATAAATAAACAAATAAACAAACAAATAAATAAATAAATGTAAAATTGCAAAAAAAATACACTTGGGACAGTGAAAGGAGCTTCATCCCTTTATCTTTCTTCATAATCAAATACATATTTCTTTTCTGCTTTATGCTATTATTTTGCCTCCTTTAATTGGCTTATTGAGGATGGGTGGCATAACCTGGTTTCTTGGGGTAAAGTCTGTGACCCTATGTCCAGTAGCAGCAGAAGAAGAAGTTCAGGCTAATGGCAGAGTTCAGTTGTGACTGCAAGACACAGTCAGAGAATTTTTTTTTCATTTTTCTTTATTAAGAAATGTTCTACTCACTCCACATACTATCCATAGATCCCCCCTCCTCCCTCCTCCCACCCCCAGCCCTCTTTTCCAAGCTACCCTGCATCCCCACATCCCCCAAATCGAGGTTTCCCATGGGAAGTCAGCAGAGCCCAGCACACTGACCTAGGAAAGTCCAAGCTCCTTCCCACTGCACCAAGGCTGTGCAAGGCGACACATCACAGGCACTGGATTCCCAGAAGCCTGCCCACAGACCAGGAAGAGATCACGATCCCCCTGCCTGGGTGCCTCCCAAACAGTTCAAGCCAAACAACTGTCTTCTGTATCCAGAGGGCCTAGTCCAGTCCCATGGGGGTTCCACAGCCACCAGTCCACAGTTCATGGGCTTCCACTAGTGTGGCCAGTCATCTCCAGGCAGAGAAATTTTAAGAGTACTCAAAAGACACTCAAAACATCTTCAAAATTGAAAAATCTACCAAAGAGGCTAATTCCATTGAGTTTCAAATCCTTTTAATTCTTTTACTTCATGAATATGAGACAGTGAGACATGGGCTCTGGAGGATGCTAAGAATTGGAAAATTTAAGAGCTGCTGAGGGAGACCAAGGTTTCTCAGTTGAGGCCCTGCCCGAGAGATCTGAAGGTCAATTCTGAAGGGAATCTAGGAGTCTGTCTGACATTACATTTCTAGTGATTAAGACTATCTTAATAAAAATGAATACTTCCTCCTAAAGAATGAATCTAATTACTTCCTACCTGGGTCAAGACAGAGGACAGCTCTTTGCTTTCTCAGGAACCCGGAATGTCTGGATCACACTCCCTGTCTGCCAATCATGTGTATGTACCATCTCTATCAAACCTAGGCTTTTACTATTCCCCAATAAACTAGCTCTCAATGACTCCAATGTAGATTATCTTTCTGACCATTACAAATCCAATGATTCCATGGTGAATTCTGATCCTTATTTATCCTATAATAAAGTGCCAGTTGTCCAGACATTAAAATGTCTTGCAAGGCAACCAGACTGGAACAAGCCCTACTGCATATGAACACTAAAAGCAAAATGTCTGAAATATTCCAGAGGAGGAAGGATAGAGAATGTAAACAAGCAGAGGAGGAATGTGACCCATTCCTGGAACAGGAAAAAGTAAAGATACAGCCTACTCTATACAGCTAACTTTCTTTTCCTTGGCACTATATCCCAACATTTATTTCTTTTTTTTATGATGCAAATTCCACCACCCATCACATGTTTTTTTTAAGAATCTTCTGGTGGTTACTTATTAGGGTAGTTTGAGGTTTGGTGAAATAACAAAGTCTTCTTTCTTTTGTTTTTTCTTTTTTCTTTTCTTTTTTTTTTTTTTTTTTTTTGGTTCAGCCTCCTTAGAGGAGATGCCCCAAAGAACAGAAGCCTATGTCTCTGACTGAGATACTAATTCTGGAGCTGATCCAACCTGGCTACTACCCATCCTGAAACCGAAATTAAGCATCCTTTGAGCATTCCTGTGATTCTGAAATCAAGCTTTTTCAAAACAACTTCTCTGAAGCTTCATGCTTTTCTACAGTGGGACCAAGACACACAGCCTCCATAAAAATAGAAATATTAATGAAGCAGGCATTTGATTTTTAAAATTAGAACCCTTTTCCATACCTGAATAATTTTAAGGCTTGTGTGTTAGACCATTAGTGCCCGGATAAGAGACATTTTGTGTTATCAGCAGCATATGGCAGAATTGCTCATCCCTTGGTGACTAAGGCTTTGCTACTGGCTCTTCTGAGGTATTCCATCTTCTCTTTGAAGGAATGACTCGAGTATTTTATGATCCCTTAGCCCTCAAGCAATTCAGTTCTGTTAAGTCTGTGCCATGCTTCATCCAAACACAAACAGACACATTCTGGGATGAGCTCGCATTCTCCCTCACTATGTGTCATGTGACACTACTCCTGAGGAGACAAATGTCTGATCATCCTAGGTAGGTAACAATCAGACAACCAAAGTCCACCTCAGTGAATCAATAGTTTGTCCTTTTTTCCCACTAAAATACTTTTTAACTTTTTGTACATTTTTAATATATTTATATATTATATTTAATATAATATAATTATACCATTCCCCACCTTTTGTCCTCCATCCCCTCCCATGTTTCCTCCCATGTACCCTCTACTCTAAAATTGATAGCTTATTTTTCTTTGATTATTATTGTTACATACACACATAGACATATAAATTATTGTTACTCATACCCATATACATATATATGGACAAATATGTAAATACAACATGCTAGGTCCTTTTTTATTTTTTATATGTATGTGGTTTCAGAGCTTACTATTTTGAATTGGATTTTGTTGGGTCTACTTACAGAAGTATGAGGAATGGGTTGTTTATTGGAGCAGAAATGCTTCAAGGACTGCTCTGTCACCAAAACCTGCCCAAACATGGACGATGGTTCATAAAAACTGGAAACTGGAGTACAATGCACAGTTTTCAGGCAGCTCAGCAGGTTGGAGTGTCTGGCTGGCAGGTCGTTTGGTCTGAGTTCATTTCAGGTAGCCTAGCTTATCTCTCTCTGCTTCATCTTGACAGCTAAGCTGGTCTTAGGGTGTCTCTCATCAGTCCTTACTGTTGATATAACCTTGGAAAGGAATCTGCCTAGTGCACCATGTCAATTTCAGTGATTTCCTGAAGATTTTAAATCGTTCACTTCTGGAGTCTTAAAAATCTTACCTGCGGGATGGAATGCTTGACCTCACTTTAGATCACCTTGAGACATAAGGACCTTCCTACTACAATGGAATGCTTTATCTCTGGGGAAATTTCTTTTCAATTTCTATGTTATCTTTCTGTCTCATCTAGTAAATTCTAGAAGCAATGGAAGATGGAGTTTGCCCCTCAGACATTGATAAGCTGTCAACTTTCCTTTTGTTATGGGATTATTGGACAGAGAAACCTGAAGATTTCTACCAGGAAGCAGCTTTTATTTATGTTGGCACTGGCTCAGTGGATTTACATCCAAAGGCTGAACCCTAAGCAGAACAGGGCTTTATTTTATACATATTTATCTGGTTCTGTCTATATTACATTCTCAGTGGAATATAATAGCCATCCATACTCTAGGGCTATAGATCTGTGGCACTAAGGGGACAGGAATGTGATAAGACTGTGTGTGTGTGTGTGTGTGTGTGTGTGTGTACTGAGATTAAGTCAAGCTGTCATCTTTGTTCTAGGGGAGACCTTATTACAACTTGATGGGTCTTAGTTGGTGGGACTTTGCTCCTCAGCCTTGCTTCAACAGTAGTTGTTCTTCATCAATTTTCTTTTCTTCCCCCACAAGCTTCCTTTTATCAAAGAATTTCATAAATTTTACTTTTCCCCAACTTTCTTCTAGAAGTTTCCTAAATTCCAGAGTAGTTGGCTACTGGTCACTCTTAGTGACAACTTTGGAATTAGTGCTGTCAATCTTATTTAACTTCTAGTAAATTGTTCATATCAGGCACATTTAAAGAACATGCTTTTCTTTTTTTATTTAAAAAAGTTTTTTTTTTTTAATTTTCATTTTATATACCAATCCTGGTTTCCCTCCCTCCCCTTCTCCCACACTCCCAACCTCCTCCCATCCCATTCCCCACCCACTCCTCAGAGAGGGTAAAGGTAAGGCCTCCCTTGGGGAGTCAGCAAAGTCTGCCATACTAAGTTGAGGCAGGACCAAGCCCCTCCCTCCTGTACAAACACATTGTACTTTAGAATCTGGAAGTAACTTTACATAAACGTGTGTCTACTCTTGTATGAATCTCTCATGTGCAATTTTTGTTTATCTTCTATCAGTTTGTGAGGACCTGGTCTTATCAAATATCACTCTGCAATTAAATAACTATCATCATTTAATAAAGAACATACTTTTCTAATAAACAGCTCCACTCCATTCACAGTGACTTCAAAAACCAATTTGTTATTTTTAATGTATCTTTGTTTTGAAAATGAAATTCTCTTGCTCCACAGTTTGTGTATGAAGATATTTCTCACAAATTAAGTGTGTGTTAATGAGTGTGCATGCATGATAGTGTGTGTGTGTGTGTGTGTGTGTGTGTGTGTGTGTGTGCTATGACTCTGCTTTTATTTAAGATCTAAAGCAAATAAAGCAAAGTTACAGGCTTTTTATAGGGTTTGAAAAGCATGCAGAATTGAAGTATCAATAACAGTTTATTTTTATAGTATAACTATTTTGTCTTTAAAAACCACCAAATTAAACTTGCATTAAATAAGGTAGGTTTAGCTTCTGAACATTAATTGAAATGCTCTCTGAGAGTTGTTTGATTGTCATTTACACAGCTTTTAAAAAGTCTCTGTCCACCTTCATCTCTAAATAGCCTTTGCCAGTCATATCACTGGGTAACCCACAGAAGCACAGTGAATGGTTAGTGATAAAAGATGACTTGGGATAGTGACAGTTACTTTGGCTTAATGAGGAATATAGTTTTAAATGACCTAAAAAAATTTTGAATCAGTATTAGAAGGAGAAGGTCAGGTGGGAGCCTTGCTCCCTCTCAGGGAACTATCCCAACGGACTTGAACTTTATGACTATATTATTCCGAAATTCTATGAGATTGGAAGGCTTAGGGGACGTTTCCTCTAGTGTATCTTTCTCCTTGAGCTCCTGCTCCTCATGTCGTGTTCTGCTTTCTGTCAAAGCGAGTGTGCTGTCCAAACATTTCATGGACCTCAAAAGTAATCCAGAGACTGAGGAACCTTGTAAATAGTGAAGACTGTTTTGGAAGAGTCTTCTTTCAGGGAAAGGCTGTCCATCTTCAGGTTTTGCTGGCACAGTCTCCAGCCCTTTGTCTACCTACTGTCCTTTTCTTCTGGAAGAAATAACAAGCAATTCTCCAGTCTCCCCATGAGATTCCTCTACCTAACTTCACGTGTTCCAGTATCTGACAGATTCAATTCCTAGGACAGATTTTGTCAGGTAAATCTTTCAGTTTTTCAATACAAGAAGGTCGTTAGGGGAATTACTATTTCGTTTTGCTTTTTCTTCTAATTTTGTTGTTATGCATGGATGAAGGTCTCTTTTGTTTGATTGCTAAGAATTCAACTCTTTCCAAGTGAAAAAGCAAGATTTTCTTGGGTGCTTGGACAGGGAGGTAGGTGAGCTTCTCTCATCTGTGGCCAAAGGAATCATGAACAAGAGCAAGCAAATATAGGAGTAAGCAAATAGAGGAGCAAACAAATACAGCAGTAGCAAGTATTCCCATTAAGAAAGAAGCAGTGGTAGATACTTTGAGTAAACGCAGCTGACTATATCAGAGCTGCAGTGGCTGAGCAACAACAGTCACATTTGGATTTATTTTGAGTTGAGGCCAGAAAACAGGCAGCAATTTACAAACATACAACTTCATAATGAAGAAGGAAAACATTAGAAATCTGAATTTAGCTATGATTTTAGTGATTTAGTATATTTTGGCTCCGAATTCTTCTGTAGCCTCATTACTAGAGATTCTCCATAGAAATTATTATTTTATGTAGACATAATGTTTTGATTTTTTTAGCTGACCTTGAAAATATTCCGTGCCAGACCATAGAGTCTATTTTGTATTTACATGTTGTATCATCCTCCAATCAAATACTTCTCAGAAATAAATTCTATTTCCATTTCATTTTAATAGTGAAATTTCACAGCACCACTGAGAGATCACTAACTCACCTAATACCACATAGACAGGAAGTACAAGGCAATAGTTATTCCTCTAACAATCTCTCAGCACCTTCAGGGGTTTATGTCAAGATCCTAAATACCATCTTATCTTGCTTTCTTTCTTTGTATGTATGTTTATACAAGAATGTTTTGTTGCCTGTTCCTTTGGGTACACACATGTACAAGTACCTTCAAAAGCACACACACACACACACACACACACATGCTTATGCACTGCACTGGCACACATATACACATGCAAGCATGTATACACACACAATTAAATGCTAAAGAAAGCACTTTGAAACAATGGACAATTAAAGAAGAATGATGTTTCCTTTTTAGTGTAGATACAGAATGGAGGCACGACAGGAAATTCAGTGGTGCATGTTAATTTTTAAGTGTTTTATATTAAATTGTTTAGGCAAAATATTTTTTCCCTGATAATCACAGTAATGCTTACTGTGCTGGCCAGTGCTAACATGTCTAATTAATTGGCACACTTGAAGTTTATTCTGAGGAGACTTCCTTGTCCTTCATCTCTGTTACCTGCAACAATTGATGTGAGACCTTTTGTAGCCACAGAAGCAGTCTTGTCATTCATTTGTGTTGTGAAGAAGCATAAATAATCACTAGGTGACACTTTGACACAAAGGTTTATTTAGTGATGTTTGTATCCTGACATTGACTGAATATGTGAGGACATTGCATCAGCAGCAACTCCAGCCTTGCAGAATGCAAAATTGAATATGCACTTGATTGATGGCTGGATATGGGCACTGACCTTCTTCTCCTACCTTCTAATGGCGACACACTTCTTTGTTTTTACTAAGATAATCAAGCAGAAAAGACTTGCTTTACACATGTATGCAAAATAAATTCATAAGTTGATAATGTCGTCATATTTTATTTGTTTTTTGTCTTTAAGCTTGATACAGAACAGAAACAATACTGACATGTAAATATTGTACAGTAGACATTATATTGATGTTATGTGTATAATAGACTTCTAATACACATTCACAGTTTTAAGGAAGATATTTATTTAATTTAAATCCTCTTAGCTCAGTTTAGAGAATAGATGATTAGTAGAAAGGGAGAATGAACAAGATTAGCTTTAGAAATTATTCAAATTAGTTATAGGTGCTCTCTGCAGCTGTTTCTAGAGTTACAACTTCATGGGGGTCACAGTATACAGGTAGATAACCTCTCTGTGCAAAATATATATAACTTTTATTTTCAGACCAGGTTTGATCAGAAATTGCTACTTACTCAGTTTCAAATTTGTGTTGATTAAGTACAGAATTTTTAAGTTGGAAAAATGACTGATAAGAAAGTGGATGTCTTATTTCATTCCCACCCCATCCTTAAAAGAACACCAGTGGCCTCCTCTGTGGTTTCCCAGGAAATCCAGACATTAATTGGATAGGCTACTGGTTAATATGAAGATAAGTAGGTCTGTGTTGCCATTCAGCAGGTTGAACCTGAAACTGATTTCTTTCTCTAAGTGAAAAATTGATGACTAATATGGAGTTTCTCAGAGAAAAACCAGGATGAAATTCCACTCAGAAGCCTGTGAAGTGATATTCTTTTTTCTAGTAATTGTTTTATTCTAGCAGTTACTCCTCATTGCACTGTGTCCAAACAATCATAGTGTAAAAAATAATAATAAATAATAAAACAACAACACAAAACCCCAAACTGAGCAGCATGCATGATCCCGGCTTACCTCTTTCCTTCTGGATGTGTGTAGTGATGAGCTTCTCCACTAGCTTATAGTCATTGCAATGATTGAAATTTCCGTGCTTCTCTCCTTTCTTCTTCCTCCCTTCTTCTTTCCCCCTTTCCTCTCTTCCCTGATTCAGGAAAATCTGATACATAGTGGTGAAGAGAACTCTGAAGGCAGAACTTTTACATACTCCTCCGCAGAAAGCAGAAACATTATTAATGAATAACTTAAAACATTTATGGGTTTTACAACCAGTAGTGCTGGATTCCCCTATTCATGTTTCATTTATGACTGTGTGGGTGGTAGGATTGGTTTAACCTGCCCTCATTGCAAAATGTATCCTGCTTTGCCTAGGTGCTCTCCACTGAGGGAAAAGAACCTGCTGTAACCACACATTTGTGTCTACGGATGGTGGACTCTGGTGAGCAGTGAGAGAGAAGCCTGTGTTTGCTCATCCCTCTGCCGGTTGGCACTGAAGATGAGGGCTGTCGGGAGAGGAGCAGAGATGGATGGGGGTTCTTTAGGTGACATTTCCCAGGGAAGCTTCTTGCTAATGGGAGTGTAGTTCCCAAGCAGTAGTGCTTCACAGTCACAGCTGTGCTGTCGAAAACCACAGAGGGTTTTTTGAAAAATACTGATGCCCGGGTCATACTCCTGCAGTGCTTGATATAAATAATCTGGAATGAAGTTCAAAGGTAATGCTAACGCATATCTAGAATCAGTAAAGATGATCATTCTATTTCACAAAATTATATTCCTGTCGTTCCCTTTCTTTCTAACCTAGATTAACTGCTGTAAAACCTTTGGCTGCCATTCCTCATTCCTTGTCTCCCAGCATCTTTCCCAGTTTTCTGCATTCTTTACTGTCCCCAACCTTGTGCCTTTGTCCCCCTGTTCCATTACTCCGCCCTCCATTTCTCCACGCTGTTTTCATGCTGCCTTAGTATGGAGGAGGATAAAGCAGCAGCGCTGGAGAATGTCTACCTTCTAGCTGCATATATCAAAACTAAGATCAAAATAGCTCTGGGTCACCCACTCCCACTGACAAAGGCTCTCATGTGATTGCATCAAAATGAAGCCAAAGGTGTATGCACACATTCAGTGTTATTTTGTTCAATTATGGAAGAACTTCTGGGTCTTCCTAAGTAAAGTTCTGAAGAAACACAGATGACTTCTGTTTCTCTTCCCTAGTAGCCAAGGAAGTATGCCACTGGCTTGTCTAGCCAGAGGAGCTTGCCCTTTAGTTGGAAGAAATTGCTATAGTAATCTTCCAGAGCTGATGTAACATTTAGAATGCCTCAGAAGCAGCTCCTCCACTGGTGGACACCAATCATCTCAGCTTAGTGGACTTCAAAGACCAGGCTATCTGTGACCAGGGCTTTTGTTCCAGAGCTCCTATTTTGCTTGGTAAAAAAAAAAAAATGTATCTGGTTTTCACCTTGGCTTCATTTTATACTCTATTCTGCTTACCTACCTTGCCTTTTATGGGTGTAGTAGTATATTTTTGTCACTGCTACTAAATGATTCAGGCTACATAATGTTCTAAAGAAAATAAGTTTATTTAACTCACAGTTCTGGGGAGTTAAGGATTTGCATTTTGTGATAACATTCTGGCCAATAATTTTCCCAGGTTGTGAAGGTTGTCACAAGCCAAGAGACAGGTATACACACTGTCAACTCTAGATCCTCTGGTCAGTCCTCTTAAATAATGCATTTAGTAAGCATTCTACCTGATGATGACTTTACCTAACCCTGTCCCCTCCCATCGATTCTTCCTCATAGTCACACAAAGTTTCTACCTTTTCAAGATTTCATATTGAAAATGAAGTTTCAACACAAGCAACCTGGAGACACATTCACAGCATGTTCAAGCCAGAGCACAGGTATGGGATCTGCACCATGGCTGAAGCTTCTGCCTCCTCTGTCCCTTACCTTTCATCTTCAAAGTCCTTACATCCTAAGCAAACCGTCGCCCTAAGTTTCACCCTCTTCTTCACAAACCAGACTGATACAACCTGTCTACATCTTTAAAATTTCTATATTACAAAATAATTATTATTCATTATTGGGTAATGGTTTCTAATTTCTATCTTTTCTATAAATACTGACACTAGCAGCTTTCATTTTCAAAATACTCCATATTTTTTTGAGCACATTAATAAGCTTCTATGGTGTGGTACATTTGTTACTTGTCTTGGTGCTGCACTCAATTACCTGACAAAAGCAATTTTGGGAAGGAAAGATCTAGTTTGGATTGCAGTTCTTTGGGGCAGTCCACCATAGTCAGGAAGTCATGGTAGGAGCATGAGGTTGCTGGCCACCTTGGATCCGTATTCAGAAAGTCCAGAACGTTGAACACTCTTCCCTTTTTCTCCTTATTCAGTCTAGGGCCTCGCCTGTAGACTGTCACAGCCTATATGGAATGTTGACTATATAACCTCAATTACCCTAATTTAGATATCCCTTCATAGAGACGATCAGAGACTAACTTATTATCTCTCACTGGCATGTCTAGAGATTTTCTTCTAAGTAATTGACAATCACATATGGATAAGCATTATATCTTATTTTTCAGATTATATACAAATCTCATCTCTAATTTTTTAAATAAATTTTGTTTTTGTTCTGAGGTCTAAAATAGTTTATAATGATATTATCTGATGATGAACAAAATGTGATTTTGGTAAGATGGAAGCTGGAAGAGTCTTATTCACTGGAAAAGTTCCTGAAGAGACTTGTTCTGACTGCTAGTAAAGTAATCCTCTTCATTTAATATTTACCACATACATAGAATATTGTTATTGTTACAGATACTATTGTTAATGTATCTTATTGGCATGATGTCTCCTCATTCCTCAACTGCACAACTTTGGTCTAATGATAGATACATAGTACACATACTTTCATTGTTTGGTGTATGGAAGTAGCTTAATCCTTGTACATATTCTGATACCTATAAGTCCATCAGTGCTCTTACAGGGCAATCCTTGGAAATACAGACATGGGTAGGGTTTTTTTTTTTTTTACTTTATATCTTCTATATATACATATATACCTGTATATCTTGTAAAACAAACATTTACCTTATTAAACAGACTGACTTCCAGAAGACTCTTTAAAAATCCTTATTCTTTTATAGAACAGAGTACTCCATGGCACATCTCTGTGGTAAAGAGAAGGTTTTAGTGAGGAAAGCCTTGCTAATAAATGGCCTCCCAGTGGCAATGGATTATTGCCTTTCTCTGAACCCGTAGGTAGAGGCCAGGTTGGAGCCAAGATTAAAGGCTTCCTGAGTCATCTGCCATGGTCTGGCAAGGCCTCTGTTCTCAAGTCTGTGCAATCAAATCTCAAACTGATTTCTCTTTTTGGTTTTCTTCTTCTTCTTCTTTTTTTGGCAAGAGAGAAAATAACTTCTGTATTCTTTTTTAGGAGCGTGAGAAAAAGGAATATCATTCTATTTCTCAAAATTGCATATAGAATTTCAAAAAGTGACCTCTTCCCAGATGTAGCAAAAACCTATGTTGGCAATGGGAGCATATAGTCTTTTGAGGATGAAAGCTTTAGAATTCCTGCTTTGCCACATCTTCATTATTTCTTTGGAAAGGATTTGGAAAAGAAAATCACCTATAAAATAATATAAAACACGTTTCCCTTTTGAGTAATTAATAACTCTGGCAAGCTGGCAAGTCAGCTGTCTCATGGTGTGTCACAGTCACAGACCATGAATGAGGAGACCCACTCCAGGTGCCCTGGGATGCTCAAAGCCTGGCTTTTGTCACAGTTGGCCGATTAAGTCATTTTTAGAATTTGGACTTCTCAGGGGCAGAGGTTTTATCTTTTATATTAGGTATGTTCTTTTCCTCACACTGTTCTGTTACATAATAGGATAACTGCATGTTCAAAGTCATGCTTTTTTAGTATAAAATACAAAATCATATCCTTCACTTTTGAAGTAACAGTTATTCACGATATTACTTATTTTGGACACAGCAAATAAGACATTGCCAAAAGTACTCTCTAGGCAGAATAAATATGTAGCTGGGCCTTATCTGAGTTTGCTGTTAAATATAGCTTTGTTCTATCCCTCTGAACTCCAGGGTAGTTCACTTGTGATCTACCACCTTATCTTGAAAGGCTAGACTCCAAATTATTATTCATTTTGTAATTATCTTTTTTTTCCAGATTTTTCTGGCCATTGTTACCTGGTCTGAAACTGCGTGCCTCTCTCACATTTTGACCCAGTCTGCACAGAGTGTTTTCCCTCAGTCCGTCCAACAGCACCGGATTCACTGGCCTTCTGTCATCTGTTCTTCACACATTCGCCTGGCCTCAGCACCATGGGGCTGGCTGTCCTCCAGAACCTCATCCTGGAAGCAGCTGTCCTCACAAGGAGAGAGGAGCTTGGTTCATCTGTAAATATTTTCAAGGAGTGGGACTCAATGTCACAATGGGGTCAAAGCTGCAGTGTCACATAAAGTGTGACACGATGCCATTCTGAAAAATATTTAACATACCTGGAAGTATTAGTACTGTGTATCTAAAGTGATAGGAACCTGAAAGGGGGCCAGTGTATATTGAATCCCGGCCCCACCGTCTTTCTAGCCAGGTACTACAAATACAACCTGAAGATACAAGTATGTAGCCCGGAGCATTTCAATAAGCTCCTTGTAAAGCTTGGTTCTTTAGAACTCTCTTAAGTCCTTTATGTATACAAGGCTAGGATGTACCCCTGAAGTACAGAGAGTATCAAAATATTATCAGATATGTGCTCAGAGGGCTTGCCTTCCACTTGGACAATTTGGGCGAATTTCAGTCTCAACACAGGCTAAAATGTTCAACATGTCATAATGAAAATCTAAGAAAATGGGCACATAGGGAAAGGATGGATTGTTGTCAGTAGGAGGATTTGGGAAAGTGTTAAGCAACTGAAATAAAATGTGGAGAAATTCTATTACTGCCTTGTATGCTAGTGTCTAGGATGTGGATTTCAGAATAATAGGGAAAAGATAATGTAAGTAATAAGAAATAGGTGAGTTAATATGAAGAGTTAATGAAGTTAATATAGAGCACATTTTGTGGAATAGAGTTGATTGGAGAAAAACCCAATTCTGAAGAGGATGTAGAAAATAATTTGATAGGCTAGCCTAGACCATTTTGGAGATCTTAACATCAATGAGAAACAAGGCCTATGGAAAAGAGGGTCCCAAGATCTGTAAACCACTCCTGGGGTAGAAAACCACTCCTCTAACCCTGCTGGCAGGGGGTGGTAGCCCACTAAGGTTCTGGGGACACATTGCTTGAATTAAAATTCCAGTGTCTACTTTTCTGTATGTGGTAGTCAATGACAATTCGCCCTTTCTAACCCCAGTGTGCTCTTTTGTAAAAAGAGATGATTAGACTAGACCAAGTCTTTTTAAACTTTCAACTGGGACTCTAAGTGTATAAAATATGAATACAAATCAAACAGGATTAATAATAAATGATAAATTTATCTAAAAATATTTTTTTGGTATACATAAATACCACTTATTAAAGACCAAAGCAAATTTGCAAACAAATGGAATGTTTGTGCTTATTTTATGTATTACATCTTGGCTGAATATTTGACATCACAGCATGTGGGACAAATGCAACATTCTTTTCAGAGTGGATTGATATTTTGACTTTATAATTGTCCACGTTGAGAATGACACTTTTCATGTACATGTTGTACAAAATGGCAGAAATAAAAATGCTTAGCATTATTTCAGAAATGGTTAGGTTCTTCACAATTCCCAAACAAAAATTAATTTAAGGATTATCAAAATGAGATTCAATAAGGTAACTCAAACAAAAAATTAAAACCAGTCTTTCTAAATCAATAAAATTCATAGTTATATTGCTCTAATACTTACTGGAGAATGGCAGTAGGAATATATTAATTTTTTTTTTATTAAACCATTATGTTTCTGTAAGATCCCCACTGTGTAGGCATTGATGGTCTGGAGATCGCCTCACTCACAGAGATCTGCCTGCCTCTGTCTACTAAGTGCTGGGATTAAAGGCGTGCTCCATCATGCTTGGCTGAATTGAGGTCCTAAATAGAGGTTAATGGTGTTGTATTAAAGAAAGTGGAAGAATCATTCCAAACACAGCAAACAAAGATCTAAAGGGCTGCTAGAATATAAACTTTTAAAGTAACAAGCTCAAGAAATTTTTTTTTCCATTTAAATCTTCTTTCGTATCAATTCAAGTGAGTGACCCCACTTAGTGATGATTAGATTCTGAGTTGGAGTTTTAGTGAACTTATATGGGGTTCCTTATGATTGGCATATGTAATAATCCAAGAAATCTTGTTTGTCAAGGAGGAGGCAAGTACTAGTCTAGGTATGAGGAACATAGCAAGGAATGAGAAAAGGAAATAAGAGTACTGACAGGGTCCTTGACCTTGTAGATCCTGTTTTATGTGATTGGCCATGGAGAAAACAGCACTGAGAAAACAAGCTCATGAAGAAAGAACCTGGCTGATGAGACAGGCTGGGCCTGAGACAGTAAGGAAGGCTGCACTATAAAGGCCATACTTCAACAGAGAGCCTAGTGATATCAGGAGCCAGTAACACTTATGGGGTCGACAGGAACACTACAGGGAGAGGAAGAAGACAGTGGAAGGCCAGGGATCAGCTTCTGTCTGGGTGTGTCTCAGTAATTGAGAGCAGCGGCCTGCCAAGGGCATAGTAGACTGTGGAGGGGACGCGGTCACATGGTCAGAGATGAGATGAGAATATATGTTAGTTCACAGCAAGACAACAATTTGAGAACTCATTCATAACCTCCTCTTCACTTTCTTAAAACGTTGTAGCCCAGTATATCCTTCAGAGGAGAAATAAAATCGCGTTTACTTTTTTTCTTTTTTCTTTGGTTTTTGTATCATGACTGGGGAAATGGAAAACTCTCAGTTTTTTGAAGGAGGAAATTGGGGCTCAAAGATTTTTCTCTTGCTCAAGGTCACACAGCTTGCAAAAGGCACAGCTAGGATTCAAATCAGGCCTTAGGATTCCAGGACCAGAGCCTTTCATGCTCCTGGTAGTGTCACTGTCCTTATGTAATCTCCAGAGAATAAGTTGCTGACCTCTTATAAGGGACCTGGCAGGACTGTAACTGGAACTGAATGTTTTATGGTCCTCCACCCACGGCTCACAAGCCCTCCACTTTCGCCAGTAGGAAGGTTTCTGCTAGGGCACAGGAGCCAGTGCCTTCTGTGGAGAAAAGGTCTAGTGATTGTGTGTTTCTTTTGCTTAGCACTTGCTCAGCAGCTCTTTGCTTTTATAGCAAGAGTTGACTTTCTACCAACTTTGTGTATCTGGACTGAATGGAATATGGCATAAGACATTTTAAAACGAACATGAAATGTGGTGAAGAAGCTGGCATTCACTCATGGGTGCTATATCAGCTGTTTCTGCACTTTGCCCCTCCATTAAATTAACTACCAGGCTGGGGCCATTAAAATACATCACTTTCCCCTCAATTATAGTCACACACTAACTCCAAATATTCTAAGCTTTTCTCGTAGAATCCTTTTCAGAAAGGACTGGGAGTTTCCTTTCAGTGTGGCCCTTCCTTGGTGTTCCCATTGTTAGGTCTATTTTTTATTATTTTTGGTTCTGAATATGCCTATCTGAACGCCAGATCTCTGTTGATGATGCATCCCCAAATCCTAGTATGTGCTTGAGCGAGAGCCCTAGAAATAGAGACATATTGTACTCCTCTCAGAAAGCAGCATTTGTTGCTTGCTTGGGGGCTTTCTGATTGATGCAAGGGGGCGAGGAAAGAGTTGGCCGCGGTTAGGGAGCAGATTTAGAGCGGCTTCTCATTGGAGGGGCTCGCATTCTCTAAGCTGCCAGACACTGCAGGCTCAACCAAGGCGCGGAGGTGCAATTCAGGCTGGTGGAGCAGCGGGGGAAGGCAAGGACAGGCGGGGCTAGCGCGGCTCTGCAGCTGATCACACGCACCAGCACACACACCTCATCCCCGCTGTCTCTGCTTGAGCCTCGCATCATCCATCCACCGGGCAACCAAAGCGTGTACATGGACTAAGAAAACCAGGAAAGGAAGACTCAAATGTTTCTATTGCGAGGCACAGGAAAAGCTGGAGCAACGCCAGGGTTTAACCTGAAAGTCTGACCTGGGTTAAGCTGCCGCTCTGTCTCCTGGAAAGAGGGCATCGCGCGCGCCAAGGAACCCCAGAGTCAGCGTCCGAGTCAGTCTCTGCTTGGAGCACCAGGGTCTTCTGGCGGAGACTGTGTAGTGTCCCCCAGGGGGTTCGGAGATTGAGGCACCTGCTTTGGATCTCACCCTGGAACAGCAGGAAAAGTAGGAAGGGGTCGGGCAGCCCTGAGAGCTTGGCCGGACGGCCTCAGCTGCTTGCCGCGCGGCTCTGTCTGTCCTCTGCTGCTGGGTGAGTGCCCCGGCTTCCAGCGCTCCCCGGAGCACCGGGGTGGCTTGGCGTCCCCTTCTCCCCACGAGGGTCCACACGAAGGCCCCAGTGGCGCGCGTGGAAACTCGGCCGCCCGCGCACGGCAGTCGTACAGGTCTCTGGAGTCCCAGGCGGGGGATTCTGAGCCAGCAGAGCGTGGGTAGGGGGCGTTGCACCACTGCCCAGCAGACATGCCTCTGGGCGGGATTTTGGCTAAAAGATAGGAGGCGGGAGTGACGAGGGAGCCAGGAGCACTCCCGGGGGGGCGGCTGATCAGGGTGCAGCTGGGAGGGGGGAGGGTCTGGACCAAGCAGGTAGCGCAGCTTAGCAGCTTGGGGAGTTGGCAGGTAGGGTGGGACTTGCTTGTCAAACTCGTTAATTTTCAGCAGCCAGTTCAGGGGTGCTGCAAGATAGTCCCGGGTAGGGTGCTGTGGAAAGGTAAGAGGTGGCCCGGGATGCCGGTGGTGGGGGGAGAGAAGGGGAGCCTCAAAGAGCTTGGAGGCAAAATTGCACTTGGGTTCTTACACCTTGCATCCCTCCTGCCTTGAGTGTGGGAGAACACTTCTGTTTTAACACTGCTCTTGGAAAGAAAGCCTCCGTCCCAGGGGAGGAGAGGCGTCTGCAGGGGCAGAGCCTGCTGCTACCTGCAGGGTGCTCCCCAACCCCCCACCCAGGCGCCTGCTTTCGTCCCCTCCCCTCCTGCCTTCGTCCCCTGCCCCCACCTCCTTATTGGTGCTGGTTTGCAGCGCTTGGCTCCTGTGCCTCCGCTTCGTGTTTGAATCTGGCTCGCCCCTCCGTATTATGTCTGCACTCCGAAGGAAATTTGGGGACGATTATCAGGTAGTGACCACTTCGTCGAGCGGCTCGGGCTTACAGCCCCAGGGGCCAGGGCAGGGCCCGCAGCAGCAGCTTGTGCCCAAGAAGAAGCGGCAGCGGTTCGTGGACAAGAACGGCCGGTGCAATGTGCAGCACGGCAACCTGGGCAGCGAGACCAGTCGCTACCTCTCGGACCTCTTCACCACCCTGGTGGACCTCAAGTGGCGTTGGAACCTCTTCATCTTCATCCTCACCTACACCGTGGCCTGGCTCTTCATGGCGTCCATGTGGTGGGTGATCGCTTATACCCGGGGCGACCTGAACAAAGCCCACGTCGGCAACTACACTCCTTGTGTGGCCAATGTGTATAACTTCCCCTCTGCCTTCCTCTTCTTCATCGAGACCGAGGCCACCATCGGCTATGGCTACCGCTACATCACCGACAAGTGCCCCGAGGGCATCATCCTCTTCCTCTTCCAGTCCATCCTGGGATCCATCGTGGACGCTTTCCTCATCGGCTGCATGTTCATTAAGATGTCCCAGCCCAAGAAGCGCGCCGAGACCCTCATGTTTAGCGAGCATGCGGTGATCTCCATGAGGGACGGAAAACTCACTCTCATGTTCCGGGTGGGCAACCTGCGCAACAGCCACATGGTATCCGCGCAGATTCGCTGCAAGCTGCTCAAGGTAAGTGCAACCCTCTCCTACCCCACCAAGAACGAGCTACTCAGAAACCCAAAAAGTCAAATCCCTGGGCACCACTCTGCCCTCTCCTCGGGTTTTCCTTCCACCACAGGTAAACTTCTTTGGAGCAAGGAGGCGGTAAAGAGAGCTGGGGATTGGACAGAGGACATAGTTGCCAGTTCTGTTTTTGCCCCTACTTTGGTTTTATGCTCCTCACCTTGGATGCACTGTATCACACGGGGGGGTGGTGGTGGTGGGGGATGGTGATGGTGATGAAGAGTGCTGTGGGCTCCTGGAGCTTAGAAGGAGACAGATGCCCTGCTCTGTGCTGCAGCTCTGTCCTGTGAGCTCTTTGGGTTTGCTGTCAACTCAACACTCCCCTAAACTTCAGGCACTAAAGCTTATATTTTGAAGAATTAGGTGTTGAAGTTTCCTTAACTTTAGTTTTGGGATTCTCTTCAGTGTACCCCCCTCCCAATAATACCATCAGGTGGATTACTTTTTTTAGGACACAGTAATGTAACTGTGGTCTTCTTTTAAACAAGCATGCAGATCCAGGCAGCAGTTAGTAAAGTAGAAGACGCCATATCTGTTTCTTTAAAATTGTTATTTTTACTAAATATTTTCCTTGAGATATATTCCGTGAAAGCTTGAGTGCTTTTCCTGTGGAGTCTCTTGTTAATTTTATTCTTAATTGCCTGTTTCTATGAAGCCTTTGTCAATTATAGACTTCACTTGAAGCTTTTCAGCATCCATTAAAGAAGACTGCTTCCTAATATCGTGTTGTAAACGCTAAAACAAATTGCTCATAGAGTAGTTATTAAGGTCAGGTCTTTATAGCCCTGAGAAGGTACCATCACAAAGAAGAGTCCCTAGTTATTTACCAATTAGAGTCTGGGAGGAGGGATTAAAGTCTAGTTCTCACAGTCTACAGGTGTCACTTTTCTTTCTTTCTTTCTCTTTTTTTCTTTCTTTCTTTTTTCCTTCATTTCTTTCTTTCTGAGAGATTTTTTTCCAGAGTGCTTTTAAATGTTCACAGATTTAAAAAGATAACCTCAAATGAGTAGTTCATTATTGAAAAAGAGTGATCTAAAATCATGTAAAGAAGCATAGACAGGTTCTGAACTTAGAGGTAATGAAATGACTGATATCTAAGTTGAGGGAAAATTTTGTCTTTGAAATTACAGTTTGCACCATTCAACTATGTATTATTTTATACAGCTCCAACTTGTTATGCAGTTAAAAGTGCTTTCCCAGGATTAAAAAAAAATGTTTTGCTCTTATGTCACTTTCATTATCACTTATAAGATCTCATCCTAATTATTCTTGACCAAGTTGCCCAGTGCAGTGCTTGAATTAAAGCAGTTCACTTGCCCTGTCACTTCCCATCACATGAGTATTTCCTATGCTGCATAAGACAATAAATGACTTTTTTTTTGATATCAGAGTGTAAAATTTTCAGTCTGATTCTGGTGTACATTTTCATAAGGATAACTATGATTATGTAATTTTAATTGACTACGTTTTATAATATACTTAATCTGCACAGAATTGTTACATTTTAAGGTAGCATTTTGCTGTATTGATGTCTGTTTAATTTAGGTGACTTGACAGATCTAAGTAAGTGGCTGAGTTGCAGACATGCTTATGGCAGTGTTACTGTGTGTGCTCCTTTCTGTGTGTGAAGTGACCTCTTCCTCTGCTTCATTAGGGAGACCTAGTGGGCAGATAGGAGCACTTCGAATGTTCAAACCGTGCTACAGCCACTGCCAAGGAATCTGTGTGTAGCTATCACTTTGAAACTTTCATTAAGTTTATCCTATTCACAAGAGTTCAAGTTATTGTCATTCTCTAATTTTTCACACCAGATAAAACTGGTATTTTTTACATGCAACTTATTTTAAATATTCCCAAATTTTATTTTAACAAGCTAAGGATATAATTGAAGGATTATTGACACAGATGTATACAATGAGTTTGAGGTTCTTGGTCTCTACAGTGGTACATATACCCATAGTGATTTTTCTATGTAATGCTATGGACCACATTTACCAGAACAGTATCTTGAATTAAGAAATAAAATATTATAATGTTGGAGCAAGGTGCTATATTGATACAAGGTGATAAAAACAATATCATTTTAAAATAATAGAGTACTAGTGATGTACTGTCTTATGATTTATCAGGAAGACATTAGTGCTGAAAGTAAAAGTGATTAGCATGTGATATTAAATATATATTGAAAATTATAGTGAAGTTAATATAGATCATTTTAAATTTGTTTGTTTTTCTGATAGCCAGGGTAAATATAATGAATTCTTACAGTTTTTTTAATCCTTTTTTTACACTACATTGAAGCCATATCCTCCTGAGGAATTAATAACATTGAGCAAAATTAGAGGAGACATTTGCTTTAACAAATGACCCCTATTTTCTGTTATAGACCCTTGAAGTGACCTAAAACAGTCAACTATGATATGGGAGAAAAACTATATCAAAAGCCAAAAGTTTTAATATTTGTTATCAATTGTGTATATTCTCACAAATTTCAGTTCACATATTCAGTTTCCTATTGTAATCATTTTAACACTTCAAATACTATATTTATGTGTCTTCAATACCTAATATACAGAATTTTTATGTCAGTAAGTCAGTACACATATAATTTCTTATAATTTAACTAACATTTTCCTACTCGTATTTTATTTGTTGAATGAAAGACCTATTATTGGCACAAATATAGATTTAATGAATCATTATAAAGCATTTTCAATTCTTTGGACAACACTGAGAGCGGGAACCTGCCTTTCTAAGACTGGATACTGTGAAGTTTTTCATACACAGTTCTTTGGAGTTCCCAATTATCTGATGGAAATGATTCTAACTTCTCTATTTAATTTCAATTTTGCTTTTCACTTACATGAAGGAAATTTTCATTTAAACTTCGCCCCTCAGTTTCATGCTTGAAAACACTGACATTTCTCTAACTAATCAAAGTGAAAACTCCTAATTTTATGATTAGAGAGGTCAATATTTTCTTATAAAGTAAATAAAAAGTGAAGGGTATAACTTGAAGTTATTTTAAATGTCTACAATCTAGTTAATTATAAATATACCTCCATAAACTATTTTAAGGTAAATATTCTTAAAAATTTTCCCTCTCATCATGAAATTAATATTTACTTAGTTTTACAATTTATTTTACTTGTCTTTCTGTCAACCTAAGGAATAGAGATTAATTAATACCATGACTAGATTAATTTAATGTATTCGCCTATAGAAGTTTTTTGTTGTTGTTGTTGTTGTTTTTGAGACAGGGTTTCTCTGTGTAGCTTTGTGCCTTTCCTGGAACTCACTTTGTAGACCAGGCTGGCCTCGAACTCACAGAGATCCTCCTGCCTCTACCTCCCAAGTGCTGGGATTAAAGGCGTGCACCACCACCACCCGGCCGCCTATAGAAGTTTTAATGAAAGTGCCTGGACTGGGGAGTTGAAAGCTCTGGGACCAAGCTGGTGGAACATACAACCTACTTTGGGTCTGAAGGAAGTGGAAAGTTCAAGTACTTTTCCTGTCCCTAGTCATTAATGATTGACTGTCCTTATTAGAAGAAGAATAAAATAATCTTCAATGAACTGTTTAAGAATTTATAGTTCATTATTCAAACATTGCCCTTTACATTTAAATAGTTTTATAATACAAACAAAAAAGGCAACTATTACAGCCACACTTTAAAAGAGGTAAGAGGGAGCCTTTTCATGGGGATATTCTTATTTCTTCATATTTTTATCATTGCTAACAGTCTTTCTTTTGAGACCCTACATAGCTTTTAACTCTCATCCATTAAAAGGTATAAGACCACATTCCTTTCTTCTTCTAACATCATGTACATTGTCTGTGTATACCTCTTCTTTTCTCCATTTATATGGCTAATCAAAATTTGATGCTGTGTGATTTCTGCAATAGGAGTGTGATCATGCTCAGATGCAACAGAAAACAATATTATAGTTTGCAAAACCATTCGGCTCTTTACTCTTTTCTTGGTGCTGGGAACCTAAAGTCTTATGCATGCCAGCAAGCCTCTACATGGAGACACAACCTTTGCCAAACTTTTTATTATTATTGATGTTATTGTTACTAATTGTTACTATTATTATTTAGTCACTGCAGGAGGTCTAACCCAATGACTAACCATTCTGGGAAATTATTTTACCACTGAGCTACATCCCTAGACATATCCAAGCATTTTACTAGTCAGTAACCACAATAAGTTTTGGATTTTTTCATAAATGTATTGATTTGTCTTTATTTCCTATCTTGTACTTAAATATAATTTTGCTTTTCACTGTGTACAACCTCATCTTGCCTTCTTGACACATTTTACAAACAGATCTTGGTTGAACTTTCCTTTATAGCCTAACCTTCTTTTAAAAACATCAATCCATAAAAAATGGGTATATCAGAATAAGATCAAAGCTTTCTGCCAGAGTATTGGAGAAGTCTAAGATGGAGTCCCTAAGAACCACTAGGAGCTAGGTCTTGTACTATTTGTTTTAGATGGAGTCGTTCATTATAGGCTCAAAAACTAGTACAGTAGCTATTTATTTTAGCTTTGCTTCCTTTGACACATGTGTGACAATTCTCTAATAGGTACAGATGTTGAGCTCTTTCTAAAAATCTGTACTTATCATTCCTTTTTACACTAGTAGTAATAGCTTTTGGGTTGTTTGGGTTTTTATTTTAAATATGGTTCTTAAAGAGTACAGGGTGCCTTGTATTCTTAAAATAAAGTATAAAGACAAGTAAGGGATGTGAAAACCCACAACTAAACAGCAGTAGGTAAGAACAAATGATAAAAAAAGAAGCAGGAAAAGGCATTTCATGGATGGTAGGGTGTTGTTGAGTAGGAAAGTAATGTACAAACAGGGATACAAATCCTGCCCATAGTTATTATAAAGTCAACAAAAGACCCCCATAGTGACACAAAGTAGAGCTTTCATTTGAACAGTACAAAAGGCTCACATAATCTATTGCAAGATAAATTACATTACATCTAAATAAGGCATATTCCTTTCATAAAAATGGACATTTTATGGATTAATTAGCTTAACATTAAAAAAATTATTTTAGACTTAGCATTGACTTTCATCATTCTACTTGAGCTGAAATTTCAAGC
This sequence comes from Peromyscus eremicus, assembly GCF_949786415.1. Taxonomy (NCBI): domain Eukaryota; kingdom Metazoa; phylum Chordata; class Mammalia; order Rodentia; family Cricetidae; genus Peromyscus; species Peromyscus eremicus. The sequence goes on from NC_081419.1 coordinate 34,328,284, forward strand.
TTTAATCATCCAAATAAATGCACAAAGGTCTATCCCAGTCCAGATGAATTTTTTAGTCTCCATGCTTCTCTAACTACCTTAAATTCTGACATGATTGTCATAAGTTTTGTCATAGTTGCTTTGAGTCACCGAAGCAGTTTAATTCCTGGTCTTAGTACATGTCTTAGACATATTTCCTACTTTTAGCTTTAGGCTATTGCTCTGACTACGCTCTATGTATTATTCTTTGTGACTTCACCATATACTTGGTGTATATAAGCTCATAGATATGATATGACACATTTAAAGAGAAGTAAGTTTCCAGACATAAAGATAGAAGGTGGTAGGAAAGACTGTGTGGTCCTCTTCATCTTGCTCTCCTTTCCTTATCACTAACTATACAGTCCCTTGTCAGTGAGAATTAGGGGAAGTGGAATGTGTGGCCAGGTCACAGACCATGGCAGAGTCAGGCAATGATGAGTAGGTCATAATTCCTGTGCCCAACTTCAAACTGGGACAGAATACAAATACAGGTCAGAGACGGGATAGGAAGTTTCTGGGCAGCATTAGTGAAGTGTGGCTCTGGAGAATCAATATTGACACGTGGCCACCTAACATCCAGAATGACAAGGGCTGAGTGCAGGTCTGCTTATGTATGCCAGGACAATGATAAAAATGTTTATGTGTATATACCTTCAATTATCTTTGTTCTGCTGAAAGTAAACTATTTGTTTAAAATTATCAGAATGTGATTCTTCCTTCTGAGCATATGTGATTTTTGATTTTTTTCTATCTGCATTAAAAACATACTTGATTGTCTTCTATACTTTTTTGGAATCTGAGAGGACCCAAAGTTGTTGTATATAGATTTTTTTGAAAGTCAAAAACATCACTCTATAGTTAGGTAAAACCCTTAAAATACATTCAGAGATTCATTTCATTAAATGTGAATTCTGTGTAATTGAATATTGCTACATAAATATTTTAATAAGAATAATAACTTAGAAGTTATTACCACAATTAAAATTATACAAATTATTCTGAAAATCCATATTCATGTAAACAATTAGTAAGCCTTAGAGATCCTCAATCTTTCCTCTAACTCAAAAAAACTTTGCTTCATTACTAGCAACTAGCTTGACTTTGGGATGATGGAGCAATATTTAGTATCTTTCTATGATTCCATGAAATCGAAATTCAGTTGTTTGCAAGCCATTTTCAGATCAGAGGTTCATCAACTTATCTTCTAAGTTGTTAAGAATTTTCCATTGTTTTCTTTCCTCCTACCTTTACTTATTTTCTCACTCATTCTACAGCTTTTATGAATCTTTGTTATCAGTATTATTAATTTAAATATTTTACTATACCATCTAAATTTTTAGCAACTGTTTTGCATTTCAAGGCAATGTGGATTATTGTCTAATCAACCACCGTTTCACAGTTTAGTCTGGGTAATAGTCCTGGTCTATGCTCCCTTTAGAATAGGAAAATTGTAGGGTTGAAAAATCTAAGTACACTAGCCACAAACACTCTCTTAATGGCAGTCTCCATCATGATTCAGAACTCTTACAGTGACACAATTAAGAAAGATTAAACTCCTTTTATCTAAAAAGATTCTGTCTATTGTCAAAGAGCTCTATATTAAGCAAAGTAGTTGTTAGCCACACAAGACAGATAGCCGATGGGATATAAGTGGTACTGTAGAGTACAGCATATTATTATAAGGCCATTTATAGAGTTATCTTTTCCTCTTTATCTTTATTTTCCATATATGTGCGTATGTCACAATTCTTTAAACAAAAAGTCCCAACTTCTCTTCCCCCACTTAGAGTAACTTACTTTTATATTCATTTTGTTAACTTTGTTCTGGAACTTCTAGGCACTTATATCAGAATCAGAGCCCATAGATTATAATTGTTAGAAATCCAGTATACAATGTGTCTGTTTTGTGGATGTATGTAGTGGGCACCTACATTTTTCTGCAGTATTAAAAGTGTTTGGCTGATCAGTGATAGCAAAACTTGATTCCAGTCAGCAGTCCAGACTTCAGAGAGGTCCAGCCTTCCAAGCACCTCTTCTCTGACAGCACGTCTTCCACTTTAGACCTGCTCTAAAGCCTTCTGTCTGGTTCTAGTTATTAATAGACTTCTTAGTCTAGTACCAAGTCAAAAAGACAAACAAAGATCAGAAAATGAATGAATTTACATTTGAAATGTCTGATGTCCTAACAGACATGACAAAGACTTGGATGATAAATTTGGAAATATGTGTAAAGTGTCTCAATACATTAAACAGTGCCTGATGGAAAACAACTTCAATAGCATGTATGGGGTATCACTGATATTACAAGAAGCACCAGAAGCGCCTTCCAAATAAATGAAGATATTAGCACTTTCTCGAGAATGTCACACAGGGAGATCTGGATAGGACATGGAGTTGTCAGGACACTCTAGAATGGTGAGAGGTGGATTAAAGAGTATTAATTTGAATATAATGAACAAGCACTTTAAAAATGAAGACATGTTAAGTCTGAATGAAATAAATCTATGTATATTTAAATCTAAATTGGCTATCTCTTAATAAACCACTTTGCTGAAAAATCAGGTCTTCCCAATTCAAGCCCGCTCATCTCCTGGTAGTCTGACTGACTTAGGCCACTTCCTTTCTCCAGTTGTTGAAAGGTTAGGGAATATTAATCATAAACCTTACTCTAAAGCCACAGGTATAAATAACAAATATATCAAAAATTAGGCAAATTTTAGTACTGGTATACCATATGATAATCAAAAATTGTCTTCTTTGGAGAAATATTACAAAAAATGACTTTAAAGACATAGTCCACTCTGTAGTATAGAATAACAGAAATTAGAATAACTAGTAGAAAGGACCCAATTTAAAGTCATTAATTATAGATTTCAGAATATCACCTTGTGCTTGTATAGCACCTGATGCTTCTTAGGCGGGAGAACAATGAAGCGGGCTTTGTTTGTCTTCATTCTTTTCGTTGTTTTCTGTTTGTTAGTTACTATTTTCATTTGTGAATCAACTATCAATATACAGCTGGCAGTTGGGAAGTTGTTAATATCACTTTATTTTACTAGCTTGGCAATATGTTGAGACTATACGTGTCTGGAAATAAGCTTCAAACAGGTATTTTTCATGTTGATTTGAAAATACCAATTGCTTTCCAATATTGGTTGCTAGAGCTGAGGTTTTGATTTTTGGATTATCAGGTTTTCCCACAGATGAAAAACAAAAATGTGATCAGGAACCTTTTCTTTCCCTTTTCCTTTCCTCAGAAATCCTCTTTCCTCCTTTTCTTCTACATTTACATTCTACCTAAAGAAGAAAAGTGGTCCCAGTGTTTTCCCTGAATAGTCTCCTACACAAATAGAAATTTCAGTATTGCCAATTGTAATGGAACCTCTCAAACGAATCAGCTCAGCTTTTAAAGCCCTGTTTGGTGATTGCAACCATGACATACCACCACTGATTCAAAACTACTCATTTTTTTTTTCTTCAGTGAAAACAGATTATTCAAGCAGTTCTTCAGAATTTCCAGCCTTATTTACCAAACATGAAATCTAATATATTTGTTGCAAATGAAAATAATATTCCTGTTTTAAAATGAGTGTTTCTTTTGGACAGATTCATGCTCTAGATTCATTTTCATTTATTAACTTAGCTGATGAAGGGTCTTAAATATACCGAATTCTTCCAAGTCCTATTTAGCCACTGGGAATAAAACCATTCCCACTACTTTTTTTCCTGTATAAGTCTAACTAAACAGCTCTTATTTTGCCTGTATTATTAATGTTAAATCTAAATATTTGCTTGTACAGCTATTGTGTATAATAGATGTGCTAAGCAAATTGAAAATGAATGAAACAAAAAGAACAAGTAAGTCCACTTTTATGGTTTGCTGATACTTGCTTTTCATTCACAGTCTTAGAATATAACTGGATTGTTGAGTTAAGCTTTAGAGTGATTATATTGAAACAAAATGCTAATGTACTATGAGACTTTTTAATGAACTATTTGTCAAAGACAGCTACGTTAAAATTCTATTTATTTAAAAGGGTTTAATAGGGCACATTTGGCTATATTTTAAAATTCATAAATAGAGGAGTAGAGAACTATATTACAGTTTATTATCATTAAGAGAATGAAAATCATGAACTAATAGCACATGCCTTTTAAGACTATCATGGTACATATCACAATTCAGTATGACAGTGTCTTTTCTGTTTTATATTCATTTGTTACTTTACTAAATTACCAAAAAGAAAAAAAACAATTATTCATTTTGCTTTTCAAGAAATCAACAAATCTCTTTTTCAAATGTGGTCAGCATCTTTCATCTTCACAACCTCCAGTGGAACTGCAAAATGATTTGCTTTCTGGGAAGGCAACTCTGGCATGCCACTGGTTGTCATGCAGAGATTTCTTTCAAGTAGTGTGCACATACACATTCAGTTCCACAGTTGTGTTCACAGCCATTGTTGCATTAGACATTTGTCCAAAGCTCAGGAGTTAGGGATGGGTAATTATAGCAAATTCTTTATTATAAATAATGCATGTATGTTCTGCATGAGCTATGTGGGGTTTCAATCCATTTGGTAAAATATAGCTGTATAATGATTGCTTGGATTATATTACTGATGATTGATAGTGCAGAATGTTGGCAATGATTTAGATGATTGTTAGGATACCTTGAAATTTTCAGTACAAGTGGTGATTTCTTCTCTTTTTCTGTGTGCTTGTCTAGTCTCGGCAGACACCTGAGGGTGAATTCCTTCCCCTTGACCAACTTGAACTGGATGTAGGTTTTAGTACAGGGGCAGATCAACTTTTTCTTGTGTCCCCTCTCACAATTTGCCACGTGATTGATGCCAAAAGCCCCTTTTATGACCTATCCCAGCGAAGCATGCAAACTGAACAATTCGAGGTTGTCGTCATCCTAGAAGGCATCGTGGAAACCACTGGTGAGTAAGAACATTGATGTGCCGTCAAGTTTTTCATTTAGAATTCTTTACTATGTACCAGTACCTGCAATAACTGGCCTAATGTCTCAATTTACAAGCATGAAAGTAAAGACATATCATTAACACCCTGATCGCACAAAGTAGACAGCACTTCAAAAATGAAGATTGTTGTTTTGGTGGCTATATACCTGGGTTACCAGTAATATTGATTAAAACTACTACTTCAAAAATGAAGGTTGTTGTTTTGGTGTTTACATACCTGGGCTACCAGAAATAATGATTAAAACTACTACTTCAAAAATGAAGGTTGTTGTTTTGGTGGTTATATACTCGGGTTACCAGGAATAATGATTAAAACTAAACTAAGCTGATATTTTAGAAATGATTATGCTGTACTTTCTTAATAACAAAGATTTCCTATAATCATGATTTTTTTCTTTCAAAATTTAAGGCTAAGAAATCTTTAGGGTAATTAGTCATCAGCCTGAATTCAATATGTGTTTTCTTGACTTATGGTGGTAAAATGGAGGGTCGGGGGAGTTTATTGATAAAGCTCTGGCATCTACTCTGTGGAGCCTCATGGGAAAGTGTCCTCCATGTTTGTGTGTGCACACCGAAGCAATGCTATTGTTTCAGAGCAGAGCAGCAGTTTCCATAGCTAAACATTGACTATAGTTTTTATTTCAAAACAGGATTTTTTTTCCTATTCAGTTTGATCAGTCTTTAAGCATCCAATGCCATTGGAATGCTCAAACATAAATTTCTACTCTCTGAGGAATGTTAGGCAGACAAAGAAAAGAATCAATAAATTTAAGTGTATTATTTGGGCCATAAATATTGCCAGTTATGTTTGAAGCCTGCTGAGTATTTGAGACTAATGATACATGATTATCCTCATAATTACTTATGTACATAAGCAAATAAACATTTATACAACTTGACTTTTACATGTTCTTCAGGTACTAAGAAGCAAGAAATATTTTAGTTTTTCCCCACTGTTTTTTTTTTTTTGGACCAATAACATCTTAATCTTGAAATGCTAACTGTTAAAGTATAGCAATACTGGAAATCACAGTGTCAAAAATATAAATTCAAGTTTCAGGCTAGGGTGTCTCTGATTTCATTGTACCACTTTTCCAAGGAGTAGGCAGGTGGCTGCCGTTTTTTTATGTCTGTGGCATAGTGACTGTTTGAAATTAGACAAGGTACCATTTGTCTCTAAACTACATCTTTCTCTTTATAGTGAGGTCATTGAATGACCAACTCACAACTGACCTTTGATATTGCCTTATTTATTAATGCTTAGCTTGAAATTAAGATTTTTGAAAAGAAGTGACAAAAGATTTATTAAGTCAGAAATATGACTTCTGTGTGTTTTGTGATGTGCACTCCTCACTCTGTCTTCACTTTAGAATCAAATAGTGTTAATATTTTCGTGAAATATGCTACTTAATAAGGAACCAATTTAAATTTACTTTGGATGTCAATTTTTGTATATCATCTATCACAATAAAATGTTATATTAGAGCTTAAAGAAAGGTACCCCAAATTTTACTTATTACTTATAATATGTGCTTTTTAAGTGATTATTAACATAATCATTGAGATAAGTGAATTTCTCTTTTTGTGTGGCAATCTTAAAAATCCCCCATTTTCACCATTACTTATGTACTTGTGTACTCATTCATCTATCTGATGTCTCACCCTAACCTCTGGAATTTTTAAGCATGAAAACATTTCCCTACAAAATCAGTTTAAAGATGAAATATTTCTTTAGGGTTTTTTTTTTTTTTTTTGGTGTGTGTGTGCACGCATGTGCATTTGAGATTTATTTTATCTTTAATTATGTAGAGGTGAGTTGGTGTATGTTTACATGCATGTGTGTGCATTCAGATGCCAGAAGATAGTTTCAGACCTTCTGGAGCTGGAGTTACAGGCAGTTGCAGGGCACATAACTGGATATTGCGAATGGAGTTAAGGTCCTTTGAAAGATCAGTAAATTCTTTTAGGTCCTGACTCATCTCTCCATCTCTTTATTTTGTGTTTCATGACCTCATTATGTTTGAAGAATCTAGACCAGGTTGTCTGTATTAGTTCTATCTGTACCTGATTTTCACATACACATTAATTCTTTTTGAGGTGTGTGTGTGTGTGTGTGTGTGTGTGTGTAATAATGTCTTTTGTTATTGTTTCTACATCAGTATCTTAAGGGCGAATGCTGAAACACGTGACTTTGTAATTTCAGCTGTATTTCGGAGAATCATGATTAGTAAATGGTGCTGTGTAAGGTCAGATGGAATTTTGCACCATCAATTATTCATTACTAGTATTGATTTTAGTTTCATGACATTCTTCACTCTTGTATTTTTATCCTGTCTGTTTTGATGAAAGTCAACTGGCAGAGAATACTTTGCACAGGTAATCTGAAACTTGGGTGGAGACTGAATTACTTACTTAGAGATTGCTTTTCATGGCAAAGAGCACACATTCTTCTTCCTTTTAAAAATCTCTTAATTAAATAAAATACAAAGTGAAACCACTGCTTGTAACACATACTTTAAGGAAAATTCATCTGATATTTCATTTATATACCCAGCACAGCTAATAGAGTCTTACACTGTTCAAATTCTGTAAAACCTGGTTCTAGCCCTCATGTACTAGCTTGATCAAAATAGCACATTTTTATTTCACTTGATCATTTAACAATTTTATTGAAATATACTCAGATTTCATCTTGAATAGTTTTTTCCCTGTATGCCTCAGTCCACAATAAAAAACAATCTTTCTTATGGTATTAATTTTGGGAAACAAGGCAGATAGTTTCAGTATGATTCATGAGGCAAGAACATGATTCTTTTCCTATAGGTTTTGGGTATAGAGCCTTGGGATTGAACTTGTACTTGGTATAACTTTCCATCATGTTTGAAATTAAAGAACCAAGATTTGTGTTATTCATTAACTTAACATCTAAGTATTAAATATATGTTATTCATTAACTTACCATCTAAGTATTAAATATATGTTATGTGCTTGCAAGAATCTAAGGAACTAAAGGTATAATGGTGACTTAGACAGGACTACTTTCTTCCCAAGGTTTATATTGTAAGTGACAGAGACATACAATAAATCACAAATAAGGAAAACGTTAGCATTGTCAAGAATTAAATAAAAGCAAACCAAAAACAAAACACTCCCCTCACCCCTCCCAAAGTCAGTTGGTAGTGGGGGATGTTAAAAACTGAAGACTGCTTTAGGTTGATGTTCAGAAAATGTTCTAAGGGAGGTGACACTTAACCTTAATCTTAGCTGCTTGATCTAAGGGCAGAATATGACAGGTCCACAAGAATAGCTGGTGCAAATGCCTGGATGTGGAATAAGCTTTGTTTGTTTTGGTAACCGAGAGAAAGCCTATGCTTGAGAGTAAGAGCTAAGGTTGTGGAGTGTAAAGTGAGAAGTTAAAGTGGAGGGCTAGCTGTCACTGTCGAGGATCTTACTTCACTGAATGGCAGCATTAGGGGTTACTTAGAAAGAGGAGTTATCGTTTAGTCAACTCCACTGATACATAACAAAAATCTATTTTCTCCCTCTGACATGTAGTTTGTTTAGAAGTTACTAACTAATTTCTTGGAAATTTATACAGTTCTAGACAGTTCCTTTGTTCCTGTCAATCATCCTCACCTTCTGATCCCTGTGCACCCGCACTTCTTAACTGGTCACTTGTAGAAAATCCTTTACTAAGAATTTTTTAATTTCATGTTGTTTTTGCTTCTTCCTGATCCTGTGGTCTCAGCAGGAATAGAGAGGACCAGAAAGTAAGAACCCAGAGGCTTCCTGATTTACACAGAGAATAAGGTAGCAGCCTAAGACTTCTAAATTAACCCTTTCCCCTCCCCTTGGAAATATCCAGTCACCAGACTCAGAGATTGTTGCTCTGCTTAATTGAAAGGAGCCGGGCTCCTGTACATGCCACAGTCTGCCTGGGTTTCAGCAACAGCCTTTGTATCTTTGCTCCTACGGCAAGTTCCTGCCATAGAATTTACCTCTAACTTCTGTTCTCTTCACTGCTTCTCCCAGGAGAGTGAGCACTGCTGGACGCAAACAAAGTACTGCAGATTTGGCTCATTAGAATGGGATGCTTTCAGGCTTCAATCTGGTTTCTGCTGCTATTTGGCAGTCTTTTTAATTGTCTTTTCTGTACTCTCAGGCTCAGTCCCCATGGGATCTATTTTAGACCTTTCTCTGTCTCCATGCCCCCAGTCCCAGCTGTCCTATCTCTTTCCTGGCATGTCATCTCTCCACCCATTCTATTAAAAACTATATGACACTTCAATTTTTGTACATTTTTTTTTTGCTTTCACCCATTTCTTATAGTTATGTTCTTTTCTTTCCTGGTATTTGTTACTAAGGCTTTTCTTTCTTTCTTTTCTCTTTCTTTCTTTCTTTCTTTCTTTCTTTCTTTCTTTCTTTCTTTCTTTCTTTCTTTCTCTCTCTCTCTCTCTCTCTCTCTCTCTCTCTCTCTCTCTCTCTCTCTTCCTTCCTTCCTTCCTTTCTTTTTCTTTTTTTCTTTCTCTTTTCTTTTGAGACAGCTTCACATTCTCTGACCAGGCTGACCAGAGAACACATGGCAGTCTTGCCTCAGCATTCTGTGTGCTGCTCTGACCTGCATGAGATAACAATCTGCTTAGTTATGCTCCTTAAGCATGGTTACCTGCCACCAATGTATCCATATTCAGTACCTACTAACTTCTTCCCATTGATCCCTTTTCTGTGCTCTAAAAATCTCAATCCTTTCTTTACAGGAGTAATGCCATAATTTTTCCATCTATACTTTGAAGATTGTTTTCCTGAGATTCAGAGGCATGGCATTCTTCCCCCACATCTCTGTCTTTTCTTCTTTTCGGTGTTTTCTAGTCTTTCTTTATGTCCTTAACCCTGGCAAATTTGTCTCTATCAGCTGTTCTACTGATTCTCCCAAGCTCCCTGACCTTACTTAGGGTTTTCTTTTTTGTTTTGTCTTGTTTTCAGTCATAGCTCTCACTACTCTACCACTCTACTCTTCATCTCCAGCTAGAAAATCTTTCAGTCATGATTTTGTATATTCTCTTAATTTCAAATCGTTTTCTACTTAGACAGTGACATTTTAATTCAGAGTTCCTTTTTCCAAGAACTATGTCATCTTCTCATCTTCCAATTATAATATATTTTATTTTGGAGCAATTATCTGTTTTACTAACATTTTTTTTAAATCACAGATCACCCCTTTCCTTATATCCAGCTAATTTATTTATTGCACTAATACATCTTGAGAACTTATTATTCTGGACCCTAGAAAACATAATTTAGAAAAATAAAATTTCTGCTCCTCTGACTTTTTCTGGGAGGAACACAAGAAACAAATGGGAATGTCAGGAAGTGGGAAGTGCTGTTAAAAACAGTAATGAAGGTCAGGAGGTACTGGGAATGCAGAGGCCAAAAGGCCACAGTGAATAGTGACAGCTGAACTTTGAGCAAAAGAAATGAAATGTCTCAGCTAAGGTGACTCTAGGTGAAGGTGCCAGCGGGTGAGAGTGTTCCCAGGCAGATGCTTCTATTCTCAGTAATGGCTCTTTTGTTACCTGTGGTTACCTTCTGCCCTCCTGTTTAGGCATGCATCAAGAAGGTACTTTGAAATCATGGTTGTTCAGATGAGGATATAGCTTCTGTAGGAGCTCTGCTCACTAGCAGATTGCGTATGGCAGCCCAGTACTTTTACTTAAGACCCAACTTTCATTGTATGCCTGTGCTCAAAAATCTTAATGACAACTAAATAACAATACACACATTATTTTTTTTTTCGAGAAAATTAGACTGTACCTCTTCCTCTAAAGCTCATGCATTCACACTCATTTTTGCCTTTCGTGTTTGTGATCATGCTAAGTTTTTTTGCCTAGGATGACATTTCTCTTTCCCAAGACTGCAAGAGCAGCACAAGCTCTGAGTTTCTCTTGAGCACTTTAGCCCATCGTTTTCTTTACTAGGTCATTAAGACTTGTTAACCATGCACGAGTTATTACTTAAATGCTCCTTTCAGAAGACATAAGCAGTATAAATATGCAAAAGTAGAAGCTCTTTCTTAATTACATTTGCTGTTTATTAACATGTTGATTGATTAACTGTTCAAGTGTCTGTATTTGATATAGTACTGTGCTCAGTGTACCATTTCATAACTTGTTTTATTATATTATCTATTGTTGCTGCCTTATGTCAAGTCATAATGCTGCATCATTAATTTGAATGGCTCTATTGTATGCTAAGACATGCTTGTCTTAATCTTATACAACTAAGCCTCTAATCTAGAATCTTTAAATATTTTCTTTTTAACAAGGCAAACACTATTGATAGCTTTAATTTATTTATTCCCAACTAGCTATTTTAGATAAATTATTAGAGATAGAATTATTGGGTGTGCTGGTCAGTTTTTTGTTTATTTGACATGAACTGAGATCATTTGGGATGGAAGAACTTTAACAGAAGAATTACTTCCCTCAGATTGGTATGTCTATGGGCATGTCTTCATTTTCTTTCTCCCTAACTTGGGTTTGGTCAGTGTTTTATCATAGTAAGAAAAAGCAAGCTAGGACTTTTGATTATGTACATATAAATCTGCTTGCGTTTATTTTATCTTTAATTAAATTTGTAATTATTTTATAATGTTGGTGATTGAACTCAAGTTCTTTTTTTTTTCTTTCTTTTTTTTTATTTTGCGATACAATTCAGTTCTACATATCAGCCACAGATTCCCTTATTCTCCCCCCTCCCGCCCCCCTCACCTTCCCCCCAGCCCGCCCCCCCATTCCAATCTCCTCCAGGGCAAAGCCTTCCCCACAGACTGAGATCAACCTGGTAGACTCAGTCCAGGTAGATCCAGTCCCCTCCTCCCAGACCGAGCGAAGAGACCCTGCATAGGCCCCAGGTTTCAAACAGCCGACTCATGCAATGAGCACAGGTCCCGGTCCCACTGCCTGGATGCCTCCCAAACAGATCAGGCCAATCAACTGTCTCACCCACTCAGAGGGCCTGATCCAGTTGGGGACCCCTCAGCCATTCGTTCATATTTCGTGTTTCCGTTCGTTTGGCTATTTGTCTCTGTGCTTTATCCAACCTTGGTCTCAACAATTCTAGCTCATATAAACCCTTCTCATTCTCGCTAATTGGACTCCCAGAGATCCACCTGGGGCCTAGTCATGGATCTCTGCATCCAGATCCCTCAGTAGTTGGATGAGGTTTCTAGCTCGACAATTAGGGTGTTTGGCCATCCCATCACCAGAGTAGGTCAGTTCAGGCTGTCTCTCGACCATTGCCAGCAGTCTGTTGTGGGGGTATCTTTGTGGATTTCTGTGGGCCTCTCTAGCACTTTGCTTCTTCCTATTCTCATGTGGTCTTCATTTACCATGGTCTCCTATTCCTTGTTCTCCCTCTCTGTTGTTGATCCAGCTGGGATCTCCCGCTCACCCAAGCTCTCTTTCCCTTGACCCTCGCCCTTCACTACCCCCACTCATGTCCAGGCTTGAACTCAAGTTCTTACTGGAGTTAGAGAAGCTCTGTAACATGCCACCACATTCTCAATCCAAGTTCTTTAAATATTTTTTAGTTTTATTTATTATTTTATGTTTATGAGTGTTTTGCCTGCATATATGTATGTATGTAGATCACGCACATTTCTGGTACCTGTAGAGGTCAGAAAAAAAGCATCAGATCTCATGGGACTGGAGTTACCGATAGTTGTGAGCTCTCATACGGAATTCAGTCTGGGTCTTTTGCAAGAATAACAAGTGCTCTTAACTACTGTGCCAATTTCTAGTTCTTTTTAAATATGTAATGTATCTCAGGAGTCCTAACTGAAATGGAAATATCAATAAGCAACTGTAAATTAATGTGCTCATTTCTCCATATATCTGACCAAAGTAAACATTTTAAAAAAGGTTTGTCATCATTTTCAAACCTTTGATTAGTGATGAGGAAGAAAGCGTTCCACTTGCCTGCTTACTGGCTATGCCTTTTGTCTTACAAATTGTCAGTTAATATGTCCTCTTTTTATGAATAAACTGTATAATTAGTAAGATAATATCCCTGGCAGGTCTTATTTTTTTGATATACACATTTTCTTTATGCAAATCCAGGGAAGTATATTGTATTTATTTCATAAATACTTTATGGCACACAAGGCAGAAGGTTATCAGAATGATACCTTGGCCTTCTAGTCAGAAGGATAGCAAGTGTGAATGTGAGGGTTCATTTTGCTAAGGGCATAACAGACAATTTGAAATGCTAAGAGAAGTGTAGAGTGACTGATGAAAGACAAGCCTTGGCTGATTCCTAGATAACTGTCCAAATGTAAAGTGCAGACAATAAGACTGTGAAAAGTATTAGTGTGCTCTGATGATGCTTCATGGTAGAAAGTTCCCTGTGGCAGCAGGTAGAAGATTGATTCAGTGGATCCGAGACTGACTACAGACCAGTCATTAGGTTGTTACATCAGCCCAGAGCAAAGGTAATTGAGTTCTGTTTGAAATTTTGTGGCTGATGCAACTGTGTGGCTATTGGAAGTAATGAAAAAGGCCTCAGGTTTGAAAGCCGTTACTTGTGATTAAACAGGAATGGTGGGGAAACGGCCCTAGGCTCTTTCCCACTGAACTTCCACAAGTTACTGAGAAGCCTAGATATCTGGGGGGGAGGAGGGGTTAACAAATAAAATAGCAATAACAAGCTATTGAGTCTTTTCTTTACCCATGAAAAATCACTAAAATATTCTAAAAAGAAAATTTCAAAGAGTACCATTTTACCTTCATAGTAAGTGAGATGTGCCATCGTTTTCTTCTCTTGAAGATTTTACGGTATTTAGCTTTACTATCGGTAATCAGTCATTGGGCCTTTATGATCTTTTGGGAAACAGCGACCAGCAAACTGCCTTGTGGCACCTAAAATGAGGCTATTCCAATATATCTACTAGAAAATTTATTCATCTTTCCTTATTGCATCCTTTCTGAATTACCAGCTTTTGAGTGAGTCAACACATAATTTAGAGCTAAGAGTTATTAGCTTCCCATGTTAGTGGCATGTAATTTGTATGGATGGGAGGTCTCTAACTAGCATATTCACAGTAACTTCCATGATTATTTATTCAATAAATTGTTATTGCTTCTTAATTGTGATTGTACGTACATTTTTCTTTTTACACCTTAATTAACCAAGTCAACATAAATCTCAGACACTAAGATCCCTGTTTAAACTAAAGCAACTTTTTTTACAAGCTGTTTCTAAACAATAGTATACCTTATTGTTTTCTTTTGATAGGTCATAGAAAATTTTCAGGCTAGCCGGGCGGTGGTGGCGCACGCCTTTAATCCCAGCACTCGGGAGGCAGAGCCAGGCGGATCTCTGTGAGTTCGAGGCCAGCCTGGGCTACCAAGTGAGTCCCAGGAAAGGCGCAAAGCTACACAGAGAAACCCTGTCTCGAAAAACCAAAAAAAAAAAAAAAAAAAAAAAAAGAAAATTTTCAGGCTAGAAAAAAATAGCATATAAGTATTGAAGCATGAAGGAGGATGAGGAACTAGAGCAGCCTACCATTAAAAGGCTTTATGGACTATAAGAACTTCAGTGATGAAGCTAAGAAAGTCCTGAGCAAACAGAGATGACTTTTCACACTCTACAGAAGCACAGATTATTAGATCAGCCTTACTGAATGCTAGCTTCAATTCCAATGGATTTTACTTCATTGATAATGGAATAGAATTTCCTGTTTGTTATCTTCCACCATTTCACTTAGTCTACATTTATCAATATTAATCCTTCAAAAGAAGGGAGGACATTTACTCTTAGTTTGTCCATGGTTTTTAATTGCTCTTTTATGGTTTATTTGATGCAATACCTAACATCTTTGGATGGAAGTTTCTCATTTCCCATGCAGGACTTTGCGGTGAGTGGGGATTCCTGGGCATGCAGCTGGGATCTAGCTGGGTCTGTGCTGTGGGATGTTCTGTATGTTAAATGTGATGCTCTGATTGGTTAATAAATAAAACACGGATTGGCCAGTAGCCAGGCAGGAAGTATAGGTGGGACAAGGAGAGAAGAGAATTCTAGGTAGTGGAAGGCTGAGGCAGAGAGATGCTGCCAGCCGCTGCCATGAGAAGATGTTAAGATACCGGTAAGCCAAGAGCCACGTGGCAACTTATAGATTTAATAGAAATGGCTTAATTTAAGATATAAGAACAGCTAGCTAGAAACCTGCCACGACCATACAGTTTATAAGTAATATAAAAGTCTCTGTGTGTTTACTTGGTTGGGTCTGAGCAGCTGCGGGACTGGTGAGTGAGAGAGATTTGTCCTGACCGTGGGCCAGGCAGGAAAACTCTAGCCACAGCTCTGCCATTGTTACAGTTTTGTCTAAGACTGCTAGGAGCAAAAGAAGTTAGGAAACTTCTTGGATAACACAGTTCACCCTTAAATATAAGCACCGAGAAATAATATTGAGAAATAATTTTCCTCCTTTTATTAAACAAAGATTCTTTTCTCATACTATATAATCTGAATACAGCTTCCCCTCCCTCTATTCTTCCCAGTTCCTCCTCATCTCCTCTCCCACTTGGATCTACTCTTATTCTGTCTCTTATTAGAAAAGAATAGGCTTGCAAGAGATAGATAGCAACAAAACATAACAAAATAAGATAAAACAAAAACCACCATATCGAAGTTGGACAAGGCAAATCATCAGAAGGAAAACAGCCCCAAGGGAAGGCACAAGAATCAGAGACTCACTTGTTCACACATTCAGGAGTCCCATAAAAGTAATAAACTGAAAACTATAGTATATGTGCAGAGGACCTTGTCCAGACCTGTGTAGGCCTTGTGATTGCTACTTCTGTCTCTGTGAGTTCATATGAGGGCCTAGTTCTCCCGGTGCTCCCCATCACCTGTCTCCCTTACTTCTTCTTCTTCTTCTTTCTTCTCCAAGGTATTTCTTGAGATATGAGGGGAGGAATTTGATATTGACATCTTGTTTAGAGCTATATGTTTGAAGGTCTTTCTCGCTTTGTAAATGTCTGGCTGTGGGTCTCTGTATTTGTTTCCATCTACTGCAGAGGAAGCTTCTCTTGTGACAGCTGAACAAGTCCCTGGTTTATGAGTATAGCAGAACATCATTAGCAGTCATTTTGTTGTTACTTTCTTTTTAGACCAGTAGTATTTGATTTTATTCTTGGCCTCTGGGCTATCTTATCTCTGGTTCTTGGTCAGCCAAGCAGTGTCAAGTATGGGTTCTGTCTCATGGAGTGAGCCTTAAGCCAAATAAAACACCAGTAGTTATTCCCACAAGGTTTGTGCCACCTTTGTCTTAGACTATTTTGCAGACAGGATAGATTGTAGATCAAAGGTTTTGTGGTTGGGTTGGCGTTTGTACTTCTCTTTTGGTAGCCTTGCAAAATAATTTTCCATGTCAAGACACTAGAACATGGGTGTGAAGATTCTATGCAGGTAGCAGCTAAACATAATGTCCTTTTGATTAAAGTATTTATTGACTGTAATACACCTTTAAATTTTAAAGCATCTATTTACTTATTTTTGAGTGTGTGTTGGTGTGTGCCACATGTGTTGTTCAGACAACAACTTTCAGGAACCATGTGAACTTTCCATTTACCACATGAATCTCAAAGATTGAACTCAGGTCAAGTTTGACACAAAGCACCTGTGCTCAATGAGACAGCTTGATGCTCCATCAACTGCAATACATCTTTAAAAAACTCAAATTTATTACTATTTGTATTTAAATTTTATTATAATTTACATGTACCCATAAGATATGTGGAAGATGGAGGAGGGAAGAATTCATGGCAGGCACATGAAGGTCCAGGAAGACTGCTGTGGACTCCATTCTCTATTTTCAACTTTATTTGGGTTCTAGTGGTTGAATTCAGATCTTCAGGCTTGAATGGCAACGGCTTTACCCACTGAGCCATTTCGCGCCTCTCAATTGTAATACCTCCTGAGTAAAATTTCCACATTCACACATGTTAAAACTGAAAGAGAACATAGATCTTTAGACTTATGCAATCTTCAGAGATGGAGTTTGTGTTGATTCAGACTGTGCTGATCAATGTAGCCAAATGCAAATTAGTGTGGGAAGGAAACAGTGAAAATCAGGGGTATGAATTAAAATGTGTTGCTGTTCATCATCCTAACTATGAACAAGATGTGATATCTATTGTGGAACATTGTGTAAAGATGTGACATAAATGCCAAACAAGGATGCTGATGCCACTCACGGATGGAGACTTGCTGCACATTCATTAGATGCAGAACACAGCGTGCAGTTATTTACTGATGCACAGGAGGGAATAGCATTATGCTTACGACAAAGTTCAGAAAGACAACTTTCATTTCACAAGAAGGCAAACATTGGCAATTAGTCAATGCCAAACCATTTTGGACCTTTCTTTTCTGAGGACAAATTTGCAGAGATAACATAGATTAAATAGAAAGAGGCTTTTAATAGACAATGATAGCAAATGGATTAGATTTTATATTCAGATGGAGTGAATGTAGCTTGACAAATTAGAATTCTAAGCCCAATTTGACATTGTCTCACTGTGATTAGTTTTTACTCTGTTATTTCCATGCCTTGGGCTGTTTCTGAGAAAAAGCTAAGATCAGTGACCTACTCAGCTCATGGCAGGCAGGAACCTCAGCATGGAAATTCAAGTGGAAATCAGTGCTGCTGTGACATTGCTACTGCCCAACACAAACACCAAAGCAGATGACGGAACATGGGGTTACTTCGAAAGTGTGGTATCTTAACGTTTACTATGTTAACGGTGAGGTGGCATCAAAACATGGAAATGGTATCTTTATGGACAAGAGTGTTGAGGAAAAGGTAGACGGATATTTGATTCTATACTGTTCAATGGAAGATTCACCCTTGATTCTTTTGGTTATACATAGGCTGTGTTTGCTTTGTTTCTTTTACCAAAAATTTCCTCATCAACTTATGAGTAGCTTGATCCATGGCTGCTGCCAACCTCAGGACAGAACTATGTCTAGACTGTTACCAAGAGATGATTAGATCTTATAGCTTTTTAAAGAAAGAAATTTTTAGTCTCCTTCCACATTACTGTCAAGCAATTTTCCATATATCTCTAAGCTAATTTTTTAATATAATTTAATCTCTTAATTTTATTATATCTAATTTAATTTTTGTTTTTTGTCAAAGTTGGAAACTGTTCTGTTTTCATAGCCATCATTAGTCATGTGTAGTTAGTACCAGGTAAACTGTGTATTACCATTAAATGCAGGTAATACTGACTCTTTAGAAAGCAAGCTGTCTCCCCTTACATATAAGTATGAGAGAATAAGTATAGGAGGGGCAAATAGATTGTGCTTTGAGGATGAAAGAAGGCTGGGCCTTACAGATGGAACATACCTACCTGTTTGTGGATGTTCTCACAGCATTTATTTTCATACTTTTTCTGTATTAAGTGTTTACTTATAATGGAGCCTGCACGGGTCTGAGCTAGGCCCTCAGTGGTACTTCTAACAGTGGGAGTGGGGGCTGTCTCTTACTTTTTTGCTTGCTTTTGAGACCCCTTTCCTCCTACTGGGTTGCCTCAACCAGCCTTCATATAAAGGTTTGTGTCTAGTCTTATTATAACTTGCTATGCTATATTTGGTTGATATCCCTGGGAAACGTGCTCTTTTCGGAAGGGAAACATAGGAGGACTGGATCAGGAGGTCAGGGGAGATGGAGGGGAGGGACTTGTAGGAGTGGAGGGAGGGGAAACTGCAGTCAGGATGTAATGTATGAGAGGATAATTTTTTAAAAAAAGGGTTTACTTTCTGACTCATGCTCTTGATTCAGCAGTTCCCTAGAAATGGCTTCAATCTTTCCAAATTTGGAAACAGTACTTTGAGAATGGATGAGCAAACTGATGTAGTCTCTTTGTATATGTATCTGTGTTTCTTTGGATTAGCTTTATCAGCTCCACAAATATTTCAACATGTGTTATCTGTCCACAAGTTTTGCTTTGCTGTGAATTTTCCTAGCTCTCCCCCTCTTTTTTTTTCAATTATGCTTTGTTTTCCCCCACTTACCTTATCACACATTCCATACAAAGCTTCCCAAACTTACAGAATATAGTCTACACATTTAAGTGTTAATATTTATGACCTATGATTGTTGAATAGTCATATATTATAGTGGTGAAAAAAATTCAGGTGTCTTAGGGCTTTAGGACAATTTGCTGAAGTTGAGGATTGGCTTTGGGCCTGAACTTTCACTGTTTTTTCAGTGCGATTACAAATGATCATACGGTTAATGTGATGGCTTTCTGTCACTGTGATGGAACACCGAGAAAATTTACCTTATGAGAGAGCAACAACAGTCTTGACTCATGTTTTCATGTTTTAGTCCATAGTTCTCCTGATTCCATTCCTTTAGGCTTGTAATGAAGCTTCTCTCTCGTGGAGGTCAAGGAACCAAGAGACAGAGAGGAAGACCCACAGCACCAATATCCACTTGAGTATGCCTCCATTCATCCAACTTCCCCTAACTAGGCCCTCCCACTTCACAATAGCACTCTATCATCCAGAGACTGAGCCTTTAGAACCAGAGCTTGGGGAGCACATTTGAATTCCAAACAGTAACATTGTCTAATTCACCGACTGACTTTTTAGTATTCAGTTTAACAAGCTTAATTTTAGTTTCTCTTTAAAATGCACCCAATGTTACTAAGAGAATACATATACATCTTATATGTATTAATATATTTCAAGTTCTATCAGTTTAACAGCTCAGATGATAATATTGTAATTTACCTGAGTTCATCATTTAATTATACCCATATGATATGACATTCCTGAAGGTCATGTAGTTAGTAAAAAAAAAAATGAGAAAAACATATTTCTTACCCTCACCCATCCATCCATTGGGAATCTGTGTAACTACAATAAATACAGAAGAAAACAACAAAAGGCACATTTATATATTTTTTTTAATTTCAGCTGTCATCTAATTGGACAGTGAATTATAATTATAAGATAAAATATACCTCAATGTTAATCTTATTAAAATTTTCCATTTGACAGAAACAGAAACTAAAGTTTAATGACATGGAAAGATTTGCTGACCTCAAAGCCCTTTTTTGGATAAGTCTAGAACTTGTTTTATGTTCCCATCTTATTCTAGCATTCTTCTTATTATAGCAATTTAATTTATTTAAATACACTTCTTACTTCCTTTCTTTAAAGATGATATAGAGAGCTTATTTCATTAAGGCATGTCAATGACTTTTGCCATTTGAAATTTTAAGATTCCAAGTTTTGATTAGATACATTAGTTACTTCACCAAACAGAATAAAAAACAAGACAACAAGTTGGTGACCCTTTGAAGATATGGCTTCATCAGTAAAGTGCTTGTCACATAAGCATGAAAACCTGACATTTGGTCACAGTCCTCATGTAGAAAGCTAAATATACTGGCATGGGCTATAATCCTAGCACTGAAGAAGTAGAGACCAGTCTCACTAAATTGGTGAGCTGGTAGGTTCAGTGAGAAACAATGTCTTAAAAAAAAATAAGGTAGATGATGATTGGGGAAGACATGGTATTGACCTTTGACTTCCATAGGCATATGTACACATGAGCACACAGACCTCCTCATATGTATACACACACACAAGAACATGTACACACAGATACAGCCACCAACTCCCTCACATATTGTGATGATTATCAAGGCAACTCCATGTAGTTAAAAAGGAGGTTTATTTGGGGTAACTTACAACCAGTAAAGGGATTGGTTACAGGATCCTGGAGAGGTGAGGTACTGTCAAGCGTGGTTTTCTGGAGAACTCTGCTCAGTCTACCATCCAGCATCCAGGATCACAAGAAACCTAGAGCACAAGCACATCAGGATCTCAGGTCTTAAAGGCTTCCATCTTGGCCTTGCCCCAGGGGCAGGTTATAAGTAGGTGTGGCAGTTACCAGAAGCCTCACTAGGGGTAGTACTTCCAGATCAAAGCTGGAGCAGCTACCCACTACACACATACTAGCCATGGTCATTAACCAAAACTCAAAGGCCTGTTTCTTTGGAGCTCTTAAATATACTGAATATCGTAGCTGGTATAGAACACTTACGGTAAAAAAAAGGCCAATTTTATTATTGTTATAATTATTTTTATCTTTCTTCTTTGTTGTTATGAGAAAAAATGTTTAGTAAATACTGACTACAGGTAAATTCTACCCTATTTTTGAACAAAATAAATTTTCAGTTGATGTATTGAGAAAAGATCCAGTTAATTCATTTTTTATTATATCTCAAGGATTGTCCTTTTCATGTATTGCCAAGCTTCATGCAAGTTGTGATATGTTTCTTTCTCACACTATGAAAGTTAGTTCTCAGGGAGGAGGCTTCCAGCTCAATTCCTCCAGGTCTTGTGTCCAAAGTGTATGATGTCTTCAGCAATAGAATTATACTTTGAAATTCTGGGAGGAAATTAGGGATGCCAATAATAGCCTATACAGTTTTTGAAATTTCTTTTATTTTTTAAAAATCTTTCTCTCATGTATTACATCCTGGCCACAGTTTCCCCTATCTCCAATCCCTTGAATCTTTCCTTTCTATCTATCATCTCCCCACAACTCCTCCCTCCCTGTATCCTCTCAGAAATTAGTAGGCCACTCAGGGACATCAACCAAACACGGTGTAATATGCTATAATAAGATGAGGCACATGCCATCATACCAAGGCTGGACAAGATGACCTAGGAAGAAAAGGGTCCCATAAACAGTAAGAGTCAGAGATAGTCCACCACTCCTACGTTAGGAATCCACAAGAACACCAAGCTACTTAGCTACAACATATCTATAGAGGATCTAGGTCAGACCCCTACAGGCTCCCTGGTCTCTGCGAACCACTGAGTCCAGTTAGTTGATTCTATGGGACATGTTCTTGTGGTATCCCTGTCCCTTCTGGTTCCTCTGATCCTTCCTTCCCCTTCTCCTCAGGACTCCTGAAGCTTCTCCTAATGTTTGGCTGTGGGACTCTGCATCTGCTCCCATCAGTTACTGGATGAAGTCTCTCTAGTCTCTTTGATGACAATTCTGCTAGGCTCTGGCCCCTGAACACTCAGAAGGCAGGATGAACCATAGGTTGAACATTATGTGTCTGGGCTGGTGTCCCAGTCCCTCCACTTGAAGCCTTACGTGGTTACAGAAGGTGGCCAGTTCAGGCTCTGTGTCTCTGGTTACTAAGAGTCTTTGCTAGGGTTACTCTAGTATGAGGTGGAAACCTAGTGCAATGGAAATTCCATGTTTTTGGAATTTCTTCAGCTCTCATGACCAAAAAGAGAAGTTTACCATGCTTAGCTCTGGGATTAAGATAGTCTAAGTTTCTTAGGGTAAGCAATGTCACGCTAAGTGGCATGATTTTGTTTAAACTCACCCCCTCTCTCTACACACACAAACACCCATATGCACACACATACACACACACATGTATATACACACATACTCAAAAATCATCTCTCTGTGAATATCTGTAAATGCATATGTACATTTACACATAAATATTATCATAAATATTGTGTTTCCTTATGGCTTTTCAAACATTGTCTATTTATCCCTTTCCTTCCCTCTTCCTTTGTCTTATCCTCCCTTGCGTCTTCACAGTTAAGCCCATCACCAATTTTCCCACTTTCCCCTTCATAACAACTATGTCCTACAATGCCATCTCTAGAGCTCCTTATTCACTCTTTCCTAATTAACATGGCCACTTTTTTCCTTTTTCCTTTACTGGTTTCTGTGGCCATTCCAGGTAAAAAACTGAGAAGTAGAATAAGATATGTATAACGCTCAGAGTTCTCTTGAGAATTCAAAGACGAGGTCTAGAACATGAGCTGTGAAGCTGAAGGAAAACATTTTCAAGCTCACTAAGTGTGGCTGTCTTATCTTTTTCCTTCTTTGCAACCAACTTAAAACATGGACTTTCATAGGTCTATTGACATTGTGATTATAATTATTGGAAATATTGGGTTCCTATATCAAACTCTGTATCATTAGTTCATGAAAATAGTCTTATTTCCCACTTAAAAAAACTTATTTGATAAAGTTCAACTAGATTTTCAAATAACTTTAGAATCATTTTTGTGTTGAGCCATTATAATGGATGGGAAAAAAACATGAATTAAATGTACTTAAAGCTGTATATTTAACATTTATTGAATATTGTGGGTAATCTTACATAAAACATTTGTTTAGATTTTTACATTTCTGGAAATCAGAGCTTACATCTTACAGTAGTTTGAATGAAAACTGCTCCTCCAATAGGCTTGAATGTTGTTAACACTTGATCCCCAGTGGCTGGTGCTCTTTAGCAGAGGTTTAGGCTGTGTCACAATACTAGAGGAAAAAATGCCAATATAGGTGAGCTTTTAGAGTTTAAATCCTCCTCTGCTTCCAGTTTTCTCTCTCTGCTTCATGCTTGTGTTTAAGATGTGAGCTCTCAACTTCCTGCTCTGGCTGCCATGCTTGCTGCTTGAAGGCATGCTTGCTTGCCATGTTGGGCTCATCTTTCCGGACCCATAATCCCAACACAACTTTTCCTTCTATAAGTTGTTTCTTTCGTGGGTGTTTATTACTGAAACAAAGCAGTAACCAATGTACATGCAGTGTTAATTTTAATTAAAATTTTATACCTAAGGTACATTGTTGTTACCATTGTTACCAGGGAACCAGAGCCTCATAAAAATGTCCTGTGTCATTACTTTACTCTCCCCTTCTACCCAGAACCCTGACAATGTATCCTTGGATATTCATTGTGATATCTTTTTCATTAACAACAATTTGCTTACAGTACTTAACTGGTACTCTTGGTATCATCTACTTTTTATAGTAAAAGTTTTATCAGTTTATTTATTTATTTTTATTTTATGTGCATTGGTGTTTTGTCTACATGTATTTCTGTGTGAGGGGGCTGAATTCTCTGGAAATGGAGTTACACACAGTTGTAAGCTGCCATGTGGTGCTGGGAATTGAACCCAGGTCCTCTGAAAGAATAGCCAGTGCTCTAAACTGCTGAGCCATTTCTGCAGACCCAGCTCTGTCACTTTTATCTATGTTTTCATTGGCTCATTAATTAAATGTAATTTGTAACAGTTCATAGCAAAATAGTGACCCTTACTTTGAAATGCTATGTACATAAATGTCTGTGCTGCAGTTTACATATTTTCGATGCTTCATTATGTTAAAATGTCTTCTCTGTTAGCTTACTAGATACTGTTAATAGGCTGTGTCACTTTTTTCTTTTAAATTTATATATTTGGATCCTGAAAGCACTGGGATAAATACATCTCCAATAGTGAAATTTAATGTTTGCAGAGTTGTTTGGATTTTCTGTAGAAGAATGTGGAACATGACATTTCAATTTACTGATGTTTAAAATATGTCAAATGTTAGAAGGAAGTTGGACTGCAATATTTGAGAGAATTTTCACATGTAGTGTTTATAAGCACTTTGGAGTGAAATTGCCTGGTTCAGTCTCTCTGTGCTTTGTGTTATTTGTGTGATCCTAGATAAGTTGGTTTACTTTTTTTTGGCTTGGTCCCTGTATACAATGAATTCAGGATGAAAGTACATCATTACAATGTCCCCATTGAGGATAGGCCAAGATTAACAACATCAAAATAAGATTGCACAGTGGATATGATTAGCTCATTGCTATGTAAGGGCATCTTTAAGTAATAATAATTGTTGCTTTTATCATTAAAAATGTTTACTATGAGGCTGGAGACATGGTGAAGAAGAACACCTGCTACATATTCAGAGAACTGGAGTTTGGTTCTCAGCACTCACAGCTCTTAGCTTCCAACCACTTAAAGTTCCAGCTCCAGAAGGAGCTGATTCTTTCTTCTGGCCTCTATAGGCTTTCACAGGAAGTACACACACACACACACACACACACACACACACACACACACACACGCACACACACACACACACACACGCACAGACACACAGACACACAAACAAATAAATGTTAAAATATTTAACGATGTAAGAGACTCAGTTTGCCAATTTTTGAAGACTAGAAACATCTTGAAACATATTAACATCTGTAATTTATACTAATTTCTGTGAAATTTAAATTTACAACATTTTAGAAATGAGTACTAAACATGTTTTTGCTTAGAAGCACAGGACTGGTATATTTACCAAAAAATAGGAAAACTAGATTGATTAGTTTCTGATTGGGAGTATTATATCTCAATTTGTACAATTACAATTGGTTTGCCAGCCAGACCATAATAGGAGAGGTTCTTCAGTCCTATGATTTTAAATGCTATGACATAAAATAAAGTACTAAGATGAATAAAGGGCTTCTGCTCATATGATTATTCATGGTCATATAGTTTTCTTTTGAATTTGAGTGGGACCTTTAATGTAATAGTTAATATTTACAATATTACTATTACACATTATTATTATTATTATTATTATTATTATTATTATTATTATTATTTTGGTTTTTCGAGACAAGGTTTCTCTGTGTAATTTTGTGCCTTTCCTGGAACTCACTTTGTAGACCAGGCTGGCCTCGAACTCACAGAGATCCGCCTGCCTCTGCCTCCTGAGTGCTGGGATTAAAGGTGTGCGCCACCACC
The DNA here is from genome assembly GCF_949786415.1 of Peromyscus eremicus. Classification (NCBI taxonomy): domain Eukaryota; kingdom Metazoa; phylum Chordata; class Mammalia; order Rodentia; family Cricetidae; genus Peromyscus; species Peromyscus eremicus. The sequence goes on from NC_081419.1 coordinate 34,353,933, forward strand.
ACCCGGCCCCTACACATTATTTTAATATCTTAACATTTGCTTCTAATTGACTCATTTCTTTATTTTTTTCTTTTCTGATAATATATGTGCTTTCCCTAGCTTCATTGTTATGTAAACCACCAAAGTGAAATAATATACGGGCTTATAATCCCAGTGGACTTTAAGCATAGTGATTTCTTGTTACTGAGGAGGGGGCAATGAATGAGGACTAAGGGGTCATAGGGGAGAGCACCACCGACTCTATAAACCCTTTCTAAAAAGTGAGACAAAAAGAATAGTGTATGTATTATGACCCAAACAACAATGAGATCTTGAAATCAGAATGACCCTATTCAGAAAGCTTGATTTATCCTTGTAACACTTTCTCTCTACATCCTATTGTCCAAATTAGGAGTGCACTTTGTTTCAAAGAGTAGAAAACCCAAGACAGCTAGTTTACTTTTTATTTATAGTGAGATATTCAGAAATAGGCACTATTGCTAGCCCAGCTGCTAAAATAAGGCATTAGATTCCAACTCCTGCCTGTTTTTGCCTTTTTAAAGCATATGCTTTTCTTCCTTAAGAGTTAAAAATGGCTACCTTAGACTCAGGTATCATCCCAGTTTTAAGCTGAAAGAACTGGGAAAGAGAGAAGACCAGTAGCTCCTACTCCTAGAGATGGTTTTGTCGTTTTATTCAGAAAAAGGTATTTCCTAGGAAAACCTGTCTCTATAGCCTTGGTCACAACTACCTCCTTCCACCCCCTGGTCCCAACTGGATGAGTTTTAGTAATTCAGTATTTTTAGCTGTACATACTTTCTTGGACTAAATAAAGATTCTCTTTTTTTAGTGAGGAATAATGAGCGGTGGGAATGAATAATCTCACATATGAAAATGAATTCTTTCCTCAGCCAAGTTTTAAAAGTTATGCTAAAGAAATAAAATGAAAAGCATTGTTTTATATCAAATTTTCTAGCTTATTAACTTAAAAAGCTAAGTAATGAAACAAAAGAATGTTGTATTTTATTAGTAGTAAGTGACTTAGGAGGGAGATATGCTTGGTAGAGAATTACTAAATTGTTGCATTATTAAACTGCATGGTTGTCAGCTTGTTAGTATGAAGTAAGAACACTAACATATAAATGAAAACAAAACATAAAACAAAAAGCCAACATCAACTGTTTTTGATTGACCTATGAACATTTAATATGAAATGGCATGTTCAATATTTTAGGAATGTGGAATTTTATTGTTCATTTAAATGTGCTTTTATTCCTGAAACATACCAATCAAATTTCATCAAAGATTAGAAAATGTACCTTCAGTACATGATGCGTTATTTTCTCACACTCCACAATAAATTAAAAAAAAATATTCCTTGCTTGATATGTAATTCAGTAAGCTTTTCAAAACTGAAACCACATATACAAATAATTTATCAGGAGCTGCAAAGATGGACCATTGACTAAGAGCTCTTACTGCTCTTACAGAAGACAAGAGTTAATTTCGATCACCCATGTTGGGCAGCTTAACACCACCCATTACTCCAATTTCAGAGGATTTGACAGCACTTTCTGGCTTTCTTGTAGACCCATGCACACATAGAGACACACACACACATACACAGATATAAATAAAAAAGAAAAGAAGCTCATGGATTGGTGCCTAGCTCATTTGTCATCAGAGAGGCTTCATCCAGTGACTGATGGAAACAGATGCAGACCCACAGCCAAACATTAGGTAGATCTTGGAGAATCCTGCAGAAGAGGGGGAGAAAGGCTTGTAGGAACTAGAGGGGTCAAGGACATTATAAGAAAACCCACAGAATCAACTAACCTGGGCTGAGAGAGGCTCACAGAGATTGAAATAGCAATCAAGCAGCCTGTATGAGACTGACCTAAGCCCTTTGCCTATCTGTTACATTTGTATACCTTGGCTTTCTTGTGTGAATCCTAACAGTGGGAGCAGGAACTGTCTCTGACTCCTTTGCTGGCTTCCAGGACCCTACATCTCATAATGAATTGCCTTGCCCTACCTTAATATATGGGGAGGCACTCAGTCTTACTGCAACTTGATATGTCATGTTTTTTTGATATCTATGGGAGATCTGCCCTTTCCTAAACAGAAATGGAGGAGGAGTGGATTGTGTAGTGGGGACAGAGAAGGGTAGGAAGGGAGGGACTGGGAGGAAAGGAGGAAGAGGAAACTGCAACAGGGATGTAAAATAAATAAATAGATTAATTAAATATAAGTAATTTGGGAGATTTTTTCTAAAAAAGAAGAATATAATTTATTTAAATGTGATGGTATGATTCATGTTATAAAAATACATGCAGTAAAAATGCCACTTAAGAGGTGGATATGCTGAAATGATCCTCGAGAATGTGAGGTCAAGGTGGATCACTCAGATGAAATGTTTCTTCAGGAGCTTTTCAGTTGTAAATATAATATTAGTTATTACCAAGACCAAAGGCTTGATGTGATGGTAAACTTTAATTGAAGCAGGTTATTGTATGAACATATTGCATGAACATATAATAAGATATGGGTGGTCAGATCTTAGGGTGTGCAGATAGCTTCTTTACGGTTAGGAGTATCCTGGAGAGTTATGGAAACTAAAGTATGTGCAGTATATTTTTAATATAAACCATAGGCTTCCATTGTCCATCTTCACTGTCCTCTGACAACATGTCTGTCTTGTAATAGCAAATTCATAGCTAAATCAAGGACAGTCTTATTCCTAAAATACACATGAAATACAAAAAATAAGCCAAATAATTCGTTTGGTATGTTTTAAATACATGTCATAGTTTCTGTTTAACTAAATAATGATATTTACATAATATTGTCTGATATGCTCATTGCTAGTGAGATTAGTCTTTCGGATAGGTGACAGGGAAATGAACTGGGATTTCGAGAGGAAATCAAAAGTAGGATTTTTGTCTGATAATATTCTCCCAGGAAACATTTGATTTACTACTGCTTTTCTATTTGAGGGTGTTCTTGGTCACCTAGGTTTTCATTCTTTGATAATGAACAGTTTCTCCTAATGTTACATTTTTGTATGTAGTGAAAAGTCAACACTGTTGTTCTACTGTGTGGATAAAAAGGGCAGCAGCAATGTATTGCTTATAGTGAGGGGAGATGAGACTGGCAAAGATGGAGAAATTTATTTATCTTACTTTTGAGATCATACTGTAGTTATACAATTTCTCCCTTCTCTTTCCTTCTTCCAAACTGTCTCATATACTTTTCCTTGCTTTCTTTGTGGTCTCTTTTTTCATTCAGTGCTGCTACACGAGGAACACAGAGTGAGAGAAATAGTCTTTCCTAGGGAAGATGATACCCACTGACTACTTGACTACCAGTCAGTCCTGAAAACAAACATACAAGCAACAATATACAGACAGAGCAGATTGTATTCATGCATTTAAGAATATATAAAAACATGTAGAAACAAAGATATATGTATGAAAAATGATGTTTTTAAAAAAATTTCCTATATGTGTTCAGAAGGAAAATGTTTCAGAGTACTTTGCCTTTTATATGTAAAAGTGAACTTGAACCTTGGCCTGTGTCTCAGTCACTCTTCTATTGCTGTGAAATGACACCATGATAAAGACAGCTCTTACAAAAGAAAGCATTTAATTGGAGGCTTGTTTACAGTTTCAGAGGGTTAGTCCATTATAATCATGACTGGGAACATGGTGACACGCAGACAGACAGGGTGCTGGAGAAGTAGCTGAGAGCATTACATGCTGACCTGCAGGTAGCAGGCAGAGAGAGATCCTTGGCCTGGCATGGATTTTTAAAAATTCAAGTCTCAACCTGAGTACCACAGTTCCTTCAACAAGGCCACACACCTTATAATTCTTCCCAAACAATTCCACTAAGAAGATATGAAACATTCAAACATAAGCGCCTATGAGCACCATTCTCATTCAAAGTATCACAGTCTTTGAGATACAAATTAAAACAAATCTGCTTAGCTATTAAGTTCAAAAGGACAGGTATACACTTTAATGTTTATTATTGATTTGTCTTCTCATGACCTAAGGAAGACTAAAGTTTTTCATGTTTTAGTTCTGAATTTCTGCATTTTTAAAGTTTCTTAAGTGTCCTGTTTATAAAAGAAAATGTTGTAATATAATTTGACATTCTCTAACCAGAATAAACCACGTGAGCATTGTGTTTCTAGGTTTTTCTTTTCTTGACCAATGGAGTAACTTTTTACCCACTAGGGTTTGAGAAGGTAAAAGACAATTGTGGACTTCAGTGGAGTCTTCAGAAATACATGATGGAAACCATACAGCATCTATCATATTTGGGAATAGGATCCAAAAGCTGTGTGGCTTCAATCTATTTTCTTCACTCAGCCTCACCATTTGACTTGAAGTTTTGCATGGAGGAGATGTCAAGTTGGCATCTGAGTAACTCATAAGCTGTTCATTTCTACTTTCTATTCATTGTTTAGCTAACTGACCATCAAAACTCCATGTGCAGTTGTAGGCCAGTTACAAGAATCTGAAAAGAGATCATTCACAGTCAGGCATTACTTACAGATTATTTGAAAGTATGAAGGATTAAACAAGGATGGAAAATGCATTTAGTATTTTATCTATGATTTATTAAAATTAGAAATCAAATGAGATTTACATGGATTCTATGAAACAGAGGCCAATTCTGCCTAGGAGATTAATGGAAAAATTTGAAAAAACAACAATAACAACACCAAAACAAACCTTTGACACCAATTTTCACTTAATATATTGGTGTTTTGTTTTTCAAAATAAACTTTTTTTATAAATGTAGAGATTAAACCAATCCATGTCACCTGTGTAAGAATTCATTTTGAATGCTGAAATAGATTCTACCACTAGAAGATTCAGCTTCGTATTAAAAAAATTCTGCATATATAATTCTCAATTGGCTCCCCCTCACCTTATTCTATAAGAATTACATATTTGAATGAAAAATTAGATTTCAAGCCTCTGAAAAATGAACCCTCAATGTTTAGTTTTCAGTGAGAAATACTGAGCATTTGATGTAGATAACAAATGGTCAACCATTTCTAATTTTCTGTGAAAGACAAAATTATATTTTCCCAGAAGTATTAAATACAATATAAAATAAATTGCTACTTCAAATATATTTTATAGATTTTGATTTAGGCCCCTTTTTGGATGGAGGGAGAATCCTGAGTCAGTGATATTCACCCACATCATCTCAAGTGAGTGATACCCACATCATAAAAAATTCTGATCATTAGTATTACTGCTAAAGCACTAGTTGGAATGACTCACAGACCAATGCCTCATACCACAAGCAGATGCTGGGTGTATGCCTATGGGATTTTTTAAAAAGAGAGAAAAACTACTCAATGAAAGTTAACACCTTGTTCTCTATTTGTAAAGCTATAAATAATTACATGACACATGGGACTTGTCAGTCTGCAAGGAAATTTATTTCCTTTTTAAAATTAATTTTATTTTCATTAAATGTATTTGGATCATGTTTTTATCTTTTCATAACCAAAGTCCTTCTAGATCTTTCTAATCTACCTACCTACCTACCCAACTTCATGCTCTCTTTGAAAAAAGAAAACAGAAAAAAATCAATAATCAAAGTCTAATCAAAGACAAAAATTGCCCATTATGCCTCACTTCAAAAAAGGATAAACACAAAAGCCCACAAAAAATGCAGTTCATTTTGCTGCAATAGTCAGTGAAGGGGCTGATTCAAGCCCCCAGGTGAACTGCAAGGTTGAAATGTCAGAGTTTTGAGGAGTGAAGATCTGAAAGAGTGAATGGAAAAAAGAAGATAGAGAAAAGAAAGCCATTTGGTCTTTCCAGAGCAAGTTCAGGTTGCTCAATTAGAAATCACGTTTATGTTCAGTCAAGTAACAGGAATGGCTTCAGATGGTTGGACTTTGAACTGCTGTTGCCTGGTCACTGAGAGGATATCTAAGTTTGTAATCATTAGTCACCTAAGATAAGACAACCAGGCTCACCAGGCAAGAATAGCCTTCATTATGTTGAGGCTTTTCTCTAGACCCTAAGGCAAACATGGAAATTAGTAAAACATTATATTATTTTAATTTTATCTGGTGTCTTAGTCTATTTTTGGTTGCTATAACACAATACCCAGATGTGTAGTTTGTAAGGAACAGAAGTGTATTAGGCTCATAGTTTTGGAGTCTAGGAAGTCAAAGAGAATGACTGTGTGTGTGGAAGATGAAGTGAGTGAGTGAGGCAGAAGAGAGGTAGTGCGTGTAATAAACCCACTCTTGGGATAAGGACTATGGCCCAGTCACAAGAGCATAGCTCCCAGACTCACACTATTCCTTTTGAAAATTAGTTTTAGTATTTATTTTTACTTAGTAGACTCACTATTGGGTTTTAGAATGACATTTTTCTTTCATGTGTGTCATTGTAATTTGTCTTCAATCATTTCCCATCCCCAGGACCCGTTCCCATCTTCCTCCCTTTAGCCAGTTTCCGTTGGCTCCTGTTAGTCTACATTTCTGCACTCTATTTTGCATGTTATTCATCACCTCGGTTTTCAACCTCACATAACCTTTCTTCTTCCATTATCCTCTTTATAATTTCATGACCTATAAACATGCACATATAGCATATGCATATATAAGTACATAAGTAATTTTAATGTTCTGTATATGAGAGAAAATATGCAGTATTTGTCTTTTTGAGATCAATTTGTATAAATTGCTTAACATTTTGATTTCCAGTTTTAATCACCTTTCCTCAAATATCATGTTTTCATTCTTATTTATAGCTGCACAGAAATACCTTTTTAATGTGTACTACATTTTCCTTATTCATTCATCTGTTGATGGACATCTAGACATCTAGACTGATTCCTTTTGTGAATAGCACAAATACAAAAATATATGTAAAAGTCTTTCTGTGGCATATTAACTTAAAGTCTTTTGAATATATAACCAAAAAGTATAAATACAACCTTTTTATTTTTAATTTTTTATATGCATTGGTGTTTTGCCTGCATGTATGTCTATGTGAGGGTGTCAGGTCCTCTGGAACTGGAGATACAGATAGGTGTGAGCTGCCATTTAGGTTCTGGAAATTGAATGCAGGTCCTCTGGAAGAGCAGTTAGTGGTTGTAACCATTGAGCCATCTCTCCAGTTCCAGTCCCCATTTTTTTTAAATATGGGTATGTTTGCATAATTTGATATGTAAGTGTGTGATGGATTTGCACATGTATGCATGTTCTATCCACGTATGTAAAGGGCAAAACTGGACATTGGGTGTCCCTCTCTATCATTCTTCACTTTATTATGATAGAGTCTCTCACTCTCAGGTGTTCAGATACTTCTGCCTCCACTGCCTCCCTCATCCCCATATTGGATTATAGACATGCAATGACAAACTGATTAGCTGGATGCTGGGATCCAGACTAACCTTTCATCCTTATGCTTACAAAGCAAGCACTATTACCTACTGGGTCATCTCTCCAGCTTCATAAACATAGTTCTAGTTTCAGTTTTGTGGGGAACCTCCATACTGACGTGCATAATGGCTGCACATATTTGCATTCCTGCTATCACCCAATAGGTATTCTTCTTTACAGTCATCTCCAGCATTTGTCATTTGGTTTTGTGATGATAGCCATTCTGACTGGAGTAACAGAAGATCTGAAAGTAGTTTTAATTTGTATTTCCATGAGATCGAAGATGTTATACCTTTTAAACAGTACTGTTTGGCCATTTGTATCTCTTCTTTTGGCAAAGGTCTACTGAGTTCATTTCTCCATGGGTTGATTCAATGAAGTGGCTTTTGGTGTTCAGTTTCTATAGTTCTTTATATATCATGAATATTAAAATTCTGCCTGATGTGTAATTGGTAAAGATATTCTCCCAATCTGTCAGCAGTCTCTTCACACTGATGTTTGCTCTGTGGTGCAGAAATTTTCTTTGCTTCATGTAAAGCATTTGTCAATTTCCCCGATTATTTCCTGTGCTACTGGAATCTTCTTCAGAAAGTCCTTGCTTATCCTAAAAGGCCTTTTCTAGCAGTTTCAGAGTAGCATACCTTACATCAAGGTCTTGATCCAAATTAAAATTCCAACCACTTTCTTCACAGAACTAGGATAAAAATCCCCCAATTAATTTGGAAGTACAAAAAAAGCAGATCTCAGTTAAAAGTTCAGTACTAGAGGCCTAAAATACCTAAACTAAAATTATATTTTAAAGATATCTTAAGAAAAATATGTTAATCACACAAAAATAGACTTATGGAATGGAAGAAAGCACCCAGAAATGTGTTCATAGGTTTACCAGATACAACCAAGGTAAGAAATATGGAGTACCTATGGAGCTGAAGTTACAGCATTCGTGAGTGTAACTTCACACAAATTTGGTGTGAGTGAGGGGAATGGAAGTTAGGTCCTCTGCAAGAGGAGCATACACTCTTAACTGCTTTGAGTAATCTCTCCACCCATACTTTTTAAAAGCTGTCAAAAACACATTGGGGAGAAGACAGTCTTATCTTTGAAAATAAAGTATTTTCTGGCCAGGCGGTGGTGGTGCACGCCTTTAATCCCAGCACTCAGGAGGCAGAGGCAGGTGGATCTTTGTGAGTTTGAGGCCAGCCTGGTCTACAGAGTGAGATCCAGGAAAGGCGCAAAGCTACACAGAGAAACCCTGTCTTGAAAAAAAATAATAACAACAATAATAATAATGATAATAATAAAAAATAAAAAATAAAGTATTTTCATTCTTTGAGAATGTTATAGAAGAATTTTGATTATTTTCACCACTTCCTGAGTCCTATCACATTAACCCCTTACCATCCCAACCCTCTTGACTTCATGTCCTCTTTTAGTTTTTATATATATATTCCCACTGAGTCCAATTTGTGCTACCATACACTTCAGGGTGTGTGGGGTATCAATCGGAGCATGTCCCATATTCAAGGGGAAACTCCCTTAAAGAAAACTGACTTTCTCTTCCCTAGAAGTCATCAACTTTCCCTAGCTCTCCAGGTAGGGATAGGGGTTCATGAACCTCTCCCTTCTCCATTTTAGAACATTACTAATTTGGTCCTGCAAAGGCAACTGCAGTTGCTCTGAGTTCATGGATGTAGCAGTCATGTCATATCCAAGAGGTGTTTCTCTTTGGTCCTCCTCAACCTCTGGCTCTTAAAATCCTTCATCCCAACTGTTCCTTGATGTTCCTAGAACTTTAGTGGGTGGATGATGTAGACGTCCTGTTGGGAGTTGAATGTTCCATGGGCATTTGTTTGCTGCTCTTCAATCAGCCATACATTTCTGCATTAACAGAAATACAAAATACAGGGATCCACCTCTGATGAGGAAAAGATAACCTCCAAGAAACAGGCCTGAAAAACTGTATTTCCTTCCATATATGGATGAATGAAAGAAGATTTATATGTCTCCCCTTATACACAAAATCCACCTCTTTAAAGGTCCCAACTCTTGACTGTTACAATGACAAATCACATTATCAGTTTTCAAGGAGATATATAATCCAAGGATTTGAGATGTATTTAACAAATTTTAAGATTTGGTTACATGAATACAAAATATCCTCATGTATTCAAAAATCCATAAGTCCATTTTAAAGTTAAAAGTGGGCCATGTAAATATTCTGACCATTATTCTAAAATATAAATTTTTCCTTTATTATATTGTATTATAGATGGCTTTTAAAATTAACCATTTAATGCAGATTATTCAAATTTTCTGGAGAAACCATACTTTTAGCTCTCACACATCAATTTCTTTTGTGTAAAAACAAAACAAAAACTAATAAATTTTGCTTTTGGGTGGCAAGCATTGTCTAGTTCCATAGCAAAATATAATATGGATTTCAAAAATATCTCTATGCTTATAATTTGATATAGTAAAATTTGTAAAAAGTTCAGTTCAGTTTCAAGTTCCAGGTTGTAAAATTCCCATAGTGGTAAAGATTCATGAACAGAGCCCGAGTATTCCTTTAAACCCAAAGCCATAGATAAAATATAAAATAAATGAAACACTAGCTTTCTGAATATTGGGAATCAAATAAGGAAGGGCAATGATGCCCAAAAGTTAACAAACAGACAAAGTCAGACTACTGACTTGCCCAGCTTCTTGTATATATATATATTTTTTGTTACATTATGCATTTTTAAAATTTTGCAATACAATTCATTTCTACATATCAGCTACGGATTCCCTTGTTCTTCCCCCTCCCGCCCCCCTCACCTTCCCCCCACCCCACCCCCCATTCCCACCTCCTCCAGGGCAAAGCCTCCCCCGAGGACTGAGATCAACCTGGTAGACTCAGTCCAGGCAGGTCCAGTCCCCTCCTCCCAGGCCGAGCCAAGTGACCCTGTATAAGCCCCAGGTTTCAAACAGCCAACTCATGCAATGAGCACAGGACCCGGTCTCACTGCCTGGATGCCTCCCAAACAGATCAAGCCAATCGACTATCTCACCCATTCAGAGAGCCTGATCCAGTTGGGGACCCCTCAGCCATTGGTTCATAGTTCATGTGTTTCCGTTCGTTTGGCTATTTGTCCCTGTGCTTTATCCAACCTTGGTCTCAACAATTCTTGCTCATATAAACCCTCCTCATTCTCGCTAATTGGACTCCCAGAGATCCACCCGGGGCCTAGTCATGGATCTCTGCATCCAGATCCCTCAGTAGTTGGATGAGGTTTCTAGCATGACAATTAGGGTGTTTGGCCATCCCATCACCAGAGTAGGTCAGTTCGGGCTTTCTCTCGACCATTGCCAGTAGTCTATTGTGGAGATATCTTTGTGGATTTCTGTGGCCCTCTCTAGCACTTTGCTTCTTCCTATTCTTATGTGGTCTTCATTTATCATGGTCTCTTATTTCTTGTTCTCCCTCTCTGTTCTTGATCCAGCTGGGATCTCCCGCTCCCCCAAGCTCTCTTTCCCTCAACCTTTGCCCTTCATTACCCCCACTCATGTCCAGGCTGTTCATATAGATCTCTTCCATTTCTCTGTCACTTGGCGATCCCCGTGTCTTTCTTGGGGTCCTGTTTTCCAGGTAGCCTCCCTAGTGATGTGAGTAGCAGTCCAGTCATCCTTGTTCCACATCTAGTATCGGTGGCTTCTTGTATATTTTAAGACAATGGTATTAGAAGAGGTCTTAGATTGAGCCTGAAGGTTTTCTTGAATTGAGGAAGAAAACCAGGAGCCCAGAGAAGATAAAGAATCCAGAAGTCACAAAAACTCATACCTGAGAAGAGAAAGCTAGAACAGAAAAGACTATGGATACTTGCAAAGTTTACAGTCTTAGGCTGGGCATGGTTCAGCAAATGCTTATGAGGAAGCTATCTGTGTTAGTCTCACTCAAAAAATTATAGGTAGATGAGCCAGAAAGCATGCCAGTCTGGAGAGTAATGCTGTTCATGTCAAACAGAGTAGAAAATATCATAATTCATAACTGATCACATAAAATAGTCAAAAGACTTTGCTCAGTGTCAGGACAAAATCAGCTCTAGATTAAAGTTTGTTCTAAATCTGCTTGGCAATGTTTAAAAGCAGTACTTGAAAAATCTGAATCTATTTCCAAGCAACTTAATCATGTTCAGAAGAAAGCTCATCAATAACTATAAAACTACAAACATCTTTAGTGTATAACAACGCTAATACTCAGTTTCTGGCATCCACCAAAATAATTTTTTTTTTTTTGAGACAGGGTTTCTCTGTGTAGCTTTTCGCCTTTTACTGGATCTTGCTCTGTAGACCAGGCTGGCCTCGAACTCACAAAGATCCACCTGCCTCTCAAAATAATTTTTAATATTATTTGAAAATGTTTTCTTAAATGCATCTAGTATGATTGTGTGTGTGTGTGTGTATGTGTGTGTGTGTGTGTGTGTGTGTGTGTGTGTGTTTGCATGTTTGTGTGTAGGTGCACATATGTCAGGCTTACATGTGAAGACAGGAAGACTCCTTTCAGAAATTTGCTCCCAATGATCAAATTAAGGTCATCATGCTTGTGGAAGATGCCTTTTTACCCACTGAGCCATATCTCTGGGCTAACTTTAGTACCTATTTTAAGTACCCTCCCCAAATAGTTATGTCTTTTTATCATATACTGCTGTTAATACACCAACATAATAAGCATAAATAGAAAAAAAGCTCCAAATCTCTTATCACTTTCAAATATGCTAAAATTCAAAACTGACATCTTTAGAGAACAGAATGTCAGTTAGGCACTGTTTCAGACTTGTCAACGTAGTTGAGTTGGTTTAATTCTGCCATGTGAAGGGATAGCAATCAGTTCTACTATTGACCACCCAATTGACCTTAAACTACTTCAGAGGCATATGTACCCATTTTTTATATGACTTCCATTGTATCAACACCTGAAATATTCTATGTTGGATAAAAAGATTTTTCTTTTCTTTCAAGGATCCGTTCTCTCAAAAGTTCGGATTCTGTTTGCAATTGAGATTCTTAGAACTCTTACTTGATATCAGTGCTGAGATTTTGAAGGGCGAGTTTGTATTTTCCTCATTTAATAATTGAATAATTGTTATATGCTCTCTCCCATCTCTTGCCAATCATTCTCTTCGTTGTCCTTGTATGAAGAGTATTCACTCTTCCTCTTTATGCTATCACACTGCTACCACCAGCTGGTACAGGCAACCTAGGTAGCTACCCAGGGCAACTAAAGTCATTGATCTTAGAGGAGGACCTAGTTTCCACTTTACTATATCAGCATAATTCTTAACTGTATTCTAAATATTTGTCCTTAAAACCACAGGTAAACGTAGTTCTCGTCCTCACCAAGGAGACATCTCTTTCTTTAACTTTTAAAATTTTGTTTAGCAGAAAATTAAAATAGCCCAATAGTGAGTTATCCTAAGTATAGACTTGGAAAAGTGCTTAGAAATGTCCTAGAGAGTTCTGGGGATATTGCTTTAGATAGTACCTGCCAAAAATGCCTTAACAAATGTTTGTTTTTGCTTTTCATGCTTTTATTTTACTATTTGGGAAATAAGTCAATATTTTCTTATACTCTTAATTTTTAATATGGCATGTGTCACCTAGGCATATTTATGAGTTTTCTTCTCTGCAAAAGACATGATCATCAGTGGAGATGGAAATGAAAAGGGCTAGCTGATTATAAGACCCCATGATCAATTTGCCTCCAAATGAAAGACATAAAAGTGGATAATACAGGCTTTACAAGGTGAAGTAGAAAATGAACTGGGTAAATGTCTACCAGTGACATTCCTTTCAAGAATTTGTAATTCTTGAAGCTTCTTTTAATTACAGTTTGCTTTTACTCTTATATTAAAAATGGAGAAAGGGACAATATTCAAGCCCCCTCAGGAAGATATTCTCCAGTGACTCATGCTCAGTACCTTGCAATGATAATACTTTTTCTGTGAAACCAGATAGGATAGAAACCAGACTGCAAAGCACAGAGAAATCTCATCTGAAAAACACATGGAAGCTCATATTGCTTCCACACATTTTGTAGAAAGCAGATAACTCCAGGATTTTCTTTCATTTCTTATGAAATCTGACATTATTGGAGGAAGTTAGATAGAGCTTCGTAATCTTTTTTATTCTTTAATTATCATAGTTTTGTTTGTGCACAAAGCTGAACAGAACCAGCATAGTTGAATTCCCACAGTACTGAAAGAAAGCAAAACCCAACAAGGTAGCCGTTCTTACTGGTAGGAGCTTTGGTTGAGACAGAGACCCTTCTGAAATCACTGTCTCCTAAACATTCTAGGCTTTAGTGTCTAGGTTATATGTTCCCCATGTTTTTTAAACAAAGCTTGATACATACATTTATGAATTCTTATGTAACATGGGTCTTTCAAGCTGAAATAACAGCTTCTGTCTTTATGTTGAAGAATGAGATTTGGTAGCACCAACATATCTTTCTAGCTTGAAGTTGAAGAGTGTCCATCCTGTACACCTTGAACTTACTTTCCAGGTTCCCAGTTTTCACACTGCCTGTCTCTTCCATTTCTGCTGTCTGCTTGGCCCACTGTCTCAATTTTCAGCCTTATCCTTAGGAGCTGATGTCACTCTCAGCAGGTCCTTTTTCTGATTCAACTTGTGAAAGACATGTTGCAGCTTAACATGTTTGAAGCATATAAACTAAAAATATTTTCTGATAAAGGTGAAAACTGAACAAAAGTGAAAATCCAAATTTTACAGTTCTTGTGTAAGCAAAAACCAGATTTTAATAAGGGATGTCTGTTTTTTGTTTTGGTATTAATTATAGGTTGTTTTTCATTTTTTATGCTGCATGCTACATGGGAGCCACCAGTTTTTATCTCCACATGCTTGCCAGGGTATTGTTAAACAGAGAAAGATTTCCTTATTGTTTTGTTCAGCCCTACACTGTGATTGGACACTATTTTTAGTAGTGGCTTCTGTTATTATTTTCCTGCTTGATCATATGTTCCTTGTTGTTGCCAATGATTAAAGAAAAAAAAAAAAAAAAAACTGCCTGCTGGTTTCTTGGAAACTAGTTCAATACAAATTTTACATCACATCCCACAAAGCAGTATGCTCATTTTTGTTAATAGAATTTCATAGTATAACAGCTTAATGGAGGCCATTTTTCATTAGGAGGGCACTTTTGTTTTCTCATGTGTTCTCTGTTGCTGTTGTGGAGGACGATGCTTCTTTAGAGAGAAATTATAGGATTCTGATGTCATGCCCTCAATGAGACTTTCCAGTTTTAGCATCTGTCCCCTTGGCACTTTTCCTGGTGTTGACAGTTGGGCAAGAAGACACCCCTGGGTTTTGTGAAGTGCTCCTGCTACAGATGGCAGGCATTTGCTTTTAAAGACTTTGTTTTAGCACTAACTCCCTTTTTAATCTCATGTATATATACATACATATATTTTGTTGAGCATTTTATGTAATAAAATTATGCCACACATACAAAGTAAGTGTAAAATCACTTAATGTTGCTCACGGTATATGGAATGAAAACTACAGATTTTGAATCTACAGAATTTGCCACTATGGATCCTATATCTGACTTGGCTGACTGAAAGTTAGGCACATTGCAAAAAAAGACCAGGAGGAAGCACTTCAAGAGCTTGCTTTGATGTTTGGGATAAAGTACCAGGGAGCTGAATATTTCACCCCCTATAATATAAATTTCCAGAGAAACTTGTAACTGGAATTAATTGTGACAACATATTTCTTCTCTCTCTTTTGATAGTATTGCATCAATGCATTTTGTGAAACATAGCTTTTTAAAAATGATCTTAGAAAACACTAACTTTCACATGTTAGTGGTATTTATCTGTCACTCTATCTGTATCATCTATCTATCTATCTATCAATTGATCAATCGATCGATAGATCTATCTATTTATCTATCTATCATCTACCTACCTATCATCTATCTGTCATCTATATCTATCTGTCTGTCTGTCCATCTGTCTGTCTATCTGTCTGCCTATCTGTTTCTCTATCTGTCTATCCTTATATATCTATGTCATCATCATTAAATATTATTTATATATCTCCATCTTTGTCTCTACTTCTACCTCTACCTAACTCACTCTCTTCTCCTCTGTCTGGGTATTGATGCTAGAAACCAAAGAACTGGGACCTGATCTATAAGGACCCTCCTCATAGCCCTTGGGTCTCTTTGGGGGACATTGCTCCATGTTTTAGGGCTCTGTGCAGGAGATGTAGTAATCTTCCATATTTTTTATCACATATTTCTTATCATAAAAGTTGAATTTCATTTATTAAAAATAAAAAGAATCATAGCAAGCACCTGAAGATTAAAGCTTTTCATGTTATATGGAAAATTCAGAGTATTTGTACTCTTTCATTTCTAGGCCTCTTACCCAACATTCTCGAAAATCAATTGTGAAATATAGTCCCCCCATTATTACATCATAAAAATAGATGACATTTTTGTCTGCATGAGCAGTAATAACACGTCACTTGTTTCTTAAAAATCTATCTGCTTTTTATGAAACAACAGTCTAGGCCTCTAGTCAGCTATCTGTTCCCTGCTGTTGCTATTGAAAATCGGGGAGCTACACAGTACTGATGTATCTTTAGTGCACTCCAGACTTGTAGTATTTTTTTCACTGTGAAGATTCCTTCAGTGTTTAATTTATTAGGAAATGAGAGAAACGAGTATTGACATAAAATGCCTTTTGAGCTATTAATGGCCCCTACCACTTCCCTATCAGTGGGAGTGGGGCTGATATGTTATTATTTGTAACTTAAAAGGATTTATAAGAGATAAAACTATATAACTTTGGCTGGGATTTGTCATCACTGAGGCCCTATTAGTCATAATATTGTCCTGTTTTCTATCCTCATTCCAAGAAATCAGGAGTAGCTTGCCTCATTAATGTGTCTAAAATCTGAGTCTTCCATACGATGACTTTCTACTCTCTATTGGAATCAAACAACATCTTACTTCATCTCCACACCACAAAAAATAGAGCTCAATGAAAATATTAATAACCAAACACAGAGGCAATTTCACAGAGAGAAATGTGCCTTGACTCATAGGTCTCAGAACTGAAAAAATCTTGGACCCTGAACTAGTAGAATTGTACTTCCACCCACAAAAAAAAAAAAGTACTGAGAAATTTGCTGGGACACAGATACCTACTAGGATATGGAAACCAGGAACATTCAGAAATATCATTTGAGATTTCAGTGTCTGAGGCATGAAAATAACCTACTTTTGAATGAATTTTAAGTGGGCTTGGGTAAGTAGCATACTTATCATTGGTGTGCAATTTTCACCAAGGTTAAAGTTCTTCAACCTTTCTTCTTGGATAAAATATTCCCCTTAGAGATCGTTGGAGCTCTTTGTCTCTGCATCTTACTCCAAAATATAACACATAGCCAAATGAAAATGTCCTGTCAACCTGTAGGCCAACGAATTGTATTCTACTTTAACTCAGTGCTTGGATAGAATTTATAGCTGGTTTTTGCATGCCTGTTCTGTTCTTAGAAAGTAATGTAATATCCATTTTTGAATCAAGCTCCAGTCATTTGATTGACTGCTTTTCTTCTAATTTCTTTTTTATGTGCTTGAAATACGGTGGAATTTCAAATAAAACCTATAGTGTAGTAAACATATGTTGGCATTTTATTGTATAGTAGTTCATACTGACTGTGCAATGTAGAGAAGTTTTTCAGTGGCTTCAAGTGTGATGTCCTCTAGTGAAAGCAGCTGAGAGTTGAGAATGCATAGGATTTCTTGCATCCCACTTTAATATATTAATTAAGAAATCAGAGTAGATTATCAACTATATGAATATATATAGTTATATATGAATTGAAAAATTACCTGGAAACCTATACTTTTCTCCATCCATTGGCATTAGAACAGCAAATTAAGTAATAACTCACATTCTCAAGCAACTGCTGAGTAGAACCCACCCAAATGTTTGAGGCTAAAATTGTCAGTGGGAAGATTAAAAGATATGCCAAAGAAGACATTTTTATTTCCTTTTTTTGTTGTTGTTCACAGACATTGTGGTCCACAAAGACTTTGTCTATTTTTTTTATTTTATAATTAATTTAATTTTACATATCAGCCACGGATTCCCCTGTCCTCCCTCCTCCCCCCAGCCCCTCCCTCCCCCCAATACACCCCCATTCCCACCTCCTCCAAGGCAAGGTCTCCCCTGGGGATTCAGCTCAGCCTGGTAGATTCAGTTGAGGCAGGTCCAGTCCCCTCCTCCCTTCACCCAGGATGAGCAAAGTGTCCCAGCATAGGCCCATTTTTAGTTTCATATGAACTTGAACACTGGATATTTGGTAATTGTATCACAGATATAGGAAAATTAAACACTGCCTATAGTTTTTTTCTCACTTGACAATAAAAAAATGATATGATTTGCAAAGTGCTTTACATATTTGACCTGACCAGATTCTGTAATTCAGAACTATTAATATTTTCCTTCTCTAGCATCAGTAGAAATCATTTCCTTTTAATTGTCAGGTTACCTGACGCACTGTACAAAGAAAATCACACCTTGGACTGGTACAAGTAGTGGTTGGGCAGAGTGCACCAACAAGCCAGTCAAGCTGCTACTCTTATAGAAACCATTGATTTTGTATAAACTATCATCTAGGAATATAGCCACCAAACATTAAATAATGGGTTTAATGACAAGCATCTTTGAAATGCATATAGTTGATACCAAGTGATTCCTATAACTAATCAAATCTTTCTTAGATACTACCTGCCATTATGCAAAGTATTGTGTGCAGGTCACGAAACAAGCTACATTTGTCCAAAAGTTTCATAAGCCCTTTCTGTGGGGGATGACGGTAGTAGATAGATTGTCAACCACTAGGATGGAACCTACACTGCTAATCTCACATTTTCACAGGTACGCTGCATATGAATGCAACGAACAAATTTAAGTTATCTGTGATGGATACATAGGTACCACAACTATTCAGTTCTCTGAGCATGTATTTCATTCTGAAGAGTTATAACTCAAGACGTTTTATCTTTGGCTTTTCTCTATTTAAAGCACACTTCGATGCTGGATTTATCTCTTAGCTTTATGACTTTGGCAATGTAAGATGAATTTTGTTATATTCATTTCTCTTATCTAGTGGAAAGATTATATATATATATATATATATATATATATATATATATATATATATATATATATATATATCAGAGGGAGAGGTGGTCTATTAACCAGGAAGCCAACATTCAACTACCTTTCTTTTGTATGAATTCAAAGCTGGAAATTATGTTTAAAATAATTTATCTTCTATAAATGTCTAATGGATAAAAACCTAGTGTATAAAAGTAGGAAGAAAACACTTAATATGCTGGTTTTTCTTTTCTCTTTATCATGATCCTCCCATTGAACAGATAATGAGATAAATGAAGCATGATGTGCAACATATAGGTGAAACTGGTCCTTATGAGAAGCAACATGATGTTTAATTAAAGCACTCCTACATTATGCTGTTGTAATTAATCACATGACTTTAAAAGTTTCTGGACATATAAAAATTGGTTATAAATTTTGATGATTTGTAATAGCCTAACACTATTATCATTGCTAATGTGATAAGAATACTAAACAAGACTTCAGATAATACCAATATATGTAAATGTATGAAACTTCAAAAAAATTATTGATTACACTTAATAAGTGTTAACTTACCTCCTAAACTGTATAGCATTCCTGTTCTATTGTTCTTACGGAGACTGCTGTCTTTTACAAGCACAGCTTCTGAACTGCGCTCTTCAGCTCTGCCCTATCTCATCCTAACATAAATACACAAAGGTGTAGCTTTCAGTAATCACCAGGTAGTGTTGACGCACCTGCAGCCCCTAACTGCTTGTTTCTTCTATCAAATGTTGCAAACAGTAGAGCCAATTCAACATGGAGTTTTGATTTGTCTTTTTAGCAATATTATGGATCAATGGCTTTTTCTGGTTTTGTTTAGATTGTTCATATTTAATAAACCATGAATTGAATGAACAAGGCATAAATTTTGTGCATAGATTGACAACAGAAATCCTTGCAACTGCTATGTGTTCCATTAAAAACAGCACTTCTCAACATTCTTTTTGTCAATAATAGAGATTTTTTTGAAATAACCTTTGAAAACTTATACTTGGGGTGGACAAATTAATTCTGAATGTGATCATTACAATATCAACAAGGTTTTAAACCAATTAAAAAATAAAAATTCTGTGAATTTTACTTTCTATCATTTTTATAAATTTTTGAAATGGATGTTTAACCTACAAAAACATATTTTTAATATACATTAAATATATAATATAAATACATAATGTATCATTATATATACAACTTAATATACATTTTCTTCTGTAAAGAAGTACATTTAAGATAAAAATATCCAAGGGTCTCATCCCCACTGACTCAAGTTCTCCTATCCTTTCTCATTACCTTGTGATTAATAAAAAATTAATTTATTTTTGTGCTAAGATATTTAGAACTTCATTTTATTTGCTAAATACATGCCATTTCATGTATGTAGAAAGTTAAGCTTTAGAGAGTTTGGTTTTTATTATTATTATTATTACTATTTTTGTATATTTGCGTGATGCTGAGTGAATGTATGCCAGCCACAGTTTGTGTGTGTGTGTGTGTGTGTGTGTGTGTGTGTGTGTGTGTGTGTGTGTTTGTGTGTGTGTCTGTGTAGGTGAGAAGACTAGTTTTGGGAATCAGTTCTCACCTTTCATTGTGTGTTAATGGAATCCAGTTCAAGTTGTCATGCTTCTGCAGCAAGAATTTTTACTTTACCAGCTATCACACTAACTCCTAAAGTTAAGCTTTTTATTCAATTGCTTATGTAGTTTCTATCCACAAAATGATGTATCCTGTATGGTTTACCCCCATTAAACTGTATATATTTCTTGGGTGTGCTTTTCTTTATATTAAAAATTCACCAAGAGATTAAACTGGTTTTAGAATATATGTGATAAAATTATGGAATTAAATCATAAAAAAACAAGTGCTCTATGTTTCCATTAGTTTATAGGAGATCCTTAATTAAAGTACATAGACATAACAGCTTAGACAACAGAAATTTACTGTCTCTCAATTCTTAGGTTAGAAATGCAAATTCTAGCTTGAGATGGATATGGATTTCTTCTGAGGCCTTCTTTTTGGACTTGGAGATGTTAGGCTTCTTTCTGTCTTCACACAGTCTTATTTCTTGCTCTACCTGTCCCTAATCTCTTCTCAGAAAGATATTAGTTCTGTTGACTTTGTGCCTTTCCCCATTATTTTATTTCAATTTAACTGTCTTTTTAAAGTCTCTCTGACTTTCCCTCCTCTCTCTATTATACCCACATTCTAAGGATTCAATATTCAGCATTTTAGTATTTTAGAAAGACACTTTTAAAACATAAAGTAGATAGCAATTATTTTTTACAGAGTTAAGACAATTTACTTTCCTTTATCTTATTTCAAAATAAAATTCAAAATAATCCCTTCTTCCAAATTCTTATGCAATTGAAATGTAAACCATTATGTAACTATAAATGTGAATAACTCCCAGAAAAATTATAAAAGATATAAAAATATCAACTGTTGAAGAAGAAATTGAGAAAAAAATACTTAATTTTTTGTTTGTTTCTTTTATTGTTTTTGTTTTTGTTCAGGGTTTCTCTGTGTAGCTCTGGCTGTCCTGGAATTGCTCTGTAGACCAGGCTGGCCTTAAACTGTAGTTCTGAGTGCTGAGATTAAAGAAGCTATTGGTAACGTGACTGGCCATAGATTAAACCTAAATTAAACATCAGCAGAATTAAAGGATGGGTAATAGAAAGAAAATGTGACAACAAATGAAAATGTGTAATAATAGCAATACAGGAAGCAGTTTAATAAAAAGCATTGGTATACTTTGTGTACTAGCTATTTTTTTTTAAGACAGTAATCTTGTCAAGGCAGCGTTGTTAACCCCAGGTGAATACCTTAATTTTTTCAGATTAGACCTTAATTTTGACTTGTGACTTATGTAATGATATTGTTGTAATGCATACTAATGTTATAATTGGGAGGGCAAAGTTTGGTTATGTGTCAGGTCCACATTATTTTCAGTACATTTCTTGCCAGTTACCCTCTGCCGGGAACAAGGTGAAAAAAAAATGCTTGTAAGTAGGACCTCTTACTGCCTGGATTCAGTCAGAGACAACAGACAACTTACTAAAATTGTGTTGATACCAACATTAGGAAGACATCCTTTTCATTTCTTATGTGTGTTTTTAATATTAGAAAATCATCTTAATCGTATAAGTTGTCCTACATGCATGTTGTTTTGTAAGTGTACATTTTATTAGGATAGCTTTAGATACATTATGTTTTGTAATTTACATTCAAGTCTGCTTTTTGTGACTGTTTATTTTAGCCATGTTAATGACTTAATCAACAGATTTTAAATATTGTTCAGATGATAGTCCCCTACTCAAACTTTGTATCTACTTTATTTTTATGACGTTGATTTACTTTTTACCATTGTTACATTTATTTATTTATTTATCTATTTATCTATTTATCTATTTATCTATTTATTTATTTATTTATTTATTTATTTATTTATTTATTTATTTATTTATTTTGAGATAAGGTCACACACTATAGCTTAGGCTGTCCTGGACTCACTACACAGCCCAAGCTAACCTCAAATTACATGCAACTGTTCTCTCTGCTGGAACTACAAGTGCAACCCACCTAACCCAGCTTTAATGTTTCTTTAAAATAGACAAATTTGACACTGTCAAGCAATAAAATAAAGAAATAATTATTTAAAAACTGTAAATTTGTTATTTTTGAAATAAGTTTAGATTTAGAGAAATGCTACATAAAGTTCTTACTTTACTGTTTCGTATTTTTCATAACCATAATACAATGGTAAAAATCATGAAATTTTCATTATCTTGGTAATTCTTTACTATAAACCTTACTTGTATTTTGTAAAATGAACTACTAATATCTTTTATTAAATAAACTTTAAACAAAATTTTTGGATTTATAGAAATACTTCAAATGAAAATATTGCCATTTTTATCATGGATAAACATTTACTTTTGTCAATATTTGTGCACCCATTAAAATTTAGTTATTTCTTTAATTCATTCTTACAATAAATTCAGTATACATTTGAAAATTTAATCAACTTATCACAAGTCGTTAAATTTGAATAACCATTCTTTCAATAAAACTTAGATGTATGGAGAAGATGGAAAAGGATACTTTTGTGTATTGGTTTATTTGATATGAAGTTATTTTATACAGGGTTTTTCATCTATTATTTAAAGGAATATTATCCTACAATTTGTTTAAGTTCAAATATATAATTAATATATTTAACAAGTTTGTCATTACTATATCAGAGATGTGAAATAGTAATGTTTGTAAAAGTTTTATCAATTTAAAACAATTAACTTAAAATATTATTTCTACCTAAAGTGTGATGGAATTTACTAACAAATGTCTCTCAGTTTTGACTTTCATCTAAGGAGATTTTAATTGCAATCAGTCTGTTTCTTTGCTTTTTTGTTTGCTGTATTTTTTTTGACATTTTGAAGTAAAGTTGATCTTAGCCTAGGCTAACTTAAAACTGACTGCAACCAGGCAGGTCTCAAACCTGAACTTTTCCTGCCTCCATCTGCATAAATAATATTTTTCTCTGTGATATAGCCTTATTCACTGTTTCTTTTTTTTGAATTTTTTCATCAATTTTATTTTTCTTAGGAACTTACTGTTTTACTTTACACATCTAATTTGTGATGTGTAGTTGTTTGTGAAGACTTTGCTTTATCATCATGATGTTTGAAAAGTCTATTGAAACAGCCCTAGCATATTTTCTCCCAGAATCACCCCACATTGGTCTTCTATGTTTTGAAAGACTTTCAAAGAACTTACAGAGATTTCTCTGCTTCATGTGTCCTGTTTGGTTACTGACTTCTAAAACCGTTCCTTTCCTTAGCCCTGATAGAAAGGTTAATTTAATATATTTTCTTAATTTCTCGATAAGAGGGCTTAAATTAATACTATTGATTTCTGTTTTTCATTGAATTTAAAATCCTGGTTTTAATTTTAAGCTTTTCAGTGTGGCTATTTCAGATGTTTTGTTGTTGCATTTCCAATTATTTGATTATTTTAACTAATCTCATGCTTTATGATTGGCAAACATTTTTTTCTGCTTTAAGGAATCTGTACAGAGTCATCAATAGTTTTGCACTATGTTACTGGACTGTTTGCATATATGACAGTATTTTATGTTCATAAAATCTGTGTAGGAAATGAACACTTCAGTATATACTGCAATGAATTACATAGTGCTTACCCCATATATCCATGATATTATTAATTTATGAATAGTGAGAGACCCCTCTGATTGAAGTACACAGAGAAAGTCTAACATTTAGAAGTAAATCATATTTAAGCTTTAAGACAGACTCTGTGAAAATAAAAACTATAAACAAAGCAGATAATTTTGTTTAAAATATCTTATAGAAAATTCCCTAAGATGAATCTTACTGTTTTGATATACTGGGGTTTATCATCATCATGGCAGAAGAAAACTTTCAGTAAATAACCCTCTTAAACTTCTTACTGTATATTCTTTCACCCATAATAATAAAATATCATATCATTAATATGATACTGCAAAACGTGTTTAGATGCCTTAGTTTATTATTATACAAGGAAGTGAAATATAATGTCTACAGGAAAATCTCTTAGAATGAAATGGTTAACTTGGCTAGTACAGGAATACTAAATTAGCTCCTTTTTCCTCCTTAGTGACTCAATGTCATTTTTTGGTATGTCTCTTTTTGTATGTTCCAAAATAATAATATATTACTATTATTATTAATATCATCTTATTAATATATATTCTATTCAATAAGCAACTAAGCTCAACCAACCTATTTATATCTTCAACATCTTTGTGGTCATTAAAAAAAGAAGCCCATATATAGAAAGAAGTTGTCATTTTTATTTGACTCTTAGTATCCGTTATTTCCTAAGAGCACATGTGTACCTGTCTGCACCTTTTCTCAAATGCTAAAATCAGATTATCATCAAGTCCACACTCTGTTCAACATTGGTTTTTCTCATGGTATGTGTCATTAGTAAGAGCAACTGTGAACAGTCAGCTTTGGAAAGATGTGGCAGGAGAAAACAACATAATGTGATCCAGTGTTGGCACTGAGCTACAAGAATGAAAAGCTAACAGGCAATATGACAAATGTTACTATATCTGCTTTCCCCCAGACATCACTGGGCAGCTGGATAAAGCCTAAAGACTAGTGTAATCACACAGAGTTAAGAATTTAGACTGGTGATTACAAAGCTTCACTAGTTTATACCAGAGTAATTTTTGTACTTGAAAATCAGCAGGCCCAAATTCAAAAACAAGGAATCTTATTCATGTGTATATTAAGTCCACTGCATGTGAAACCATGACTGAGTCCTCAGATTAACAGCAGGGAACAAGGCAGAGGAGAATTACCTCATTTCTGAACTTTATTTATTTATTTATTTTTTTAAATTTTTATTTTGCAATACAATTCAGTTCTACATATCAGCCACAGATTCCCTTGTTCTCCCCCCTCCCGCCTCCCTCACCATCCCCCCAACCCGCCCCCCCCCCCACTCCAATCTCCTCCAGGGCAAAGCCTTCCCCACAGACTGAGATCAACCTGGTGGACTCAGTCCAGGCAGGTCCAGTCCCCTCCTCCCAGGCTGAGCCAAGGGACCCCGCATAGGCCCCAGGTTTCAAACAACCTACTCATGCAATGAGCACAGGACCTGGTGCCACTGCCTGGATGCCTCCCAAACAGATCAGGCCAATCAACTGTCTCACCCACTCAGAGGGCTTGATCCAGTTGGTGACCCCTCAGCCATTGGTTCATATTTCATGTGTTTCCGTTCGTTTGGCTATTTGTCTCTGTGCTTTATCCAACCTTGGTCTCAACAATTCTTGCTCATATAAACCCTCCTCATTCTCGCTAATTGGACTCCCAGAGATCCACCTGGGGCCTAGTCATGGATCTCTGCATCCAGATCCCTCAGTAGTTGGATGAGGTTTCTAGCTCGACAATTAGGGTGTTTGGCCATCCCATCACCAGAGTAGGTCAGTTTGGACTGTCTCTCGACCATTGCCAGCAGTCTGTTGTGGGGGTATCTTTATGGATTTCTGTGGCCCTCTCTAGCACTTTGCTTCTTCCTATTCTCATGTGGTCTTCATTTACCATGGTCTCCTATTCCTTGTTCTCCCTCTCTGTTGTTGATCCAGATCTCCCGCTCACCCAAGCTCTCTTTCCCTCGACCCTCGCCCTTCACTACCCCCACTCATGTCCAGGCTGTTCATGTAGATCTCATTCCATTTCTCTGTCATTGGGCTAGATGTGGAACAAGGATGACTGGACTGCTACTCACATCACCAGGGAGGCTACCTGGAAAACAGGACCCCAAGAAAGACACAGGGATCGCCCAATGACAGTAAACTTTATTTTTAAGCAGGAAAAACTAATGTAAAGCATACAGACACTCCTCAACTTAAAACAAGGTTTTATCCGAAAATCTATTGCATGTTGAATGTAGTTAAGTGAAAGATACATTTAGTACACTTAACTTTCGGGAGCCTCACAGTCTAACAAACCCATATCTGTTATTTACCCTCACAATCATGTGGCTCACAGGGATATACCAAGTGCTGCAGTTGCCAAGCAATGAAAGAGAGCTGCTGACTGCATAGAGCAAGCCTCAAAAAAGATCCTATTAAAAATATTTTCTACTGTGTGCATATTGTTTCCATAAATAATCTTTTCAGACACATTAAGTCAAGTCACTGTAAATTAGAGACTGTCTCCTTAAAATTATTTTCCTTCTATTTTTGTAGTAGTAAGTGAACAAAGGAGACCCATGGACTAAGTGAATGAAATCCCTAAGGATCAATAAAAGTAAAGGGAGCTGAGATGTTTGAGTGACATAAAAAGTTTCCCTTAGTAAAATTTTCAATAAGAAGCAAAGCGGTGGTTCTCAGAAAAAAGATCAGTTTGCCCTCCATGGGATATTTGGAGGTTATTTTGTTTGCATATCTGAGGAAGATGATAATGCAGGGAATATAGATTGTAAAGGCCCTCGGACTTCAATCCTCAACATGTTACCTGACTCAAAATATCTATACTACCTACCTTGAGAAAATTCTTTCTAACACAGAAAATTTATAAAGGCAAAAGTATGTATGAGAATGTATGTTCAAGGGTTATAGCTTCCATAATCATTTGATCAAGTGAATAGCATTCAAAAAGATTTCATAATACTTGGACCATGATACAGGAAAGAAACAAGACAAGACTGGTGTAGATGGAGGCTTTTGTAGACACACACAATAATTCTCTCCACTTAAAAAAGGATGAAAAAATATAACGAAAAAATGATTCTTGCTAACTCATTCTCAGAATACAAGAAAGAAAATACAAGGAAGAAAATCAAATATTATTTTGATTACTCAAGTGAACACTAGGCTATATATAACATCAAACTTGACCTTCCGCTGTGGAATGTGACAGATCGGGAAAAGCAAGTGACCTGCTGAAAGACCTACGCTGTCATCAAGTGGCCATGTGGTGCTGGCCACTCGGTGGCTGCACAATTCAGAGGTCGATCAAACAGACTTGGTCAAGCTGAAAACCCAAAGGGAGAAGGCAGGGAGGCTTTTGATGGTCACAGAGGTCTTTGCCCTTTAGTTTTCACCGTGAATGATTACATCCATTACTCCTAATAAAAGCATTTCTTTTTGCTCAGAATGTGACTGAGATGTGCACAGCTTTTTCCAATTTATAAGCAACCAGGTAAGGCAGTACTCTGACAAAAAATATTGACATCACAATTGAAAAAAAAGAATATTGTGTGCTTTGAGTGATAACTGGATTATTCAAAGGGGATACAGATGGTAGCTGTATCTTATCTATATCCTCACACTAGCTGTGATAAATGCCACATTTTTTTTTTCAATTTTTCCTAGAGCTGCATTTTTTAAAAAAAATCTTTTAACAGTTAGACAGCAAAGGAGAAAACAAGTAAGGATACTATGTTTATTAAATATCTATTTTGTACATGACAGATTCAGAGTGAGGTATTTTCATTTGATTCTGTTCAATCTGCCAAACAGCTTCATTTTAAGTGAGAGAAAACAGGCCATGCAAGGCTCTGACTGCCCAGATTTAGCATGTAGAAGCTTGAGCTCATTTTTTATGTCATTATTTCTTATGTCCAAACAGCTATTATACCATATTTTCTTTCAGAACATCCTCTTTTCTTCAATGGACTCTACATTCCTGCTACATTTTACTCTCTAGAAGCTTCTGGAAAAACCTGAACTTGATCATCTAGTTCCAACACTATGCTTCTCACAGATGAAAGTCCATGCCAATCTGTGCCCCCAAAGCATGTGACCAATAGCTATATAAGATCATGTGTTGCACCTTCTCTAAAGCACAAATAGTGATGCATCCAGTAAGAAGATATCGAAAAGAACAGGCATTAACATCAGACAGAATTATCACTACTGGCAGGAGTCTAGAGTCCATTAGAACCACTTGAATAGGACATATTCGGAGAGCACACAGGAACAGGAATACAATGGAAAAAGTAAATGATTCCATTTATTCCTTGACCCCAGTTATTTTTAACAGCTATACCAGGTATTCCCAGGCAAGGGGCCAAATTCATTATGATGATATCAGTTCAAATAAACTTAAAAGTTTTGCTTTAACATATTTAAATTTTATTAATTATATGATGTCCTTACAGAATAGACCACTAGAAGTGTAAATACCAATGGGAATGATTTTTCTGAGAAATGTTGTTTGAGGCTTACCCTTATGAATCAAACTTTCATCCTTCCTGTAACCAAGTTATAGCATGCATTGAGATCATTAAGAGCTGTATAATCACTCTGCTTACATGTAGTATTCTCAACCTGTTCAGAATTAGCAAATCTTTAAGTAAAATATTGTAATTGGTCTTTCTGTGTTTTAGTTCCCAGATGTACCATGTTCTCTGTTCTTCCTTTGTGACCCTTTCATGTGCCTGACTCAGAATAATATATGTGTGTATAAAATATAGTAGCTAGACCTAAGATCATTTGCTGAAAACAGTGAAGCATTGAAAACAATGCCCTATTCCCAAGAAAAATGGTGAAAACAACATGTGGTTATTGATTGATAATATTTGATTGTGGCTTTGTGGTTGTTCTTAATCAATAGGTCCCAAAACAAATTTCCTCCTTTGTGAGACTCCTGTAAAAGACTGAGACAGATATTCCCTATTCTTTTTCCCTACCATACTTGCTGTGCTCATCAATGAATACCAAGGTTGGCCTCTGTTCAAGAGCTAAGTGCAGGAGCCATCAGATCACTTCTGAGCAAATCAAGCCCACTCTAGGGTTAAAAACACCAAGGGTCAGTTTTCTTTCTTTGTATTTTACATACATATACATATATATATGTATATATATATATATATATATATATATATATATATATATATAATTATTGGTATAAACATAAAGGGCTGGGAGTTTTCCTTATTTAATTTCATTTCATCACTGCAACTGCTCTGCCCTTGACTTTTCCTTGAGAAACAGATTAAGAAAATGAGGCTTTAAACATGGAGAATAAGCAGATCGTTCTTAGTAGGATAGAAATGTCCCTGCACTCTCCAGCAGACCAGCTGAAGGAAGGAAGGAAGCTGATTTCGTTATTTTAACTTTTTATTAATTTTAAGTTAAAATACAAAATAATATATTTCATTATGACATTTTCACATACACAAAGAGGCACTCAGGCACATACACTCATCCATATGCAAATACACACATATATTACACATGTTCACACACACATACTAAACATACACATGAATACACATAGCTATAGATGACTCATTTAGTGTGTGTGTGTGTGTGTGTGTGTGTGTGTGTGTGTGTGCCCGCAAATTTAAATTGAGACCCTTTATATGAGAGAACACATACTATATTTGCCTTTCTGGGTCTGGCTTATTTCACTTAGCATAATGCTCTCCAGTTCCATCCATTTTCCTACAAAGGGCCTATTTTAATTCTTGCCTACAGCTGAGTAATTTCTAATACATACACGTCTCACCAGTTCTTCACCAGTTCACCCTTGATAGAGGCTGGCTAAGCTGGGTTCATATCTTTGTCATAGTAAAGAGTGCAGCTATGATCATGGATGTCTAAGAGTAAACAGCTAAGATGTCAATTCAAAAAGCCAGAACCCTCTGATCCATGTGAAATTCCCTCCCAGTCCCAGTCGTAACACTGGACTAGTATTCCTGTCCAGCACTTGGCGTTTGTTGCAGGCTGCAGTTCACTTCTGCAGTCTGCACTTTATAGCAGAGACTTGCTCTGGAATTGCTACAAACAAGGAGACTACATATGAATATTTAATGTAAGGATTAGAAGGACCATCTGTCCCTGAGTCAGCAAAAACAAAACCAGTCATGTTATTTCTCTGCTTAGGAAACTAGTTTTGATATTGTCAGAGACCTGCAGGGCAAGCATAAGTGTCCAATCAGCCACATAAGCTGCAAACTCATAAGCCTGGAAGAAAAAATCTAAAATAGAGCTGTCACGACAAATACTGAAGAGGCACACTCCTCTTTAAAACTGGGTCTCTGACTATCCTCTTATAAACTCAGCTTAATAATTAATCCAATAAAGGGATCCACATTTGCTTCAAATCAGTAGAAACAGCTTTCTTGCTTAACTTCTCACTAAAATGCAGTTCTTCCAGGAACATCCAACATTAATATACAAATATATCCAATTCACAGGTAAATATTCTTACATAGGCTCATCTGCTTTATGTCTTAAATTTGTATTAACTTAAATTTAATACACACTTTTCTAAAAGGCAACACCAAGTATAAGCTATGAATAGTGTTGCTGACCAAATACCACATATGTAACAAAAGACAAATCTTTTTTGGCTTTTCTATATATATTTCATACTCTGCTCCCCCCGCCAGCACACACACACACACACACACACACACACACACACACACAAACACACTCACTTAGAAACACATAATTTGAAATAAATAAATAAATGAAACACAATTAAAAATTCTTGAAATAGAGACCCCAATTCAGATATTATGTTCAATAAATCTCAAATGCTGACCATGTCTCTAATATTATGTATGGCATGTTTAAATATGTTCTGTGAATATCATTTCCCAATAATTCCAACGTGGAACCTACCAACTGAAGTTATAGTATTGACAGGTGTGGCTTTGGCGAGTGATTGATTGACTTACTAGGTCTCTTCCCATAAATAGATTTGTTCTTTAACAAGGAGCCTCCCTCAGAGATTCCCCGGCCTTTGTCCACATGGGATGAAGCAACAAACTTCCATCTCAGATACAGAGAAGGTGCCTCATCCGACACCAAGTCTACCAGTTCTTTCTTCCTGAAATCCCTCAACTCCAGAGCTGGGGGAAAATAAAATTATATTATTTGTAATAACCCTCGCTAGGATTAGCTGCATTAGTTGGAATACACCAAGAGACTTTCAACATTATGGGTTAAGAAATAAGCTTACAAAATCGAGTGAATAATCTGAATGCTGTTTGCAGTTGTATTAGCTAACAAGACTTCATGTGCAGAAAGACAAGATGTTCTCATATGTAACACGGGGGGATACAGAAGGAGTTCAAGAAGGGAAAACGGGTGAAGAGTTTTCTTGCTTGAGTGGAAATTGTATTTTAAGCTCCCATTTCTACTTTTGATAGTCTAGAAGTACTATTTCTGATAAGGGAACAGCCTGGAGCAGCTGTTGCAATACTAAATCTTCCTCCCTAAAAATATCCACTTCACTTATACTGCCATACTGCTCACAAATACAGAATCAGCAGCTTTCCCAAGTTGTTCATCTAGAAAAATGCTAAAAAAAGAGTGGAAGGGACATTCTGTTATGCTCAAATGTGTCGATTCATATTCTGTATTTCTTATATTTTATTGCCTAGTGTCTTACTCCAATATGAAAAGAAATCATAATTGCTATGAAAATGCTTTGACAACAAAATATATCTGTAAAATTCATCATTCATTTATTTCTAAAGCTTTATATTGTCCCCCGTTTTGTTCATTTTATATAAAATGATATACAGATTTCTGAAAAATTTATAGTTTTCTACAAATAATTTAGTTCCCTGGAGTGGATTTCAGTCAAACCTCCTCCTAAAATATTTGTTCTTCCTGTCATACGTTTATTGCATGTTGCATTTATGAAAGGACATTTGTCTTGAATGGTAAATTAGACAGAAAAGCAAAGATTTTGTTTTCTTATTCCACATAGGCCTGAGTATACCAACCTCATTATAAACATTTGACTGTTCATAGCACCAGTTCTATAGAACCTTAGAATGTAGATTTTGATGGCACAAAGTAATAATTAGCTTGCTATTTAATAAATTTTCAAATATGAGTTATAATTGTGGAAAAAGATATCAGAGCATGACTGTACAATAATGTTTCAAAATATGAAAAAAGTTGGCACTTTTTTGGCTTTAGCTAGAAATTAGCATATATAAGAAGCTATTACCTTGTGTAACAGTTACTACTATCACCATCATTAATCAAATTGACAGTTAATCACTAACTTTCTTTGACATTGTTATCAAGTTCTATTATTTTTATATAAAGATCGAGAAATATAAATGTGTAAGAATATAAGAAAAATTCATCTACTATCAATAGCAAGGAAGCAGCAAGCGGGCATGCTATTACACAAAGGCATACATCTGTTTGGATATCCAGAAACCATAACATAAAGACATTCTGAAGAAAGTTAAAAAAAAAAAAGCAAGAAAAGAATGTCCTAAAGTGTCATCCAAGGTGATCGTGTAGGGGAAAATATTGTAATCTAATTTATAATATCACTTCCCTAGTAACTATATTAATTATGTGCAACGTCTAGATGAAAAAACTTAAGGAACATTTACCTAATATCAGAAAGCAAACATAACACAACACCAAATCCAATCTGCATCTATGACACAAAACTTTCGATAACATTACTTGATGCATTTCTGTATTTGTTTTGAGTCAATTCGCTTCTAAATACATATACAAGGTAATATGAAAGATAGTAATCTATTTTCAGGTTAAGTGATCTATTAAGATGAACTTTTGAGGACAATATAATTGGAAGCATTTACACTGTCCGTCTAAGTCATTGCAAACTCTGTCCATTTTTACTTTTGTAATTACTGTCATGCAACTGTGTCACACACTTCATAAATGAAATTATAATACACTGTAATTATAATAAGTAAAATTATTTAGACATAAAAATTAAAGATAAATCAAATTTATTTCAGCAGAAAAAAATCCAGATCTCATTTAACATCTTCAATATTTTTGCTTTTTAATAAATTTTCTAAACACATTATATAGTCATGAGAAATACTACCAAAGAATTTCACAGTATAATAAGGTGTGATAAGTACATTTAAACTATTAATAATCTTCATTTATTATTGTCATTACCATATTGGTAGTTTTAATGTAGTTTTAAATTTTGGCATTTTAAATGGCTTAAAGTGACTACCAACTCTGAAAAAGTGTAGCAATGATCAACCACATTTCAGAATGAGTTGTACTGCTTTCTGAAGAATGTGAGGACATTGTTCAGAAGCAATGGAAAAGTGTACAGTTCCCAGCTCCTAAACACTGGCCACTTCTTTCTTTTGTATAATTATGCCTCACTACTTAGTGGTTATCTCTGCACTGAATAATCTTTTGAAAATTTTGATATTATGTACCACACTAGTTGATTAGGAATTCGCAGAGCTATAATGTAACAGTAGAATTAATTATGGTAGAAACCCGAGTCCTAAATTCTGTGCCAATAAAGATCTTGTTGAGAAAAGAAGACTCGTTGGCATATTGGAATAATGTAGATATAGGATTTTTATTGCTTTTGTTTTTGCCCCTCCTTCTCTTCCCTCCTTCCCTTCCTCCCTCCCTTTTTCTTTCTTTACTTCCTTCCATTCATTCTTTTTCTTTCTTTATTGGCATAGCATTAGAAAAAATATCTCAATTGTATTGCACAATGATTATACTGTGAAATTCTGATTATTTAAGTTTTCTGATTTAAATGAGTTGTTTTTAGTCTGTTTTAATCATTACACTGCAGAGTATTGTTAAAAATGTTATTTTTGTTTTTATTTGAGTGTTTAGGTAAGGTGGTGTATCATAATGGGTTAAGGATCATTATACAAATGTTCTTTCACAATTAAGAAGTCTCAAGAACACAACTTTGTTCAAAGAAATTTGACCAGAAAAACAGAAAAACTAACACTTTTGTTCCCTAGGAAAAAAAGCAACTGTACTTTTCACTAAATAATTTTGAAGCATGCAAAACATTTCTAGAAATGAAATAAATGGGACACATTCCCTATGTCAAGGATACATTTCAAATATGTAAAATATTTAAATATGAAAGTAAGCCCTGATTGTGCTAGATGAAATATTGGATGATTACATTTTAAAGATACGGTGTGGGAAGCTGAATTGATTGCAGTGTGTGAGGATTCTGTGCTGTGTGTGTGTGTAGCTGTTGGAACAGAGAAAATGGTAAGTGGGCAGAATAGTGCAGACTGAACCACAGAGTTCAGAGGTGATATATTCCAACAGTCATATATCTACAGTCATGAGTCAAGCAGGTGTCAATTGCAGTTGATACCAAGCATGTACAACATGATTAGAATGCTGTGAGCCTTTTTTTAAGAACAGGAAATTCTTGACACTGTTCAAGAATCAAGTAGACTCTAAATAATATTATTTCTGGTTAGTAGAATAACTTATACAGGTATCACACGTTGGATGACTTTGGGGTACTGTTAGAAGACAATATTACTTTGTAAGTTACTAAGATAAGGTAGGAATATGGCTTCATGTAAGAGGAATGTGCAAATAAATATCAGAAGAATGTGCTAATTCAGGTTTTTTTTTTATATTAAATGGAGAACCTCACAGAGTTATGGACTTTGAGCCTCACTCATGTTGAAAAGAAATGTAGAGTTCACAATGAAATTAAGTAAGTGATGTAAGGAATTAACTACTGGGACATAGAGATGGCTTGCCACCAACCAATATAACCTGAGTCTGATCTCCAAGACCCACGTCATGGTGGAAGACAAGAACAAACTCTAATAAGTATTTATGACCTCCACATAGTTGCTCTGGTACTCATGCATACATGATAGATAAATAAATAAATAAATAAATAAATAAATAAATAAATAAATAAATAAATAAATAAGCCAGGCGGTGGTGGCGCACGCCTTTAATCCCAGCACTCAGGAAGCAGAGGCAGAGGCAGGTGGATCTCTGTGAGTTCAAGGCCAGCCTGGGCTACCAAGTGAGTTCCAGGAAAGGCGCAAAGCTACACAGAGAAACCCTGTCTCGAAAAATAAATAAATAAATAAATAAATAAATAAATAAATAAATAAATAAATAAATAAATAAATAAGTAAGTAAGTAAGTAAGTAAATAAATAAATAAATAAATAAATATTAATTGAATAGATAAGTGAGAAGGGAATTTGAGTTCCATTTGGCTGATTTCTTTCTCACCTCTATTCATTTGATCCTGCTAGAAACTGAGAAAACCCACACATTCTAAACTGAAGATGTTTCAAACACAGCACTGAATTTGGAATGACTGATGCACTAGAAATGTGTTTACTTTAACAATTGCTTTGTTCTTGAAATATGATTTTCCACTAGCACACAATGGATAATTATCAAACATATTATATTTGTTTTCCTTGTTATATCCTTCCAGATTTCTAGAAAAGAAGATGTACTTATGTGAAATCCTGTCTAAATCAAGGTTAAATATTAACTCAGAATATCAGAGTTGTCTAAAGTCCCAAGATTATTCAGAAACATTGTTTTGAAGCTTCTCTTTCTAGAGACAATCTCTGAGATGATAGTTGTCAGCCTTTTAGGCTGTGTTTTCTATGTTTTATATCTGTATCTGAAAGCCAAAGTGTTTCAATCATTCAACCAAGTGTGATGATGTTTTTTCTTCAAAAGTTATTTTATTTGCTCAATAGCACATTAAAATATGATTGCTAAATTTAAATTTTCCTTCTTACTCTGATTATTGGAGTGTTCAGTGATCACTAGTGTACAGTCTGTGAGATCTTAACAAGTATAGCTATAAATTCTAACAATGAAGTAAGAAAACAATAAAGTGACTCAAATAGTGACGTAAGATGACAACTTCCCTGACAAAGTCAGACATTAGTAGGAGCAAAAATGGCACATCTTATTTCTCAATTGATAAGAATCCTTTAAATTATTTTTTATTAATATGTAAACATCTTTTCACATTTTTATTGTTAGCCCTAAATATTTCATCAAGGTGCTGCTTTCTTGTTGATAATCTGCTGATATCAGTAGTAACATAACACAAATTTTTAGTGTTTGTGTGACAGTTAATCATCATATACCTCTTCAAGATGATTTATTTTACTCTGTAACTGAGTTAGTAGTCTGAAAATGGAATTTGGGGATTAATGACATCATTAAAATAATATGTACATAAGGATGAGAAAGAGATTTTTTGGTCCAGAAATAAGGTTCATTTTTGGAATAATTTTTGACTTTGTTCAGACTTGTGATGCAGACACATTTTCTCCCACATGTCAAGAACCATTAGTTATAGTCATGTGAGTTTGTGCTTCAATTAATGCCTTTTTATTCTGCCTTTGAGATCATCACTATTCAGTCCTTTATTGCTCACTTAATAATTCAGACATCTCTTTTTTTGGTTACACACTTTTCATTATGTACTTTAAAATTTTGAATGGTTATTAAATTAATTAAGTATCTAATATTCACACATAAGATCATATTTTAATATGTAAATTGTAACTACTAAAACCATTTGTGTAGGTACCATGAGGCCTATCACGAGAATTAAATTTACTTAATATGTTGTTATAGAATGATGTTATAGGTACAAATCCACTTGCCTTCAATCATCCTTATCCTTACTATACAACTGTTAATACTGCACCTTCATAATTGATATCCTTTAATTGTGTTTTTCCATTCACGGAATTCAAGGGGTTTCAAAAGGCTCTTGAATGTAGTTATGTCACACTAAGTTGACCAAGGATGGCTAACACTCCCATATTTAAAGTTTTAAAATCCATTCAGTAATATTTTAGTATTTTAATCCATCTAAGTAGACAAGCTAAGCTGTGCCATCACAATTTGCTTGTGGTGTATCATTGTTAAATGACATGAATCCTGAAAAAGAAGGTGCTCACTGGTGTGGACAAAGTCTTTAAGGGAAATTTTGCAGAGTGGGGCTAGTTTTCTCAAATAGAAATGTGTGTCCATTCCTAACTCTGTTTCCTTCGTAACATGTCTCAGCCATGAGGAGGCTGTACTAATATTCCTCCTTATTCTTTACATCAATTTCCTCAGTGATTTATTGCTGTAGTAATTGTCATTTGGGTAAATTTAACTTATTACATATGTATCTTCCTTAATAATACAAACATGCCAACAAAGACTTGTGATTAACTTAGTGTTTCAAATTCAAACTTATAGTTTTAGTTTATTTTTTAGAGAATATTTTATTGTTTAAGAATTTCATATGTGTTTTGATCATCTTCCCAGATATCCTTCCCATTCCTTTCCCACCCAACTGTGTGTCTTTCATTTCACCATTAAATCCAATTGTGCTGCACAAATATTTTTGATTATGTGGACTTCCCCTGGTAAATGGTTGACTTAAAGGAGCTTTACAGTTAAAGAAAACAGACTCATCCTTTTCATGGAGCCAACAATTTCCAGGAGCTCCTCAGTTAGGGGTAAAACTAACGCCCAACTCTCCTCTCCATGCTGGGATTTAATTTGGCTTGGACTCCAGCAGGCCTTGTGCTTGCTGTCAATAAAGCTTTGAGTTAATATGCACATCTTCCTTGCTGTGTCCAGAAGACACTGTTTCCTTATAGTTATCCACCACCTCTGCCTCTCACCCTCTTTCTGCTCCTTCTTCTATAAGATCCTTGGCCTTTGGAGAATGTGTGTGTGTGTGTGTGTGTGTGTGTGTGTGTGTGTGTGTGTGTGTGTGTGTGTGTAGGGGGGCACCGTATTCCATTTAAGGCTTATTCCATTTAAGGCTTAGCACTCTACAGACTCTTATTCTTCACAGCCTGGCCATTTGTGAGTCTCTCTGTTGCTCAGCCTCTACTAAAAACAGGAGCTTCTCTGAGGAGAGTTGAGAAATACTTTATGTTATGGGTATAATGATGAGTCATTAAGAGTTGGTTTTACACTATGTTCATTTAGCTGAATAATAGTAAGTTCTCTTTTAACATCTAAGATCGGTCAAGCCATAGATTCTTGGTCCAAGGTGGTGCCAGATATGAGTTTCATCTTCTGAATTAGGTCTTAAATCTAATCAGAATATGACTGTTTCCTCCTATGTTGTTCATGCTACTTATTGTAGCAGTGGACACATCCAGCCACTCAGTCCTTGTTGCAGACTCCAGGGTTCACATATGCATAAGAATGATGAATATTTTTCCCACAGGTAGCTAGCACAGCACCTTCCAGCATAATAAAAAACAGCCAGTAGGGATGAAGCTGTGGGTGACAGACTGAGTTTTTCATGTATCAATAAATCAGTATCAGATTTATTTATCATACTTGACAATGACTCAAGTATGTGAAGACTTTAGCAACTGGATCAAAACATCAAGTTATGAAGGATAATAACCAGAGGGTTAGCAATAGCTTATAATATATGAGAGTCTTTGTGAGCTCACTGGCAAATAACTCCTAAAGGTGTAGCCGATTCCTGCCACTGGGCTTTTTGTTTGTTAGCCCCTGGTACCTAGTAGGGGCATTTTTGCCCTGCTATAAGGTTAAACTATTTTAAATTTTTTAAAGGTTGTTTGTTATAAGAAATGTTTATATAAAAAGATTTTATGAAGATAGTTATAAAAGAGAAATAAAGACAAACCAAAAATAGAAAAATACTTATTATGGCATGACATATGTTAAGCTGGAAGCCATACTAGATATGCAAAGGACCTGTCAGGTAAAAACAGTGAAGAAAATATATAAATGCTAAATAAAATGAATTGGAAATAAAATAAAAATGAAAACAAACCCAAAAAGGAAAAGCCCTGAAATGACATATTGAGACAAGGAACCTCTAAATATACCTTGAGATCATTTTCTGTTGACAGTCTACTGCTGGGCATGCTGTCTATCTACTTTTCTATTTTTTTTTTTTTTTTTTTTTTTTTTTTTGGTCAGAGCTGAGGACCGAACCCAGGGCCTTGAGCTTGCTAGGCAAGCGCTCTACCACTGAGCTAAATCCCCAACCCCCGCTGTCTATCTACTTTTAAGAGTAGTTTGTTACCCGGTGAGACTCCCTTGGAAAAACTAAAATTATCATTTTCAAGTGGTTACTGATTGGAGATTGCTTCTGGGTTAGGGATGGGGGAAGTGTTCACTTCGTTTATCTCTAAGACATTATGTGGTGCAGAACCATGCAGACCCTATACATGCTGCCTCATTCTGTGAGAGTTCATATGTGCAACATCCTTGGTTGTTTAGATGGCTATGTTTCCTCAGTGTCCTCCATCTTCTCTGGCTCTTCTTATACTTTCAGTCTCCTCTTCAACAGGGGTGTCTGAACCCTGAGGGGAGGGATTTGATGGAGACACCCTGTTTAGGGCTGAGTCTCCCACTCTCTGCATATTATCTGGCTGTGGATCTCTGTATTTGTTCCCATCTGCTTCAGAAGGGAGCTTCTCTGATGATGGCTGAGCTAGGTACTGATATGTGAGTATAACAGAATGTCATTGGGAGATGCTTTTCTGGAAGAGTAAAATTTGGTTTTACCCTAAGACTAGTCTCAGGTTCTTGGTCACCCAAGCGGTATCAGGTCTGGGTTCCATCTCATGGAGTGGGCCTTAATGCAAATCAGATATTGGTTGGTTACACCCACAAACATTGTGTCACCATTGCTCTAGCATATCTCACAAATAGAACACAATTTTAGATCAAAGGTTTGTAGCTGGGTTGGTGTATATGTTTCTCCTTTAGTAGCATGAAGAGTACCTAGCTCCCTGTATCAAAGACATTAGAATATAGGGCTGAAGGCTTTCTATTTGCACCAGCTTGACCTCTCTATGTCAATGAGTCATGTAGGTGTTGTTTTGAGCAATGGATCTTGCAGTCATCTTATGGAGAACAACCTCTAGTTTTGGCAATAACCTGGGTGTTTTGGGAATTCCCATGGGACACCTTTGGCCAATTTTAATTAGATACAATCCCATCCTAATACTGGGAGTTTCATTTGGCGACAAGAGATGGCCAATTAGGATTCTTCCCCCTAACTCCATTAGTTGGTGATTTTATTTAGATTGTCTTCATATATGCATACATTTTAGGAAACTTCTAACCGTTTACGTTTCCATAATACCCCTCACATGGTCTTTAATTTTGCCTGTCTCTCCTTGTATTCCCTCTATTTCCTCCCCTTCTCCAGTTGATTCTCCTGTTCCTGTCCAGGTACCTGTCATCTATCCATAATTATCTCTTCTATTTTCTTTTCCAAAGGAGATCTCTCTGCCTGCTCCTACTTATGCTAGACCTAACATCTATGGTTCTATGGATTGTAACTTGGTTATTATTGACTTAATAGCCAATATCTACACATAAGTGAATATATAACATATTAGTCTTAATGGGTTTGGGTTAGCTCAATCAGGACGATTGTTTTTAATTCCATCTATTTACCAGAAAATTGCATGATTTCATGTTTCTAAACATCTGAGTAATACTTCATTGTGGAAATGGGCCCCATTTTCTTTAAACATTCATATATTGAGGGACATCTAGGTTATTTCCAGTTTCTGGCCGTTATGAATAGAGCAGCAATGAACATGGTTGAACAAGTGCCTGTGGTAGAATGATGCATCCTTTGGATATGTGCTCAAAAGTTGGATATTGTGGTCGATTAATTCCCATCTTCCTGAGGAACCTCTATATGGATTTTCACAGTGGCTATAAAAGTTTTCATTCCCACAGCAATGGGAGAGTGTTCCATTTACTCCACAGAATGAGCTGTCACTTGTTTTGCTGACATTGGCTCTTCTGACAAATATAAGGTAAAAACTCAAAGTAGTTTTTAATTTGCCATCCCCTGACATCTAAGGATGTTGAACATTGTTTTAAGCATTTCTTAACCATTTGAGTTTCCTCTTTTGAGAATTCTCCATTTAGATCTGTATGTTATTTTTAAATTGGGTTATTTGTTTCCTTAATATCTAATTTCTGAAGTTCTTTATATGTTTTCAACATTAGTTCAGTATTAGATGAGTAGATTGCAATAATCTTTTACATTCTATAAGCTGCTGCTTTGCCTAAATGATAATGTAAAGAAGTTTTTCAGAGCCAGGCAGTGGTGGCGCGTGCCTTTAATGCCAGCACTCGGAAGGTAGAGACAGGTGGATCTCTGCGAGTTTGAGGGCAGCCTGGGCTACAGAGTGAGTTCCAGGAAAGGCGCAAAGCTTCACAGGGAAACCCTGTCTCGAAAAACCAAAAAAAAAAAAAAGTTTTTTAGTTTCATGGGGTTGCATTTTTAATTGTTGATTTAGTACCTGTACTAACAGTGTTCTGTTCAGAAAGTCTTTTACCATGCTAGTGAATTCAAGACTATTCCCTACTTTCTCTTCTGTCAGGTTCACTGTAGATGGTTGTATATAGAGGTCTTTGATCCATTTGGAGTTATGCTTTGTTCAGGGTGATTAATATGGAACTGTGTCCATTTTTCTGTTGCAGCAATCCAACTGGACCAGCATCATTTGTTGAAGATGTTTTCTTTTTTGTTTCATTGTGCATTTATGGCATTGTCATTAAAAGTCAGTTGTCTATAGCTGTGTGGACTAATTTATGGGTTTTCATTCTCTGCTATTGATCAATGTGTCTTTTTGTGCAGAAGTAACTCTCTAGTATAATTTGAGTTCACAGATTGTGATACCTCCAGCAGTTCTTTGATTATTCAGGATTATTTTTAGCTATTTTGGGTTTTCTTGTATTTCTATATGAACATAAAAATTGCCTTTCTAAGGTCTCTGAAGAATTGTGCTTATGGGGAGTGCATTGCCTCTATAGATTGCTTTTGGTAGTATGGTCATTATTTTGTTGGTTTTTGTATATTAATCCTGCTGATCAATGAGCATGGGGTCTGTTTCCATTTTCTGATATCTTCTTCAGCCATCCAGTTTGAACTATACTATTTGTTGAAGATGCATTCTTTTTTCCAGTGTGCATTTCTGGCTTCTTTATCAAAATTAAGGTATCTATAGGTGGATGGATTTGTCTATGTCTTTAATTCAATTTCATTGATCATCGTGTCTGTTTTTATGCCAATACTATGTGGTTATTCTTACTATGGTTCTGTAGTACAACTTGAAATTGGGAATGGTGAGACCTCCAAGAGTTTTTCCTTATTGCTTGAGATTCTTCTAGCAATCCTGTTTTTTTTTTTTTTTTTTCATATGAAGTTGAGAATTGTCTTTTCTAGGTCTGTGAAGAATTCTCTTGGAATTTTGTTAGGGATTGTATTGAATCTGTAAATTGCTTTTGGTAAGATGACCATGTTTACTAAGTTAAGTCTACTAGTCCATGAGCATGGGAAATCTTTCTGTCTTCTGATATCTACTTCAATTTCTTTCTTCAAAGATTTGAAGATGTTATCATACAAGACTTTCACTTGCTTGGTCAGAGTTATATAGGAGGATTATTGATTTTTTTAGTTAATCTTCCATCCAACTACTTTGCTGAAGGTGTTTATCAGCTATAGGAGTTCCCAACTGGAATATTTAGGGTTAGTTATATATACTGTCATATCATCTGCAAATAATGATACATTGAGTTATTTCTTTCCAATTTTATCACCTTGATCTCTTTCAGTTGTCATGCTGCTCTAGCTAGAACTTCAAGCACTAAATTGAATAGATATGGAGAGAATGGACAGCCTTGTCTTGTTCCTGATTTGAGTGGAATGGCTTCGAGTTTCTCTCCATTAAAGTTGATGTCATCTATAGGCTTGCTGTTAACTGTCTTTATAATGTTTACATAATTCCCTTTTGTCACTAATCTCTCTAGGGCTTTTATCATGAAAGCCTGTTGGATTTTGTCAGGCCTTTTCTGCATCTAATTAGATGATCATGCAGTTTTTATTTTTCAATTTCCTTTTAAATATGGCTGATTACATTTATTGTTTTACATATGTTGAACTATGCCTGCATCTCTGGGATAAATTGCACTTAGTCATGGTGGATGATCTTTCTGGTATGTTTTTTCTTTTCTTCTTCTTTTTTAAAATAAATTTATTTATTTATTTAACATCCGGGCTGCAGTGGCCCTTCCCTCTTCTCTTACCAGTTCCTCCTACTCCCTTTGTTCTCATCCTCCCAATCTACTCCCTCTCCAGTTCTGTTTAGGAAAGGGTGGAATCTGTCTATTGGTAAGTGTGGGATATTGAAGTCTTCCACTATCATGGTTTTGGGTCAATATTTTATTTAAGCTATAGTAGTTTTCGTTTTCTTTAATGAGTTTGTGTGTCCTTGTGTTTGGTGCATAGATATTAAGAATTATACTGTCCTCTTGATGGATTTTTCCTTTGATGAGTTATTTTAACTGTTTTTATGTATATGAATAGATTTATTTTAGGTCATTTCTACAGTAGTAGATTTCTGTATGGCTTTTTGGAAAAGTGTTTTTATTATTATTATTATTATTATTATTATTATTATTATTATTTATCTCAACTTATCCCTTCTACCCTGAAATACCTTCCTCTACCCTCATTTATCCCTAATCCCATGACAAGAGGTCAAGGAATTCCTAAGGGCCCATGGTGAATGATTTTGAAGGACAGAATGCTCTGGTACAATTTCAAATCTCTGCCATAGCTTTGTGTGAGTGCCTGGGACAAGTTTGGAAACTGAAAGAATTTAGATTTCTGAGAATATCAGAAAAGCCAGATTGGCAAACGCAAAGTTATTTATTAAGATATTCTGATTACCCTCTGGGATTCCATTTACTTCTTAAAATGCTGTATCATGGAATAGATACTTTTATGTCTAAACTTCAAATAAGTAGAAAAATGTAGCTATCTCCTTACCATTTTCTTTATATAATTTAGCCTTGAATTCCATTTGTTAACTTTAAAAAAAAAACACAGTTGACGAACACAAAACATTTTGAACTGTATATCTTTTCAATTAAATAAAAATCCATTTTTCTGTGTGGTGTTGGTAATAGACTTAAGGCCAGCGATACATCCTTAGCCTTAAAAACAATGAAATAAATAACCTTTCAAAGAATCTTAGCTGTATATGCTTTGTGTAAGAGCCAGTGTTTTTTCTGAAACGTTTTGATTGATGAGTCATTTATGTGACTCATGTCATGTTCTTTCATTACAGTGTTGTTTGCTTCTCAGAAGTGAGTATCTGTGTTTTTCTGTTGGATGTTCCTTTCTATACACTCCTTTCCCCACCACTTTCCTAAACATTATATACTGCCAAAACCAGAAAAGACTGAATTTCAAGGCATTTGCTGGAAATTCAAAGACTGAATTTGCAACACATTTTGAGAGGTAAATTGACATCAAACTAGAACCAAACAGCCAATCTTGATTGCATGTGTACTCCTACAATCCCAGCACTCAGGAAGCTGAAGCAAGAAGATTTGACGTTCTAGGCCCATCTGCTGCACACAGTGAAACCCTCTCCCAAATAGCCCAAAACAAACAGAACATTTGTCCGTCAAAATCAACCAAGAATACAAAACAAAAAAAATTCCACACATACCCCAAACAAAATAAAAACCCCACCAAAAATAAAATAACAAATAAAACAATCAAACAGAAATAAATAATGCAATTCACCATGTGCACAAACTGAATTTTGAGCCATTTCAATTTTTAGGAATGCCATTGTGTAGGAAATACTCATTTTAGAGACAGAGGAATTTTTCTTGGTCATTTATA
This sequence comes from Peromyscus eremicus, assembly GCF_949786415.1. Lineage (NCBI taxonomy): Eukaryota > Metazoa > Chordata > Mammalia > Rodentia > Cricetidae > Peromyscus > Peromyscus eremicus. Next base: position 34,398,553 of record NC_081419.1, read on the forward strand.
GAACTTTTCTTTAAATCATTTGTACAATGGTTACAGAAAACATTGCATAAACAAAATAGTACTCAAGAGCAAAATTGGAAGATTAGTAATAAACAAAGGGACAGAATGAGATTAGTAAGCTCAACTTTAACTAAGACATCAGAACAATTCATCTAAACTTTCCTTTTAACATATATATAACATATATATGTTTATATATATATATATATATATATATAAACACATTTAATTTACAGACACTGATTATGTTTTAAAAAAATTAGGAGTAAGCCTTCTTAGTTTTTTCTCTTTTGCTTTTCATTTCTCTTCCCACCTTTCCTATGTCTCTAGAGTTTTGATGACTAGCTGATTTAAGGCACTTGAACAAACATGGCTGTGCATTTACTGTTTTTGAAACAGATAGTACAGAACAAAAATAACCAATATGCACAGTAATGAATTGATTTACAGAATAGTTAAATTTAGTGAGTTTGAAGTTAAGGAACTTGGTGATTTTGTGCTTATCTTTGAAATACATTACTTGTACTTATTAAAATATATTTTCAAATTTGAGATTTTTCATATTTCTAATTAAGAAATACTGGATTATGTAGCCCATAACTTTAGAATAAAAATTAGTAAGAATTAGTATGTTCTTTAATCTATGATGATTATACTGAATCAAGATCCTAGCTACACTGAATATATAAGTATATATTCAGATAAATTGCCTTAGCTAAAACTATGTTAATCCAGAGACTATCAGTAGCCCTAGACACTTAGCTGTGCTTCAGAAGGTGAAATTTAATCATCTTTGTCTTTTACTTTCTGATTTCTTGGTAACTCATTGGCAATTTAGAGGCAATCTCTCCACTTTCATAGAAAAGGATTTCAATTAAGTAGATCAGTGATCTCATGTTCTAGTTTTGAATAGCATTGTACAAACTCATCACTAATGATGTTCTATGGGAATCTTGTGCTTCCTAAATTTTCTAGAAGTCACTTGTACCAACTTTTGAGAGAAAGAGAGAATTGGATGGGCTAAGGTATTCTGTTCAATCACAACAGGATAAAAAATTCAGCCTGAAAAGCCCTCTTTGAACATCAGTGACCTTACATAAATATGCTGGTTGTGAGGGGGCTCTTTTCAAGAATGCAGGTTGGTAGGTTTCATTAATTTCATGTCCCCTCTTCACATTCTCTGACTTTATGAATGTAGTATAAATTTGTATGTGGGTCTCAAACTTTATCAAATATCCTTTTGTTTTTCCCTTTCTGATAAACACTGTTCACATTTCCTGACATCGGAAATCACTGACCCAGTGCAATCCATCATATTTACACCATAGGCATCTCACAGCTTCTCTTTCTTATTTTCTGTCTAGTTTCTTTTATTTTGCTCCCTCTTTGCCCCTCAGCTTCCCTGTGTTTGTAGCTCTGCCTGATGTAGGGTTTTGCAAGTGATGATAGCTGAGTCAGTAATTATCCTGTTCACACCGACTGTGCAGTACATTCTTTGTAAATATAGAGAACATTGGGAGCATTTAGACTTTTTTTTTTCTTTTTGAAATGTATTCCTTCAGTTATATTTTCTCAAATATTGAAAAAAGATTTTTTTACATATACTTGTAGAAATGTTAAACTGTAGCAACTATGAGTCAGTTGTCCCAATTTAATTTCACAGACTTGGGTGTCAGAAGAAAACGTAAAGGAGATTGGCCTCATGGAGACTTTATCTTGGGAAATAAAACATGGTCAATAAACATGGGACTTTAATGCAAAGAACTAAAACTTAATTCAGTAGTCACTCACCCCACAACCTGGGCTTTCCTGCTATCACATACAAGGGATACTCTATAAGGTGTCAACTTACTGTCTTCGTTTTCCATTATGAAAAGGAGCAATGAACAGAAAGCAATAATACCAGCTGTGTTATTGTCTGACTCTGAGATGAAGACTGTGGTCGGCTTTACATGTCAGTTATTTAGGTGCTGAAGATTTCTTCATAGTTTAATTGATCAAGGACCAATTTGTATTTCCACTGATACATAAAATTATTAAAATTCTATTTGGCAATAATTCATATTATTCTTCCATCAAAGTGGGATAAATGATCAGTTTTGACTCTGTTTACTAAGCTTTTAGCAAGGTTTCTGTAGTGAACTGAGGTATTTCAAAACCAAAACAAAAGATCAACTTGTCCTTTAGAACTCTTTCAAGAATGACGTGCCTGTTGAATGGCTCAACTCACAGCAGCTGTGGTTCCCACTAAAGATCAAGCCAGACAAATTACCATGGATGAGAGGGAAATCCCCCAAGGCTCCTTCCCTATTGAAGGAGGAGCTATTTCTAGCTGATAGCTACTGATGGAGCCCCCTCCTTTCCAGGAAAGTCAACCTCCTTTCCAGATGTGGTCTGGTGGGTTGTTCTGGATTCAGTGGACTGCCACACATGCATATGCATAAGCATATATATAGTGCTAATTGGACTCAAGGGTTATTAATAACACAAAAATAAATAAAAAGTAGGTATCAAGCTGAAAGAGAGATGAGGTTTGGGGGACCTAGAGGAAGTTGTAGGGAGATGGTGGTGGATGCATGAATAGATATGTTCTATATATTATGTAAGAGTATGAAGGTTTCTAAGAATACAAATTATTCATGAAAAAATATTTAAGAATGAAGAAATTAAGGATACATGACAAATTTCATTGTGATAATTTTCATTTAGTAGCTTGATATTCAAGGACAGAATGTAGTTTTTGGAGTATCTGCCAGAGAATGCTGCTTTTTTGAGGTTGAAAACATTCTACTTCTTTCCAACTTCTATCCTATGACATTAGAATGTCATCTGTCCTAGTGGTAAACCTGGGTAGTATTCTTTAAATGCTTAAGCACTATTTAAACAAGGCAATAGCTTCAGGAGCTGAGATAATTTTATAGAATTGTGATTATTTATTTAAGAGATGTAATGTGCACACATATGTCTCTTTGGAAGAGCATGTCTTCCTACAAAATTCCAGTTGAAACTAGAAAAATTATTCTTCCTTCTCTTTTTTTTGACTTGTGTCAGAGAGGGTAACCTTTCACATATATTTTGCTCTCATGCTCAGAGTCAAAGCAGGAAAATATATAGTTTAGGGCCTAGGCTTCATTGGTAATGGGGACTAAAGCTTTGTGCCCTAGCAGCAGAGGGTTTATATAATGCCCTATTTTTCTGCTTCTTTCTATATTTATAGGAGACCATTCAATGTGTCTTTATGTGAGGTGTCCTATGATTAAACATGTAAATCTCACAGGGTATGCTTGACAAAATTTGCTGCTTAGTGACATTTAACAAAGCTTTTTATTCTGAATTTTAAAAACATAGCTAGCTTATTAATATTTTTCCTATTCTTATGTGGGAAAGAGAAACTGTAGTATGTTGACTGTTAATAGCATTGTGTGTTTTGAAAACTGATAAAATATACAATTTTTTGAGAAGTTTAATTGTATTAGTTTGGAGTTATTCATCTCCAGCCTAAAATAAATTTCTGTATTATGTTATGCTCTTTTTATTAAGAAAAAAATAACATATGAGATAATGCATAGGGACCTGCTCAGGTTATCTGTTTCTAACATGGGAGCTACCCCTGGCCACCCAATGAATTAGAATACTTGATGACACATAAGTTCAGTTTGTAGTGTTGCTGTTGCATTTGAACAATGTGTTGGTTAGAACTTCTCCCAAAGTCAAACTTCCCTGTGCTTCTCTAACTTAGGATTATGTTATATTGGAATTTTACTTTGATGCCTTCAAAACATGCCTTTCTTTAATATTGTAGAGAGGAAAAAAAAACCTTCTAAGCGCTGATTTATTTCACAAACATTTGTCAGGGAATTCCAGCTACATGTTGTATTTATTCAAATATGGTTATTTAGAATTCTTTCTTGAAGGACTAAAATTGCAGTTGGAGAGGAAGAGAAAGGACAGAATGGAAAAAGGAAGGGAGAAATAGTGACAGTTATACAGGCATGAGAAAGGGGAGGAAAGAAAGAAGAGGCGTATAAACACAAGTTCTCTGGGCTATGCTCTGTGACAGGCATCTAGACTCCGGCTGCAAAAATCTCTCACCCAAGTCAAGTAGGCAGTGCCTTCTTTTACATACATGTACATGTATTTTATTCATGTACATTAGCTACACATTAGAAACTGTCTCAAGTTTACCTCTGTTTTCAACAAAACAATCATCTTGAGTTATTTCTGAATAGCAATGAAACGATTGTCTTTTGTGGTGGGAAAAATAATGCCCCCACTCCAAGAAACTCACATTCTTCTCCCCCAAACTTCAGAAATGCTACATTACATAGAAACTGGAAATTAAAGCAGCAGCTGGAACTAAGGTAGCCAACCAATCAGCTTACCCCCAAATAGGGAGACTATTCAGAGAAAATGTGTGTTGACATCCCTAATTGTAGAAAAGATAGCTTTAAAGTGGATGCTAATAAGAGTCATGAAAATTAAGCATAAGAACAACTGGTCACTGCTGGTTCTGAGATGTAAAAAGCCATGAGAAGAGGAGTGAAGGTAGTCATGAGAAAGTGGAAAGGTCAAGAAACAGAATTTCCTCCTCAGTGCCCACAAGGGATGCCCTCCAGTTCACCATGAGGTTTACAGCCATTTCAGTTTTACAGGAAATAAGATGGTATATTTGTTTTTGAGCCACTATGGTAAGTTATTGCTGTTATGATAAATACATTCACCTCTACAAGATGAAACAGCCTTTTGGCTATAACTTTTTAATTGAGTCCTTTTGGACTCAATTATTTATAGGAAATACAAGGTAATACATTAATATCAAGGTATTGCCCACAGCCTTTTCAAAAGACTCCCACCTTTGAAGTTTAGGATTTTTCTAAAGGGGAGGGGGTAATCTCTGAAAGAAAAAAAAAAGAGGTAGTGTGCAGAATGTAAAGATGCAAGAGTTTCTTGTGCAGAATATAGAGATGCAAGAATTTCCTGTGAAGACTGATTAGAAACTTGAGCTAAAATAGTATACATTTTCATTTTTGGAATAGTAGAATTCTGTAGATCTTGGCTTCTGATTGACATGCATTTTGGCTACTAATAGTATAGTTAAATAGGTATTAAAGGAAAAATCAGTCAATACTTGCATGGTTCTTAGTTACCTGGAGAATTTTATAGTCTACTTAGAAGTAGAAGTAGAGATTAAGTTATAAGTATGGAATACATATTTTTTTTAATTTCACCTACTGTCCTGGCTATTCACAAGAAGATCAACAAAATTTTAATAAATTAAATTACCTTTTTTTGGTTCTTTAACTAGGTCAGGTCAAGGATTAGCAAACTAGTATTTTTACTAGGCATAACATTTATAGATTTGAGTGCTAAGAAATATCAATTTAAGAGTTGGTATATAATGTTCTGTGGTGATTTTAAATATCTTCCTGGGATGATTTTGCTGGCTGGTGATACTGAAGCATTAGTAAAACTATTTCCTAGTTTTGGATATTTTATTTGCTTCATCATGACTATACACTGGAGTAAAAGGCTGAAAGACATGTTGAAATTCTGGAAAGTAAGAATTATGGAGGAAGGGTACTTGGTGAATGTTGATTTTGATATTTGCTTGTCAAGTGATTGTGAAAAATTCTCCATCTTTTCTGTGCTTTGTTTTTTATGTTGCACAAAATGAGGATAATAATAATGAATGTTTAATGCAGATGTTGGGGTGCTTATATGAATTAATATAGCTATTGTGGCCAGAGCAGTAAAAATTCATACTAGGTGATAAATCCCAGCTGTAATAATTTTCTGCTGAAATGCACAATTGAAAAAGGGACACACATACAGTTTAATCTTTGATGAAATATAATAATATGCATTTACATTAATGAAACATAGACATAAATATTCTGTTCATGTAGCATGAATTTTAATCAGAAAATCAATATCAAACAACATGATAAAACATGTACTAAGAAAAGAATGTCCTCAATTGGTAGCCTTATTTCATGCATGAAAATAAAAAAAATGTTGTCTTAAGATTTGACTGGGGAAAAAGATTTGGATGAATGATAGGATTATGTCATATTGCTATACTCAAATCAAAATGTGCTCCTTTTAAAACCTCTTCAGTAGTCCAGGAATGGAAACAAAGAATAAGGGCTGAAATTAAGTCACTGCAGACAATCAATTTTGTATTTCTTTTGGGATAGAGTTCTACTTTCAACTAATTAAAATATACTTTTATTCTATTTCAAAGAAAAAATACTCCAGAGGAATTACTGAGACAACCAAATGTGGATTGTATTCTAATGATGTTGAAAGTCAGATATGTTTAAAGATGCCATCTTCTTGCTTCAGTTTACCTTTAATAGGCTTTCAGGATCTTCATGGGTCCCTTCATTTCTTTGGTCACAAGATAGGGGAACATAGGATGTACAATCACATAGCATCATGATAGGAAAATGACTCACTGGAACATGTTTTTCTGCCATACTAAGATCCTAAAATGTTTTTTATTTTTTTAACTACAAAGCTTTTTTTTCCTCAAAGTTTTAATACTCTCTTAACTTTAAGCAATGTATAGGTGATAATGTGTTCAAAACATGTTTTAACTGATTAATAAATAGTAACTTTAAAAATCATTAAACCTTGGGTTAGGTATTATAACTATATTTCATAGAAGATAAATTGAGGCAGAAAGGTATTTAATTCTTTGCTGAAAGTGTTTTAGAGTTCAGTATGTGCTGCATTCTTCCAATGATCCCCCGTCATTGCTTTGATTATGCATGGTAAGAATTTCTTGAAAACATGTCATAACAATATTTTTTCATGAAAGCTTACTAGAGCAGGGTACTCTGTGTTTCATAAACTTTAAATGAAAATACAATTTAAAATATTTTCTTGAGGTAAGACAAAATTTGAAGATTATTATGTTCCACATTTTGCTTTGAAGGTAGATTTTATATGGATATGTCAATCATTGTGACAAGACTCAATTTGGTGTGATAATTCATAATGTTACCCAGAAATTTTCAAAAGAAAATTGAATAATTAAAATAGTTATCTATCATAGAAACGTTATTTATGATCGTGAAAGAGTAGAGTATAGTTTAGAGTTATCTATCTCAGTCAAAAAGATATTGAAATTATTAGAAAGAGAAAAAAAACTTTGAGGAAAATGTATATGTGACTTCTGTAATAAAGTCTCAGTTTATTGAAGGAATGTAGCTGAGTTAAGAAAAGGGAGTTTATCTTTCCAGAAGTCAGAGTTATATTTTGAAGGCCCTGTGACTTAATGGGCATAGAACAATAACAGAGAGGGGATGTCTGTATTGCATCTGTACCCTATAAGTACATTAGTATCTGTGAGTTGAGGGAATTTACACAACTTCTCTTTGTTTCTTAGTTGATTACATAGTATCCTAGTGGTTCCCACCCTGCAAAATTGCTGTGAGGCTTAATTGATTTAACATACAAAATGCTGAACAGTGCCTACAGCATGCTGCATGCTTCATAAATGCTTCTTGTCATAACAGCAGTTATAGTAGAGGGAAGAAGAACAGGAAGAGAAGGAAGATAATGGAGACCTTATCTGGTCTATGGGGGCTACACAGCAGACACAGGGCAACTTTATGTAAGGAAACTTTTCTTTCTGAAGAAGGCTTGCTATCAATGTTCTTTAAAAATGTATAAATATATAATAAATAAAATATAGAAGTAAAAATGAGCAGTAAATTCATTGTCCTAGTTAGGAGAAACAGTAGACTTGTATTTGTAGTTCAAGACTGCTAGCTCAAGAACAAGATGCTGCCAAGCACAGCTCCTTTGGAGGCTTCCTTCATGTTGTGGTCACATGAGGTCTATCCTTGGTGCATACACATCTCTGGTGTCTTTCTCTGTACCAAAACTGTCTTAAGAGACCAGTCAGATAGGATTAGAACTCATCTCAAGAAGCTAATCTCTGGTGTCTTTCTCTGTACCAAAACTGTCTTAGTAGACCAGTCAGATAGGATTAGACTTCACCTCAAGAAGCTAATTTTAACCTAATTATCTATTTACTGCTCCTATTTCAAAATTCAGTTGTATATAAGGACTCCAACAAATGAAGAATGGAGCACAATTTGCCCATTATGGTCTCTCCCACACCATTCTACTGCTGAAAATTGAACTTTGGACCTCATACATGCTTGACAAGCCCCTTCCAGTGAACTAGACTCCCACCTCTTAATAGTCTTTTTGGAACAAATGAATTTCAAATTTATTGCTTTGATTCAGGACTTACTCTAAAATGTCATTATCTCTTTTCAAAGTTTTAATCTTGAAGTTGAAGAATGTTCATCTTTAAGATTCCTGTTATGAGTGTCTTCTTCTAATAGGGGTTGATCACCACTGCTCTGACAGACTGAGGCTATTGTATGAGGCCCTAATGATTCAGGAAACATTTGGAAGAGGGCTAGGACTTCATTCACGTAGAGATGAAATATCTATGAGTTAGAAAAAAAGGAAGTGTTTTATTTTTCTTTTATTTACTCTGATGAAATTTTTATCATGTTAGTTTGAGAATTGGTGGGGCGGGGCAGGAAATTATAAATACTCGTTTTGTATTCTCCTGGGAAGCAAGAGATCATTGCAGGCTTGTCACTTCCTACATCAACAAGAACAAAAACTCACAAATATTTTATTTATTTCTGAGTCATCAGATATCAGACAAGAGAAACATGCTTTAGGTTCAATGATCTTTCTCTATCAAAGCTTCTTGACTGACATTTGAATATTAGGTACCACTCATGTAAACAATAGAAGGTCATTCCTGTGCTATTTTCACTCAGATTGCTTCTTGATGTTTCTTGGTACATCAAGTTTTTTTTTTAATTCTACACTATGGAATCACAATTTACACACACACACACACACACACACACACACACACACACACAGAGAGAGAGAGAGAGAGAGAGAGAGAGAGAGAGAGAGAGAGAGAGAGAGAGAGAATTGATGGAGATATCACTTGTCATTGAAGAAGAATTTAAGGATGAAATGGTTATGGACTATAATCTATAGGTATATTTGTAGAGGACAAGAAGAAAAATATATAGCTTTACATGTAATATAAATCAGAGGATACTGATTTGCTATTCTCAAATTTTGGTTGGAGTATGACTTAGAGGAATTTTGAAATGACAGCAGTTAGCATATGGGGCTCCTTTCTCCTGTTTTCCAGACTCTTCCAATGCATATTTTTCTCAACTATTGGAAGTAATATGTCAATTTAAATATAGTTCTATGTACATTGTACAGGGGGAAAATGTGCCTGAGAGATGGAGGAACGAACACACTTTTCAGTGTCTTTTATGGTATTGTTTCTTCGTCCTTGCGTTTCAAAACATTGAGTATAATTGACATTGCATTACCTTCCTTTCTTTTTTCTTCCAGGACCATCATTCACTAATAGCCCTCTTTCATAGCAGTCTTTTGAAACAAATAGATTTTTACTACTCAATTGCTCTTTTCATTGTAATTTTTAAATAAAACCTTTGGTAGCTTCTCAAAGTCTCTTTATGGATCTAGCCTGCACTGATGATCAATTGAAGATGTGCACTTCATCTGTTTTCTTCCTCACCTGCCACTCCTGGTACAATGCCTTGGAAATCTCTTTGAAACCTCAACAGAATGAGGACAAAGCAGGAATCTGTTCCAAACATCACATGGAGGCTTGTTTCCTCTCTCTCTTTTATTCTGTTTTCTCACATTTTCTGAAATCCACTTCCCATATGTAGAAGTTAGTGCATGGAAAAGCCATCTCCATGGGGTTTGGATAGTTTATTAGACCACGGTGTGCCCGGGTCATGGTCCAGTCTATACTCTTCATTTTCCTATAGCACTCCTGTGCCCTTTAATACTTCAAGGTTCTTCCCATGATTTTCACACTAAACTAATTAAAACGTCTTCCATCTCTGACTGTTGAAATCTTGTAGTCATTGCAAATACTCCAAGTAGCATTCCCTGGTACTGCCAAAGAAAATGAGATTCAGTATTTTTTTATAGCAACAAGTTTCCCCTTCCTTATAATAAAAGCCAACATAAAGTTGTGTTACTTAATCTCTCATGTTCTGAAAAAGATACACATTTTCACCCACGTGTTTGATGGAAAAAAATTGGATTAGTTAATATCACTACAAAATGCATGGCAACTGTAATTGGGAGCCTGGATTCAGAATCAGAGGTTTAATATACAGAGAAGGAAGCCATAGAGAGCACAAGAAACACAAACACCCTCCACTACAGTCTTTATTGAGGATTAAGGCTTATCCGATGATATGTAGCTGCTCAAATAAAAGCACTTAGAAGTTGTACTAAAGCAAGCAGCAAATACTATGAAAAATTTGTATGTCTATTTACTGTGTGGTGCATGTGGGTTTGCATCATGTAAGGTCCTGAGCTGAATAAAAGGCTGCAGGGCACTAGACTTTTACAGTTTCAGAAGCTGGACCAAGGTGCAGTCCTGACATCTGGATGAAAAGGACTTCTCATTTTGCTTATGACACAAGTAGTAAATACAGATGCCTTCATATGCCTAAAAAGGTTTTCTCTTGTTTTTTAATATTTTTAAACTTTCTGCTTACCTGCTAGTAAAAGCAGCATTTTAAAGAAATATTATTGGACAAAGTTTTGGTGGTTAAATATGCTGATTGTTTTTCTTCCAATTTTTAAAACATTAGTTTCAACTGTATTTGTTTCCTGCTATTAATCTCTACAGTTTGTAAGGTAGATGAAAAAATTCAGCAGATGGATTTGAAGATTTGGTTGACTCTCAGGTGTTAGAATTGCAAACAAATGTATTTATTTTCAAGAAATAGGATATTGTGCTACAGTAAATATGACATTTTTAGATGAAAGGTATTTCTCAAAATTTATTATGGTGTGACCAATATGGGACATACAGGTGGAGTTAGCTATGAGAGTTAGTGTGAACTGGATAAGGCAGACAGGAGAAGACAGCTATGAGAATTAGTGTGAACTGGATGGGGAAGATAGGTGGAGACAGCTATGAGAATTTGTATGAACTGGATGGGGAAGATAGGTGGACACAGCTACAAGAGCTCTAGAAAATAACAATAATGTTTCCTGCTTAGAATTCTTAGTGTCTTATGACTCTTTAGTGCTTGAGATTAATTTTAGGGTTTAAGGGACCTTATCAGTGATTGAGAATTTAAATGCATGCATACTAATTTTTCTTACATAAATTCCTGGGTTAGAAAGATTCCATAGCTTTAAATTTGTTCTAGATACAAAGATTTGGTGGCAGATATTTTTCTTTGCTGAATCATATTGCAAGAAGAAAAACACAAGGATGTTTGACTATTGGATTTCATTCTAACCAACAAGCTCAGAAGTTACCATGTACCTAGGGCCTAATCGCAATCATGCTAAACTTAAAGCAAAGAAGACAGTGGCCACAGGGGAAATTAAAGCAAGAATCTCTTTGAATTGACTTTGTTTCTTCAAACACCGTGGGGCTTATATATGAGGAAAACACTGGGGATATTTATTTTATCTGCCCATCTGAATTTCATAAGTGTGCTTGATAGAAGGCTTTATTAGAAACTAGGGGAGCAAACCAATCTTCAGAATCAGGGTTCTTTTCTTTGGAAGACTCTGCATTTGTTACCTTTAAAATACTTAACAGCACAGAGGCTAGGACATAACTCTGATTACTGAGATAATGTAAACTAAACTGCCTTGAGAGATACAAAACATTGTTCACATGTTAGACATTATTAGATTATTAAAACTAAGGTTTCTTGGCAAGACAAAAACACAGACATAAAGTAGTATATTGAGTGCTTAATTTCCATTATCCTCTGTGCCTCTCTCTCTCTCTCTCTCTCTCTCTTTCTCTCTCTCTCTTTCTCTCTCTCTCTCTTTCATACACACACACACACCCCATATAAATACACACACATATGCACACAAAACGTACACAATTCCCATACATAAACACATAAACACATACACACACACACAATGTACATATGCATGCTCTTGTTTTACTCAGGTATTCCAAATTGTCCTACACTATCTAAAATCTTTATTAATATTACATACAGAAATGTTGAGTTATTTTTAGTAAGAAGCCCATTTAGGAAAATCTTTCAGTAATTAAAAGTAGAGAGGAAGAAAAAGAAAGACAATTTGAAGGGGTTGAATGAGGATTTACAGCCTGGAGCTTTTAGAACAACTAAAGAAATACAGAATGCATTAATGTTACCAAGGGCACCCTTTTAGAAATGTTATTAAGGATATTTTACAAGGCTAAATTAAAAAACCATCAAGCCCTGCTAATAATGATTTATAGTAGAAAGGGAGGGCAACTGATCTGATGCTTCCTAAGTACCACTTTCATTGTGGCTCATCGTCTTGGCTCTTCCTCAAAATGAATAAACAGAAAGGCATCAGTCAGATACAGTTTTAACATCACTTTCAATATGTATATAAACTGACACAGATTACTAAAACATTATCCTAGAATGCATTTTTCATCACAGCTAATACAGTGATGTTCAGAAAAGACTTCAACTTTAGAAAATCATACTCACTCTAAAAATGAAATTATTAGTCATGTAGAGTAGGAGACAGCAAGCATCATTAGTAGCATTGTCAGGCTCTTTGACCACTGCCCATGATTTCTTTATTACCTTGTTGCATAAGCTTCTCTTACCTCTACTTTCTATCTGCGTGTCTGGCTTACTTTGTGGTTTCTCAAATCAATAATCAGGGCAGCAGAAGATGGGATAAGAGATGCCTGTTGTTCAACTGAGTTGCTTGTCTCACATTTATCACTATAGTTTTGTTATTGGTTTGATGCCTTAAAGACACTTGTCATGTTGAGAGAGAGAGAGAGAGAGAGAGAGAGAGAGAGAGAGAGAGAGAGAGAGAGAGAGAGAGAGAGAGAGAGAGGAGAGAAAAGGAAGGATGACCAGGTTTAAAAAAATGTGGGTGGCCATGAGATGTAACAATGTTCTTTGTTTGTTTTTATTTGTGGAGATAGAATTTTTCCATGTAACTTAGAGGCTGGCCTGGAAGTTTAATTCCGCCTGGAAGTTTAATTCCGCCTGCCTCAACCTCCTGAGTGGGGTGATGATAAGTGTCCAATATTAAGCCAAGTCAGTGTTCTTTTATGGATAGCACTATTTTGTTATCATCATTATCTCCCAATTACAAGACTCCATGTTTTAAATTTCATGCACCTTCAATAATAAATGTAGTAGAAGAGAGCTGTGGGAAGACTTGCTCACATGGCTTTGCCCCTTTGACAAGAAGGCTGGTTAGGGTACCTCAACCAAAGAAGGATATTATCTGTGAATAAACCAGAAAATATTTCAGGAGATCACCAATATTTCATAAGATTTTGATTCCATCCTCACAATCCTTAGACCCTCCTACAAGTTCCGGATCTGGAAGCTGTTTCATGAGTAGAGGGAAGCCCTTGGAAGAGGAGGAGAAGAACAGAGTTAAAACAGACAGAAAAGCCCACCTCATGATTGCACAAGGAGATGAATTACTCATGCCTGAGTTACAGCAGTGTTGAAAGTTTAACTGGTTAAGATTAAAGTCTTACTAACTTAGAACACTTGAGAACCATTTGTTATTTAATTTCTGAAACTCATTAAGATGTTAACATCTATGTCCAAAATTCAGTCCTGGTAAGAGAAAGGCGGGGAGGTCCAGAGTTGCTTTTGTAGTGGTTTAGAGTTAAATATGTGGATGACTTTCTTCCTTTCTCTTTCTGTTTAAAAATCTCCTCTTATGGTCTTACTGTTCTAGCTGAGACTTCATGTACTACACTGAATTTGCATGAAGAATGTGGACAACTTTTTCTTGCTCCTGATTTTATTTTATTTTTATTTATTTATTTATTTATTTTTATTTTTTTGGTTTTTCGAGACAGGGTTTCTCTGTGCAGCTTTGCGCCTTTTCCTGGAACTCACTTGGTAGCCCAGGCTGGCCTCGAACTCACAGAGATCCACCTGGCTCTGCCTCCCGAGTGCTGGGATTAAAGGCGTGCGCCACCACCGCCCGGCTGCTCCTGATTTTAGTGAAATCGCTTTACATTTCTCTCCATTTAAGTTGATGTTGACTATGAGCTTGGTGTAAACTATCTTTATTATGTTGAAGAATGTCCTTTGTATCTCTAATCTCTCCAAAACTTTTATCACAATGGATACTGAATTTGTCAAAGTCCTTTTATGCATCTATTGAGATGATCATTTTTTAAAATTTTATTTATTTATATAGTAGATTACATTTATTGGTTTTCATATACTGAACCATGCCTGCATTTCTGCATTCAACCCTAGTTAATATGGGGGATGATCTTTTTGACGTGTTCTTGGTTTTGCCAGTATTTTTTTGTTGTAGTATATCACTTTAACTTTGAAAAGATTTGTTACATTTGTTTATGTTTCAGAATATTACTTTATGTAAAGGTGTGTTACATTTGTTTATGCTACATTTTTACTCAGTGATGCAAAGATGTGTTGCTTTGTTTGCCTAAGGAAGCTGATTGGTCTAATAAAAAGCTGGATGGCAAATAGCTAGGCAGTAGAGGGATAGGCAGGACTGGAGGACAGAGAGAATAAGTAGAAGGAGTGTATGCTCAAGAAGGAAGAGAGAGAATGAAGGAGAAAGAGAGAGAGTCACCCATGACCAACAGGCAGCCATCAGCCAACCAGACACGGAGTAGGACATACAGAATGAAAGAAAGATAAAAAGTCAGAGGCAAAACACAGATGAAGAAAAAAAGGTTAAATTAAGTTATGAAAGCCAGTGGGACAATCATAAGCTAAAGTCTAGCATTCATAACTTATAAGTCTCTGTGTTTTAATTTGGGAGCTGGTTGGTGGTCCAAAAGAAGGCCTACTACATATTATATTTTATTGAGTATTTTTGTACCTATGTTCATAAGGGAAATGGGTCTATAATTTTTCTTTGTTGGGTCTTTATGTGGAGGAGTTGTCAGGGTAATTGTGCTCTCATAAATGAATTTGGCAATGTTCTTTCTGTTTCTATTTTGTAGTATAATTTGAGGAATATGAGCAGTAAGCTCCATTACTATTGCTTAAGTCTCTCTGAGGCCTTATGAGCCCTGCTTAGTTGATTCTGTGGGCTGTGTTCTTGTAGCTGTGTTGTTTTCAATCCCTCTGGATCCTACAATCCTTCTTCCCCTGTTTTGCATGGTTCCCTGAGCTCCACTTGTTTGGTTCTGGGTCTCAGCATCTGCTCCCATCACTTGCTGTACGAAGCCACTCTGATGATTATTGGCCTAAGTACCAACCCATAAGTACAGCAAAATATCATTAGGAATCATTTCACTGACTTTTTTTCTAGTTCCAAACATCTGCCTGCAAATTTCATGATGTCATTTTTTAACAGTTGAGTAATACTCCATTGTGTAAATTTTCTTTATTCATTCTTCTATTGAGGGACATTTGGGTTGTTTCCAGTTTCTGGCTATTATGAATAAAGCTGCTATAAACATGTTGAGCAAGTTTCCTTGTTCTAGGATGAAGCACCCTTTGGGTATATGTCCAAGTATGTTATAGCTGGATCTTGACTTAGATTGATTCCCAGTTTTCTGAGAAACTGCCGTATTGATTTCTAAAGTGGCTGTACAAGTTTACACTCCCACTAGTGATGGAGGAGTATTTCCCTTGCTACACATCCTGGCCAGCATGAGCTGTCACTTGTATTTTTGATCTTAGCCATTCTGGCAGGTGTAAGATGATATCTCAGAGTTGTTTTGATATGCATTTCCCTGATGGCTAAGGATGTTGAACATTTCTTTAAGTCTTTCTCAGCCACTTGAGATTCCTCTGTTGACAATTTTTTGTACAGATTTGTATGCTTTTTCATAACTGGATTATTTGGTTTGTTGATGTCTAGCTTCTTGAGTTCTTTATATATATATATATATATATAAAGATATATATATATATATATATATATATATATATATATATGATTTTTGAGACAGGGTTTCCCTTTGTGCCTTTCCTGGAACTTGCTTTGGAGACCAGGCTGGCCTCGAACTCACAGAGATCCTCCTGCCTCTGCCTCCTGAGTGCTGGGATTAAAGGTGTGAGCCACCACCGTCCAGAATTTTTTTTTAATATTTTTTTTATATTAGTCCGATATCAGATGAGGAGTTGGTGATGATCTTTTCCCATTCTGTGGGCTGCCATTTTGTTCTTTGACTGTATCATTTGCCTTACAGAAGCTTTTCAGTTCCATGGGGTTTCGCTTTTTTATCGTTTATCTTCCTTCTTGTGCTCTCAGTGTTCTGTTCAGGAATTTGTCTCTTGTACCAATGTGTTCAAGGCTATTGCCTAATCTCTTTTCTACCAGGTTCAGTATATCTGGTTTTATGTTGAGGTCTTTGGTTCACTTGAGCTTGAGTTTTTTCCATTGTGATAGATATGGATCTACATGCATTCCTCTATATACAGACATCACGTTAGACCATCACTATTCGTTAAAAAATGTTTTCTTTTTTTCCATTGTGTATTTTTGTCTTCTATAATAAAAATAAGGTGTTCTTGGCTGTGTGGATTTACTACTTGGTCTATGATTCAATCCTATTGATCAACGTCTCTGTAGTATAGCTTGAAATCAGAATGGTGATATTTCTGGAAACTCTCTTATTGTACAGACGTGTTTTATTTGTCCCGGGTTTTTTGTTTTTCCTTGTAAAGTTTAGTATTGTATTTTTCAAGTTCCATAAAGTATTTAGTTGGAATTTTGATGGGGATTATGTTGAATCTGTAGACTGCTTTTGTTAGGATAACCATTTTTACTGTGTTAAATCTACTGATCCATAAGCATGGGAGGTCTTTCCATCTTCTGATATCTTCTTCATTTTCTTTCTTCTAAGACTAGAAGATTTTGTCGGATAAGTCTCTCACTTGCTTGCTTAAAGTTACTCCAAGATATTTTACATTATTTGTGGCTATTGTGAAGGGTGTTGTTCATCTGCCTGTTTTATTTCTCAGCCTGTTTGAGATTTGTATATAGGAGGGCTACTGATTTTTTTTTTAGTTAATCTTATATCCAGCCACTTCACTAAAGGTGTTTATCAGCTGTAAGAGTTTCCTGGCAGAATTTTTCAGGTTGCTTAATTATACTATCATATCATCTACAAATAACAATACTTTTACTTCTTTTCTGTTTGATATCCCCTTGATCTCCTTCAATTTTTTTATTGCTCTAGCTATTACTTAAAGTGATATATTGACTAGAAATGGAGAGAGTAGAAAGCCTTGTCACTTTCCTGGTTTTATTGGAATTGCTTTGAGTTTCTCTCCATTTAAGTTGATGTTGTCTTTAAGTTTGATGTAAATTGCCTTTATTATGTTTAGGTATGTCCTTTTAAGTCTAATATTTCCAAGACTTTTACCACAAAGAATGTTGGATTTTGTCAAAGGCTTTTTCAGCATCCGTAAGATGATCTCTTTTTTCTTTTAGTTTGTATATATAGTGTTTTACATTGACAGATTCTCATTTGTTGAATCATCCCTGCATCTCTGGGATGAAGTATCCTTGATCATGGCCTTTTTGATGTGTTCTTGGACTCAGTTTGTGAATGTTTTATTGACTATTTTAGCATCTATGTTCATAAGAGAAATTATTCTGTAATTCACTTTATTTGTTGAATTTTTGTGTGGTTTGAGTTTCAGAATAACTGCAGTCTCATAAAATAAATTTGGCAATATTCTTTCTGTTTCTATTTTGTAGAATAATTTGAGGAGTATTGGTGTTAGCTCTTCTTTGAAATTCTAGTAGAATTCTACACTAAAATCATCTGACCCTTATCTTTTTTTTTTTTTTTTTTTTTTTTTTTTGGTTTGAGAGACTTTTAATGACTGGTTCTATTTCACTAGGGTTTATAGGTCTATTTAAATTGTTTGTCTGATCTTGATTTAACTTTGGTAAGTGGTACCTATAAGAAAATTAACTGTTTCTTTTAGATTTCCAATTATTTTGAAGTACAGATTTTAAAGTACATCCTTATGATTGTCTCGATTTCCTCGGTATCTGTTGTTATGTCCCTGTCTTCCTTCCTTCTTCCCTTCCTTCCTTCCTTCCTCCCTTCCTTCCTTCCTTCCTTCCTCCCTTCCTTCCTTCCTTCCTTCTTTCCTTTATTTCTTTAATTGAAAATAGTTTTTTTCTCATACAATACATCCTGACTACAGTTAGCCTTCCCTTTACTCCTCCCATGTCTTTCCAACCTCCCCTCTCACACAGATTCACTTCCTCTCTTTCCCTTCAGAAAAGAACAGACCTCCAAGAGACAGCAACCAAACATGACAAAACAATATACAATAACACCAAGAGCAGGCAAAAGACTCAGATACTCACCAGCTATCACTGTTAGGAGCCTGACAAAAACACCAAGCTAAGTGTCATAACATGTATGCAGAGGACCTCGTGCAGACCTCTGCAGGCCTGTGTTTCTTGCTTCAGTCTCTGTGAGTTCATTTGAGGACTGCTCAGTTTATTCAGTGGGCCACGTTCTCCTGATGTCCTCTATCCCCTTTGATTCTTACAGTCTCTCCCCTCTCGTTTTTCCATGGTGTTCTCTGAGCTCCAAGGGGAGGCACATGATGGATACCTCCAATTTAGACTCTTTCTACATAATGTCAAGCTTTAGGTCTCTGCACCCATTCCTATCTGCTTCAGGAGGAAGCATCTCTGAAGATGACTGGACAATGTACAGATCTATGAGTATAGCAGAAAATCATTAGGAATCATTTCATTGATTTTTTTGGCCAGTCATGTTTGGTTTTAGCCTAGGTCTTGGGGCTATCCAGTCTCTGGTTCCTGGACAATGGATGCCTTTCATATTCACTGTTATAGGTTACTATGCAGGTTATTCTACACACTGCCTATGCATTTATCCATTAAATCTCTATCATATTGATTTAAGTGTTGCCATTGCAGAATGTGGATCCAAGAGAGCACACTAAATTTGTGGGAGCTATGTGAACTCACTCAGCATGTGATAACTGGGATGGCTGGTGAAGGTTCTGAAACTTGATGCCCTGACAGCCACAAATCCAGGATATTAGTCAGTGTGGAGTGGTGTCAGAGGCAATAAATCATGAGGCAAGTTTGCATGGTTGTGGAGAATAGAGTAAAGGATGCTGGGGAAAGTTCTGAGATGTCTATGGCTGTATGTCTTCTAACCATGCCTAATTTGTCTGAGTTAAACTTAGAAGGCTTCAAGTAAGCATGTGACAGGCAAAACAACAAAGTAGAAGCTGGAAATCTTGCACTACTAATCTAGAGGGACAATCAAACTTTGTACATACCCAGAGTTCCTGATTCAAGCATAATGTATCCTATATCCAAGTGTTTAATCAGCAGAATGCTCAAGAGAACATGACAAATGCACCAGAAAATAGGATTCCTGTATTCATTCAAGAAAGCACAATAGAAATCTTATGATGGGTAGAATTTTAGATCAGGTCTGACATTACATTAGTCAGCAAGCAAATAAGAGCTTCTGTCCTCATGTGGCCTTTTCGGAG
Organism: Peromyscus eremicus; assembly: GCF_949786415.1. Classification (NCBI taxonomy): domain Eukaryota; kingdom Metazoa; phylum Chordata; class Mammalia; order Rodentia; family Cricetidae; genus Peromyscus; species Peromyscus eremicus. The sequence continues at coordinate 34,418,127 of NC_081419.1, forward strand.
GCGAAGTACAAGCAAGAGTGGGTGGTTGGTCTTTTAACTGCTGTCATATTTCTAGTCCTGAGTGCATGGCTTCCTAATCTTGGATATGTACAAAGCAATTTTCAAATGTGCTAAGAAGCAGTTACTCAGTCTCTTCCTGGTCCTGTTCCTTTCCTCCAGTGGGTTGAGAGATGGCAAGGCCTTGCCTTTTCATTTATCTGCTTCTTATCAAACAGCTATGCAGCAGGCATTTCTGAACAGGCAGAACGTCCCTGGCATGTGATCTGCTTCTCCTCTCAGACAAAGGGCAAAGGCATGCTCACTGCTTCTTGAGTTTCTCTTTTGCCGCCACATACATGCTATGCACAAGCTACTGCACTGCGCCTAGCCCTTGGGGCTTCTCATGAGTGGTTGCTTCTAGGAGAATGAGCACAGATACGTGCATGCTTCTGCCTTTTGGCCCTGAGGTTCTGGGTTTTTTTTCAGAAACTGTGAACCTTGTTAACTATCCTACCAATCACTTTCTTCTTCCATCTTCTTGCCGTTCTCTCCCCTCTTCTTCTGCTGCACATCACACTTGATTAAAATAATTCAATATAAAAACTCAAGATTTAATAAGAAGGGAGAAATGGCATCAGGAAAAGGCTGTGTTGGTTCATTTTCTGTTTTAGTTATTTATGGTTTAAAATAATAAGTAGAATAATCTAAAAATATTAACTTAGTTTTCTGTACTACAGCCATACTTCAACCTCTATGGGAAAATGTTTTCTGAAACAAATTCACCTGTCATGATTATAAATATGCATCGCAGAGGTTGGAAAATGATAGCAGAAATTTTACCATGGATCTCTAACATAAATCTCCAGAAGTGAATTGAAAACTTGTTTTCTAAAGCATTTTTATTTGAAATGAATGCTGAGTTATATTAAATGACATGCTAGAAATGTTTCTTAAAATGCACAGTTTTGTGGAAATGACAAACAATCCACAGGCTGCTTCTATCAGAATATGGTATAAATGTAATGTACAATAGAAAGGAAAGAAAAAGAACTTCAAGAGTTGAAGAAATAAGTCGTCTGTGAAAAACTCGCAAGCCTACGTTGTAAGAATTATATTTGGCACGTCTTCCTTTCCTGCAGGCGGCACAGTATGTGTGGCCTTCCTTCTCTCCTCTTTGCTCATTGGGAAATGTTCACCGATGACATCCATTGGTTTTGAATATTCACAGGCACTGCCCTGACTGTCTGATTTGTGCTGTCTGGGCAGCACTCATCAGTGTATGAAGAAGTTGGTGCTGTGGCCCTTTTCCAAACAGAAGACAACAACAAGCCACCATCATTCATATTTTGCATATTTTAAAATGTATATGATCCCAAGGCTACACTAGTTCAGAAAGTGTGATTGCTTGAGCTTCTTTAGATGTTCCACAATCCTCTAAAAAATAATCTTAGTATGCATGAAATTAAAAAAAATATTTTCAGAAACATTCATAAGCATGTAACATTGCAAAGCATTAGATTCGCCAGTGTCACAAGTATGTGATAGGAAGGATTTGTTCTCTCTCTCTCTCTCTCTCTCTCTCATACATACATACACACACACACACACACACACACACACACACACACACACACACTTAGAACACAAAAACTGTGCTGACTTAACTTTCCAGAAATTGTGGAGCAACCTTTAACATTTTACATGTGTCTCTCTGTCAACTCTGCCACCATTGTAGGGAACCTGGCACTTAATAGACACTGGCTGGCTGAATGGATAAATGAGTGAATACTAGCCAATGAAATGAAGGTGGGTTGAACGTATGTAATTGGATTTAATGCCTAGAGGCACTTGGATTGCAGATTCTGAGCCCAAACATTATGGTAATTTCTTCCCTGAAGCAAATACCTTGCTATTTTCAGGGCTGCTGAGTGTTCACTTTCAGCGCTGTGAAGTGGAGGTGCTTAGAAACTCCTCGAAGCCAATTGTGGAGGAAAGTTTGGTATTGCTGAACTCGGTGCTGACATTTCAATTCTAACTGAAGCCTAAGATTAATATATTTTATAATTTTGTGTCCTGGCCTATTGAATGTGAATCTCTATTCCTTTGTTGCTGAGAATCTATTTACATAAATGTTTTGCATAATTTTTTTTCAAATAAAAATAATAGTTATTGTCATTCCTCTTTGATGGGCTATTTCCTCCAGGAGAACTGATTTACTTTAGAAACTTTTTTTTATTCAGTATTTCCTTTCAATGTTCTCTAAAATATTTCTGCCAAAGAAACATAATTCACCTTCTTGCAAAATGTTAACATTTTCAAATTGAAGGAAAAGCCACCTTGCCAACAGTGTTATTTCAAATGTTTGATTCGTCATGCTATGTTCAGTCTATTTTTAAGGTTTTTCCAATTTGAATTTTAAGGTTGTTTCTTGTTCCAAGTTGGATCAGTTTGCAATATGTTGCAGAATGACTGAGAGGGGAGAGAAATAAACCCAGAGTCAAATGCATTCAGAGGAAGACTCACAGAAAAATCATTGCTTTTCTTTACCAAACGTGATTAACCTGCCAACCATCGTCCTGCCCTCAAGGTCACAAAGAATCCCATTTATCAGCAAATGAGATTATTTCTTTATATAATCCTTTAATTTATGTGCTACACTAAATATAGTTGAATAAGAGAATGATTGTCTGGCTTGTTATTATCAACACAAGGCAATTTAATGCTTAATTATACTGGAATATCATCACATAGTAGGTACTCAATAGACAGAACAATGAAGCACAGATTTTCCACACAGTGTGGCCTACCCTCTTCTTATCCTAGGATGAGTTTCTCTTGTAAAACCCAGAATTGTATGGCTGGCACTGTACGTTTGTAATTGAACGAGTGTAATACAGGAATAACACAGTCAGGGAGTCAATGATGTGAGAGGTGCAGTCCAGTAATACTAAGGGGGAGGGTGGGGTGGGTGATGCTGCACAAGAAACTGAGGAAGCCTCGTGAAGGAAGATCATCTTTGTAATAGCATAACCCAGTGTCTGGAAATAGTCATATTGGATATTCAAGTACTTGTATTTCCTTTTATCTTCTTAACATAGCCCATCCATTAAAGTTAGCAAAGATCCTTGCCAAATAGCAACATATGTGTTGGTACCACTAGGTTAAATAGACAGAATTAACTTTACTAGATTAGATTCAGATTTATGATATAAAATAAGTGTAGATTTTATTTTTGTTGAATCTGTTTCAATTTCTGTTTCCTTGTGATTTTACATTTAAGGAAGCATGTGCTTATTTGCTTTACCATTAAATATTTTGGTGCATAGTTTCAAAGGAAAGTTTATATTTTATATAGTTGGTGATGATCAATCTAAATCTATAACTCTCACCAAAAAGATAAATACCAAGAAAAATTATCTCTTTAGCTGAAAGTATACTTTATTATCTTTACTAGGCATGTATTATATATTATGTATATATTATAGATTGGGTGTATAATTTTTCATTTAATTGGATATTCATCCCAAATGATATCCTATATTTAAACATTCTAATACAATACTGTCTTTTACTATTTTTTATAATTGGAAAATGTACAGAGATGACCAGCCAAACTAGTGGAAACACATGAACTATGGACCAAGAGCTGAGGAGCCCCCATGGTACTGGATAGGTGAGGGAGTTGTTTAGCTTGAACTGTTTATGGTATTCCCAGGCAGTGGGATTGCGACCTACCCTGGTGCATGAGCTGACATTTTGGAGACTAGTGCCTATGGTGGGACACTTTCACAGCCTTGGTGCAGGGAGGAAGGGCTTGGGCCTGCCTCAACTGAATGTACCAAGCTTTGTTGACTCCCCATGGGAGACCTTGCCTTGGAGGAGGTCAGAATGGGGATAATTTGCGGGGGGAAGGCTGGGAGGTAGGAGGAGGGAGGAGAGGGGAATCTGTGGTTTGCATGTAAAATGAATAGAAAATCTCTAATAATAATAATAAAATATTACATCACAGTAAAAAAAAGTTTCAGATAGCTTACATTGTAAAACCTTTTACTCCTTAAAAATGTTCATGTAGGACATTTTTCTATTCAAGAATTTTTAAGTATTTTTAGATTATAGGCTTCACTATTAAATTTACTTGACACAACCTAAGAGTAAAAGCTGTCTTTGTTAGCAGACATCATTTTTAAAAAATCCAAATATAGTACTATTTTGAAATGTGCCAATAATTGTGCACATTTGTGAGTTATAAGGTGGCCTTTCAATACATGCATACAAAGCATATTATTATATCAGGGTAATTGTCATTCTGCCACTCAAATATTTATTCTGTATCAGAAGTGTTTAAAATCCTCTCTCAGTTATTTTGTAAAATCCTTGTATTGATTATAAATATTCTCCTGCTGCATCAATTAACCTTACAGTTCCTCCTTGGACTCTCTCTGCATCTTGTATCTTTCCTCTCTTTCCTGATACTATTCCAAGGCTCTGGTAACCACTACTGTGTCCTCAATTTTCTTGAAACGAACTGGAAATCTTTCTTAGTAATGCCTCATGTTAGTTTTGTAGGTAACTATGGATGAAATTAATTGTGAGTGACATTTTTTTAATATATATTTTAAACGCAGGACTCTTTGGGTCATAAAAATATTCCCATGAGCTTTCTCTCCCATGTCTTGGTGGGGTGTTCTCTGTTTCATTCCCATGTTAAATCAGTGTGGAGCCTCAAGCACCATTTCAGAGTAAGGCAAAACTTAAGCAATTAGGTTTCTCCTGGGAAATTGGATTCTGAGGAATTGGATTTCCCCAGTAGATTGTGAATGACAGTGATTCTAACTCTCAAAGAAGGGTGCCTTTGGAATGTCCACAGGCTGATTCACAGGAACACAGACATAGTGATTTTTACCCAGTTTCAGATTATTCTTGCATTGGCTTTTCTCTAACTAGTACACATGAGTTCCAAGTAATGGATTGAACAGCAAACTATGTTGAGTGTCCTGAGTGAGGCTGTGATACTGTGCTAAAGTACATGACCAGGTAAGGTTATGTGAGGGATTGAAAGAATTGAAGTCTGTCTTGGAGGGGCTGAGAAAATGCTTTCTGAAAGAAATGAAAAACCATGGAGAAAGTCTGAATTTTCTGAGTGTAAAATGGTTCTCTGTACAAAAGTTTTAAAAATTGCAGTTTTTCCAATTATACTGTCTAGACAGTGTTTAGTATCTCGCTTATTTGTTTTCATATTTTCTCTTGGTGATGTGATTGATATACTGACAAGGATGTGTTTGTGTTTTAGAAAGTTACCACTTTGCTAAATGAGATGTCTTTTGATCATGGCTTGCTTGAGGGCCCTGTGTAGCTAGAGTTTTCCTGCCTGGCCCACAGTCAGGACAAATCTCTATCATCTGCCAGTCCCACAGCCGCTCAGACCCAACCAAGTAAACACAGAGACTTATATTGCTTACAAACTGTATGACAGGCTTCTTGCTAACTGTTCTTACAGCTTAAATTAATCCATTTCCATTAATCTATACCTTGCCACATGCCTCGTGGCTTACCGGCATCTTCACATGCTGTTTGTCATTGTGGCGGCTGGCAGTGTCTCTCTGACTCAGCCTTCCACTTCCCAGCTTTATTCTTCTCCTTGTCCCGCCTATACTTCCTGCCTAGCCAATGGCCAATCAGTGTTTTATTTATTGACCAATCAGCAACACATTTGCCGTACAGAACATCCCACAGCAGCCCTGGTTTGTGTATTTGCATCCAATTGAGGCAAAGAAGTCAGTGTTTGAAAAGACAGCAGAATAGTCTGTGTAGCTCATTAGTTTTTACAACCCTAAACTTAAATCATAGCTTAAAGTGTCCTTTGAGTTGGTAGCTTTGAAGATATGACACCACATAGTAGAGCTGAAAGTGGGGAGCATGGAGACGTTTTAAACAGAGCCAACTGAGTTCCCAGAGAATTGGCTTGTTAGTTTATTACCACTTCTTAAGTTTTAAATTTGCAAAATTATTTGAGTGACAGAATACACTGAATAGAGAGAAAAATAACTAGAATTATCTAGATAGTTATAAAGATACTTGATGTGCATTCTGTGGCCATAGTTGGCAGGATCAGCCACTGAATTTTAAACTTATTTCTTCCCACTCTGTTGTTGCATGGCTAACCAACAGGCTGAGAAACATCTGCTACAAAGTGTTCAAGGCTTACTTGTTCTGTGTAGGTAAGAAGAGAGAGCTTCAAAGTACAAGGTTAAGGTCATTGGAATCTAGACATCCATTTTCTCCTCATGTCACTTAGTGTTTACTAAGACACAATGTGCTACTCAGTGTTCTAGGTGCTAGTCATTTCCTGGTGCCTCAGTATTTCAGATATATTCTGTAGAGCACCTTTGAGATTTCATAGTATTATAAATATTAATAATTGTCTGGTTGTATTTCATGAAGTTCATATGAGCCTTAACTTAGGAAAGTGTTGTAAGAAGCTTTGATTGACACTAATATATGTACATTTAATTACAAAACCAACATGAAACTATTCTTTATGAAAATGCCCAGTGATCCAGGACTCCCTCCTCCCTAAAAATCACTGTTCACAGCTGTTGTGAGTTACACTCATTAATAATTGTCAACACATTTGTTTATTTTGTCACTGTTGTTTTAATGTATCAATTTTGCAAGACATTATAGTGTTTTCTATATTTGAATGCTCTATATATGCATAGATATATTATATATCATATAATTTGCTTTTCATATGAAAGTATATTGTGTATATTGCTCTATATTCCATATAATATATATTTTTGGAGACAGGGTTTCACTTTGTGGCCAAGATTGGTCTCAAACTGGTGATTCTTCTGTCTCAGCCACCCAACTGCTGGGATTGCTGGTATATACCACCACATACAGCTTTTCATATGCCATATTTTATTAAATATGTGATAATTTATTTAAAATTCTCCTTAGCTTGAATACCCAGATTGCCTCTTTAATTATTGATATTTGTTATTATAATAATATTGAGCATGTGAATAACTCCATTAGGATATTTTATTTGTGGCACACAATATTACAGATACAGTATTGTAAGGGAAATATGTAGAACTTGCACATTTGTGTCTATACACATTTGAGCAGTCATTTCTTCCTGTTTACGGTTTCTGGTAACCACCTTTAGCATTATTAAAAACACTGTAAATTTTTCATGGATAGATGGATGATGAAAACTAGCCTATGTAGTTAAATTGGAGTATGACTCAGTCTTAAAAAGATGAAAACTATGCCAGCTGTAACTAGATGATAGAGCTTTAAGGATATTATGCTAAATTCAACGGCCCAATAATAGAACAAACTCTACCTGGATCATGTATTCTAATGATTAGATGGAAGTATTTCATAGATTCTATTCTTTTTGATCAATATATTCATGCACCAAGATTATGCTATACTAACTTTTTGATTGTTTCACCCATGAGGAAGACTGATCTTGCATTAATAATTTACTTTACTCAGAAAGTTGTTCACTGTTCTTCTAGTTTTTTTATACACTGGCAGTTAGAATCAATCTGACTATTTCTCTAATACGGAACATTTTGGGACTTGGTTGTAAAATATACTGACTTGATGCATTTTGAAAATGTTGACTTGTTTAAAATATTGGACCCTTTGTATAGGGATCTTTTAAGTTTGAGTGTATGTATTATGTTTCTCATTGTGTCTTAGTTAGGGTGTCTATTGCTGTGAGGAGACACCATAACCATGGCAACTCTTATAAAAGAAAACATTTAAGTGGGGCGGGGGCTGGTTCACAGTTCTAGAGATTCATTCCATTATCATCATGGAGAGAAACTTGGTGCCATGCTGGTAGATACAGTGATGGAGGAGGAGCTGCAAGTTCTACATCTTGGTCTGCAGGCAGCAGAAGGAGACTGCCACACTAGGCCTAGCTTGAGCATATATGTGAACTCCAAGTCCACCTTCACAGTGACACACTTCCTCCAACAAGGCCACACTTACTCCAACAAGACTACACCTCCTAATAGTCAAACTCCCTGTGGACAAAAGCATTAACACACGTGGGTCTATGAGGGCCACTCCTATTCAAACTACTGCACATTGTTACCAGCAGGAGTGATGTGCCAGGAAAAAGTGTGTTTCTCTGTGTTTACATGTGTATGCATACATATGTGTATTTATGATGGGAGAGGCTGACTATATAAGATGCTAAAAATACGTATTGTCTCATAAACTAGGCAGATTCCATAGTCAAAAAAGGGAAAAAAAAGGCCTTTAGATTTCAAAATTATCCATAGAAAACTGTTGAGGAGGGAATGCCTATCAGAGACTGAATCTGGTGTTGGAGAAGCCAATTATCTGGGCATGTCCCAGATGTTTCAAAGGCTGTATCCACTGGTGTCTCTTACCATGGAGGGATCAAAATCTGGACCGATTGCCACTAAGACCATTCCTAGACTTACAGTATAAGTGTTGCTTCCTATTCATTCCAGTTTTCTAAGCCAAGCAGATTTCTGGGTCTTCCCTGTTCTATCTCTTCTGGTGGACTTCACTCAAATCAAACACTTATGGGTATCTTTACTAGAACCATACAATCCTCCCTGTCTAATTATTCCATTTCTGACAAACATTAATAAAAGTCCAATCCACATGGAGCTTCCACTCATAACACTCTGGAGTAAATTCCATTGGAAGTACATTAAGAGATAGTAAGCGCTAAGCATAAATGAAAATGTGATGGAATGGCACAGAGGTGGAAGAGGGTCGTAATTTTCTTTTCTTTTTTTTTTGCTTACATTCTAAACGTTTTCCATCATTGTGAAAGTGTGAGACATACATTTATGTATGCTATACCATCTAGCACTAGTTTGTGTGAATGAAATGAAAAATTTAGCAGTAACATTTACAGAGGGTTGTAATTTTCAGTAGAAAAGTCAGGGCAGGGGCTGGAGAGATGGCTCAGAGGTTGAGAGCACTGGTTGCTCTTTCAGAGGTCCTGAGTTCAGGTTCCAGCAACCACATGGTGAATTACAACCATCTGTAATGAGATCTGGTGCCCTCTTCTGATGTGCAGGCATACATGCAGGCAGAACACTGTATACATAATAAATAAATTAAAAAAAAAAGTCAGGGCACTGTCAATGGGAAGGTGACATTTGTGTTGTCCTGAAAGAGGTTGAGGTGATTAGACTTGCTGAAACTCTGCAGTAAAATGCTCGTTCTCTTCATCCATAAGATTAATATATATATATATATATATATATATATATATATATATATATATTATGCATATATATATATGCATGCTTGCTCATTTGCATTATGTTCATTAGGTCATCATTGTCTTACCCTGTACTAAAATGTTTGTTCTCTTCCTCTTTGAGATTCATATATATTAATACACATGTAGGCTTATACCTGCTCATTCGCCTTATGTTTGTCAGCTCATCATTGTCTTCTTTGATCTCTTGGTTAGGTTCTGCTCAGCTCTTGCTCTAGCAGGTTGGCTGTTAAAACCTCTGAATAATATGGGTATAACTTAATAATATAGTAATTGACTAGCATGTGTGAGGTTGTTGACTTAGTTCCCAGCACCAAACACATACACACATACCCATGTGCACACTCTCACACATGTTTGCACATTTACATACTTATGCAGGAACACACACAAACACATCTTACATCTTTGAACATATTTTAGATTCCTCTACAAGATAATTTGTCAATATAGTAAAATTGAGTAAAACAAAGATAAATTCTGCTTCTTTAAAATTATGAATCCTTCTAGAATGAGTGAATAAATTGTATAGGTAACAGTGTTGTTGGCCAGTCCTAGACACATGCTTCATGTGTGATTCCTGAATGGTGAGACAAAGAACTGGATTTCCCTTCATTCTTCTTTATGTGAATTCCCTTTCTTTTGGTACCTCCATCCTCTGTTTTCAAAGCACATTTTGTGTATTCCCAGTATTACTACATTTCACCATTTAATTCTTGTTTATATCATATACAATATGAATTTTAATTGAGCATCACTTGTCAGGATTTTTCTATCTGCACTTTTCCACATACTCTTAATTCCTGTGTATTTTCATATCTGGCTTGTCTTCTCTTTATGGGACACTTTTTTGTGCTTCATAGAGTATAATTCTTTGTAATAACTGCATTTTGAGTTCCATTTCAAATATTTCTCCTTTTACTGGTATTCTTTCACACAGTTTCTAAGTGGAAGCCTCTGTATGTCACATAGATTATATTTCTAGTAAAGTACATAAAAGCATAGGACTCTTGAAGCCTCCTGGCTATCAGAGGAGCATGCTCCACTGGCCTTCATGACCTCACTGGAACACTGTGTATCTGGTTCCTGGTGATTCCAAGAGGAGTCACCAGATGCTTACAATCTGCCTTAGTCATTCTCACTTATGTAAAGACGTGGATAGAGAGCGTAAATTGTAGGGAGTTCCAGATGTGTGAGTAAAATTCCACTTCTGCCATCTTCTCAGCTCTGGGATCCAGGGGAAGTTGCTAACTTTAATTTCTCTGCTCTTCATTACTCTGACATAAGAACTGAAAAATAAATATGCCACTGACTTTAGTATTTGATTGTTAGAATTAAATTAATAAATGTGTTTAGTTTTTTGCAGATATTTATTTGTTTATTTATTCACTTGAGAGAAAGAGAGAGAAGGAGAGATTGTGAATGCTATGGCACAAGTGTGACCATCACAGGAGTGGATTCTATCATTCCACCATGACAATCCCAGAACTCACCTCAGATCCTAGGCAGCAAGCACTTTCATTTGCTTTGCCCTCTCACTAGCAATGATATTTAATGTTCAAGAGAATGATTGCCAAATAGCAAGAATTGTGCGAGTGCCAAGACATTTATTGTCTATTTTATTTACAATTATATAAAAACAAAACAGTTTTTTTCTTTATTGGTTTGTTTTACTTCTTAAAGAAGGACACATACATTGTTTGTTAATTTTTGATATCAGGTGAGATTGGTATCTGTTGCACTTAATTTTCTCAGGACAGTACATATTACTCTGTTCATAGTCCTTCTTGAAATCTACCAAATAAAATATTAAAGTCTGTCTTATCATTAGTTTTTTTAAAAAAAAAAATAAGATATTTTAGTATTCATTTTACATACCAATCACAGATCCCCCTCTTCCCTCCTCCCATCCCTCCAGGCTTCCCCCTCCCCATACCACCCCCATTCTCTCCTACAAGAAAGTAAGGCATGACAGTCATGTAGCTTGATCTGCTTAAGCCCCCCCCTCCCCCCCGGGCAGTAGGATCAGAATCCATTCCTGGTGCATGAGCAGGCTTTTTGGAATCCAGTAACTATGGTTGGACACCTTGAACAGCCTTGAGGCAGGGGAAGGAGCTTGGACCTGCCTCTGCTGAATGTATCATTAGGTTCTTGATATATACTAATGTAGATTTTAGATATACAATTGCTGCTGTGATATTTTTCTCCTGGCTTGATTATTTTATTCTAGTAACATTTACAAGTTAGTAGTAACATAGAGATGCTCCTCCAAGATAAAAACCTGATAGTCAGTCATCATGTAGCATTTCTAGAGATTTAATGCTAGTGTGTGTGTGTGTGTGTGTGTGTGTGTGTGTGTGTGTGTGTGTGTTGTATATATAGCATACAGTTTATAAGAATTCTATTAATTTGATTATGTGAACATATACTATAAGTGTTTATAAATAATAAATAAGCATACAAATTTCTCATGTTGTGAAACCTTAAAATTTCTTGTTTTCCAGTTGTCTTCATTGAATTTGAAAGTACTGATAGGGACACATAGGACTGTATTGTGGGAAAGACACAATTCAGCATGGTCTGGATTAGGAATGATAGAGTTGAGATTGCTTTCCATTCTTCTTCCAGAGTGCCATGTTGTCTTGCATACAGTTTTATCAGTATTTATTTATTTATTTTGCTTTTTTTTTGTTCACAATTGTGTAACTTTATTAAGTTTTAAAGTAGACAGCTTTATAGACAAAATCTGTGTTAAATGGTTTTAATAATGATTTACCCTCTAATTATATTGCTATTTTTGACACTTCTGTTGCTAATATACTTTTACATTGGCATATGATGTCATTTATTTTGATGGATTTGAAATAAGAATGAAAATAGCTGAGTAGAACACCTTGTCAAGGGCTAGAAATCCAAATTAACTGTTAACGCTCCTGGTTGCTCTTCCAGAGGTCCTGGGTTCAGTCCCCAGGCCATAAATGACTGCCCGTAATTACCTGTATTTCTAGTTCCAGGCTTTCTGATACCTTCTTCTGGCCTCCAAGAGTACGGCATATATTTGATGCACATATATACACAACACACACACACACACACACACACACACACACACACACACGTACGCACACACACATACCAAGTAAAAAATACATATAGAAATAAAGATTTATTGTAGAATAAAAATGAAATATGATCGATATTAACCCTAAATTTGAATTTAAGAGTAATACAATGAGTCAGCAATGCTGACTTAGTTGAGGCTGAGTCACAATATTTAGGCTAAAGAGATTATGACATATTAATTATCAATTTTTGACTAAATGAAAACAAAAACTATATAAAATATTATAAATTCTAATATTTTGATAGTTTTTCAACATCTCAATCCTTGCTATATTCAGTACTCCAATTTATTTATTTATTTATTTATTTTTGGTTTTTCAAGACAGGGTTTCTCTGTGTAGTTTTGCGCCTTACCTGGAACTCACTTGGTAGCCCAGGCTGGCCTCGAACTCACAGAGATCCACCTGGCTCTGCCTCCTGAGTGCTGGGATTTAAGGCGTGCACCACCACCGCCCGGCCCCAATTTATTTTTATTAAGTTTTTATTTGTAATTGAGGATTTAGTATTATGAAAGGCATTTTAAAGTACTTCTAGCTGAATAATTTTATTAGATTGCATCTTTAATCAGATTTTTTTTTTCTTTTGAGCATTTGTTTCTGTCCGTAAAGTGACAGAAACAACACTCATTTTGAAAGTTGATTTTCTACATGGTAAAGCAAAACACTTGAAAAGCAGTATAGAATGTCCTGTGAAACTTAGGAGGTCCCCACTGAGTGTCATTCAAGACTTAATCCAGGCTTCGATCTTGGCAGAGGAAATAGTAAGCAAGGATTCACAGTCCCTTATGCTCATATTCAAAACCATTGCTGGGGTTATGTCATTCCTCCTCTTGCTCAGCACACCCTTTTCTATATTTTCTGCCATGCTCTGCATTTTCAAAAATTACTTACTTCCAGATGCCTACTAGATACCTTACACTATAATATGGACAAACACTCATGAGTAGGAATAAAGGAAAAGCCATCTGCCATATTTTTTGGACAAAGGGTTCCATTCTGTAGCTAATGAGCACCTTTAACTCTTTATCCTTATGCCTCTACATCATGAGTATAGATAGGCATTTGCCAGCATCCCTTCACAAAATTCTTATCATAAAATTTATCCTGGTTTTAGCAAAAAATGTGTCTTTTGTATTCTTTTCCAAAAAAGTGGACAAGACAAAGTGTGTGCATAGTATCCCGCTGTGTAAAGTAGGTCTTGTAAACACTCACCCAATGAATAATACAAAATGGAAGGCATTAAGGAGCTAGCCAATATTCCCCCACCAAATATAACAGTGTTAAAAATCTAAGTCTGTCCTACCCAAAGCCATGTTTTCAACTGAAGGATGAATTTGCCTGTGTTTGGCATGTATCTTAAATTTTTTAACCATTTAACATAATAGGCAGTACAGTTTTTTGTGATCAATTTACATTATTAATATTTAAGTGTCAATATAGGGATCTATAATCTTGCGGGTCTCCAAGTTACAAATAGATGATGTTCTGAAGCCTGATTTACAAATCAGATGTTGTAACATAAAAATAAGAAATACAACTATAATTAAACATTTAAGTTGAAAAACAGTATTATCATAAATGAGCAAGTATAACATGAATCTTAGAAGGTCTTATAATAATAAAAAAAAAAAAAAACCCAGAGCCATATATTGGGGTGAAAGCTGAAAGACCAAAGAAGCAAAACAGCCAGCTACTAGCCTACCTTTAGGAAATCCTCAGCCTCAACAGAGCAAATTCCTGTTTCCTTATGCCTTATATACCTTTCTGTGTCCTGTCATATTACTTCCTGGGATTAAAGACATGTAACACCATTGCCTGGTTCTGTTTCTCTCATGTAGCCCAGTGGAAACTTGAACTCACAGAGATCCAGACAGATCTCTGCCTCCCGAGTGATAGGATTAAAGGTGTGCACAACCACTGCCTGACCTCTAGGTCTAATCCAGTGACTAGCTCTATCCTTTGATCCCTAGGTAAGCTTTATTGGGGTACACAATATATCACCACAAGCAAGGACATAAAACAATATATATTCAATGTGAAGAGGGGGCTGTCAGTGTTTTGAAAGAAAAGAATTGCAATTTTGAGGAGATGAGCACATTTCCTAATATGTACTGACATCAACTGAACATATTGTAGAAGAGAAAAGTCATAAGGTACAGATGTGTGTATAAGAGATGGCTCATTTGGTAATGTGCTTGCTGTGTGAGCATGAAGAGTGGTGTTTGGATCCCAGCACCCACACCAAAGTCAGGAACAGTAGTGTATATCTGTAGTCCCAGCATTGGGAAGGCGGAGACAGATACATCCTTTGAGCTGTCTGGCCAGCCAGTCTAGCCCAGTAGGTGAATTTCAGGGTTAGTGGGAGACTGTGTTTCAAAAAATAAGGTGAAGGGCTGGAGAGGTGGTGTAGTGGGTATGAGTGTTTGCTGCTGTTGTGAAGAACTGGAATTCAGTTCCCTGCACTCGTATTGGGTGGTTCACAACAGCCTGCAACTCCAGGTCTAGAATATCTTACCTCTTCCAGCTTCCTTGGGTACTTACACTCGTGCATGCATAAACGTGAGTGTGCACGCACGCGCACACACACACACACACACACACACACACACACACGATTTGTATTTAATAATGTGTGTGAGATTAAAACAGCAGACAACAGCAGTGAGGTACCTTACACATGCAAATGGCCATTGCACAAATCCTGCCTGATAGATTAAAGAGATATAAAAGAAATTGATATTTATAAAGGCAGGTGATTTTCCTTGATGTTGATGAGAGACTGGGTTATAGATGTGACCTAAGTGTGTGGATGATAGCGGGAACTTTAGTGAGAGTAGATCAGCCTCAGGCTAAGATGAAGTTGTGTGAAGTTGAACTACTTTGTACTTATAAATAGAGTATCGTTAAGTCTTTTTTCTTTTCTGTTTCAGAAAATATTTCAGTAACACTTTGAAATGATTTAAAATTGGCCCTTTTTTCTTCCTGATTAATTACTGAATTGTACTGCAGGGATAATTGCAAAGTTGGCACAACATATGAATTATAATTTGAAGCAAAGGAACTGAAAGAGTGTATTTTTACTTTGCAAACTTTTAACATGAAGGCTTTCTGGAACTTTTCAATGAAAGGACTAAGATGTATCTTGATTTAAATTATTTTAATATGAAATGATATCTAAATTATTTTAATATGAAATTGATATCCTTTAACTTTATTACTCAAACATTATACTATAGTGTGTAATATGGGCAAAG
The DNA here is from genome assembly GCF_949786415.1 of Peromyscus eremicus. Classification (NCBI taxonomy): domain Eukaryota; kingdom Metazoa; phylum Chordata; class Mammalia; order Rodentia; family Cricetidae; genus Peromyscus; species Peromyscus eremicus. The sequence goes on from NC_081419.1 coordinate 34,433,774, forward strand.
TATAGTTAACTTGCTACTTTGTCTTTAGAATATGCATATATCACTAATATACTAAAGATTACAATGATCAACTATGTCAAATTTATGCAAATTAATTATCAAGACAGAATATAAGTCTTTGATAGACTTTCTTTTATTAAGTAATATGCATAATTAGGTGAGATTCATATGAGACCTGTAGTAAGTAAAGTAAAATATGTGCTACCATTCTGTAACACATGAGTCAACATATAGAGAAGTATCAACTAATGATTAAAATGTGCTCCTCATCTATAATGCTCAATTGAAATATTAGTCTCCCTTCTGCGTATTTCTAATGATACTATTAGGAACCACTTACACTTTTATGCAAAATGTGAAGAGTTGCTTAAGTGGGATATGGTTATACCCCATTTTAAGTACGTATTGTTTCCTTGAAAAACTGAAAAGATTCCAAGATTTTATTTTATACTACTTTAAAACTACCACGTTGGTCTGTTACATGGAATGTGGGAGAAACAAGGGACTCCTGGATTTGAGATACATGATTTAATTATATCAAAGCTGACAGTACTCGTGTGAATGAGTATACTGGTGTACATCTTCCGTGCCTCCCAAGTAGCACTTGATGGAACTCAATATTTAGATAGACAGTATAAAACAATGCTTTATGTTTTAATAATTGATTGGACAAAAGCATGAAGTAGAGCTTCATACTTTTTCTCAAACATCCAACACAGTAACAATCATCAAAGAAATGAGCTCTTTTCCTATTGGAAACAAGCAATGAAGTTCTCATACTCCGTTAAAATTCAGTTAATTCGTAGGTGATTTTGCTTATTTAGCTGGTGTTGTCAGTTTGAAAATATGTTCTGTGTCAGAGAACAGATAAGCCTTTCTGTTTATCATACTGATAAAGAATATACAGGATACTCAGAACCCTGGAAGGCTGCCTATGGAAAAAATACAAAGTATTATTGGCCCTACATGTTCTTAGCTGAACTCAAATTTCCTTGTGAGTCTGTTACCCCATGAGTTATAATATAAATCTTATCAGCAAATTCTGTATTTGCAGGGGCCTGGTATATATAACACTTGCTTAAGACTATCACCATGACTCCACACATCTTATAGAGACAATCTGAACTACTGACCCCAACCCTGCCCCAAAGGGTCCCACATTGAGCTCTCTAAATAAATTCTATGGACATCATATTACTCTTGGCAAAGGCATATGGCTATCTCTTTTACTGTTTCTCTTTGACCTTTCCTCTTGCCCAGGATTACTAATCCAGATACACTGACAGAAACTGGTGGTGATTAGGGCCCTGATAGTGTTTCTCCATTCTCCACAGTTGTTTTGGAACAGTATTATATGCAAAGAGCCAACATTGTGTGAGCATATACATGTTTTACCTCTGGATTAAGTTTATCTAAAAATAGCATTACATATTGAATATCTTATATGTTGAACTTTACATCACAGAAAAGTCTATGTATAACCATGTTTGTATGTATGCTTGTGTGTAATTTTAGAGCTGATGGGTATACATGCATTCATACCTATTAATTATTATTAATTGTACTTACATCTCCCCTCCTTCATTTCATTATAAGCAGAATTTATGGGTGCAGGATCCTAAATGCTACTTCAAAGGACATTGTTATTTATTTTAAGATACTGGGTAAGACAAATAAAAGACTGGATTCATTGAAAATCAAATGGTACTTAATAGAGTATGATAAGGGACTATTATTAAGGTAGTTTATCAAAACTGAGACACCCAGCTCTTAAAATATCACCATTATGAGACTATACAGAACATTTAGTAAAAACATAGGACAAAAAAACCGATGCTACGTCTTACAACCATTTATATATCATGAGGAAATGTAAGATATTCTTGTAACATTTGGTTGGCTGTTAGGAAAATATTTAAATATATGAAACAAAAATCAAGAATAATTAATAAAATTAACCACAGATTTAATAATTAGTAGTGGATTTTTAAATGGTTTGAATATTTGAGAATTAAAAGTGGCAAAGCTTTTCCTTTGTTAAATAAAAAGGAATTTTGTTAATGACCAACTTTTAACTACAGACTTCCTTTCCTAGCAGGAGCTTTTAGTGTCAAAATCTGGTGCAGCTCTGTTAGGATGGAAAAGTTTGATGAATTTCCTAGGTGATACTTTCACTATTCCAACTTAAAAACTATCTAGGGGCATGTTTTTCGCAACATATCATTTAATGTTTCTTGTATTCTCTCATAAAAAGCAATGAGAGGTTGTATGCCTAGATTTACAAGACCTGGACAACTCTGCTCCACTCAAAAATATTTAATGTATATGAATGTTTTGCTGGCTTATGTATTTGCACATTATGTGACATGTAGTACCTGTGGAGACCACAGATGGTATTGGATCCTCTGGAACTAGAATTGCATGCAGTTGCTGTGCATGAAGTGGGTGCTGGAAACCAGGCCCCGCTTCTCTGGAAGAACAGCCAGTGCTCTTCTTTCCAGTCCTCGTTGCCCTTTTTTATTCAGCATTTTGTATTTTTCAAAGGCATGCACTGCTTATTCAGTTTTTCTTTTATGTGTGTGTGTGTGTGTGTGTGTGTGTGTGTGTGTGTGTGTGTAATGATAAGATATGGTTTGTAAACTTTCTTCTTTTTTAACCAAACAGTCTGCATTTATGCCCACATATATTAACAAAATATTTAAGTTGAAATACATCATAAATAAACATATCTACAGTCTGACAACTTAAATATCAACAATTAAAGTAGATGAAACTGGAATAAAATAATTACATTAACAAAAATCTAATGAATTGTACCTCTATCATTTATCACATGAACTTTCTTACTCTTTTTTAGCACATGTGTATGTGTGTACGTATGTGTATATGTTGCATGTGTGTTTCAGCACATAGGTGTCACAGCATGCAGTTGTGGATCAGAGGGCAAGTTGCCTGAGCCAGTTTTTTTTCCTTCCACCATCCATGTGTTCTGAAGATCAAATTCAGTTAATCAAGCTTGGGGGCTAACTCATCTCACCATCCCTGCCCATCACTTCTCAGTCTCCTGCAATAAATAGCCAGTAAGAGCACAAATGCAGTCAATGCCTTATTATAGTCTACATCAAAAATGATAGAGGTAGGAAGGTAACTGGTCCAAACTATTCCCATATGATCTTGTGCAGTGATGCATTTCATCAAGGAAGACCACCATTGAAGAGATGCAATGGTGGTCTTAATTTTATGCACTCCATTAATTCCTTGAAAGATGTCTCTCTTTGCTCCCTGTCAACCCATGAAACATACTTATTGCACTTTTGCTGATGTACTACTCCTATAATGTGGATTCATCCAGCTAGATTTCAGGACCAGGAAATACCAAGGAAGAAACATAATTCAGTGTGTCCTTCTACCAGTGCAGTGAACTGATTTTGTAAGAAAGAATTGCAGTTATAAATTAGAGATTAATGGTATGTTATTGATTTTTATTATTTTTTTATTTTTAAGATAATATAATTACATCACTTACCCTCTGTCTTCGCACCAAACTCTGCCCCTACTTGCTCTTCTTCAAATTCATGGCTCCTTTTTTCATTGCTATATGAGAGTGTGGAGGATGTGTGTGTGCGTGTGTGTGTGTGTGTGTGTGTGTGTGTGTGTGTGTGTGTGTGTAATACTTATACATTCTTAAATATAATTTGTTCATTAAATTTAATTGTCATTTAATTTTATAATAATCCTGAATGGCATTGTGGCCCCTATTGATTTACATTTTACATTTTCTGTAGAACAAAATATACTTAACGCTTTGTCTGTTTACTGTTCAACTTGATTTTTGCTCTTAAATTTTATGCAAAGGAAAAGTCCCTACCATTTCCCACTGAACAGTGAAAACCGAATGCAATTGTATAAGAGGAATTTTTTAACAAAACAGAAAATAACTTGGAATAGCTTAAAATGTATATAACCCATTTTAAGAGCATTGCAAAGGATTTTAGTGATAACTATTTCATTCCTGTAAAAATGCTTATTGACTATTACACAAAATAATGGATTATTCTGACTATAACAGTAAAGCTATTCAAACTTATCTCTACAATTAACAAAAATATAACTCTTAACAAAGTCAAATAAGCACTCATATCAAGTACATTTTGACAACCTGCCTTATTATGGTGTGAAAGGTCAATGTACTAGAAGAAAAATAAGAATTTGACTAACTATGATCTTATTACACTCTATCTCTGAATATATGTATTTTTCTGTAATTCTAAACAATCTTTAGACATCACTCTAATGTCACTTTCATAATCATCATCTTTGATTTGTTATTGTTGTTGTGAAAGCTCAAGACTTCCTAAAGTTATTTTATATCAGTCTTAAGGCACTGATGTAACTGTAAAACAGTAACTGTACTCTTATCCCCAGAATAATCCAATTCTCTTAAACTAATATGTGTGTGTGTGTGTGTGTGTGTGTGTGTATACTTAAATTTTATATATTTATTTTCTCAATGCTGCAAGTTGATATAGTTTGTTTGCATGTTTGTTTCTTTCAAAGTCTGTTTGAGTTTATTTGGATTGCTTTGTAACCAGGTTGTGGTGGTTTGAATAAGCAATTCCCCAGCTAGGCTCATGTATTTGAAGCCCTGGTCCACAGGGAATAGTGTTCCTTGGAGGAGAGTGGAGAGTACCGAACTTTTAGGAGGTTCAGTGTTGCTGGAAGATGTGCATCTCTGGGGATGAGCTTTTGAGGTTCATGGCATTACCCCACTTCACTCAAGCCTCAAGCTCTCTCTCTCTCTCTCTCTCTCTCTCTCTCTCTCTCTCTCTCTCTCTCTCTCTCTCTCTCTCTTTGTTTCTCTTTATATTTCTTTCTCTCTGTCTCTGTCTCTCATTCCTCTGTGTAGTATCAAATCCTCCTTCAGGGTTACAGAAATTACAACTAAGGATTGAAAGTTTATGACTTATTTCTATTCTTTTCATATTTTTATCTAGTTCAGTGAATTCTGACAGAAAATAGATTTAAATACATGTGTTCGTTTCACAGTTTGTAACAATATGGACTTTACTCTTTGAGGATTGCATAACTTACCACAAAATATGAAATAAAGTGTATTTGGTTATACTCTCAAGTATTATTTGAGTTGAATCAAATTTCAAACCCGGACTTTGAAATATGTATTGATAGTACTGATTTCAAAAATAGAAACTTTGTGCTTAAGGATAAAATGTTCAGAGCAATGAGGTCTTAAGTTCCAAATCTGGGTAATATCAGCTTCCATCTTCCTCAAGATTAATAACAGTGTATTACTCTTCTTTGGAATTAGAGATAAATGTACTTTCCCCATATCATGTCCCAAATGAATTTACAAGCTCCCAAAATAGTCATTACTGTGGCATTTTCAAATGTGTATGGCAATCATTTGATTGTGATGTTTATACATCGCCTTCAGACTACTCCTGCTTCTTCACCGAGGAATTTAGGGTTCAGTCTCATTTCCTTTCCTCCTTTCTTGTCATTATACTCTCAGCAATTTGTCATGATCACTACTCAGCACATTTTAAAAGATTAACTTTCTTTTAAAGAAAACTAAACTTACTGAATTTTTACTTAGATAATGTATGAATTTTAACTTGAATGTATTCTCAGAAAAAAAAATTGTTGAGAGTTCTTTATCCAGAGGCAGCTGTTACGCTGCAACGCCTTAATAATATTTAAATATATGTCTATTTAGATGTATGCTATTAATAATAAAATTCCCAAAGAGTTTAGGAATGAAGAAAAGAAGTGTTCTACAAAACAAACTCTTAGTAAAGGAAGTTAGTAAAATATATTTTTATCATTTGTTAATTTTTACTTTCTTATCAGTAGAATGTTTTCAAAGGCTTTCAGTTGAAAGTTTGTAACACAAATTACTGTAAAAGATTATTCTCAGGAACATTTTTGGAATCATTAAATTCTAAGAACAAAGTGGTATCTAAAGATCTTTATTGTAAAATAGAATATTAAACAAATAATTATTTTATAACAAGAAAGCAGTTCCAAAAACACAGCCATGAAAAGGTAGGACAATTCACACAGGCACCATGACCTGCACAGAGAGGAAGATATGCGTCTATGTCAGGAGGGTTGCACATGAATATCTGCTACAGTCTTTAGAAGCCAAGCAGATATGGAAATGGAGTTGTTCTAACCCTTCCCTAAAGATCTATGTGTTTGATTGCCAATAGCAACCAATTATTATTTTTTCCTCAGTATCTTCTTTACCTCCTTTTTGTAAAATGGTTGCATTAAACATCAATATTGACTGGACTGTCAGATTTTAGCTATGCCCTGCCCTGTGGTTTATTTATAGTTTTATTTCATGTTGGTGGAGAAGAATCAATGAGAGCAGAAGATAGAAAATTTGGTTCTAACCCTAATATTGACCTAGCATGCTCTTCTGTACAGCCATAAATGAAATACTGTTGGAGTTTGGTTAGAGGGACATACTTTCTAACAGTCTTCTTCATGCTTTGTATTTACATCCTTCCAGTTCTGGGAGCTACGTTAGCCTTCGCTAGTGCTTTGATTTAATACTTACTCTGTTGCCTGGTTGTCAGTTAAAGTGGACTCTACTCCTGCCCATAGTTGTAGAAATGTGCCCAAATCTGGGCCTTTTTGTTTATTATCTATTTTATCCAGAAATCTTATTCTTAAAGAATTCAGTGTGTGTGTGTGTGTGTGTGTGTGTGTGTGTGTGTGTGTGTGTGTATGCATGTGCGCATGTGTGCATGGATGTGTGTGCGTTTCTGTCTGTCTTTCTGTCTGTGCTCACTTTTGCATGGCATTCAAGAGGAAGGAGATGGTTCTCTCTTCCATCATATAGGTATGGGGTTGTCAACCTTGGCATTAAGTGCCTTTATCCATCGAGCCCCCTTACCAGCTCCCAAAGACTCCTCTAACAGATATTTCCATAGTTTATTTTTCAATTAAAACATTGCTAGCAGGGAAATATTTTTTGCAATGCAAGGTATAAATGCTGATTCTGACATACTGCTTTATTTTCTTCAGGATCAGATCATTGAGAGACCCAAGGTTGCTTAATTATTTCTTTGCTTGATGTTTGTAAACATTTGTCTCTTCCTATCAGAATTCATATTTCATAAGGGTGTCATTTGGCCTGGCACATAGTAGATACACAGAACTGTAAATGAAATAAAGAGAAATCTTTATTTGAAATTCACAATATTTTAAAGGTAAATGAGTAAATTAATTAACACAATCAAACACATAATATGGTCTATGTGTTAATGAGATCCCAGAGGTAAAAGAAGGCATTTTGTCCCCAGAACTAAAATTCTATACACAAATGCTGTAAAGTGTAAGGCCTTAATATTTGACTCCGATGTTACACATATGTAGAACACTTAATATGCTTAATAATGTAAACAATGTAATGTCCTATTCTATATGACATCATGCATAAAGTAATATATATGCACAAAAATAAATACATCAGTAAATGTAATTAAAAATAAAAATAAACTTTAAAATTTCCATAATCTTAGGAGAAACAAATTTCTCTGGGATAAAACTTTCAAGCAAGTATTAATGACTCTGTAGAACTGTTCTAGAATTTGGATTTAAAACAGCTCAGTGTTAGATTTTCTATTCTTACAGCAATTGCTTGTTGACCTTTACAAAGTCACTAATAATAGTTCTACATTCCACAGATAAAGCCCATGAGTGATATTAAAAAGATCAAAACTTTGTTTTGTTCTTCTGCAAGTGATTCAGTCCCTGGACATCATATTGCAGCTGTGGCAATCCTCTATGATAAAAATGATTTATGTGTGGAAACAGGAGAATACTGCATTCATTTAAGTGAACTAATCGCATTTCAGAAGCAACCCCCCTGCCCCGATAATAAGAACCTATGTTTGGTTTTCTTCCAATTAATTCATATTCCTTTTTTATTCTAATAATAACCTGCAATATGCAGCCTTAATCACGATAAGCAGTCTCAAATCACTTTATCTCATCACGGTGTTGGATAAACACTCCTGATTTAAATTTCAATAATTCAACATTAGCAGAGCTGGTGTGAGACTTAGATGTCTGATGGAAAATCTGAACAGGGATTACTTAGTAATTATTGGTTTCACTGAGGTTTATGTAGCACTGCAGTTAGCTATGCGCCAGAAATCCCAGCCCCAGAGAGCAGGCCAAGCCAAGCTTGCATGATCACTGCTGTTCACCTATTAGGCATGTCATAAAAATGAATTTAAAGTCTCTCTAGTGAGTGATCAAACTGTCTAAAATCTCATAGAATTTCAAAATCATGGAAATGTAAAGATGAGAGAGCTCAATTAGATTACCTAATCACTTCCCCACCCCTCTCTCTACAGGGACTGTTCTCTTAATGCCATGTTTGATTATTTTGTCTAGCTATTGAAATGACTTGGTCCAGAACACTTCTATACTTCCCTCAGGAGAACTTGCCCTGCTCTAATAGATTTCATTGAGGGAAGATATTCCTAAGAGAAAAATCTTTTTCTCTCTTGATTTCACATAATTCTCCTTTTTCACCCTTTGTTTAGTATCCATTTGGTTCTATACCTTGTACACAACTCAAATCTCAAACAAACAAGCAAATAATAAATAATAAAATGTAAATACTACATTTAATTCTCTGAGATGAAAATCATGAGCATGAAAACTTTTGAAAGGTAAACCTGGTTTATTGATGTCATATTTATTAATCAACTAGAAACATCCCTTAAGTGCTATATCTTTCAAACTCACCACAGTCATTTTTACATTATCAATCTCTTCTCACCTGCTTGTTAAAATCATGAACCACACTTGATAATCAAAATGAAATGTTTGTATAAATGGGACAAAAGCTATAATAAACAGTCTACTGATGAGTTTTAGGAAAAGCAATATTCATTAATCATGACATGGATTACCTCAGTCTTCTACAGTTTATGAAGAATGACATATATTTCCTTAGTCTGTGGGATCCTCCTGAAAGATTGGCAACTGATTAGATTATTTAATAATTTCTTACAGACATAGGGATGGATGAAACTAGATCTTGAAAATCAATGTTGAGCACAAATGTAACACTCATATGACCAACACTGACATCTACTGCTCCATGTGGAGACCAAAAGCTTGAGAGCCCACCACTGCTGCTTAGTCTAATTCAGCAACAGTTTGCATTGGACATGTTCCTAAGTGTTTTACCTTAATTATTTCCAGTTTTTGAATTCCAAGTACTGTAACCTTTCTTTATCCAATGTACAAAGTGAGTTGAATCTGAAAGAATAACCTAGTAAAGCCAGATACCTAACAAAAATATGTGGTTCCTAAAACAAAAACAAAGACTCTACTTATAATCACTCTCATTGCTATGCTTTACTTTTAATCACTCTTACTGTCTGTGCTCATTGTTGAGGTTGTTTTTTAAGAAGATAAATGATAACTACTCTGATATGGAACATAAAATACTTTATATTCATTTTCTAAATAAATACCATTACCACAACCTAGTAAAACTAGGCAATCTGATGCTGTAGGAGCTGTCTCCTTTACTTCTCATGTGAGTATGAGTAGGGAAGTTTCAAAACTTCTGAAAACCTAGGTTGTGGATAAAATACAACTTTTGTGTTTGTCATTTTGTGAGCTTTGTTAGAATTAAATGACATACTGAATATAATAGAACTATCACCATACCAGAGCTTTAGCTGCAAGCACATGTTTTAAGCCATCTCTGAATTTTTTCCCTTGAGTCTCAAGAAGAGCACGGAGATTATCCTAGCCGTTACAACACCAACATCAAGAGATGCTATGGATGTTACCAAATGACACAGAATTTTCAACTACCAGTGGACCCAAGCAAAAGTTTTGACATACAAACTTTTTAGAAACCTTTGATTATTGTAGGTTGCAAACACAAGTGTGGGGAGAATTTATATTCATCCTCTGATTCAGTCAATATCAGTGAGGAATAAGCAAGGCTTGTTCTTTTCTGTAGATTTATTTTAAACCATTGCATGCCATCATCATACCATCAGTTTTTCTACTTTCCAAGTAAACAAATTTTTTCATGATTACAATATCATTATTAAAACCCAGGAACATTAAGAAATCTAGTGCTGAATTTGCATCTTTATTTCTTAGCTTTTCTAAAAGTTTCCCTTTAGAGTTCATGTACTTAAATGTGAAACAGAAGTGGTGTGGGCTGCATTTGCTTTGCCCCTTACTATTTTTAAATGTTCAATTGTAAATAATTTTAGAATTAAACATTGACAAAATAGCATTGAGTTTCGGAATATTTTTCATCAGCTCCTCCTTCTGTTAACATCTTAGGCACAATACAATGCTCAAAATCAAGAAATTAACATCACAACGCAGACTGTTGCCTAGACTACAGTTTTCTCTCTGCAAATTGACAGCAAGGCCTCATTGCTGAAGACAACACTTACATAATTCATTGAACATGGAGAAGTCGAGCTTTTGCCTACATGGAGCTTTCATCACTACACACTAGCACCTTTGGTATAGGAAGGTACTCTATGGACTACCAAAGGAGAAACACAAACACCAACCTATTCACTAACCTTTTGGTCTACAATGATACCCTCCCTGCAAGATTTGCTAGTGCAACGGTGGCACAAAACTTGTGGGAGTAACCAATCAATATCTGACTTGACTTAAGGTACACGAGTTGAAACCTATACCCAACATTGCTTGGGTGACCAAGAACCAGAGACTAGATATCCCAAAGACCTAGGGTAAAACAAAATACTACTATTCTAGTAAAAGAAAAGCAGTAAAATGACTCCTGATAACATTCTGCTATACTTGTAGCTCAGTGCCTTGCTCAGTCCTCATCAGAGGAGCTGTCTCCTGTAGCAGATGAGAACAAATACAGAGACTCAGAGCCAGAAAATATGCAGAGGCAGAGAGACACCTTGGAACATTCAGCCTTAAATGGGATGTCTCCACCAAATCCCTCCACTCAGGACTCAGGAGACTTTAGGGAAGAGGAGATGGAAAAAGTATAAGGTCCAGAGGAGATAGAGGATACCATGGAAAAAAAGACCAATTTATTTAATCAACAGGATCAATAATACCTGTGAATTTACAGATTTTGTGGCAGCATGCATAGGACCTGCCTGCATAGATCTGCACCAGGTGGGGTCCTAGAACTGAAAAAAGAAGCAGATATAGGTTCTTATCCCTAACTCAGAAACTATCATCTATTGATAACCATTTGCAAATGAAAATTTAGTTTTCTCCAAGGGAAACAAACTACTTTTAATGGTAGACCGAATACCTTGCAGTAGATGGCCATCAGAAAATGAATGCAATGACATCTTTGGAAGTTCCTACTCATATAATGTCATGCCAGATTTTTTAATTTTATATTATTTTCAATTTTTTATTTCATTTTATTTATTTATAAATATGTGCACACAACACAAACACACACACACACACACACATGCACATACACACACACACACACACACACACACACACACACACACACACACACAAATAGAGGCTTCCAGTCTGAGTTTTTATGGAATTCCTGAGTGTGTAAACAAGTGGATTTCTGTTTCTATATCTGTTTTTTGTGACTCTTCCTGGGCTCTTTTCCTTGTTTGTTTTGTCCCATTCTGATGTGTTACTTTTTATTTGATAATATTGTATTATGTTATATTATATTTTATCTTATATTATATTCCTTAGAAGTCTGTTTTCTAATAAGAAATAGTAAGGGGTGGATCCAGATGGGAGGAGAGGTGAGGAGGAACTGGGAGGAGTATATGGAGGGGAAAATGTAATCAGGATATATTATATGCGAAAAAATATCCATTAGTAATAAAATAGGAAAAGGTATTGAACAATGACTGGAATTTTCATGAAGAGAGAACATATTTTTGTGACTGAAAGGTCACTAGGAAACAACAAATTAGGACTGATCAAAAGACAACAGAAGCTGAGGGAGGGGAGGAAAGAGAGAGAAGTACATATGAGATGAAAGAGTTCCTGGATTTCTACTTGGGATTTACTCACTTATCTACTCATTTTTTTTTAATTTTTATTTTGCAATGCAATTAAGTTCTACATACAGGCACAGATTCCCTTGTTCTCCCCCCTCCCGCCCCCCTCACCTTCCCCCCAGCCCGCCCCCCATTCCAATCTCCTCCAGGGCAAAGCCTTCCTCACAGACTGAGATCAACCTGGTGGACTCAGTCCAGGTAGGTCCAGTCCCCTCCTCCCAGGCCTAGCCAAGGGACCCTGCATAGGCCCCAGGTTTCAAACAACCGACTCATGCAATGAGCCACTGCCTGGATGCCTCTCAAACAGATCAGGCCAATCAACTGTCTCACCCACTCAGAGGGCCTGATCCAGTTGGTGACCTCTCAGCCATTGGTTCATATTTCATGTGTTTCCGTTTGTTTGGCTATTTGTCTCTGTGCTTTATCCGACCTTGGTCTCAACAATTCTCTCTCATATAAACCCTCCTCATTCTCGCTAATTGGACTCCCAGAGATCCACCTGGGGCCTAGTCATGGATCTCTGCATCTAGATCCCTCAGTAGTTGGATGAGGTTTCTAGCACGACAATTAGGGTGTTTGGCCATCCCATCACCAGAGTAGGTCAGTTCGGACTGTCTCTCGACCATTGCCAGCAGTCTGTTGTGGGGGTATCTTTGTGGATTTCTGTGGGCCTCTCTAGTACTTTGTTTCTTCCTATTCTCATGTGGTCTTCATTTACCATGGTCTCCTATTCCTTGTTCTCCCTCTCTGTTGTTGATCCAGCTGGGATCTCCCACTCACCCAAGCTCTCTTTCCCTCGACCCTTGCCCTTCACTACCCCCACTCATGTCCAGGCTGTTCATGTAGATCTCATTCCATTTCTCTGTCATTGGGCAATCCCTGTGTCTTTCTTGGGGTCCTGTTTTCCAGGTAGCCTGCCTGGTGATGTGAGTAGCAGTCCAGTCATCATTGTTCCACATCTAGTATCCTGTTATGAGTGAGTACATACCATGTTTGTCTTTCTGAGTCTGGGATACCTCACTCAGAATGATTTTTTCTAGGTCCATCCATTTGTCTGCAAACCTCATGATGTCATTGTTTTTCTCTGCTGAGTAGTATTCCATTGTGTATATGTACCACATTTTGTTTATCCATTCTTCAGTTGAAGGGCATCTAGGTTGTTTCCATGTTATGGCTATTACAAACAATGCTGATATGAACATAGCTGAACAAGTGCTCTTGTGGTGTGGTTGAGCATTCCTTGGGTATATGCCCAAGAGTGGTATAGCTGGATCTTGGGGGAGATGGATTCCCAATTTTCTAAGAAATCGCCATATTGATTTCCAAAGTGGTTGTACAAGCTTGCATTCCCACCAGCAGTGGAGGAGAGTTCCCCTAGCTCCACATCCTCTCCAGCATAAGGTGTCTTCAGTGTTTTTGATCTTAGCCATTCTGACAGGCGTAAGGTGGTATCTCAGAGTTGTTTTGATTTGCATTTCCCTGATGATTAGGGATGTTGAGCAATTCCTTAAATGTCTTTCGGCCATTTGAGTTTCCTCTGTTGAGAATTCTCTGTTTAGTTCTATAGCCCATTTCTTAATTGGACTGTTGGGCATTTTGATGAAAGAAAGATATTTATATAGTGCTGTTTATGGGACAAATCATGACTCCAGTGTTTGAATACAATAGTGTGAACTAAACTGACATAATCTTTTCTTTATTGATCTTTGCTGTTAGGGAGAATAATACCATTAAAAGTAAATCTACTTTTTATTCTAAAAAGAGAATTTAATGTCAATCACAGTACTAATTACTAATAACTGGCCACTAATCCATTGGTGCTACTGAGCCTTCACCTCGGGTTTGCTTTGTTTTCTTATCTTTTTTTAAACTGCTATTTGTTTATCCTTTCAAGGATCTAACTCCAAATCTCTCATAACACACACAGTCCACTTTCCCCCATGATGTCAGTGAATTTTTTTTATTTATTTAATTTTTTTTTTTTTTTTGGATTTTTAAGACAGGGTTTCTCCGTGTTGTTTTGGTGCCTGTCCTGGAACTCACTCGGTAGCCTAGGCTGGCCTCAAACTCACAGAGATCCGCCTGGCTCTGCCTCCCGGGTATATTGGTAGAAGTATTAAGGCAACTCTATGCACAGCTACCCCACTACACGAGTGCTGGGGTTAAAGGTGCGCACCACCACAGCCCAGCATCAGTGAATTTTTAAAAGAAAAAAAAAAAACCTAATGTATTAGCTGTTCATTATTTTGAATGTACTTGCCTTTTCCTATCGATTACACCTAACATGCAGATTAGTTCTTATAATTAGAAGAGAGACCAAGTGTTTTACTCAGTTTAGTTCCTCATAGGAAAAAATAAATACATAAAAATCACTTTAAAGATTATGTTGTGACCGTAATGTTGAACCATGTCAGGAAAACCGTGTTTGCTTGTTCCATTTCAGTGGAAGGCAAAGGTGGGAAGATAAGAATTCTGAATTTCCATATTCACTTTCCCCCTTAGTATCAATTGACAATCATTGCCTGGTTCAATTATCTCATACCCTGAGAAAAATACTACTTATTTTCTAATTTTAGGAGAGCAGTGAAGTGTATGTTGGAGGCTTTGGAGAGAGAAAAATGGGGAAAGAAATGATGTAATTATATTCAATCTCAAAATAACTTAATCTATAAGTAATTACCCTTTAAGGGAAACTTTTGTTGCATAGGCAGACGTAGTTAGTTGCTGTGAATTTTGCTTTCTTTTTGTAATCACCATCTCTACAGTAAAACATTGACATGTTAGCTCTCACCATTACAGACAAGTTGCGTGGCTCCCCCTCAAACATGCTCTCTTGGGTGATTCCTTTCTTAGTCTACGCAGATTTGCTAAAGTATCTTTACCAGTGCCCGTGTTTTGTGCATTCAAGGTATCTGGTAATTGCACTCATGCTTCTTTTTCACCCTCGAATTTCTCATGAGAACTAAACAAATCCAGATGACACTCTGCTGCCCTTTGCACACACAGCTGCTAGGCCTGATGGCTGCATTGATTTCCATGGTAAACTACCAGCCTCACCTTGTGGATTTGCTTTTGCAGACTTTTAATGAGATGACCTTCTGAAAAGTTCGTGTTCCCTGTTTTCTTTATTTTCCTTTTTTGTGTGTGAAAATGACATTCAAAGATTATAGCTTAGACCCAAAGAGCAAAGTATAGGCACAGTTTCTTTGAAATGTATTATTTTCATTGGGCATATTACAGATCACTAACTCTTAAAAATAATTTACTATATTTGTTTTGAAGTTGGAATTTTTTTAAAAAAATATTCTTCTGTATCCTAACAAAAATAATATATGTACACACTACTTTTTTGCATAGAAATGTCAACAAAATTCTCCAATTCTAAAAGCTGCAGCTTTCACTTTCTTTGGGATGGCTTTGCATTTTGTAAAAGGCAATTGCTGCTCCTGAAGATTATAGTGATCTAATGAAAAGGCCAGCACCAGAGAATAAGCAATCTGTTAAAATATGAGTTTTATCTGCCTGCAGTTTTGTACCAGCAAGGCTACCAGCTCACCTGTCTCCCTCTTCTGGACTCAACAGCACTTCAGTATAAAACATATCCAATGGTGGTTTCCACAAAGATGTAAAAATGAGAGAGCAGTAGAATAATTTTCTGAACTCACTAATTACTTTCGGAGTATCTCTTTAGATATTTGCCAGTGAACCTGAGCAGATATTCAAGTGTCAATTTGTAATAACTCATCTGCACATGATCAGTGAATGTTTTTAAGATGTTATATTAAAACTGAAATCGTAAGGGTGTATTCATGACACTTTCATTTCAAAACTCTGTGCTTCATCATTACCCAGGACCATGGCAGCCTTTAAGCATCTGTAACTGACCTATAGTAACATTTATATTTATTTTATTCATTTTTTGTTACCTTAAATAAACTGTCAGAGTGCCATTTGCTAGAAATATTAGATCAGTAGAATCTACCTACTCGTGAAGACAAAGAGTACAGCCAGCTTCACATTTGCTTCTGCTGCACAACCAAAGGGACTGAAGCGAGGTTAGCGGACACAGCTGCTGCGTCATGCAGAAGATTCTGAATCTTCTGTTCCCGTGATGTAAGAACAGATCGGAAACCGAGCAGAAGAAACTTAAAAGAGAACAACCCCAACTGAACTACATCGATAGATCTTAAGTAAGGTACCAATAACACAGTTATTTTTTAAGTTTGTCAAATTAATAAAAATGTATTTTCCTAAAATATCAGCAATTAAGAGTACAATGTACCAAAAGATGTTGGAGAAAACAATGTGATATATTATACAGAAGCAAAATTCATGATACTAGAGTTACAAATGATTTTAGTTTGAGTAACTAGAACTGAAATATTTTAATTTTTAGGTGGAACTTGACATTGGATGTTTTATTAAAATTATATAGGTCTGCAATTACTATGTCTTAATCATTTCTTATTAATATACATTAAATTTGTCTCACATTATTTATTAGAATCTTACTAAATATATGAGATATTTGACATTAAGGAATCATTGTTATGAAGTTTGTATCATGATATCTAATTTTATTTATAAAGAACCTTTACTGATATTTCTAACAATTTGTATTACAAAATAATATTACTATCTTATAATCACAAAAAAGTATAAAAGATTATATAAATGAAGTACTGAATTGACTTTTAACCTCTTATTCCTATAAATAAATACCATTTCTGAATAAGAATTTAAACAAAAAGACATTGGAAAACCAAGTAGTAGTAATATTGATAAAGAATTAAATCACTGAAGAGTATAAAAAAATAGATGAGGGAAAAAAGGTAAAGATTCATATACCACAGTAATTTGCCACTTCCTCTCTAACATCCAGTCAATGACCAAAGTCCAGCAATAACCAATGGCTTTATTTATTCAATCATTTAACCCATCAGCCAACTCATATTTTCCAAGCACTCACCATCTGTCAAGCACCTGGATACTAAAGCCTGTATATCTCATGTATAATTTCCTTCCTTGGATTTCACTGCCTTTCCTGACTGATCCTTAAACATATTGATTCTTCTTTACTTTTTAGTGCTTTTCTAAATTTTATTATTTATTTCTGTATTACAATCCACATTCATATATTGCTTTTTCATTTACTAGTCTTTCTGATTTTATACAAGGTGTCTAATATTACGTAGTTAACTTTCCTACCACCTCAATCTTTAGACATATATTACTTACATGATGGATACAGTTTTTTCAAGAAATTCTTGTCTGTATTTTGTCTTATACCAATGTCAGTTAAATCTATGAAGACAGGAATTTTCTGTGCTTTATTCATTCATATCTGTTCTTTTAATTTTTTATGAATAAATAGGGGGAGTCCTTGAGTTTTATATTATGTTGTACATAACAGTCAGACTGCTGCAAACTTTATGATTTTGATAGTAATATGAAAGGGTATATGTCCCTTGAGGATAAATTTCTGAAGTAAAATCAGTGAGGAAAGAATCTCCAAGTGTGCCTCTTATTTGTCATAGTATTTTCTGTATTGGAAAAAATACAAGTGCATTCACAAAATTCGAAAGATAAAGGTCTGTTTTAAAATCATGGATAAAGCATTAACCACACATATTTTTATGTGTAAGGACCAGAATGAGAATCCAACCATAATAAAGGATGTTGGAGAAACCAAATGAATAGTTATATGACAAAAATAGCGTCTACTAAGGCTATCCTGATAGTCTATTTTGCAGAGAGTCTTCTAGGCCAAAGCAAGCACTGTAACCTCAGGTCTGCATGAGAGATGTGTAAATAAGCTCTGTAGAAAAACAGTGAGAATCAGTCTGTGAGGGGCCTTGAGTAGGGAAATCATTGTGAAAGGAATACAGTCATTTTTATGGTGGCGAGGTAATTGAAATCCTTCCTTACATGAGTGTCTTGAAGACAACTGATTGAGCTTGTCTCCAAGGTTCTCCATAACCAGGCCACTCCCAAGCTATTTTATTTGTTTACTCTTCATTTCCCTCTCTTTTAATACCCTACACTTTTTCTGTCACTTTTCTTCTGTTTATTCAAAGTATTATTATGGCTTCTATTCTGTTAAGTAGAACTCTTAACTTGGAACAGATTCACCCCTGTAAGAAACTATGATTCTACTCTTTTCCTGCTTTAGTTTTTATCAATACTTAGGGATTAAATCTAGGGATTTATACATGTCACAAAAGTACCCTGCTAGTGAGCTATATCACTAGACTTTTTGTTTTTTATTTGAGACAAGATCTTACTAAGTTAGCCGGGCTGGTCATGCTTTATTCTGTAGACCACCTAGGTTGCCCTTGAATATTTGATTCCAAGCCTGTGCTATTAGGCTCCATTAGAATTTATTGGTCACCCTCTGTTCACATTTCTTGATGTTTAATGAGCAGGGCAAAGTCCTGTGCCTTATATTCCAGAAATAATTGGGATTTAATTAATTCATCACCCGTTGCTGAAATATTGTTACTGAAGTCGTTTTAAATTTACTGTGTATGGGTGTGTGCCTACATGTATGCCTGAGCACCACTTTGGCTGCCTTGTGCCTTAGAGGCCAGAAGAGGATTTCTGATACTCTGGAACTGGACTCAGAGATGACTGTGAGCCACTGTGTTGATTTTGTGAGTTGTACCTTGGTCTTCTGGAAGAACAGACAGTGCTTTTAACTGCTGAGACATCTCTCCAATTCCCTGAAATAGTATTTTTTTTAAATCTATTGTGACACTCTTAGGTGTGTAAAAATGAACACCAAGCATATTTGACTTACTCATTCCCCTTGATGACCAGTGCAGTGCCTAATGTGTGGGAGAATGCATTACTGACTTCACTAAAAGTATCTGGAGAAATGATTATTAGCATGAAAACATTTGTAGGAGCTAGCCACAAGATGAAGACTCAGACACCCTAGGCCTCATGCCCTTAGTGATTGCCTATTACAAATAAATTCAGTTATGAATGCACACATCATCAAGAACACAGAGTGTAAAAATATTAGTAGTCAAAACACAGTGATAAAACAACATTTAAGCTTAATGGCCTTATAGAATTTTCATGTCATATCCTTCTTTAATTTACAAGAGTGAGTTAGGAAGGGCAGAAAGACTGGAGCTCTAACTTTCTCCTGACATCCTTGGCCACTTGGCTCCCAATCAGTAGTCATGATTTATTTATTAAGAGCATATTAAGATATGACTACACTCAATTAATCATTAGAAAGGGCACTTGTGAACAAAATTTAAATAGGAGGACTTAATGTATAGACAAACAGCAATTACACTTCTAGACTCACTGTGAGCATAGAAATCTGAAAACTTGCAGATACCTGTAAAATATACAAAGAATTATAAAATCTTTATTCTATTTTTCTTAAGTGTAAGAAATTATATCTGATAAAGATAGTAATTTATAGCTCTGTTCATGGAGCATTTCTAATTGTATTTAATGTGGGAAAAGCTTTATTAGTTCTTCATGTTTAATTTATTAAGACATGTTAAAATTTACTTGCAAGAACAACATAAAATCTAATTTTATATTTATCTACAATAAATGATTATGAATAATCTTGAATTATTATTTGGTTACAATAAGAACATTTTAAATCAAGGTTCTAAGAATCAATATTGTGAGTTTGAATTATAATTCTTACACCAATATATGATTGTTATATGGCCAATATATTAATATATTAAGAAAATATAGATTAATGAATTAAATGAATTATGTGTGTATGTATGTGAGTGCAGAATATTTTCTGAAATTTTATTTTAAATCAGGTATATATCATTTAACATCTTAAAATATAATAATATTCAACTATTTCTATCTATTGGCAAAATCAGCAATACAAAATATGCAACAGCCTTAGGCACCTTGCCCATGTGTTTAAATATATATAAAACATACTCAGTCCATATAATCCATACAATAATAATATTACTTGTATGTGTATGTTTTCAGGATAAACCTTTTGGTGTTGGATAACCTATTGGTGTACTCTTCTCTGGGGGTGATTATTTGTCCAAATCTCAGCATTTGTTAGTTGCCTATAGTCCTTTGTGCACGGTTGGGGTCACATGAGCTTCCTGCTGTCAATATTAGCATTTCGATTGTGTTGTCCTTGTTCCTGACTTGTTTGGGTAGCCATGTTGGGTAGCCATGTTGGTAGGATGTGTCTTCTGACCACTTTAACAGACACAATCTCACAGCAATCTCCCTGTTCCCAGGGTTTTTACAATATTTCTGCTCCCTCTCCCGCAATGATCCATGAGCTTAAGGGGCTGGAGTTTTATTGTAAAAGTATCAAGTTGGGACAGGGCTCCAGATCTCAGTTGTGGTCTTCTGTAATGGTCCCCATCTGTTGCAAGGAGAAGTTTCCAAAGGACAAATCCTGCAGTTTCTCTCCTTTTCCTTCATGTGGTGTTTCAGTTAATCAATCTAGGTCCCCTTCTTTCCTTTCTTATTGGTATGTTCTATTCTCCAAGATGAGGTATTTTGACAACTGAAGACCTATACCCCTAGGTTAAACACATATCTTAATACATCTGCCTATAATTTCCTTTCATTTTTGCATACTGATATCCTAACATAAGCATATCTTTAAACTAATGCATACTCACTCCCTTTGACAGGCTGAGAAAATTCTTGGAATCCAGATGCTTCGTCATAGTTGGAAAAATTGTACTTTGAAATAGTTTTGTTTTTTTGGGGAGGTTTGCTTTCATTTTCAGCTTCAATCAAAGAAGTATTGAAGGGGCTCCTCATTCCTTTTGGGGTTTATGTTAAAACGTCTATCATCCTTCTTTTGCTTAGTTCTAAACTCAGAAATTTCCCCCAAGACCTCTGTAGAGTGCTATTTTTCCTGAATTAGCTTCACAGATGTTCTGCTAAGCAGGCTGCCTTATATTTAGGAGACTATTTCCACTTGGCAAGTATGAAGAGGCCAGTTGCCCTTTGCAGAGATTGCTTTTGCTTCAAACACAATTCACAGAATCCTCTAAACATCTAGGCATTGTCAGTTAGTGGACTATTTAGTGCTCAAGAGACACAACATGGGGGTAGTAGAATAATTTCAGATTGACTTATAGGCTTATTTACAAATGTTCAGAAATGTATCAATGTTCTTCAAACCTATGTACTTGAAAACTTTCGTGTTTTAGAAGACATTGACTAAGTTACCTTAAATCTCGTGGTCTTAGGAGACATTCCTTAATGTGAATACAGGCCTTGGCATATGGTTCACTGAAAAAAAAAATAGCAAGAAGTTTTGTTCTCCAGTGTCTTTCAGTGATTCTAGTACTCAAATTCTGGAAAGAGCAATATATTTTCTGTAACTAACTCAGATTTTATGAAGTATAACTAGAGTATGTCAGATGTATATGTGTGTTAGACTTAAGAAAATACATTTTTCTATGCTCTGTACTGAATACTTTAATAATATTTACCTTCATATTAAATGGGTGATACATTTTACATTTGTATCATGATTATGCCGAAGTTCCGTCTCAGAAGTCAGTAAGCAACCTGATGACAATGGCTTACCTCTAAAACAAACTGTCTGAAACTGTCTTGTTTTTGTTTACACTTGAAAATTGTGAGATGGGGTTTCTACTAAGTCACTGCTGAGTTAGTTTTCACTGGAAAAAAATACTTATGTATTTGTACCTTTGTTTGCTATAGCAATGACAAGCTGTAGATGTCTTATCGCAACTCTTAGGGACCCGAGACCTGTCTGCCTCCCACATACGCGAGAAGCTAAGTCAGTGCATGGTTGGGCTTTCTTAGCCATGGGAATGGAAAGGTTGAACTAGAAATCGGTGGTATGTTAGGGTTAGCAGTTTGTTTGGTATGGATGAGTAAATGCATTTTTACGAGTAACTTATTAAGACTTGCCAGAGCAATTGATGGAATCCCAGGACTTCACACAATTAAGGAGGAAGGCTGTAATATGTGTGTGACAATGAGAAGAGCACCAGACTTTTAGCTCAGGCCAAACTGACTCTCCTAGTTTAACACAAGACACCAGCTTAGGAATCTAATGCCTCCCCTCCAGGCCAAGCCCTTAAGCTGTGCCCACCCTGGCAGTCTTGTGCCATTTACTCTCTCTGTTTTCATGCTTATGAAACACGCAACCATTCAAAAACCAAAAATTTTCATCTCCATTGGTAAATATATTGAGGGATAAATTTAGATTGAAATTTCAAACAAAGAAACAGAAAATATTTAAGTTACTATTTCAAAACGTGTTATGCTATGTATTAAACCTTACACATATTTTATTTCATGTAATGTTTAGCTTTGAAGCAAAAAAAAAATAAAATCTTTAAATCAATAGGATCATTGCAATTTACATATTGTACCATGTTGATTTTGTCTCTAGAAAAGGTGATAGGACCTCAAAATAGGTATGCCAAAGTCTAAAGCCCAAATATTATTTTTAAATGACAGCAGAGAATGAGACAGATGGCT
This sequence comes from Peromyscus eremicus, assembly GCF_949786415.1. Taxonomy (NCBI): domain Eukaryota; kingdom Metazoa; phylum Chordata; class Mammalia; order Rodentia; family Cricetidae; genus Peromyscus; species Peromyscus eremicus. Next base: position 34,456,333 of record NC_081419.1, read on the forward strand.
GTTTCCTTTGAATATTCTAATAGCAACCAAGCTGTTAATTAAAATAAGAGGTAACTCAGAATGTTCTCAACCTGTTCAGAGAATTAAATTAATCTGGATAATTTTGACATACAATTTTCTTCATTTTAAAACAAAGATCAGTGTCCATTTAGTCTCATCATGGGGCCTATCTTTCCACTTCATTCTATTATGTTGGTATCACCTATTCTCAAATCGTGTCAAAAAGGGAGGAAATAAATGTGGCTAGCATCTGTGGGGGGGAGGGTAATCATTTCTTTACCTAGGTTTCCCTCTCTAGAACATTAGAATTTTTTTTTTAGTTTTATTTTGCAATACAATTCAGTTCTACATATCAGCCACAGATTCCCTTGTTCTCCCCCCTCCTCACCTTCCCCCCAGCCCGCCCCCCATTCCAATCTCCTCCAGGGCAAAGCCTTCCCCACAGACTGAGATCAACCTGGTGGACTCAGTCCAGGCAGGTCCAGTCCCCTCCTCCCAGGCCAAGTCAAGGGACCCTGCATAGGCCCCAGGTTTCAAACAGCCGACTCATGCAGTGAGCACAGGACCCAGTGCCACTGCCTGGATGCCTCCCAAACAGATCAGGCCAATCAACTGTCTCGCCCACTCAGAGGGCCTGATCCAGTTGGTGACCCCTCAGCCATTGGTTCATATTTCATGTGTTTCCGTTTGTTTGGCTATTTGTCTCTGTGCTTTATCCGACCTTGGTCTCAACAATTCTCGCTCTAATTGTCGTGCTAGAAACCTCCTCTAACTACTGAGGGATCTGGATGCAGAGATCCATGACTAGGCCCCAGGTGGATCTCTGGGAGTCCAATTAACGAGAATGAGGAGGGTTTATATGAACATTAGAATTTTGACATCTGTTTTCTGATACTTCTTCAACTGAAATCAGTCTAGATTGTGTAAATGCCCTACTCAGAAAGTAAAGTTTATTGTTTTACAAAGAACACACCTTTTCTTTCATCTATGTTTGTATACAAGTAATTTTCTTAGCCAGTTTTGTGCTCACAATCTTGGAAAGAAGCAGTGATTATACCATATCTCAACAGTCCCTATAAATTGTGGGAAATTTAATGGATTTAATTAAAATCATACTTTTACATCCCCAAACCACCATAAGATTGTTGTTACTCTGAAAAGAGGCTTAGAAAACAGTGTCATTAAGATGCACATCATGTACTTCAAACTTAATGTATTTGATCTGATTAGTTGGCTGAGACCCAGTCAGTGTTCTGTCAGCAGATCCAGAGTAAAACAAAGAGGCTATAATTAATAAAATTAATGCCAGATATAGAAACTTGAGGCATGAGGTGACACTTTGATCATAACATTTCCTCTGATCTAAGCAGAATGCACAGACAGTAATTGCTCTTAGTTTCAAGGCATGGGTTTAGATCAGGGACAATTATTTTCTTCATGCAACTGATGGCTATGGATGTTGCCAAGCTTGCTACAGAATGGTCAACTAGATTTTGAGAACAGAATAAAGTTCAGGAAATGAAAAATAATGATTTCAGCTATTATTTTATCTTTGTTTTCTTAGGAAATTCCCCAGTGACGTTTGAGAACATATCCATCTTCATCATTTTAACAGCACAAACTTTTGGTAGCCAGCCATCTTCACCAAACCCAAACAGCTATCAGTTACTAAGAACTTGGTCTCCTCACCACCATTTTCCTCTCTCTTGACAGCTGTGTGTTTGGCCATAGTCTACTAGTCCAGTTTCTCACCTGAGTTTATCAATTTATTTTTCTACACAGCAATCTAAGGGATTTCTGCAAAGCACTCACACTGTGGTGAAATCTTTGACAAAACTACCCAGTGTTCCTACTGCATGGAGTAAGAGGTTTCCAGGTGATAAGTGCAATTTCTCTTCTATATGCAATAGCAGATATTTCCCTGATATTAATTTTGCAATATTCAAAAGAAATGGAACAGTCAAAGCTTTTAAAAGAGAGGTTGCTTGTGTAAGTCAACTTTAGTTCCTGAATACAGATATTGACATTTTAATAATTTCAGTAACAGCTAGTATTCATTGACTAGATCTTGAAAGAAAAAACTGGAGATCCTGACACCTTTTTAGGACAAAATAAATTGTAGCATCTTTCTGTCCAAAGTTTACTCTGAGGGTTTGGTTGCAATAGGAGAACATGATAGCAGGTAAAGAACAGTGTGCAGTGGGACATTTGTGTACATGAGAAGTGTATTGGGGGAACATAGGAAAGGCTTGCAATGGCATCCATAGTATTAATTTGGGTCCCAATGCTTAAAAATATCACAACCATAAACTATTACACAATGCCATAGTACTAGCAAGGAATTCATACCAAACCTGGTTTGCCTCAAGGACACTTACTTCGATTACATTATAATACTTTGTAGGAGAAAAAGTTGAGAATGGAAACAACATAAACTTTTGGGTTTCCTTAAGCAAAAGAGAATTATAATTTATGAAGTAAAAATGTAAAATGAAAAGGACTTATGCTAGGTAGAGCACAAAGCTGAACTTGATGCAGATTCCACTTCTGGTAAATGCCTGTTTCTTAAAATAGTTCTCATACATTATCTTTGTCTGATGGCAGTGGAATATTCTCCATTAAGATCTAGCATAGGCTGGATATAGTGGTTCCCACCTTTCATCTGAGCACCAGATAGGCAGAGACAGGGAGATATCTATGAGTTTGAAGCCAGCTTGATCTACCTAGTAAGTTCCAGACCAGCTAGGGCTGCTTAGTGAGATATTGTGTCCTGGAGCGGGGATGTGGAGGGGAGAAGAAAAAGTTGATAGAATCTAGCATAATATTATGAGTTTTAGATTTTAATCTCCTTGAATCTCACATAACTTTATACAATATCTATTAAACATGGACCAAGTAAAGCTGATTGAATATGAGGTTATGACAGCATATGAATAACTGAGGGTTCTCAGAAGATTAGTGAGGGGATATTCTCTTATGTAAGTAAGTAGACTGTTGCCTACTGCAGTGAGCATGGCCATTGCAACAGCAAACTGTAGGAAAGTAACATAGGGCTTGATTTCGGGACTTCTTCAACTTTTACAATATTTTTAACAACTTTTTTAAACTAAATGCAGTCATGTGGTGCTATGAGATTGCCTGATAATGAACACTAAGTGAGTTGCTCTTATTCTTCCTTCAAATATTAGTTACCCAGGTAAAACCATTCAAAATATTTTCTTCTAATTTTATTAAAATTTACAGAACTTTTCAATTATTTGTAGGCACACCAGAAATTATAACACTTCACACCTATTGGTAAACTTGTTCTGTACCACTCTCGCCCCTACCTTCCCAACCCTCTGACAACAATCTCTCTTCTCAACTGCTGAGATTATTTCATTACATGTGGAGGTGAACATATTTTACAAGTATTTTTATTTCCTAAGTATTATATTTGGTGAAAGAATCTCTATACCATCCATGTTGTTTCAAATGACAGTATTTTTACTATTTTAGGTTGAATAGTACTATATTGAATATACAAACAACATATTCTTTACCTGTTTAGCGTTTGTTGAAAATATAGGTTATCCCTACACTTTTTAGTATTGTAGCATTACAGTAAAATCTCTTGAGTTATGGTTTCAGTCATTAAAAATGATCAAAGGAATCCATTAATGAATTAAAATGATAAGAGAAATTAAATTCCTAGAAAGCTTGTTTGTTGGTAAATCTTTTACCAGGGCTTTCCTTTATGAATCATAGAGCCTAGGTCACATTTACAGGTAATGGGATGGCTGAAATGCGGAATGGAACTTGAATAAGAGGTCTACACACTGGTTAAAGAGTGGAGGTGACACTGCTTCCGTTTGCATGCTCTGAGGTCTTAAAAAAGTCATTTAATTTTTTTTAGTTATTGGGTTTGTGGCTTGGTTTTTCTTCTGTTTTAAAACTTGGGACATGCAGAGTTCTCATATACCAACCTATGGCTAGATTAGCCTCCTTCTCCATCAACATTTAGCCCCAATATTAGTACCTCTATCACAGTCCTGGAACCAACTGACATGGTTTGTATCAGAGTTTACATTTTGTTTTTATTATTCTGAGTTTTTGACTAGTGCATAATGCCATCTGTGTACTATTATAATACCATTCAGAAATGTTTCACCATGCTAAAATATGCAATGGTCCTCTTATCCTTCTATCCCTCCCATAACCCTTGTAAATAATTTACATTCTTGTTGTCTCTAACATTTATTATGAAGAATTTCATTTACTTGGAATAATGCCTCACACATCATTCTCAGACTGGATTCTTTTAATTAATAATATGTAACTCAGACTCTGTCACATCTTTTTGTGTCTAAACAGTTTATTTAAAGAACATTGAGCAATATTCCAAAGTGCAGATATACCAAAGCTTACTTATGCATTCCATTCCTTGAACTTCCCTGACCAACAACTTGGAAGGGGATTTCTCATGCCTGGGATTTTGATTAGATAGTCTATGGCTCTCTATGAAGGCATTGTAGACCAAGTGTCTTACTTTACTTTATAGATACGTACATGTATGCATATATACATACATATGTGCACATATACACATATATTATTTTAACTATAGGTAAATAAAAATATAATTCCTTAGGTTTTTTCAAGTATACTTATTATTTTTCACTCCTGTCCCTCTGTTTTGACCTCACTCCCCTGTGACACCTATGAACCCTAACAATGAGAGTAAGCTAAGATATACCTAAAGATACAACAATAGCATTCATATTTTGGAGGTAACCAATAGCTTTCAAAGGGAACGTAATCATTCCTGGCAATGGAAACTTAGGAAACTACAAGGGACTACCTTTAGAGGAGACCTACTATTACCACTGTATTGAATCAGAATAATTCCCAACTGTATTACAAATACTTGTCCTTATACCCATAGATAAGTGTAGCTCTCATCCACCCTCAAGAGACTTTATTTTTGCATAAGATAGAGACCCCTACAGAAAACCCAAAATGTTCAAAATGCAATAACAACAGATCATGGTATGCTCAGTCCAATGGATACATCTGTAATACATCTCTGGCACTTAAGGTTCAATGCACATACAGAAGAGAGTGTGGAAAGACTTTATGAGCCAGAGGACCAGGAAAACTGCCATGGGATTATGTCTCCTAAAAAAAGATAGAGAAAGTACTTTCATGATACCTTAACTCTATGGCTGACTAAATAAGACCTGAACCAGAAAAAACACCAATAGACTTGCTAATGTGGAAGGGGAAAATCTTCCCAGGGCTACACCCCTCAACAAACAACTGCAGACAACTAAAAATTGTTGAGAGAGGGAGAATTAATATTCCCCATGGATGAGGCCCCTACATAGTGTTCTGCCCTGAAATTAAATACATTTAAACAACATTAAATTGTTATATTTATGTATTTATGTATTTAATCATATAACAGTATCAAGTAAAGAAAAAGAGGTCATGCATTTGAAAGGGAATGTAGTGCGCAGCAGGGGGAGGTTTAGAGTAGTGGTTCTCTACCTTTCTGATACTGTGACCATTTAACACAGTTCCTCACATTGTCCTCAAACCATAAAATTACTTCATTGCTACTTCCTAACTGTAAATTTGCTCCTGTTATAAATCGTAATGTAAATTTGATAAGCAGGATATCTGATATGTGACCCCTGTGAAAGGGTAATTCGACCCTCAATAGGGTTGTGACCCACAGGTTGAGAACTGCTGGGTTAGAGGGCAGGAAAGGAACAGGGGAAATGTTGTATTTATATTTTAATTTTAAAAGTAAAATGTAAGGTGACATAGAAGACTTTTATTTGTGTAATTAGCTTTCATATCAGTGCCTTGCTATGCCTTGAGCTGTGCTCATTATTAAATTTTCTTCATGTTTAACATGTTACTTTATTGGGACTTTAAAAAAAATTTTATTCATTTTACATACCAACCACAGATCCCCCTCTCATCTCTCCTCCTGCTCCCCCCATCCCTGACTTCCCACCTCTCCCAGCTCTGACCCATCCCTTATCCCCTCCTCCAACAAGGTAAGTTCTCCCATGGGGGGACAGCTAAGCCTGGTACATTCAGTTGAGGCAGGACCAAGCTTCTCCCTGCTGCATCAATGATGAGCAAGGTGTCTGACCACAGGTAATGGGATCCAGAAAGCCGGCTCATGTACCAGGGATAGATCATGATCATAATGCCAGGGACCCTTCAGAGATGGCTCAGCACTGGATGCTCTTACCTCTGAGTTCAATTCTCAGCAATCACATGGTGGCCTACAAACCATGTATAATGGGGTATTTTTTAAATTTTCTTACAAATAGCTTCTACTAAGAAATGAATCCGAGCTTTCATTATCAGGATTACCAGTTCTAATGTACACCAGCCTCTTATGTGCCGAAATTTTACTGTTGCTTTGAAAGCTTCACTTACAATCATTTATTACTTTGTTTCAAATAAAACGTGCTGTTTTTATTTATATGTTATTATATTTTCCTCTAAAAATGCAGGGTCAGGAGATAATAGACTTTAATGTGTTTATATATTTATTATTAGCTCTTTTTGATATTTGATACCTTATTAAAACATTGTTGATTATCTAGAACATAGAAAATGTGAAATACATGAACATGTTATTAGGTGCAAAAATAAACCAATTCACATCCTTCCTATTCTTTTGTTGAGCTGTTGTTAGAAAATTATACAAAACATCAGATGTTTAAATAAAGTTTTGGTTGCTTGATTTAATTTTTCCACTCTCTCAAGGAACTCTACCAATCCAGAAAGTAATGAAAATGTCACTGTGTATGACTAAATGTCACTAAATTAAACAAAAATTTAGAAACAAAATTAAAAAAAAGAATCTTCTAATTTATAGAATTTATGAAAAGGTAGTTTCCAATTCTGAATGATGTGAAAAAGATTGAAAAAACATTGTGTTTATAAGTGCTGCAAATAAAAACCTTTCTTAATAAATTACTACTTCTATATAATGTGTCCTAAGTGAGTATCAGGCCAAAACACCTGATTTTGAATCTTCCAGATTGATTATTTCATCGGACCTTTCATCTCTCTTACATTCCATCTCCTTCACAGTTACATAGTTAAATATTATTTGTTTTGAAATATTAACTAGGCTTTGATGAAAGATTTTAATATATTGAACATCTTAATCCCATTTTGTGAGGTAAATGATACTGTAAAACATTTCTCAAAAATGCATATGCTAAAATTTCTCCAAATGTTAGCAGGCCTTTGGAGGATTTTTGCCTCTAGACAAAGAATCTTTACATCAACGGAAAACTTCCAGACAGACAGTTTTTCACTTAACCACTTGGGAGAAAAATCTAAGCTACTTTTGGAGTGTGCTACTTCTTAGTATAAACTTACAGAGTTTGGTTATCATTTTCTTTCTGATAATGCCAAATTTAAGGAAGTCACTTTGTCTCATATTTTATATACTATTTGTCTTAGCATTTCCATACTTTTGGTTTTATAAATCAATCTATTTTTTATAAAATTGAGATAAATTAAAGGAGATGAGAAACCAATGAGTTTAGGAAACAATAGTTTGACTTTAGTCTCTAGACTCTTTCTTGACGGAAAATTAAGTTCATTCATGAGACTTGTACATAATGCTTCAATTGATTATTAACTTTACTTTAAAATACATATGTTAAAAGAACATATATTTGTGAGTGTTACTGTGATGTGCCATTTTCACACTTAGAGAAAAAAAAAATTTCTCCTGGAAACTGTTCTCTTAAAATTATAGGGAATTTATGTTTCACTTGGCCTCTAAAAATAGCATAACAGCAAAATTAGAATAAAAATCTCCTGACCTTTTACTGCAAAGCGTAGAACCAGAACAACTGCTGAATTGCAAATGTTTATTCAGCTCTGTTCTGAGCCTGCAAGCAAACAAAGTGGAGTTGAATTTCTGCCAAAGGAGATGTTAAAGAGTAGCTACAGTGGGTGACTGTAAAAGATGTGGCAGTCTCTATAAAAAGGAAGAGTCATGAGCTAGAAGAAAACAAGTTTTAAACTGTCAGGTGGAAATAGATGTGCTGTACTGTACGAGGTGACCAGTTTAGTGATATGAGGAGCAGGGATTTCACCAAACAGATTCTGGATAAGACAAATGTTGAAGTGTGTACAAAATACCATCTTGGTTTAATTATAATGTGGCTTACAAACTAACTCTAGGAAAATTAACTCTTTCTAATAACCATCTTTACATCTATATCTACTTGTATATGATTTCATATTCATGTAAGGAAAATATGATGTCATCTAATGTGACATGTATTGTTTATCATGTTTATAATGATTGCATATAACCTATTATTATATTTTGTTTGCTTGCTTCACTAACCAGTATAAAAAGTTTATGTATAGACATTTGTGGGTCAAGTTTTGAGTTCATATGAACAACAAATTGTTTTTATTTTCAATGTATAGAAATCAATCTAGGCTGAAATATCACAGATGTTTACTCCATTAATAATTGTCACCTGCAGTTTTGTTAGTGACTTTTGGTAGTATAAAAATCGGCTATTGATAAGTAGATAGAAATCATTGAAAGAGTTAACTTCACCACTAACACTTCTAACTTCATTCATCCCTCTTTCCCTTCTCCTTCCTTCTCTCCCTCCCTACCTCTCTCCTCCCCTTCCTCCCTTCTCCCTCTCTCCTTCCCTTCCTCTCTCCTACCCTTCCTCTGTCTCTTTCTCTCTCTCTTTTTTTTCTTTCTTATATTTTGATTGTAATTTTATTTATTTCTAGTGTGTGTATGTGAGTGAGAGAGAGAAAGAGAGGGAGAAAGCACATGAGTATGCACATGATGAAGCATAACTCTGCAGGTCAGAAGAAGCCTGCAAGAGTCAGCTCTTTCCTTCCATTGTGTGTGTCTCAGGGCTGGAACTCAGGTGGTCAGGTCTGGTTGTAGGTGCTTTTATTAGTTGAGTCATCTCACTGGCCCTTGTGACATCTGAAATGTGTCTATTGCTACAGCAAGTTACCAAATTCAAGCTCTGCCTTAAATTTAAATGTAGCTAGTGTGCTTTTACATATACTGTTTCTCAACACTGGTATACCACTTATTCACATTGTTAGTAAGGACTATTTCTAAAACTGCCATCCATTAGTAAGTTTAAAGTGAACAAATGGAAGTCAAGAAGATTGATTTTACACTTTATTTTTGCAGCACTTGTGAGTACCAGAAGAATGCTTTGCAGAAAGTAGATGCTCAATAAATGAATGAAGGTTATTATTTATACTCTCAAGGCATTTATGGCTCTCCATGAGTGAAGAATACTGATACATTTGCAGGCATGTAAAATGAGGCAATTTCACTTATTTAAAGGCCACAAAACTAGAATATAAAAACTGGCAATGACGTGGTGGAGTTAAATGCACTTGATTTACACTTTGGATATGAGAAATTATTGACAGAGGGATGAATGAAGACCTTCAAGCCTTTTGAAGTAGCAGATATGAAAAGAAAACAATAGTTCCTACCTGCTGAAAATTGGTGACTCAGTGTCTGTGTTTTTGTGTGTATTCTATTGTCTTCATAATTCACGAGGAAAGGAATATTTCTTCACAGGCACTGAGGAGTTACATAACATACATATCTGCTTCCGATATGGTATGTAGTTTTTCTTACTGTTAGTAATATTTTTGTTAAGGTTTTTATCTTATAAAGACATTTCAGACTATCTGAAAGATATGTTAGAAATATTTTGTTTCTTAGTCTGTATGAGCTTTGTGTTGTTAGGCATGACACGGTTTTGGTGGATAGCTTTGAAGATTATATTAATTTGTATGTAATGTTTGGAAAATTTGACCTACATTTTTGTTCCAGGAGATATTTTAAAAGTCCTTCACCTGATTTTCAATTAGGAATATATTTTCCCAAATAATTACTTGTTAACGTCACCCAAAAAAAAAAAAACTTTTGTGTTTGTTTTTTTCTTTTTGTGCTACATGTTTTAGTTTTTTTCCCCCCTTTTTAAAATGATCTTTTCTTCTGTCAGTCTTCTACAGGCCACTCTCTTGCAGTAACTAGATTACGTTGTTGCTACACAATGAAAATACTTTTGAAACTAAATCTTGTCTTATTAGGGAAAGAACAATGGCAACCCTTGATTTGTTTTGATTCTATAATTGACCACGCAAGCAAGCATGTTTTAATAGATACTACAAGGAGAAATCCCAAAATAGGCAGGCTGAGAAGAGAGCATTCCCAAGGTGAAATTTAGGGAATGATAATCAGATGAAAGTAAATCTGTCATCTTGCAATACTTCCCTACAAAAGAAGACTAGGGTCTGGAGGTGGTGCCCGGTCAGTGTCTCCTGGAAATTAGCTGTAGCAAGGAGAAAGAGTTCTACTATAGTTAAGTTACATTTCTTCATGGGGAGGCAGGTATATAGTGGGGCTTGATTTGCTGTTAGTAAGTATGGTAATATGTGCTTATCAGACCCCAGAATGATGTAAGCACCATAGTGCAACTCAGATCACCAAAGAATAGCAGTAATACAAGTTATTTCAGTTACTTTGAGTTGATGCTGAAAAATGAGGTAATTACTAGAAAATATGTTAATAATGTCTAAACTGACCTTTAGGTTAGAGGGAACTGCAATAACAGTATGATGAATAATTTCTTCCAATTACTCACCCTTTATTATTTAATGTCTATGATGGTACATTCATAAGTTGGTTATATATACATACATAATTCATATATACATATTTATGTTGCAAAGAGCTTGAGGATTAGATATTATTAGCCTTAATACTATCCACATTTTATAGCAGCTAAGGTTCATGTGGTTTAAATAACATGTCATTGGTTGTACAGGAACAATCTCTGATATATAGCCTACATATCTGTTCTTTGATTTTAGCATTACCCTGTCCTCCAGAGTGTTCAGCGCACACTACTTGCATATTACATGCTTTTCAATAAACCCAAGCATCCACTTAAATTCTATTGTGGAACCTCAATAGTCACTCTGTTGGTCATTTGTTAAAAATCTCTTTTCCCTTTTATTTTGAGATTTTAGAAATCTAAAGTGTATTTTAAAAATCTGTTGTCAAATCATTTATAAAGATTGATTCCCTTACAAACATAATTAGATTTTTCTGCTTTAAATAAAACAAAGCAAATTTCTGGCCTCAGTTTTACAAAACTAGCAAACTGACATCTGAGAACACATAGGATACTACATGCTTGAACAGAATAAAGCATAGTATAGAGCTGAATGCATGCCTACAACTCCTCTCTACCTGTGCTTTGGCAGACTATGTATGGCTTTGAAGAGATTCCATCTATTTAAAGCATTTTATGGAAACAATTTATGCATACTTAATGACTTTGCAGCATGTATCCCAGGAGAACCCAACACCAATAACCCCAGTGTTATTGAGCATTGGAGTACACGGTGTCTTTTTTGTTTTGTAAAAAGTAGTTAAATATCATGAGCTTCTCTGGAAAGTTTATAGTTTAAATTTGGGTTCAGCACAGAGGAGTAGAGTAGAGAATGAGAAGAGAATGCTGAATGATCCCAAGTTATTATTGATGAGGGACAGGAGAATTTCTGGAAGGACTTTAGGGAAGAAGCAGCAATAGACTTTATTGAATAATCTTAAAAGAAAAATGCATGGCAGACTGGGAAGTCATGTGTGATACACAACATGCCCTGTATCGGCTTCTAGCTGATACAGTTATAATAATAATTGCCAATTTAAAGAAAAGATAGACAATAAGGACTTGAAAAAGAAAAATAATGTTTCAGTTAAAATTTCCAGCTTTGTGTATCTGTATGAGTATGAAAATGAACTTGTATTTACATAGCCTTCATTTGGAGACCCTTCTTGAATAAAATGATCACTGTGTTTTATGTAAACAATTTACATACATTTCTTAATTTCCTGAATCCTCACAGCATCCTTTGGAGGGAAGCCTCAACTGAACAAATAATAAAACTGAAGATTCCAAAAATCTATTAGCTTTTTCTTCTTCCAGATTATATATTAATTAATGATTGAGCTAAGATCCACTGTTTGATTTTACATGGGTCTGGCATCAAAACTCGTGATTCATCCATTGGCCTCTAGGGCTCATGTGGCCTGCTTCTTTAGATACTGGATTATCAGCTGTATTTTGTAGCTGGAGAATTTCTCTCCAGCTCCCGCCAAGTCCCGCCAGTCCCGGAGCCCACTTATAAAATAAACACACAGACTCTTACATTATTTAAACTGCTTGGCCATCCTATCATTGTCTAGCTCTTACTCTTATATTTAGCCCATTTCTATTAATCTATACTTTGCCACATGGCTCGTGGTTTACCAGTACTTTACATTTTCCTTGTCCTGGTGGCAGCTCCAGGCAGTCTCCCTCTTTCCTTCCTCCTTCCTCAGTTTTCCTCTCTGTCCGTCCCACCTATACTTCCTGTCTGGCTATTGACCAATCAGTGTTTATTTATATAGAGCGATATCCACAGCAGTATTTATCCTACAAGGTCTATGTTCATAGCATTGCAGCCATATCTAAAAGTGTTTTTGTTGTTGTGGTTTTTATTTTCTGTTTTTGGGTTTTTTTTTCTGTTTTTTTTGTGTGTATTTCGACACAGAAGGTAGAACAGTGAAATGACTTACCTATACTATGGGTATATGATAGAGTTAACTTTGATCAGATTCCAGCTCTTTAACCAAAGATTGTATGAGACAATACATCATTGATACATGGTTTACAACCCAGTTTGGCCTCTAGACTTAGTTCTGCAATGATTTTCTGCTTCTGGTATTTTCCAAAATCCAATACTTTCTCTCAGATATGGACTTAGTAAAACTCATGTCAAAGTTCCAAAGTGATGGTGTAGAAAAATGTTAAGCTACATAGCACAGTTCCTGGCCTACTGTTAATTATGCTGTGTGCAATTAATACTACCACTTTCATCTTACCAAAAAGTAATGATCATTTTAAAGACTAGCCAGAGAACCATAAGCTAAGAACTTTTACTGTGGCTAAATGATGATTCAATATATTTATTAATTGTTAAAAATGTAATGATATTTTTGGTTCATCATATATTTTCCATGTCATATAATTAATAGTTACAGTAAATAATTTTTAATGCCTATGCCAATATTTTTAAATTTAGAAACAATATCTCATGATGTCATCTTGGTGTCTCCAAGCTATGAAAACAATAATATTTCAGTTTTAGAGAAACTGAGAATCAACAAAGAAAGGCTAGGTACCTTCCAAAAGTTATACATCCTAGGTATTAGTACTAGGATGTAACCACAGGGTTTGATGTGAGAGTCATTGCTTCCTGGATCTCTACAGGGTCCCTTTTGTGTTCACCTCCATTAGAAATGATCATTTTCCTTATGTTTCATTTTTGTCCTGGTCAGATCTCCCTAACCACTAACTTACAGAATAGTTCTCCATCCACACTAATTATCATTTGGAGTTGAATTTTCTTTGGCTGAATTTCTAATGCTCTAATAATCTTTTTTATTCCTTCTTTTGTTTACACAGTGCAACTTAACAGACAGACACTATAACACAGGGATTACAAGCATAGCTTTCTAGGTCCCATTTCTTTATTCAGTCCCAGCTCTACCATGGTTACATGATCTTCCTATGACTTAGTTTTACTTCTAGAATTTGGAAGAGTTGTAACAGAATCTCAAGTATCTCAAAGTTTAATGGGTATTGGAGTCAGAAAAAGGGCAACATGTTTAAGAAACTGAAGAGGAGGAGGTTTCCATTTGTACAACTAACTAGCTAACAAATTTTCCTAAAGCCGTCTATGCTGATCCTAACTTTATGAACCACACACAACTAAACCCTCTCATGGCTTTATGTAGCGGTTGAAAATGTGTCTGGTGTTCAGTGACTTAGTGACTGCTTCTCCTATCTACATAACAATTGCTTTTATCTGATGTGCACCTGAAAATTTGTGATGCTGTCTGATAGAAGTGAAAAGTTTGATAGATTGGTAACATAGAAAGTTTGTGTTCGAAACTATTGGATATTAGCAATTACTTTTTGTCAACTTGTGAATAATTAAAATATTTAAATTTTTAATTAAATTTTCTTATTTGAATAACTTTTGCATTTTCCCCTCTCCCAACTCCTTCCATATCCCCACGCCTTCCTCTCCACTAACTTCACGTTCTTTCATTCTCCCCCATAACCTCCTGCCTCAATCTCTCAGAAGTTCACCAAACAAACACACATCAAAATACGGACACCATGGGATCTCGCCACTAACCAAGAAACAACTGGAAATTGATGCTTGCGGGCAAAGGGGAAACCAGTTTCCTCCAGTGGAGTATCACTGCGTTTATCAACCGCTCTCTAGGCAGGCCCTGTGCCAGGAGTAGTTAGCCCACAAAATGAACTCCCTGGTTTTAGTCGGTTTGTTTTTTGACATTTGATTAACTTTGTTTTGTCATTTTTTCATCTTAAAAACTATTTTTTAGTTAAATTTCCCATATTTCCAACTTTTAGATTTTATTCACCACTTTGCTTCTCATGAAGTGACAGAGTCAGTGTGAACACTTGGTTTTCATTAAAAAGGTTTTCAGTAAGTGAATGAATATATCTATCATAACTTCATATTAATGATATGAGGAAAATTGTCCAGCACATTAGCTTTTCTTTTTCTGTTCCTTTCATTCTTTCACTGGTTGTAAGAACATATAGAACATCTAAGTCCACATTCATAATAGTTTTAAAATGTAGTCTCACCTTGGGATCTTACGAATTTGAAAGTGAAATATGGATAATGATGAAATTTTACATATTGTATAACTGAAAAATATCTACAACTCCTATTCCTTGCCTTAGACAATGAGCCAAGCTGTGATTGAGAAAATACTTCTTTTTCAAAATCTATCCCAAACTAGTATACCAAAAAATAAAATGCAAACTCTAATTGAGAAGCTGTAAAGTAGCTATAATTACGTTTTCAAAGAATATGCATGCATTATAGCATCCTTCCTTCTAGAATGCTCTATCTTTTCACTACTTTTTCTAATTAAAACTATTTAAAAATAAACCATGCTCACGTTCCTGACTGAAGATACCGGCTGAATTAAAGTCATTGCAGGTGAACACCATCATTCAAAGGGCACTATGTGGTTGCACCTCTCAGCTGGCGAGATGACTGTTTGCATGTTTTAACCAGATTCCAGACTGGAACAAATGTGGTGAAAATCAACACGCACTCATCCCTGTGGAAACTGGCGAAGCAGCAGATGCTGCTGCTGGAAATAGCTGGGACTTCTGCATCTTTGGATGAAAAAACATTTTGTGAAAAAAAAAAGATTTGCTTCATGCATTGACTCACAGATTAAAAAGGGTATATGTTATTGTTTAATGTGTTTTATTCTAGCAGCATTATAAATTTAGAATGGTAAATGCAATGCAGATAACCTCTTTGGTATTTCCTATAGCTAATCCTTTATCTACCCTAGACCAAGGTCATGTATTCAACCTAACTCACTGTTCACTAGAATAACAGGTCTGGGAGCTTTTGAGGTGAAAATGGCAAACACTTGATGTTATTACAAATCTTTAATTAAACTGTCAGACGATCATTAACTCTGTAATTGTCCATTGTTTCTACTGGAAGAGAGAGCGCCTGCATAAGTCACAAACAGTGGGCAGGATATGTTTAAAAATGGCATAACCACATGACCTAGTGTAAGAATTGATGTGGAGGTGGAGTAGAGAGTGAGAGTAAAAGGTCAACCAGAACACTGGACAGCAGTGGTAACTATTTTATCAACGTGCCCTCAACAAAAGATAAATAAGCAAGCAAACCAAAAAGACATTCTACAATAAGGGTGATCATCAGATGTTGTTTCAGTGTTTACTCTGACTGTTGGACATAATCACACGAAGCTCATGTCTGCAATTACTTTGAGACTTCTTAACGAAAAGGAGTGTTTACAGAAATCTTGGGACAAACCTAAAAGATGTCACAAGTTCAGAACTCTGACATCCTGAGAATGTGCCTTGACATACAGTTGTACTTAACCATGATTGTGGTCAAAATGGAGTAAGAAAGTGGGTTGTTCAAAATAAAAATGTGGTTTTAGGGGAAACATCATCTCTTACCTGAAAAATACATTCATGGTAGTTTTGTTCCATTTAATTCATACAGAGAGATTTTTGTAACTCCATACAAAATGGTTTCTTTGAGGAGACAGTTAAAGGGCATGCTAATTTTATTTGCTGTGTTATGTACTATATAGAATATTTATTTCTTCTGGGTAGCTTATCTTCAAATTTCTCAAATAAAAGTGAGTGAATATATCAGTAGAGTCCTTTTTTATCTTTTATGATGAAATAACAATCCAACATTTTCTTAAAAAATATTTAGTAGTGGATTATAGATATGTTTACAATACAAAAATGAGTTTCTGCTAGTGTGTACACATAAAACCCAGAAATAATGATTTGAACTGATTTAATTACCTTCACATATGAAAATATAGGGGGTTGATCCTGGCATAATATTTATTATAAATAGTGATTTTTGTCACTGCCATGCTTGTATTATCATTTCAGCACTGAAGTGATGAATGAGTTTAGACTCTTAACTGAAACATTAAAAATTGAGAAGAGAAGAGAGGGAGAGCAAGCGAGGGGATAGAAAATGAGAGGATGGGACAAGAGATATTAAAACTATGCTAACATTTTTCTCTGCAGCTTATTAAATCGGTTTCCCAGTAAGTTCAAAGAATTAATGCCTCTGAGCCCTGGGTTACTTATCTTTCTATTTGACAGAGCACATCCCCTTAACAGGGCTGTACAGAGGATAAGGAGGAAGAGCCAGGGCACCTAGCGCAGTGCCTGCCATGACATGGATGGTTATTTTCTGCATTAGAAAGTTTTAATCCCTTCTGAAAGATGGCATGTCACGATGACTCTGAAGTACCTCGTGATATGTTACTGATAATGCTCATTTGGCAAGATGTTGGAGGGATTCAATGAAGGATCTATCTTTCTTTAACGTGGCTTTTCCTATGACAGACTTTAATCCTAATCCTCTGTAAGTACTTGTGTGATTGCTTTTCAGGCAGCAGAAGGGCACAATATTCTTTATTCGTCCTCTGCTATGTTTTGAAACAACAGAGATCACCTGTGTGATGTGAATAATTGAAAGAAGGAAGGTGGACCTTGTTCATCAGATAACAATTGTTAAGGGAGAATTATTAGTTTTATGACTTTATATTTTAGTAGCCAATTGGAGAAGTTTGATAGTGAATGTGCAGGAAAGCAATCATTTTACTTCTCACAGAAAATCATATCGTGATTTGTATAAAGCTGAGATTTGATGTATGATTTTAAATTTTCACTTCATTTTCAAGAGGTGAATATTCAGAGGTTGATTGACTAGATAATAACTTAATGTAAATAAATTATATTGAAGAAAACAACATTGGTTACATCAAAGTACCATGAGGGACATTATATTCAAGCAACATAATATATAAGTGGCACAATTTTACATCTGATAACCAACATGACTCCTAGAATTTTTAAAGCGGAAATGGAAAGTGATACATTACAAGACCCCAAGTAGCTCTTTTGCCATCAAAATTTCTAAAATTTTAACCAATGTTTGACCTTGTAGGTCTAAAAAGGTGGAGCTCCCCCTGCTTATTGTCACCAACTGAAGAGGAAAAAAATAACTCTTATTTATTCAGAGCCAACTGCATTTACTAACTACATGATTTGTTATATTTCTATATTCGACTTTGATTTCTTGCTCACAGCATGAAATTCTTGGTTTGTCCATATTTTACATTACAGGAAATGATTTAGAGTTTCTAATTTCTTTACCTTTATACTCTGGTACAGTTCACAATCAAAGCCAGATATAGTTGACATATCACATTGCTTCTTAAATGATGGATATGATCATACCATTTCCCCTTCAGCTTCCTCCTATAGATAAGTGTGCTAAAGTTATTCTAGGTAAGTTTTAGTCTTGGTTTGTGGATAATGAACCGTGAATCATGTGAGTCTGAGGATTTCTGGCACCTTTTGTGTTTCTGTGGAAGGAAGGAATATGCAGTACAGCTTTAACACAGAAGAAAAATTCTAAAGTCTTATACTGTGTGGTCTCCTTATATGAATATGTGAACAGAGTGGATTCCTGTTTTTTCTTTTGCTTTACTGTGCATAATTCATCAAAGGGTTTCTTTCTGCTTGCAGGGATGACTTGTCAAGCTCGGACATCATACACTGAGGATGAAGTTCTTTGGGGTCATCGGTTTTTTCCTGTAATTTCTTTAGAAGAAGGGTTCTTTAAAGTTGATTACTCCCAGTTTCATGCAACATTTGAAGTCCCCACCCCTCCGTACAGTGTGAAAGAGCAGGAGGAAATGCTTCTCATGTCCTCCCCTTTAATAGCACCAGCCATAACCAACAGCAAAGAAAGACATAATTCGGTGGAGTGCTTAGACGGACTAGATGACATTAGCACAAAACTTCCATCAAAGCTGCAGAAAATTACTGGGAGAGAAGACTTTCCCAAAAAACTCCTGAGGATGAGTTCTACAACTTCAGAAAAAGCCTATAGTTTGGGTGATTTGCCCATGAAACTCCAGCGAATAAGCTCAGTTCCTGGCAACTCGGAAGAAAAACTGGTGTCTAAAACCACCAAGATGTTGTCTGATCCCATGAGCCAGTCTGTGGCAGATTTGCCACCAAAGCTTCAAAGAATGGCTGGAGGACCTGCCAGGATGGAAGGAAATCTTCCAGCCAAACTAAGGAAAATGAACTCCGACCGCTTCACATAGCAAACACCTCCTTAGGCATTCTTTAAGGTTTTGATTTAGTATTAGTCCAATATTTGGCTTACAAGATAATCCTCCCTAGGAAATCAGAGAGGTATATCCCAGTCCAGCAAGTGTATTTGAAAACTCTTCAATCCAGTGTTGTTACTGTGCAGAACATGCGTTATGAAGGGAGGCCATCATAAGGAAGTTATTAGTGGGCATGTATTATCACACCAAGCATGCAATAATGTGCAAATTTTGCATTTAGTTTTATGGCATGATTTATATATGGCATATTTATATTGAATATTCTGGAAAAATATATATAAATATATATTTGAAGAGGAGATATTCTCCCCAAAGTTTCTAATATATGTATTAAGCCAAACATGAGTGGATAGCTTTCAGGGCACTAAAATTATATACATATATACATACACACATATAAACACACATGCACACATACACATGACATACCCATACAAACATATATATCTAATAAAAATTGTGATGTTTTGTTCAAATTTGTATTTCTTGTGCATGTTTACTTTATTAGACTAGGAAGGCTGCTGGCATTGATTATGAATACCAAATACTTTAGCCTTAAATTATTTGTTATTTAAAAATCTGATTTAATGTTTTCTGCTGTTAAGGTCATGGAATCTTTCAACTGTACTTAATCATAAAAGATTTCTCAGAAGTTTATGGGGTTCATGGCACCATAGAGACATCATTATTATGTATTTAATTTGTAAATTTAGAGTACCAATACATGGTACACACCGTTGAACTTTTCTTATGATTTTTAGAAGTCACTGGAACTGGGGTTGGGTAAATAAAAGTTTATTAATTCATCAGTTAGTCTTTTCTTAGACTAACTAATACCTTTAAGTTGGATTTGTACACAGTCTAATAAAAGTATGAGCTCTGGACAAATGCTGAATCATTGGAATAGTCAGTAGCCAGGGTATATTTGAATATGTCAGAGTTTGTGTGAACTTTACAGGGTAACGGTCCCTGTTTCAAAATGAGTTGATTGCAAATATTTTCTTCTTTTTATGGGACTTTTGTCATCCATCAAAAACCTCGTAGATCTTTCAGGAGATATGACAGCACAAAGAAGCAGATGAAATACTCAACCTAAAATTGTGTATGTCTAACAGAGACTTTTTTTTTTTTGCTGTTCTCTTGTGTACGCTGTTGTGAAAGGACAGACTTTTTCCTTATCTGGGAAGCATATCCCAGGCCTGGCAATCATAATTTAGCACAGACCTGAGGAAATTAAAATCAAATGAATTGATAATGTTTGTACACTCAGGATTTTTCAGTTTTGTTTTGGTGTTGAACAATTCTTTATTGATGCCTTGGATCTCTGGCCTCCACAATAAGTTTAGTAGTACAATTTTTCAACTCCCAACATCTTGCTGGAATCAAACTTGATCAGTAGTACACTTTTAACACAGGGTTTAGGGTGAGAAGATTTTTTTTTTTTGAAAATGCAGAAGTACTTCTTGGCATAATAGCATAGGTTTTGCTATATAATTTCTTTGGGAAATTTCTTTGGGGTTTTCAATCCAAATTGGCCCAGAATTTACTCACTTCTCATTAATATGTAAATCACTGATGGATGGTTTGAGCACACAGCATTCCTTACAGTTTAGTGATCCTGCGATAATTTTATTAGAGGCAAATTATTGCATAAATAGTATATCATCCACTATATCTTATGGCTACCTCTGTATCAACCAAATTCTGTAGGTGCAAACATATACCAGGGAATGATTACTGGAAAAATGATCAACTCTAGCATCCATCCACTGTGAATAGAGCAATTGCCCTTCCCCTTGATCACTAAATGTTCTTATTTGCCAGATGAAGATGATATTAGCAGAAAGAAAAAGGGGACCAGTGGGTATGGAATATTTAGCAGTGGAGGAAGCTGCATAGATCATTTAGTCCAACACCTTAAAACTATACAGAGCCATAATAGTCTTTGGAGAGTCATTTTAATTTGTTTTTGGTATTGTGAAGAAGAACCAAAAACAAACTCTCTGGATTTATTCATTTAACAAAAATTGTTGCATGCCTTCTTTGTCCTAGGCATTGTATTTTTTCTTTTCTTTTTTTTAGGTTTAGTTCCTGGGGATTTAGATATGTATGCCGCATGAGCAGGAGAAGTGGAGGAGACAGAAGAAAAAGAGAGAGAGAGATAGTATCCAGTAGTCAACATTTCAAATATAAGAATGAACACAGGGTAGATACAGAAATGGCTAGGGGTTGATGAGCACACAGAGGAAATGGCTGGGGGTTGATGAGCACACAGAGGAGATACGTAGGGAGTTGATTAACAGTAGACTTGGGAACTAGATGACAAGAAAGAGTCAGTGTGGCCATAATCAATCAATTCAAGAGAATAGGACACTTTGACCTTTTCCGCACACGTGTGGGAACAGTATGATTTCTGCATGTACTTGCAGTTTAGTCCCGATTTCTAGGTTGAACTTAGGATCCAGTCTGCCCAGGAAACTTGCAGTTTATACTTGTTGTACTTGTGTAATTATTAGTAGCCCTCTCTTTAATTCCTATTATGTCCTGGTTTGGATGATATATGGTAAAGTTTCGTTGATGCTAACAAAATTATCGAGTCTAATATATTTGGAAAAAAATAAAGAATTGCTTTACTTCTCCTTTTCTTGATTTTCTTTTCTTTCACAAACTTTTGGGAAAACTCACTCAAATATCACTTCTTTTAGCCTCAAGGAATTCTTAGAAAAGAAGTTGGATCTGTACATGTCATGTCTCTTAGGTTCAAAACTTATGCATTTTATTGAAAGCATAACATACAAAGTAAACCTATTTCTACTTAAAGAAGTTTTCTAAGAGCTAAAAATCAAAAGAACTAAAAGTTAATTTATGTCAATATGGTTTCCAGATCACCAGATTAGTGGTTATTGGGAAAGAAACACCATACTGAATAACTGGACACTAATGTGTTCCTAGCATTTTACAGCATAGCTCTGGTTATAGTAAAAGACATCATTCTACTTATCAAAATGTTAATAAAACAACTATGTTGATAATGCTTATCTTCATTTTAAGTACATATTCATTGCAGCAACACATGAATATACTTTGTAATAGATGTTAAATGAGCTGGAGGATATTTTATCATCAATTATATTTAAATATTATGATATTTTAATATCATTTATATATGATTTAACATTTTATCCAAAGAATTCTGTTACTCCAGTACTGAAAAGCCTTGTTGTCTGGAAGGGAAGGATTTACTCTAATGCATGATTTTTTCTGGAGGTATAATTATGGCACAGCAGACATCTATTTGTATCAAGAACATTTCTGTTATTTCTCACTATGAAGAAAGTTCAGTTAAACTGCACTGTCTGTCTGTGCATTCTATTTTACAATTTATGCTTGAATTTCATTTTGCATATTAAATTAGTATGAAACTTATTGTATTTTATAACATCCAATTTTAAATATTTCAATGTACAGGGTTATTTGTGTTACAAATATATAAACTCCTGTATTCAGTACAGAGAGTCTAATTAAAATACACAGTAAAACTTTGGAGAACCACTGAGCTTAGTTTTCAAAGCCTCACCATCATTTCTTCACTTTCCTACAGTGAACCACACACCTTCATAGAGCTTATGACTTTTAGTTCCTAAAAGACAGTGATTTGATTCTCTGTCTACAAGAGCTTGCTTATAAATTACTTTCATGGAGTCTCTTTATTGATGAGCTGTTTCAGCAACATGAAGCCTCTACTTACTAATGCTGATTTCTCAAGACCTGATTCCTTGGAGAAAGCTTCAAGAACAGTTTGTCCCATACTAACTGTTTTTAAAAATGGTGGTAAGTAAAGCAGGAAAAGTGCAGTTTTGTTCAAATAAATAATGTTTTAATGTATGTTCGCTTGGTTCACCTGAAAATGTTCCATGTGTCATCAGGCTATTAAATGTGTCATCAGATTAGCGCTATGTTTTTCCCTTGATATGTACTGCTTCCTGCTCCTGGGATCATCATAGAATTAATTTTATCAAAAAAATAAAATTAGAAAGCTAAATTACAGGGCAAGAGAGATTTCTCAGTAATTATGAGAGTTTACTGACCATGCAGAAGATCTAGCGCCCATTGGTTTCCAGCACCCATATCAGGATCTTACAATTACCTATAACACAAATATCAGGAGATCTTCATTGGGTATTTTTTTCTTTGCTGTTATATGACACCATGACCAAAGTCTCTGTCTACTCTTGCAAGACTCGAAAGTTGCTTGCATCCTTCTCCCATTTCTCAGGTAATAATATATCCTTCTGAGGTCTTTGATGTAGTTGAAGACTAGGCAGTTATAATTATCCTTAGTTATGATAAAAGACAAGTTAGATATGAAACCTTAGAGTCACAAATATAGGATAGGTAGAATATCTTTTTTAATTTTGCCAAATACAAATAGACTAGTTATTATAAATAGACTAGATATTGTAACTGTAATTCTTGCTTGATAATTGTTTTGTTATCTGTAATTTTACTATGTGAAAGTTAAAAAACTTCCTTTTTGGAAAAAAAGAAAAGGGGAAGTGCTGTGGGATGTTCTGTATGTTAAAAATTTTGCTCTGATTGGTTAATAAATAAAACGCTGATTGGCCAGTAGACAGGCAGGAAGTATAGGTGGGACAAGGAGAGAAGAGAATTCTGGTAACAGGAAGGCTGAGTCAGGAGAGACGCTGCCAGCCACTGCCATGACAAGCAACATGTGAAGATGCTGGTAAGCCACGAGTCACACGGCAAGATATAGATTTATAGAAATAGGTTAATTTAAGATATAGGACCTATCCATTAGGCCAAACAGTTTAAGTAATATAAAAAAAAGAAAGAAACTAAAGTATAAAATGGAGTATTTAATTTGAGCTTATGGTTTCAGAGGGTTAGCATCCATGATGGCAGAGCACAGGCATGTCGACAGGGACAGTTGAGAGCTTACATCTTGAGCTGCAAGTATGCAAGACACACACACACACAGACAGAGACTGGAAAAGTTGCTGTGAGTCTTTTGAAACCCCTGAGTCCAACCCCTAGTGACACACCTCTTCCAACAAGGCCATACTTCCTAATCCTTCCTAAACAGTTCCACTATGTGGAGACCAAATATTTAAACAAATATTCTTATGGAGGCTATTCTTATTCAAACCACCACATTCCATCCCCTGGTTCCCATATGTTTGTGGGCATATCATAATGCAAAATGCATTTTATCCAACTTCAAAGATTCCCACAGTCCTTTATAGCCTCAACAAGGTTTAAAAGCCTAAAATTCAAAGTCTAAACTCTTCTGAGACTCACAGAAATCTCTCAGTTTTAACACCCTGTAAAAATAAAAACATTAAATTACTAAATTCCAATATAACATGACATAGAACATACTATTCCTGAAAGAAGGGATGGGAACATAATAAGAAAATGCTGAATCTGAGCAAGACCCAAACCAGCAGGGCAAACCCCAAATCCTATAGTTCCCTGTCTGATGTGAAAGGGCTTTGATGGTCTGCCTTTCTAGGCTTTCTGCCTGCAACATTCTTCTCTCTCTAGGGATGGTTCCACTCCTCTTGGCAGATGTTCATGGCTTTGACATCTCTAGCATTTTTCCCAGCTTCAGGTAATGGCCTCTCAGGTTATCCGGGACTCCCCTGTCACACGTCTTGTCTCAGTGGATTTCCTTCACCATAGAGGAAGATTCCAGAAGCCCTTTATTCATGTATCATTTGTTAATCTAAAGCCATAACCACATGGGTGACACTTTCAACTTTGACTACCAACTTGAGGTGAACCACTTTGGCAATCTTCAACCACATTCATATCAGCTTTGATTTGTTGTTACTTTTCAGGAGCAGAAAATTCCTCAGTTCTCTCCTTTCTGTGATTTAGAAGCTTACCTGGGTGGCTGTTTCCCTCGCAGCACTTCTCCATTTATTCCATTGAAGATCATGACTTACTTTGATCTTTTCATCTTAGCACAAGTCTTGGCTCCAACATTAAATTTCCTGGTGCTATTTTTCCCCTCAAACTGTACATTTTACATTTTTTTGTTTCACATGTTTTTTTTTTCATTGTAGACATGTCCAAAAATGATTATTAATAGCCACACAGAAGAATCAATATTAGGCTGTCTTGTAATCTCTTTTACCATATAAATTAGTTTCTTACTTCTCAATTTAGTCTCAGGTACATTCTTAGGACACTGGTGAAGCCTTATTCTTTGCCAGAGCACTACAAGAACACCTCTAGTCTATTTGCTAATATTGTTTCCCTCTGAAACTCTTTTGAGTGGGGCCTCCATAGTACATATTGCTCTCAGCCCTATTATCTTTCAAATTACTACAAATGATGGCCCATTTAACCCTGCTCACAGTACTCAAGTGCTTTCCTAGTACAAAGTTCCAAATCTTCCACAGTCCTTGAACAAGCTGCATGGTCAGACCTGTGAAAGCAATATAGGACTTGCCAGTACCAGCTTTGGTCTTAGCTACTTTTCTGTGTCTATTATAAGAAACTGTGACAAAGACAATTCCTAAAAGGACATGTTTGAGTAAGGTTTATGGTTTCAAAAGGTTAGAGTCTATGAATGTGGAACACAGGCATGTTGGTCCAAATAGCTGAGAGCTTACATATTTTTGTAGGGTTTGTTGTTGTTGTTGTTGTTTTTATATTCCAACCAACATTTCCCCTCCATCCCCTCTTCTCAATTCCTCTCCCCCATCTCCCATCTACCCCTCCCCCAACCATTTTCTCTTCAGATACAGGTGGACCTACCATGGATATCAGCCAGCCAAAGTATATCAAGTTGCAGTGAAACTAGGCTCCTCTTCTATTAAGGCTGGATGAGGCAATGCAGTGGGAAGAATGGGCCCCCAAAACAGGCATCAGAATCAAAGACATCCCCTGCATTAGGAGTCTTACAAGAAGACCGCATCACATAACTATAACATGTATGCAGAGGGCCTAGGTCAGTTCCATGCAGGTTCCCTAGTTGTTGGTTCAGTCTCTGTGAGTCCCTTAGGAAAGCCAGGTTAGTTGGTTCTGTGGGTTTTCTTGTGGTGCCCTTAAACTCTCTGGCTCCTACATTCCTTTCTCTCCCTCTTCAGCAGTATTTCCAGAGCTCTACCTAATATTTGGCTGTGGGGCTCTGCATCTGTTCCCATTAGTTGTGGGATGAAGCCTCTCTGATGACAGTTGGACTAGGCACCAATCCATATTTTATGAAAATAGCAGAATATCATTAGGAATCATTTCATTGCCTTTTCTTGCTATTTGTATTTAGTTCTATCCTAGGTCTCTCGGGTATTTTTCCTTGAAATGAAATCTGGGGTCATCTTTGGGTGGAGCTAGAAACCTAGATCAACAAAAACTCCCAGGAATCTATGAGGGTGACCTTAGCTAAGATTATTAGCTATGGGGGATACAGAGTCTGAATCAGTCATCTCCTGTAACCAGACAAGAATTCCAGTGGAAGGATTGGGACACCAATCCCACCACAAACTCGTCAACCTACAATTTTTCCTGCCTACAAGATGTACTAGGATAAAGATGGTACAGAAATTTTGGGAGTGGTCAATTAATGACTGGCCAGCTAGAGACTTCTATCCTGAGAGAGTTTACATTTTAATATTCAAGTATAAACAAGAGGAAAAGGCTAGGAATGCCACAAGTCTTTTTAAACCTCATGGTTTACCCGCAGTGACACATCTACTCAAACAAGGCCACACTCCCTAATCCTTCCCAAACAGTTCCACCAATTGGAGACCATTATTCAAACATATGAGCCCATTATGGTGGGTTTCATTCAGTCCACCACATTATCCAACACCCTTTACATACAGCAGACACTTGAACAATATGATGAACAAAATCACATAGATATACATGAAACAAACAAACAGACAAAAATAAACTAAATTTATGAATCTTAATCTTATGGGTTCAGTGATGATTGTCTTCAGCAAATTTTATTATTATTACTATGATTATGAGGAGGAGGATGATGATGACTATTTTTACTTTGCTTGATATTGATTTTACTTGTAAAGTTTGTATTTTTGTTCCTCTCTCTCTCTCTCTCTCTCTCTCTCTCTCTCTCTCTCTCTCTCTCTCTCTCTCTCCTCTCTCTCTCTCTCTCTCTCTCTCTCTCTCTCTCTCTCTCTCTCTCTCTTTCTCTTTCTCTCTCTTTCTCTGAGATGAGCTGGTTGCAAGCTCACAGTCCTGCTTCATCCTCCTGGATGCTGGGATTACAGGTATTTATCCTTGCATCAAGTTAAAGTTACTTCCTCATCCTCATTGACAGCTAAGCTTCCTTGTTATGATTTCAGCTGTGAAAAGTTTGGTTGTTGGATTATAGAGCTACACACGACACACCCACCAGCTCTTGATTCGTCCTGCAAGTTATTTCTCATGGATGTGATAATCCCAATGTCCTAATCAAGATTACCCAAGTCTAATTCTTCTGAACCCAAACACACGCACACACACACACACACACACACACACACACACACACACACCACAAACACAAAAAAAGAATCACATGCATGCATATATGCAGAAAAGCATTACTTTACTTTTGAAAAATATTATTCTACATAAAATATATGAATACATATACACATGTATATGTATATATACATATATTTATAAGAATATATTCATATGAATATATGATGCAAATATATATACATATATATGAAATTTTAGTGCACTTAGCCATCAAATTTATATAAGGACTGCAGAGAAAAGTCTCTACTCTGTACATATTTTCTATTCATTTCTTTTTCAGACACAAGACTTTCTCTCCTTCTGAGTAATTCCAGTTATATTAAAGTGTAAGCTGCAGACATCCAGTAGATCTGTCTCTGACAATCTTTCTCTCTCTTCCTTAATGATGAATAACTGTTGGAGTCAATGACCATGAAATAGATGCCCCATTTAAAGCTGAGCATTGCACAGTCTGTTCTCTGCATGTTAACTAGTTTAGGGTTTCATATGAATCACCATGTAGTGAAAAAGAAAGAAACTTCTCTGATCAGAGTCAAGAGACTCACTAGGCTATCAGGATAAGAACTTAGTTGCTTCATTCAGCAGTACATATACATAAAATTGGAACAATCTGCAAGGATGACACACAAATATAAGCTTACTCTTATATGTATAACACATCAGTCTCCCTCTACCTCTCTATCTGTCTCTGCTCTCTCTGTCTGTTTCTGTCTCTGTACTCTGTACCTCTCCCTCTCCCTCCCCCCTCTCTTTTTCTCTATCTCATGTGTGTGTGTGCATGTAGTTTAAACAGAGTTGTGTAATGTAGGGAGATAATGCTCCCCCTAAGAGCCATAGACAAAAAATCCAGTGCCAGCCATAAGACACCCCCCTTTGAGTCATTGGTCAAAAAAGTTCAAGAGACTCCCCTAGCAATACAGGCTATGGCCAATGCCCATGATTGTCTTCTAGAACACCCACTTTAGTCACAGGACTTGGAAAATTTGAGATGGTAATATCTTAAAAGCTTCCCCCTTTACCATTCAGCTTCCAAGGTAGGAAAGCAATCAATAGTCCTTCTCATCTTTAAGACTACAAACCACAATAATGACTAATCTTGCAAGAGGCCCCTAATAATGCAACAATGGCATTATCATCCTGGAAGTACCTAGTCACTATATAACTAGACTTAATTCCCACTTAAATGGAGATAATTCATACCTGTTATTGTAAATCTAATCAATTAATCATGGCTGAAGTGATCATAGACCTTATGGGTCAAGGTATTTTTCTAAACCAGGGCAATTCAATTTCTAACTATATTCTAAGTTCTTATCCTTAAATTCACACATGTCCAGCTCTTACCCCTCATCAAAGAAATTTCTTTTTGCAACAAAAGTAGACTATTATAAATGTCCACACTGGTCAGAATGCAGAGAATAAATGACAAGGGTGCTCGGCTCCAACTATTATACCTACAATAAAATTCTTACAGCTAAACCTTAAGGAATATCACAGGAGAAGGAATGAAAAGATGGTAAAAGCCAGAGAATCATGATGCCTTCTGCTAACCAGTATCTTCTACACATGACAGGGATGCTTGCACCTGTGAAATCTCAATAGTATGGTTGACTACACAATACATTTGTAGTGACAGCATCAATTAGTACGGCAACATGGAAATTGCACAAGGTTCCACCTGTAGATGAAGAACAACGGACAATAATGGCCACTGAGAAAGATAACCAGTTTTCTCCAAGAGTGAGCTCCCTTATGAGTTATTCGATGCAAGTACCAACTTGAGACAAATGATGATTGATAGGGAGAGCAAGTCTTTTTTTCCAGTGGTGTGACTAGTGTACACTGCTCATGCTCTGGTGGATGTCCTTGCACCCTGCATGGGCAGAAGTACTCAGTGATGAAAAAAAGAGAGAGAGATGACGTTGGGAGGGTTATGTAATTCCTGAGTGAAGTTGAAGGAGAAAAATGGGTTTGTGGGTGTGACTTCACTTGATTCCTTTTTCAGTATACATAAAATTTATAGGATGAAATTATATTCCTTTCAATTCTGATATTCATATTCATATGACATATCTTTTCTAATATATTAATGTAGATCTGTTAAATAGTTTTCTCATTAATCTTCAGTTTTTCAGTTAAATAAAAATGCATGAATAATGTCAGCAACTTTTCATTGTAAGTGACTCACAGAATTGATGCTCAATCACAAAGAAGATTTAATGTGAAAAATATTTGGTAAATTTAGATCTAACCTGGGATGAGAATATACAGTATTTTTAAAAGGAATAACAAAACATTTTAGACTTATAAACAGATGAATAATAAGTTATAAGCAAGTTAAATGAATAAGAATTTTTGAGAGCATACATGATTACAGGTCTTTATAAATGTTACTTTCCTCTGTGCTTGCAATCATAGTTGTTGGTTATAATATGAATGGTCATAAACAATAAATGACGTGTATTCATACTAATATTCCATTATTCTGTACCTATATTTTATTTTATAGTCACTTTCATAACTATACAACATAATGCCACCAATTTCAAATTGTTAAATACTCTGTTGTTTAGGAAAAGATCTTACTGAGAATAATGAATTTAATTTGTAGCCACTATAATATTAATACCACATGATGTCTATTAACATGTAATTTCTGAATAATCATATCCAATTGTAAGTTAACTACAGTGTGAAATCTCGACAATGATCCCTTTATCATAAACTTTAAACTAGTAACCACTTATTGGGTCATTTTTTTCCTATTATAGAAAACAAACTAGAGTGAATATAAAGATCAGAAAATTCAAGCCCTATTAGAGATAGGGCTTTAGTGGGAATAGAATGTTCTATTTTTTTTAAACATCAGTTCATAGTATGCTATAAGAAAATTGAAGGACAAGGTGATATATTTCATATTTGATGTGGTTTTGAAATTATAATCACAAAATTAGAGAACATTTAAAATTATTGATAATAAAGGGTACAGAAATTACATCTCAAATGCTTTGAAGCTGTTTCTTAAATAATGAAAAAGTAGAAGAAAAGTCAACAACATCAATATATCCATAGGGGTTGAAAGGCACATTATGGTTTGTAAATACAAAATTCAAAAAAGTATAAAAATGAAGTATGAAAAGTAGATCAATATGGAGCATAAAGACCAGATAAATAGTAGACTGTTCAAAAGGGAAAACAAAACCCACAAACAGTGACTGTACACCCTTTAAAAAACTTAAGTAATAGGGAGAAAAGATAAATATTTTGCACAATACACTGACAGTAATCAAGAGGCTTCCAATAGTGGGTTACATTTGGTTGAGTTGGTGATCAAGGAGGGGTTGCTGTTGAGATCCCTAAATAACCCAGGCAGAAGCTCAAATAGAAAGTCACTTTCTTAAAACTGACAGTGGGGTCCCATTGCCAAGGACATGCACATAGCTAATTGAACATATAGCATATTAACTTGTGCAGGCTCAGAGCCTTCACCCCTACATTCTAGTCTCTTTGGTACAAGAAAGTACTCTGTGGGCTACAGAATGAGAACCTGTACACCAACCTAGTCACAAAAACCCTCTACCTACAATTTGTTCTGCCTCCAAGATATGATGGGTCAATGGTGGCTTAGACTTGTGGGTATGGCCAATCAATGTTTGGATTAACTTGAAGTCCATACCATGAGAGGGAGCACATGCCTATCTTTGCATGGATGGCCAAAAACTGGAGACTGGATAGCTAGATATCTAGGGTAGAATCAAACAATACTGGCAAAAAAAAAAAACCAATCAATGAATGATTGCTAATGATATTTTTTGAACCCATAGATCAGTGCCTTGTCTAGGTGTCATTGGAGAGGTTACTTCCAGGAGTAAATGGGAGAAGGTGCAGAGATCCATAACCAGATATTATGCAGAGAGAGTCTAAATTGGAGATCTCCATTAGGTCCTACCCCTTGGAGCTCAGGGAACCCCACAGAAGAGGGGGTGGAAAAATTGTAGGAGTCAGAGGACACCAGGAGAACATGGCCTACCAAATCAACTAAACAGGGCTCATATGGTCTCACTGAGATGGACGTGGCAAGCATGGGGCTTCATGGGGCTGCACCAGGTCCTCTGCATATATGTTACAGCTGTTAGTTTGGTGTTTTGGTGTGAATATTAACAGTGGAATCAAGTGTGTCCCTGACTCTTTTGCCTGCCATTAGGCCTCTTTTTCTTCTATTGGGCTGCCTTTTCCAGCCTCCATATGAGAACTTTTGCCTTGTCTTGTCATATCTTGTTTTGTCTTGTTTGGCTGTTGTTTCTTGGAGGTCAGATCTTTTCTGAAGAAGAAAGAAAGGAAGGTTCTATCTTGGGGAGGAGAGGTTGGGGGGAACTTGGAGGAATGAAGGGAGAGGAAACTGTGGTTGGGAAGTATTGTATGAGAGAAGAATCAATTTTCAATTAAAAAATAGGAATCAATAAACTGATATTTTACTCCATTAAAATTATTTTCATTGAGCTTTGTTTATAGATCACGTGTTTCAGAGAACAAAATAAACTCAGTGTAAAGTTTAATGTTAATGGTTCTAAAAGTTGCCAAAACTAATATTTTCCCAATTATCAAGTAAGACTAAAAAGGAAGCATCATTTTTGTGTGGTTACCCTTATTTGAAAAAGAGAAAGGCAACAATTCAACAATAATTCTAGTTCATTTTAAATCACATAAGACTTTTACATAAGGGTCTCTTTCCTCATTCCGTGTAATCAAGTTTTCTGCTGGAACCTTTCCCTAAGGAAAATGTAACTTGGAAGTTGCTTTTATTTTCTCCCTACATTAATCAAATGAGACTACTTAAAAGAAAAGCAGTAAAAAGTGAACTGTACAAAAGCAAAGATTAAAAATAAAAATTATGATATTGGGATTCTTTGTGAATCAAGAGGAGATTTTGCCTTGACTGTGTGTTTCAGATGAATAAATCCTATTCATCTTTGCTTCAAAATGAAATTTTAAAAATGAACATTGGCACACAAGCTATACATGATATAACTTTTTGCATATTTCATTATTTGAAATGTAATGAATACAGTTTGACTAGTAGAATCAATATAATTTGTGTGTTTTTGTTTGTGTCTTCTATGTATATGTGTATATGGATTCATGTCTGTGCTCATGTGCATGCAGGTACATGTGAGCATGAGTGTGGAGACCAGAGGTAGAAATGAATCTTCTTTAATCACATTCCACTTTATTATTTTTTTAAAAAATATGCATTTACTTTTATTTTAAGCTTATGAGTTTTTCTTGCATGTGTATCTGTGCACCGTGGGTATGAAGGGTATTGGCAGACAGAAAAATACCTGTGATCTGACTGAGCCATCTCTCCATCTCTAGTAAAAGCATTTTACATGAACAATGGGGACCTAATCTTATGTCTTCATACATGCATGATGATCACTTTACCAACTGAACTATCTCCTTAAAAATTGTTTTGAATTGACTAATTGATTGATATGCTTACTTACTTTTTTTATTCATATTGGAAAGGCATGGCACACACATACCATGGTATATATGTTGATGCCTGAAGATATTTTCCCTGAATTGGTTCTCTATTTCCATGAACATCGCTGGGATTTAACTTGGGTTATCAGGCTCAGTATCAAGTGCCATTTCTATAATACACCATCTTGCTAGCCCCTCACCTCACTTTGTGCTTTTAAAACTAATTTTTAATTTATATCTTTGTGTGTGGGGTGTGTGTGTGTGTGTATGCGTAGTATAGATATCAAACACAGAGAACTTTTGGCATGCTGGGCAAGCACTCTACCAATGAACTAAAACCCTAGTCAAATCATTAGGTACAAAATGTGCAGCAAAAGTCTTCTTTCATAATAATGTGATTACAAATAAGTGACTGATTACTAAAAGATATCAAGATATCACTGTTGGGCATTAATGTTCACATAGTGAACATATTCAACAGTGAATTCTGAATAATGATTGTTCATACATGTCTCACCTTCTAGGAAGTAGTTTGACTGAATACTTTCCAGATTCCACTCAGTCACATGGAATATGCCATTTAATTTATATCCAATAAAGCGTTGTATAAATATGTATACAGTTAGTGCTAATTGTCAGTTTTATAAAATCTAGAATCACTTAGGAGACAGGCCTCAGTGCATGTCTATGAAGAATTATCTTGATTATATTAATTGATTTGGGAACATTCATCTTAACTGTGGGCAAGACCTGAGCTGTAAATATTGAATTGAGTACTAAAAAGTATGCATTCAGGGGATACTCTCTGCTTCTTTACTCTGGATACAATGTGCCACTTCCTTCATAACCCTGCCCCATGACTTCCTTGGTATGATGGACTATAACCTGGGAGTGTGAGCTAAATAAAAGCTTTGAGACTTAAATTACTTTTGTCAAGTTATTTTATCATAACAACTGGAAAATTTATTAAGATGATATTATAGATCATTTGAGCTTAATAACATAGGCTTTCTTAAATTATTTCTCAGAATTCCTCAAAATTCTGCCTTCAAAGAAATCTCTTTCAAGACACACCTAAGTATACAGAATGATTAATTTTAGTTGACTTGGCAAAACTCAAAAGCAAAGCAACACTGCAAAGTATGAAGAAATAATTCAACAAAACTCAATCCTTGGGGGAGGCTTTGCCCTGGAGGAGGTGGGAATGGGGGATGGGCTGGGGGGAAGGGTAGGGGGGCGGGAGGGGAGAGAACAAGGGAATCCGTGGCTAATATGTAGAACTGAATTGTATTGTAAAATAAAATAAAATTAAATTAAAAAAAAAGAAACTAAAAAAAAAACCCTGAATCTTAAATTATTTTTGAGAAAATATTGTCAGGTTACCAAATATATGCTGTAAACACTGTTACAGTTCATGAATGCTTATCACATGAAATAACTAGATAATTGTTTTACAACAATGCTATATTTTGGTATAGAAATAATTGTAAGTATTCAGAAAGTTTAAATATTAACATAGTATTACTTTTGGTAGGGAAGAGACCTTATTTGTTATTTTAGATAAATTTTACTGATGTGTCTAGTAACTCAAAAATAAATGCGTAGTATGAGAAAATGGAATATAAATGAAGTATACATTTAAAGGAGCATTATTGTATGTTGGGTAAATTAATTGCTCAGACCATGAAATATTTCAGTTAGGTTTTAGCAGGTATCAATTTTAGTGAAGAAGATGCTGTGCTTCTAGGCAGCACTGGGATGCCATTCAAAGAACTTCATTGTTCAAATGTTTGCATCATGTTGGTATCAACTGCTTTTAGCAAAGCTATGACAACTCATTCCTTCTGGTTTTCCATAACCATCTTCAAATTAGATGTCACTATACTTGGTATTAAGTTATATCAAATTTTCTTCTGTGGAGAGCACATGAGATCATGAATGATCTGTATTGTTGACATGAGCCCAGTCACATCAAGGACTCTAATGCCAAAAACTCATAGGCCTCTGTAAATCCTTCCTTGGGTCAGGCACAGGAAAATGGCAAAGCCTTCTGCTATTTCAAAAAGGAGTGCTTATAAATGATAAAACAGTGTATACATACACTGGAAACCACATCTTCCCCATCCTGGATGAAGGTCATCTGGAATGTTCCCCTATAGAAAGCTACCATCAAGACTAGATATCCCTCTACCTCATGCTGCACATAATAAATGTCTGTCTGTTGGCTTAATAGTAGGTATCATTCTATTAGAGTGAACACACCCCACATGATCACAGTTTTTCTGTATGTGTGTCTGTTATTTCTTCATTGCCCCTTCAACATAGTCTTCTAGACCAAATCATGTAGGACATGGCATTATTCCATAACCATCATATTAGGAAACATTCTTTACCTATTGAATATAAAATTACCATAAAGCCACCATCGAGTAAGTTTGTGTTGAACATTTATTTAACCTTCATTTACTTAATACACAATGCAATGATAGTTTTAGCATACAGTATATATAACATTGTTACTAAGTGTCATTGTCCAGATAAAATCTTATTAAAATTACTTGAGGTTTTCCACATTTAGGTGAGAGCCAGTTATCTTTTGGTGTTATTAATTGATGTACCTTAATATTCTCACCACTCAGATATCATTATAATCTGAATAAGTAAGAAAAATGTCTTTCCTTATGGTTATAACAAATATAACATACTTCTTTAATGCCAACAATAAGAGAGGGTCCATATCATGATTGATGTTACACTTTTAATGTATAATGTAGTTGCACTCATCTGAACCTCATTGTAAATGGAGGGTTCTCTCCCACCCACCATTTCCTGAGTAAACACACAGAAGTTTATATTAATTATGAATGTTTGGTCAATGGCTCAGGTCTTATTACTAACTAATTACTAACTACATTTAAATTAACCCATTTCTATTAATCTATTTATTGCCACATGTTCTGTGGCTTACTGTTTCTCTGGCATCCTGTTCCTTGGGCAGCTGGCTGGCATCCCGTTATGCAGCCCTGCGGGGTAAAGCAAGGTCAGATTCTCTGACCCTGAGTAAGATCTCACTAGATAGCCTCTGTGGGCCACCACAAGACTCTCAAATGGCAGAGAAACACTTAAGGAGATGTTCAGCATCCTTATCCATTAGGGAAATGCAAATCAAAATGACTCTGAGATTCCATCTTACACCTGTTAGAATGGTTAAGATCAAAACACAAGCAACAGCTCATGTTGGAGAGGATGTAGAACAAGGGGAACACTCCTCCATTGCTTGTGGGAGTGCAAACTTGTACAGTCACTTTGGAAATCAGTGTGATGGTTTCTCAGAAAACTGGGAATCTACCTACCACAAGACCTAGCTATACTGCTCTTGTACATATACCCAAAGGATGTTTAATCAAACCACAAGAACACTTGCTCAGCTGTATTCATAGGAGCTTTATTTGTAATATCTAGAACCTAGAAAAAATATAGATGTCCCTCAACTGAGGAATGGATAAAGGCAATGTGATAAATTTACATAATGGAGTTACACAATTCAGCTTTAAAAATAAGGACACCAGGCTCGGCAGTGGTGGTGCACACCTTTAATCCCAGCACTTGGGAGGTAAAGCCAGGCTGATCTCTGTGAGTTCGAGGCCAGCCTGGTCTATAGAGCGAGATTCAGGACAGGTACCAAAACTACACAGAGAAACCCTGTATCAAAAAAAAAAAATTGACACCAGGAAATTCAAGGGAAAATGGTTGAAACTAGAAAAAAAAATCACCCTGAGTGAAGTAACCCAGACTGAGAAAGACAAACATGGTATGTACTCACTCATAAGTGAATATTAACTGTAAAATAAAGGATAACTATGCTACAAACCACAGACCCAAAAAACTAGGTAGCAAGGAGGGTTCATTGTGTGTGAGGGGGAACACCCAGATCTCCCTGGGAAGGGGAAATAGAAGATGTTTTGTGAGTGGACTGAGGGTAGGATGGGAACATGACCAGTCAGATTGGGGGACATGGAAGGGAAGAGTGCTGAGGGGGACAGTTTTGGATGGCATTTCAGAGTTGTGTGGAAGCCTGAAACAGGGGAACCTCCCAGGAGTCTATGGGGAGGACCACAGCTTTGACTTCTAGTAGTAGTGGATAAGTAGCCTGAACTCATCATGCTGGATCATCTTGCTCAGCCTTAATACATGGGGAGGTGCTTAGTCTTACTGCAACTTCATATGCCATGTTTTATTGATACTCATGGGAGATCTGCGCTTTCCTGGATAGAGACTTCAGAGGAGGGGGGTTCAGGAATGGGATGGGATTATTGGAGGGAGGGTTGAGGAGGGGAGGGTTGAGGGTAGACTGTGGCCAGGATGTTAAATAAATAGATGATTTTTTTTAAATGTATATTGGTGCCTTGGCTCCCCCTACTGCCCTCTCTCCTTCTTGGGCACCCATTGAATGATCAGTCATTTTGATCTACTATCTGTTCACTGTCATAAGGTTCAGCCTTGCTATAAATCCTGAAACCATAGAGTAACTAAAGACTGTGGAACCATGAGCAAAACATACAGCTTTCCTCTGCTAAGTTTATCTCCTCAGGCATATTATCACAATAATGGAAAGGCTACTAAACTAATGTGTAGGCATGAATCTTAAAAGTACTTATTAATAAAATCAAACCTGAGGCCAGTTATTGGGGTGAATGCTGGAAGATCAGAGAAGTAGAACAAGCCACAACTTCCTCACCTTGCCAGTTCCTCAGCTGATCTGTTTCCTCAGACTGGAAGCCTCTGAGTCCTCATATCCAAATGGATCTCAGCTGAACTGCTGCTAGAAGCCTAAAAGCTTAACCAGCCAAATGCTTCTAGTTTCTGGTCTTTACGCCTTATATATCTTTCTGCTTTCTGCCATAGTCTCCCTGGGATTAAAGGCATGTGTCGCCATGCCTGGCTATTTCCAATGTGGCCTTGAACTCACAGAGATCCAGGTAGATTTCTGCCTCTGGAATGCTAGGATTAAAGGTGTGTGCTACCACTGCCTAACCTCTATGTTTAATATTGTGGCTGTTCTGTCTCTGACCTCAGATAAGTTTATTAGCATGCACAATATTTTGGGGAAAACAATACCACTACACTACTGGCTACAGATGTTCAGATGTTAGAGAGTTTGAGGGTCTCAATTTGCAGCACCCTTGTACCAGTACTATATCCATGATAAGCATCACTTCATGTTAGACAATGAGAGCTACTCAGGATTCTTTCTTTTCTTTTCTTTTTTTTTTTGTTTTTTTGGTTTTTTTTTGTTTTTTGTGACAGGGTTTCTCTGTTTAGCTTTGCGCCTTTCCTGGAACTTGCTTTGTAGACCAGGCTAGCCTCGAACTCACAGAGATCCACCTGCCTCTGCCTTCCAAGTGCTGGGATTAAAGGCGTGTACCACCACCACCCTTCAGTTTCTTTCTTTTCTTAATGATTTGATTTTCATATATTTTTATTATTTAAAACAATTTATAAATTTAAATATATTTTAATCATATTAATCTCCACCCTCAAGTTCTTCTAGATCCTCTCCTCTTTCTATCCACTCAACTTTTACTTCATTCTCAAAAGTTAAAAAAAAAACACCCCAACCAACAAAACAAATAAAACCACACCCAAAAACAAAAAGGAATAATACCCAACTGTAATTAAATAAAGGCATCTAAAACACTGTAGAGTCCATTATGTGTTGATTAACTACTTCTAAACATGAGGCCTGTCCTTGAGTGTTTGGTATATCCAATGTCACACTATTGGCTAAAACTGATTTTCCCTATCCCAGCAGGTAAAAGTGACAATTCAATTGTTTCCATTTACCCTAGTGTCTACATTTTCATTCATTCATTCATTCACTCACTCATTCATTCAAAAATGCATTCATTCACGTTTTTAAATATAACTAAATAAAATATAATAAAGTAAAAACAAAAACTATTACACTGAAGTTGGACAAGGCAAACCAATAGAAGGAAAATAGTTCAAGAGAAAACACAAGAATCAGAGACTCATTTTCACACGCAGGAATCCAATAAAAAGACTAAACTGGAAGATATAATATATATACAGACCTTGCGAATGCTGCTTCAGTCTCTGTGAGTCCCTATGAGCTTTGCCCGTGTTGACTTAAAGGTGCTTGTTTGCTTGGTGTCCTCCATCATCTCAGGCTCTTACGTTCTTTCCACTGCCTCTTCCTCGGTGCTCCTTTAGCTCTGAGAGGAAGGATTTGATGGATACATCCCATTTAGGGCTGAGTGTTCCAAGGTCTCTCATTCTCTGTCTAATGTCTGCCTACAGGTGTCTATTTGTTCCCACCTGTTGCAGGAGGAAGCTACTCTGATGACAGCTGAGCGAAGTACTGATCTATTAATATAGCAAAATATCATTAGTAATCTTTTTTTCTGGTTGTTTAAGACAGGGTTTCTCTGTGTAGCCATGGATGCCCTGTAACTCTCTCTGTAGACTTGGCTGGCTTTGAACTCAGAGATCGACCTTCATCTGCTTCCTGAGTGCTGGGTTTAAAGGCATGCAACTCCACCACCCAGCAAAAGAAGATGAAGAGCTGGGATAGCCTTTTATGTTTTTGTTTGTTTGTTTTATGTTTTGCTGAGACAGTTTCTTTGGTAGTGTTGACTATCCTAGAACTAGCTCTGTAGACCAGGCAGGCCTCTCAAACTGAAAGAGATCTGATGGCTTCTGTGTCCTGAGTGCTGGGGTTAAAGGCATGTACCACCAGCTCCTTGTTAGGAATCATTTCATTACAATATTTTCTTCTTTTGGACTAGTATTATTTGGTTTTACCCTAAATCCCTAGACTATATAGTTCCGGTTCTTGGTCACCCAAGCAGTGTCATGTATGGTTTCCATCTCATGGAGTGGGCCTTAAATCAGATCAGTTATTAGTTGGTTATTCCCACAAGCTGTGTGCCACTATTTCCTTATATTTTATAGGCAGTACACCACCATAAGTAAGGGGTATGCCATTGGCTTGATGTTTATGTTTCTCCTTTGAGAATATGCAGAGTACAATCCTGTACCAAAGACTCCTAAAGACAGGGATGACAGCTGTATTTATCTTCAATAAGTTGAGTAGGGGTTCTTTTTAGCAGTGGAGGCTTGCTGTCCGTTTTTGAAGAGCAACCTATAGATTTTTCAACAGCCTGGGTTGTTTTGGAAATTTCTATGGAGCCTTTTTAGCCAGAAACTTGATAACATTCATCCTAACCTTTGTACTTGAAGCTTTGTTTGGTTACAAGAGATGGTCAATTGAGACTCTTTCTCTCACATTATTTGGAGATTTCATTTAGATAGCCTTCATATATGTGCACATTTTATGAAGTTTCTTCTGCATTATGTTTTCATACTGCCCATCAAACGCCCACTCATTTTGGCTGTATCTCACTGTATTCCCTCCTTCAACTCCCTCTCCTCTCCCTCTCCACACTTGATCCTCCCATTCCACTGCTCCATACAGCTACAACTATCTATTCTATTTCTCTTTCCCAATGACATCTATTAGTTCCTTGTAGTCATATATATATATATATATATATATATATATATATATATATATATATATATCTTCAATAGTCTATGGATTTCAGCTTATGTATTACTGAATTCACAGATAATATCCATACATGAACAAAATCATACAATATTTATCTTTTTGAATCTGGATGTATCACTCAGGGTGATTAGGGTGATTATTTATACTTCCCTCCATTTCACTGCAAATTTCATGATATTT
Organism: Peromyscus eremicus; assembly: GCF_949786415.1. NCBI lineage: Eukaryota > Metazoa > Chordata > Mammalia > Rodentia > Cricetidae > Peromyscus > Peromyscus eremicus. Next base: position 34,496,982 of record NC_081419.1, read on the forward strand.
TTTTTAACAGATGAGTAATTCTTCATAGTGTTATGTACCACATTTTCTGTATCCATTTGTCTGTTGAGGGACTTATAGGTTGTTTTCAAATTCTGACTACTAAGAATACAGCAGTGATGAACATGGATAACAAGGGTCTCTGAGGTAAAATGAAACATCCTTTGATTCTATACCTAAGAACAATATAGCTGCTTCTTGAAGTAAATCAATTCCCATCTTCCTGAGGACCTGCCACACTGATTTCCATTGTGTCCATAAAAGTTTACACTCCCACTATCAATGGAAGAGAGTTTTTCTTTCTCTACATCTTCACCAGTGTAAGCTGTTATTTTTGTTGTTCTTAGTAATTCTGACAAGAGTAAGATAAAATGTCAAAGAAAATTTGATTTGCATTTCCTCAATGGCTAGTTCCTTGAGTTCTTTATATATTCTGGATGTTCTCTTCCACATGTGTAGTTGGTGAAAATCTTTTCCCATTCTGTAGGCTGCCATTCTGTCCAAATGATGGTGTCCTTTGTCTTGAGGAAAGTTCTCAGTTTCATGAAGTCCCATTCATTAATTATTGATTTTAGTGCCTGTGTGTAGGCAGAATATTCTGTCATGCCAGTCAACTCTGTCCCTTGAGCCAACTCCCAAATAACGACATGAAGACCTCTTATTAATCATAAATGCACAGCTGATAGCTTAGGCATGTTACTATCTAGCTCTTACAACTAAAATTAACCCATTTTATCAATCGACATGTTGCCACATGACTTGTGGTATTGAGCTGTCCTCTTGTATGTCTTGCTCTCTCTCTGTCTGGTGATTCTGTCCTTCTTCTTCCCAGAGTTCGCTCTGTCTGTTTTTCCCGCTTATACTTCCTCCTGTTTAGCTATTGGCCATTTACCTCTTTATTAAACCAATGAGAACAATGCATTGTCACAGCATACAAAAAGACTTTTGAACAACATTTCTCCCTCTTTGTATATTTAAAAAGAAAGGTTTTAACCTCAACATAGTAAAATTATATACAACAAAAACAGTTAACAAGTACAAAGTACAGTTCCAATATCCAGTCTATTTGTATTTGGATCATCCAGAGAAAACACTTCACTATCTATCCTATCTTTGTGAGTGTAAAGTTTTATATATAATTTTTTTTATCATAATTAAAGGAAACTATAACTACTTAGTCTTTAACTCCATCAAAGACCTCAGAAGTATGTAATATTACATAATGACAGGGACATCTGGCTGCCTGTACAGTCAACATTTTAGTTCCTCTGTAATCTTAGGGATTATCTTTAGCCTACAGGCCTAGTATATCTGACAAGCATTTCTAAGAAGCAGACAATTTGAAGGACTGTCATATTTTGTCTTGGCAAAGTTTGGCAGTTGCTTTATTTTGTGTCCTGCTGGTCCAGTTTGGACACCATATTGTCATGGGCCAAGGCAAGGGCTGTTTCTTGCCCATATGGCTAGCTTTTGCCAAAAAGAAAGCAAACTCCATAAGGATATTTTTCAAGGCCCATCATCCTTTTATGAACTAAATTGTTGCTGCCAGGAACAGACATTTCTCACTATCATGAAAATCTTTATGTTATTAAAATGTTTTAAATGCCATATTTTGTAGGTCTTTGAAGTCTTTGAAGTGCATTTATCTATGTAAATATATGTGTTTAATCTTGAAAAAATACCTAATAGGACTACAAGTTTGGTTGTTTTAGAAGACTACCTATTAACCTGAATTTCTTAATTATACATTGCATTTTTAAGTGAGCTGCATAAGCAAGTGAGCTGCATAAACAAGAGTAGAGACATATATACATTATAACAAAAATAACTTTAAACTTGTATCAATAAACCAAAATCTATACCAATAAAAATATTTTGAGATTAATAGTTGATTTTTGGATGAAAGTAGATTCAACAATCTATCTTTTTATCTCATCATTTCTATATTATATACCCCTTTTTTCCTTCAGAAAGAGATCTTTAACTCCTTTGTTTAGCTTTCCTCCTGACAATGACCAATAATAACTTGTAAGCAATGTCCCTAAAAGATGACACACATCCATAACCCATCTCTTGGGCATGTGGATGTGATTTTCCCTAGACTGCTTCCTGTTGTCTGGGGGTGCTTAAATCTTTGGGGGACCATGAAAAACCAGAATATTGATCAAGTCCTGGCTGGAGTAGTCTATGAGGCTGGGCTATCTCAGGCAGCAGCCTTGAAATTGTTCTGGATTCATAACTTTGAGGAAACTGCAACAGAGGCACTCTGAAATGCTGGATCACTTGGGCAATTCATTTTTTTTTTTTTTTGGTGTCTGGTCCCTTGTCTTGAAAACATTTAAACTTTCAAAGGTAACATACATATCTACATTAATACAAGTATAGAATGTGCATTGTTTACAAGTTAGCCAAAGATGATTTATTGTTTTATGTTTGAGCAGGTAAAACATATGTCACCTGTCTTATAGTTTTTCTAGGTTTATTTCTTTATTTTTGTAGCCAGGATTTTCAGCTGGTCTTCCCTGATCAAATCTGATCTTCTTCAACCCTGAATGAATCTACAGCCTTTAATTTTCTTTGGGAACAAAAGCACAAGAACTTCCCCAAAGCAACACATCTTTTGACTTACATTTTGAAGTCAAGATACTTCTAAAATATCTAGGTTGATTTAATCCAGCAGTCTCCACAATCTAATGTCTATCATCAGCTACTGGTCATCATCGGTAATCAAAAAACTTAAACTCAATGCAACACCATACAGGATCCAGATACTTTTTGTGTTTCCCATCTCTTCATGGCTTTTTCTTATTTTACTTCTCTGTTTATAGACTTTATTATTTTTAAACTACTTTGTCTTTGACTGTCTATACCCTTTCTCTTTCCTTTTTTTAAGCTTATGTATATTTTTAAACATACTGTAGCCTGTTTAGATGTGTTTTTCCATCTTCATTTGTCTTTACTGTGCATCTGCAGTATTTTGTGATTACAAGAGATAAATCTTAAACTGATATGTCAGCTGTCAGTGCAGCTCAGTTTAGTGCATGTTGCTAGCACATGGCACTGGTGGATGGCTCTATCCCATTCAGTTTCCTGAGAGCTTAGCCTCATGTTGGCGGTACCAGCAGGAGCCATGTTTATTGCCCCAGCTCTGGGAAGCTTTTGGGTCCACCCTGCTGTAAGTGTTTATACATAGTCTCATGCCCCACAGTAGCACTCCACCTGTTACTCATAAACCCCATACAACTACTCCATAGCAGGGTCTCTTAAAAGACCTGCACCTCTGTTTGTGGATAACACCAAGCCTACATGAAAGAAAGTGGTCAACAGGCAGCTGCATTTGATTCTGTGTTCTGAACATTTTTTTTTAATCTTTCTTAGCCTTTTTGTGGATGTACATGGCCCTGGGCATTGGGGGCCATTTGTAGGCAGAATACAGTCCTACCAGTCGGCTCTGTCCTACCAGTCAGCTCTGTCCAAACAGCCAGGTCCCAAATCACCACACTGAAGCTTCTTATTAATTATAAAAGCTTGGCCAATAGCTTAAGCTTTTTACTAACTTGCACTTATGACTAAAATTAACCCATTTTATCAATCTATATGTTTCCACATGACTCCTGGCATTTACCTGTTCTCTTGTATGTCTTGCTCCCTCTATGTCTACCTGATGATGCTGACCTTTCCAGAGTTCTCTCTGCCAGCTCTCTTGCCTATATCTCCTTCTACCTAGCTATTGGCCATTTAGTTTTTTATTAAACCAATGAGAGCAGCACACCTTCTCAGTGTACATTTTCCCCCAACACCTGTGCTAATGGTATTCTATCCAGATTTGTTTTTCTTTTCCAATGAGTTCAAAGTGTTTCCCACTTTCCTTCTATCAGGTTCAGTGCATGTGTTTTTATGTTGATGTCTTTGATCCATTTGGAGTTGAGTTTTGTATGGGGTGATAAGTATGGGTTCTTCTACATGAGGTCATACAGATTTGAGCACAGCTTTTGTTAAAGATGCCATCTTTTCTTCAGTATATATTTCTGCTCCTTATCAAAGATCAGGTGTCCATCCATGGGTGGACTTATGTCTGAGTCCTCAGTTTTGATTCTATTGATCAATAACTGTTTTGTACCAATACTTTGTTCTGTTTATTACTATAAACTTGTAGTATAATTTGACTTTTTCCTTTCTAATTTGTATCTTTTGATCTCATTCAGTTATCTAAGAGATAACTGCACTAGTGAAGAATTCAAGTACTATATTAAGTATGTATAGAGAGTAGATAATCTTTTGTTTTTCATGATTTTAGTGGAATTGCTTTGAGTTTCTCTTCATTTAATTTGATGTTGGCTATAGGCTTTCAGTAAGCTGCCTTTATTATGTTTAAGTGTTTCCCTTGGGTTCCTAATATCTCCAGGATTTTTAGCATAAAGTGTTGTTAGAATTTGTCAAAGGCCTTGTCTGCATCTAGTGAGATGATCATATTGTTTTTGTTTTTCAATTTACATGTGTTGAATGATCCTTGCATCTCTGGGATGAAGCCTACTTGATCATGGTAGATGATTTTGGATTCCATTTGCAACTATTTTAATAAGAACTTTTACATCTATGTTTATAAGGGAAATTGAATTGTAATTCTATTTTGTATTCTTGGTCCCTGTGTAATTTGGGTATCAAGATAACTTTTCCCTTATAAAATGAACTAGGCCATGTCCCTTCTGTTTCTACTGTGTGGAATACTAGGAAGATTATTGGCATGAATTCTTCTTTGCGTGTCTGATAGAATTCTGAACTAAAGCCAGCTAGATACTGATTTTTATTTTTATTTTTGGTTAGAGGACTTTTATTCTTTTATTACTAAGGATTATAGGTCCATTTAATTTGCTTATATGATGTTCATTTAACTTTAGTAAGTGGTATGTGTCAAAAATATATATATTTCTTTTAGATTTTTCCAATTAGATACAGATTTTTAATATCTGTCCTGATTCTCTATATTTCCTCTGTCAGTTATTATATTCCCCTTTTCTTTTCTGATTTTGTTAATTTGTGTGTTCTCTACGTGTCTTTTGGGTAATTTGGATAAGTATTTGTCAGTCTTAATGAATTTCTAAAAGAATCAATTTTTGTTTTGTATTTGTTTGTTTCAATTTTATTGAGTTCATCCATAGTTTTGTTGTTGTTTGTTTTTGCTCTTTTGGGGAGTCTGCCATCCAGCTCCCAAATAAATCACATCAGAGGCTTATTCTTAATTATGAATGCCTGACCTTAGTTTGGCTTATTTCTTGACAGCTTTTCTTAACTTTAAATTAACTCATCTGGTTTTTGCATCTGGGCTTTTATTTGTCTTTATTCTGTATACCTTTCATTTGTTCTCTGTAGCTAGAGTTTTCCTGCCTTGCCCACAGTCAGGTCAAATCTTTGTCACCCGCCAGTTCCACAGCTGCTCAGACCCAACCAAATAAACACAGAGACTTATTTTGCTAACAAACTGTATGGCCGTGCCAGGCTTCTTGCTAACTGTTCTTATAGCTTAAATTAACCCATTTCTATAAACCTATACCTTGCCACGTGGCTCGTGGCTCACCGGCATCTTCACATGCTGCTTGTTATGGCAGAGGCTGGCAGTGTCTCCCTGACTCAGCCTTCCACTTCCCAGAATTCTCCTCTCTCCTTGCCCACCTATACTTCCTTCCTGGCCACTGGGCAATCAGTGTTTTATTTATACAGAACGATATCCACAGCAGCTCTTACTCTGTGTCTGGCTATGTAGCTGGGTGGCTGGGTGGATGACCCCTTAAGTCTCCCTCCTTCCTCTCTCATTCCTTCTTCCTCCCAGATTTCTCCTTCTGTATATTCTCTCTGCCTGTGAGCCCTGCCTACCCTTTCTCCTGCCTTGCTATTGGCCATTCTGTTTTTTATTAGACCATCAGGTGTTTTAGAAAGACACAGTAACACAGAGTTAAACATATGCAACATAAACAAAGTAACACATTAAAATAAAAATCCCCAACATTTCCCCCATTTTTTCTAAACAAAAATAAAAGGTTTTAACTTTAACATACTAAGAATGTATACACTAAGAACAATTATCAAGTAAGGATTACATTCACGATGTACTGAATTCCAATTCATTTGTGTCTGGTAAATTTAAAGAAAATACTCCATAATCTATCCTATCTTAGTAAATCCAAAATTTTATATCTACTTTACTTTCTATTATATCTAAGGAAAACTGCAACTATAACTGTCTAGTCTTCAACTCCATCAAGGCCCCAGAAGGACATAATATTATTTAAATAAACAAAAAGTGCATTGCAAACACCTTCCAAAAATTCTAGAAATGACAGAGACATCTGACTGTCTGGACAATCACCCAAATTTCCTCTTCAACATTGGGGCATCCATCTTCAGCCTATAGATCTGTGGTATCTGGCAGACTTTTCAATGAAGCAGGAAATTTGAAAGACTGTCTCACTTATATTGGCAAAGATTGTTAGTCACTTTCTTCTATGTCCTGCAGAATGTCTGGAAGTTTCTTCTGGGAAGCAGGAACACTGAAGGACCATCCCACCTTGTTTTGGCAAAGTTCAGCAGCAGTTACTTTCCTGTGTGTCCTGCATGTCCAGCTTAAATACACTGTCAAGCAGTCTAGGCAAGAAAAGTTTCTTGTGCAAATGGCTAGCCTTGCCACATTGAAAGCAAACTTCATAAGGAGTTTCTTTGGTGCCCATCATCTCTGAAATAAATTGGTGCTTCCAGGAACAGACATGTCTCATTGTCATGAAAGATCTAAGTTAACAAAACATTTTAAATGCCATATTCCATTGGTCTTTGAAAGGTTTGAAGATCATTTAGCTAAAATATATCTATATATGATCTGGAAAGCATACCTAACATATTTGATTGTTATAAATGACTAAGCACTAACCTATGTTTCCTATTTATCCAATATAGTTTATAATAATAGCTTTCAAAAACTAGAACTTGACCCTACATTTCCAAATGATCTGTATAGGCACAATATAGGTTTCTATTTTTATTTGAGGTATTGGGATTGTGAACTGGACTGATAAATTGAACCAATCTAGATAATTAACTTTAAAAAATAATTCAAAACATATTTGTCAAATGGAAATAAAAAAAATGCTTTGGAGTTTTGTTCCCACAGTAGACCAGTGGTCATGGATTCCTTCAGGAATAATATGGATCATGTATGATCAAGGGAGACCTCCTGAATCTTGACAGCTGATGTCTGTCATCAAAGATTATAGCTGGTATTTTCAGGACTTGGAGAATTATCTCAAATTTTCTCTCTGGAAATCTAAATATACTTCATCCACAGACAACAGAAAGCAGAATGGAAAAAAAAAAAACAACTATGCCCACATTCCCAAGAGTTAGCGGTGAGGGTGGTCTCGGGTTATTTAGTGGGTTATGGGTGTTTGTTATTTGGGAGAATATAGGACAAGAAAAACAACTATTAATCTCAGATATTTTGCATTGGCATGGATTTTGGTGTATTGATACAAATTTAAAATTACTTTTGTTACACTATATGCATGCTTTTATTCTTGTTTAAATGATTTTTGTATATTAGTAAATATTGTAACAAAAGTAACCTGAAATTTTTTTTTTTTTTTTGGTTTTTCGATACAGGGTTTCTCTGTGTAGCTTTGCGCCTTCCCTGGAACTCACTTGGTAGCCCAGGCTGGCCTCGAACTCACAGAGATCCACCTGGCTCTGCCTCCCGAGTGCTGGGATTAAAGGCGTGCGCCACCACCGCCCGGTTAACCTGAAATTTTTATCCCATGTTTCTTAACAGGTGTTGTTTGCTTATCAACATTCAAATAAGTAAAATTAACACAATACCATACAGGATCCAGACTCCCTGTGTATTTCCCATCTCTATGTGGCTTATTCTTTTTTATTATTTTACTTCTCTCTCTAAAGACTTTGCTATTTTTAAACTATTCATTGTTTCTATGATTATCCATACCCCTTTTCTTTCTTTCTTAAGCCTATGCACATTGTTGAACACACTGCAACCTATTTAGAGGTTGTTTTTCCATCTGCATATCTTCCACCTCTTTTACTGCATAACTCAAGTCTGTCTTTTAACTACACAAACAGACTTTAGACTGCTAAGCTACACCTGGATCCTCCATGTGCAGCTCTGGGCTGGCTCTGCCTGCTGCTGGGTTAGTGAAAGCCAAATATTAAACTCACAGCTTGGTCAGAGGTTTATGGCAAAGAACTGCACTCAGCCTTCCTAACACTCTAAAATGCTTGTGTTTGCACTGTGGCAGGCATTTTTACTTAGTTTTTTTTGTTCCTACTTAACCTACTGGCTGTTCAAGGGATTGCCTTAAGGCGAGAACTCTTAATGGAACTGTATCCTTTTTTTTCTTTTGTTTTGCCAACTTTCTTAGGCCCTACATGGAAATTTGGGCCCATAATGGAGTGCCAAAATGCTGTAGTTTGTTTTTTACTCTCTTGTGGGGCCCACCACCCAGATCACTAATAAATCACACATGGAGGCTTATTCTTAATTATGAGTGCCCAGACTTACAAGCTTGGCTTGTTTCCTGCCAGCTTTTCTTAATTTTAAATTAACACATCTCTCTTTTGCCTCTGGACTTTTACCTGTCTTTATTCTGTATACCTTTCATTATTTCTTACTCTGTGTCTAGCTGGGTAGTTGGGTGGCTGAGTGGCTGGCTCCTGAAGTCCTCCTTCTTCCTCTCTCATTCCTTCTCCCTCCCAGATTTCTCCTTCTCTATATTCTATCTGTCTGTGAGCCCTGCCTATCCTTTCTCCTGCCTTGCTATTGGCCATTCAGCTCTTTATTAGATCCTCAGGTGTTTTAGATAGATACAGTAACACAGCTTCACAGAGTTAAACAAATGCAACATAAACAAAAGTAACACAACTTAAAATAATATTCCCCAAGAGATTGATTATTTCCTTCAGTCTACTCCTTTTTGGTGTGTTTTTTTTTTCTTTTTGTTCTAGATTTTGTTTCTTTCAGTTGTGTTGTTAAGTTGCTTGTATGAGATCCCTCCAATATTTTTAAGGTAGGCACTTAGTGCTATGAACAGCTTTCAGCATGTCCCATAGGTGTTTGTATGTTATGTATTCATTTTCATTTAATTCTAGAAATCCTTTATTTTTTTCCCTTAATTCCTGTTGACCCCTTTTTCATTCAGTAGAGAGTTGTTCAGATTCCATGAGTCTGTAAACTTTCTATTTTTTTTGTTGTTGTTGATATACAATTTTAATCTGTGGTGAGTTGATCAGATAAGATGTGGGGTGTTATTTCAATTTTCTTATATCTGATAAAACTAGCTTTGTATCTCAGAATGTTGTTAATTTTGGAGAAAGTTCCATGGGGTGCTGAAAAAATGGTATATTCTTTTGCATCTGGGTGAAATGTTTTGGAATATTTGTTATGTCTACCTGGTTAATATCTCAGTTAGCTCTAGCATTTTTCCATTTAGTTTTTTCACTTGTCTTTTTGGTCAAAATAAGGTATTGAAGTCGTCCACTAGCAGTGTATGTGCATCAATATATGATTTAAACTGTAGAAATGAAATCTTGAGTGCCCTTGTATTTAGGGAATAGATAAGAATTGCAGTGTCCTTTTGGTGAATTTTTTTTGATGAATATGTAGTATCCTTTCCTGTTTCTTCTGATTAGTTTTGTTTGAAGTCTATCTTGTCAGATATTAAAATGGCTACACCAACTTGTTTCTTATGTACATTTGCTTGGAGGTGATGTCTATCCTTGATGTTTAGGTGTGTTTCTTGGATTCAGCAGAAGAATGGATCTTGTTTTCACATCTGCTCTGCTCTCTTAGTCTGTGTGTTCTTACTTGATAAATGAGCTATCAATGACCAATGACTGTTGATTTCTGTTATTTTGTTGTTGATAGTGGTGGTAGTAGTCGTGTGTGTGTGTGTGTGTGTATGTGCTTCCACTCTTGATTTTTCTGGTCTGAGATTGTTTACTTGCTGTGTTTTCTTTGGTGTAGTTAACTTCTTTTACTTAGAGGTTGCATGCTAGGGCATTCTGTAGGGCTGGATTTGTAGACAGATACTGGTAAATTTGGTTTAATCATGAATGTTGCATTTTCTCTATGATGACTGAAAGTTTGCTAAGTTTAGTACTCTGGGATGGCATTTTGGTCTCTTAGAGTCTATAGCACATATATCCAGGCTCTTCTGGCTTTTAGAGTCCCCATTGAGATGTCAGGTATAATTCTAATGGATCTGTCTTTGCATGTTACTTGGTTTTTCCCCATGCAGCTTTTAATATTCTCTCTTTGTTCTACATATATAGTGTTTTTATTATTATATGCTGAGTGAACTTTCTTTTCTGGTGTAGCCTATTTGGTGTTCTGTATGCTGCTTGTACTTTGATAGGTATATCCTTCTTTAGGTTTGTGACATTTTCTTCTATGATGTTGTTAAATATATATTGCTGTGCCTTCAACTTGGGTTTTTTTTCCCTCCCTCTATTCCTATTATTATTATATTTGATCTTTTCATAGTGTCCCTGATTTCCTGGATGCTTTGTGCCAGGATTTTTTTTTTTTAGATTTAACATTTTCTTTGAGCAAGGTATCCATTCTCCATTTCATGTATTGTGTCTTCAATGCCAGATGGTCTCTATGACATTTCTTGTATTCTGTTGATGAAGCTTATCTCTGTGGTTCCTGTTCAAGTTCCTAAATTTTTCATTCCATGATTTCCCTCAGTTTGAGTTTCTTTATTGATCAATATTTCCAATTTCAAGTCTTAAACAGGGTTTTATTAATTTTGCTCCTTTGTTTTTTTTGTTTTGTTTTGTTTTGTTTGTATAGTGTTTTCATGGATTTCTTCAAGGGATTTTTTTATTTCCTCTTTAAGGACCTCTATAATACTCATAGAGGCTATTTTAAGGCCTTTGTCTCATGTTTCAGCTATGCTGCAATATTCAGGGCCTTCTGTGGTAGGATTGCTGGGCTTTACTGGAGACATATTGTCCTGCCTATTATTGATTGTACTTTTACACTGTCATTTAAGCCTCTGGTATTGGGAAGATTGTAATCTAAGGGCTGATCTTAGGTCCTGTCTTCATTGGGTAGATGTTTTTTTGGTTGGTTTCTATTTCCTCTCTGGTTCTTGAGAGTTTGCGTGCTCTGTGTTGACTGTAGCAAGATCTTATGTGGTCCCGATAGTGTGGGCACCGGAGGTCCCAAGTAGAATGTGTGTCTGATTATGGGGACCTGAGACGTGGGATTTGAGATGGACTGGAGAATGTGGAGGGACTTCTCAAAAAGAAGGAAGGCGGGATTTTCCACCAGGATCTGTTTATTTAGTTCCCTGGCAATGAGGGCAGACAATGAGAACATGCCATAGCAGAAGGTCTGCTATAGAACTGGGGATGAGACTGGGGAATTAGACTTGAGAAAAGTGGAGGGAGAGGTGAGGATCTACAGTTATCCTACCCGTTTTCCTGGCCAGAGTAACTTATGAATTACCAGGGAGTGCCTGCTGGAGTTGGGGTGGGGGTGGGACAAAACAACCAATAGGAGCAGGGAAGTTAGAAGGGTAATACCTGTGTGACCCACCAGAGATGAAGCCACCACAAGTGTTCTGCTGTAAAGCTGGGGATTAGACTAAGAGATTGGACTAGGAAGATTTGAGGTTTCTAATTTTAGGATCATTATTAATAGTGTTAGGTTAAAAATGCTAGAAATCACTATTGCTTCAGATGATTCTATGTCTGGTTATATTTTAGAGGAATTTTGTTATAAATGTAAGATATCGTGAAGTGGGGTTTCACAACTATGCCACATTATCTGTTTGTGGATTAGAAGTAAAAAGAAGATAGATGATACAAAAGAAAAAGCATTCGAGAATCACCATATTGGGCAGTAAGAGAATGGCAAAATAAACTTAGAGATGAGCGATTAATTAGAAAGTAAAAGAAGGAAACTTATTTCAAAGTAGTACTATATACACTTCAGACTGTCATTTTTCATTTGCAGGTTAATTAAATCAAGTCTATTATTCTTGCACATCAATATTTCATACAGTACAAATAAAAGTGTGATGGAATTTCATAGCTAAAGCAGAATAAGAATTGTAAAATTGATGAATTAGATTCTGAAAATAGACCTTGAATAGCTTTGGTGAACAATGTGTTTCATTTTGTTATAAAGTCCAATTTTAAACTATTTTGCATGACTAATATTTCCATAGCATTGGTTGGCAGATGTTTCTAACTCCATTGTAACCAAAACTGTACAATATAACAATAATAGAATTTATAAAGCAATTCTATCAAATTATTGACTGTTAAACAAATTTAAATCTATATTTTGTTTTCTAGGAGACATAGGACATGTGGACAACTTTGTGTAAATAAAAATGCAATCCTATATAATCTTTGTGTAGCTATATTAGCAACAGGCTAGACAGATTTCTAAGCCATAAAACATTATCAACAATGGTTAAATTCAAACAACATATATAATTCTATGCCAAAGATTATAACAGGAAAATATTCAATCAGAAGAGCCTTAATATCAAAATATAAAGTGTATTCAAAAAAATATTAATGATTTAAATTGAGTAAAGATACTTGCTGCAAACCCTGATGGTTGAAAGGGAAAATGTAATTCATCAAGTTGTTCTCTGATGCCCACATGTGAACATGGCATGCATACACACATTAAACACACACTCACATAGACAGACAAAATTCTACAAAAACTTTAAAATTTAAAAAAAAAATGACCTAAATGACATATTTGGAAATCAAAATGGTGGTATAGACCCAGCTATACCACTCTTGGACATACACCCAAAGGATGCTCAATCATACCACCAGAACACTTGTTCAACTATGTAGCTGGAGTTATCTCCAGTCCCGTCTGGGCCCGCAGCCACTCAGATTCAAATAAACACACAGACGCTTATATTATTTAAACTGTTTGGCCTCATGTCTCAGGCTTCTTGCTATCTAGTTCTTATATCTTAAACTAACCCATTTCTATAAATCTATACCTTGCCACGTGGCTCATGGCTTACCAGTATCTTACATCATACTTCTCATGGTGGCCGCTAGCAGTGTCTCCTTCTCCACCTTCCTGTTTCCACAATTCTCTTCTCTGCTTGTCCTGCCTATACTTCCTGCTGGCTACTGGCCAATCAGCATTTTATTTATACAGAGCGATGTTCACAGCACAACTATCTTCATAGCTTTATTTGTAATAGTCAGAATCTGGAAATAATCTAGATGCCCCTCAATGGAAGAATGGATAAAGAAAATGTATTATATTTACACAATGGATCATTACTCAGCTGTTAAAAGCAATGACATCATGAAATTTGAAGGCAGATGGACAAAACTAAAATAAATCATCCTGAGTGAGATTTGTGACTATCCACTTGTCATCAGAGAGCTTTCATTCAATAACTGATGGAAACCAGAGACCCATGGCAAGCATTGTGTTGATCTTGGAATCATGTTGAAGAGAGGAAGAAAGGATTGTATAAGCCAGTGGTTCAAGGACATCATAAGGGAACCCACAAAAACAATTAACCTGGGCTCATAGGAGCTCACAGAGTCTGGCTGGACAGCCAGGAAGCCTGTATGGGACGAACCTAGGGCTCCTATATGTGTGAGACAGCTTGGTCTATCTATGGGAATCCTAGCAATTGGAGCAGGGGCTGTCCTTAATGCTTTGGCTGGCTTTTGGGAATCTAATACTGAGTGGCCTTGCCCACCCTTAAAACAAGGGGAGTAGCTTAGTACTAACTCAACTCGGTATGCCGTGCTTTGTTGATACTCATGAGAGCTCTAACGTTTTTTGAACAGAAACAGAGGAGGAGTGGATGGGAGTGGGTTAGAGGGGAGGCTATGGAAGGTAATAGAAGCAGAAAAGGGAGGGAAACTGCAATTGTGATGCAAAAATGAATACATTTAATTAATAAAATTGAAATCTTTAAAAGTGATACTAAATATAATAATTTTTAAAAGTAACTTACAACGGGATATTTAGAAATGCTTTTAATTAATTGGAAAATTATGAAGAACAGTGGATAAAATGTTTTAGTACTGGGGCTTATTGAGATTCTCAGTGGTTAAAAGCACTGAGAAAGATAGAAAGATAGATAGATAGATAGATAGATAGATAGATAGATAGATAGATAGGTAGATAGATAGATTCATTATTTCATTATCCAGAAAACACATTGAATTATTCAGAAACCACATGAGGTTGATCACATATTAACGACAGTATTTTGTTTTTGTGACTTGTAGAGGTTTTAATACATCGATTGTATGGCTGCATATTCTCAAGTCTGTGACATGGTGGAAGGGTATGCCAGAGTAAAGCAGATCATATCATATTATAATAGCCAGGAAGCAAAGGAAGAAAGAGAAAAGAATCTGGGAACAGGAATAATTTATAGCTTTGAAAGGCATGCTCCCTGTTATCCATTTCCTTGAACATTTTCCCAACTCCTAATAGCATATTTGGTGAGGTATTCAGCAATGAATTAATCTACTGTTGTCACTGTCAACTTTGTTGACATTTTCATATGTGTGCAAGTGATGAATTAAATCATTTTTACTCCATTAGCCTCTCTTGAGTGCCTCCCTTTCCTACTGAAACCCTTGTTTCTATCTAGTGCCCTTCCATCTTCTGTGTCTCGTTTCTGTGTGTGACTCATTTTGTTTGAGTAAGGTTAGTTGCATAAACACAGGTTGAAGGGTATTTACTGGAGATGCCACCTCCCTTAACAGTCATTAGCCAACTGCCTGTCAACAGCGGCTCAGGGTGGAATCTTATGAGGCAGTTATTCTCAAACACACTGTAAGTTGGAGACCAAGACTTCCGCAATGAGCTTTTGTAGACAATTTGTGTCCAAACTATCATGACATTTACATAGAGTATTACATTGCTTTCAATAAAGAACAATATTTGTTGTTTTGAAAAGTAACTGTAATATCCACAAAAATAGATCATACACTACACCATTAAGTAAATGTCAACAAATTTCAAATTTAAAAATTCAGTAAAAGATAATGGTGCTATGGTCCACACACCCAAAGAGGCTAAGTAACAAGGAAGGTTTAATGGGAAATGCATGGATCTCCTTGGCAAGGGAAAAATTGAATAGATTTTGAGGGTGGATTGGGGGCAGGTGGGGTTGGGGGCAAGTGGGGTTGGGAACAAGAGGAATCAAGTAAGGAACATGGAAGGAGAAAATACTGAGAGAAATGATTGCAATGGAGGACATTTCAAAGGCAAGGTGGAAATCTAGTGCAATGGAAACCACATGAAATTTACAAGAGTAACCCTAGCAAAAAAAAAAAAAAAAGTAATGGAGGGCATGGAGCTTGAACTAGCCATCTTCTGTAACCAGGCAAGCCCTCAGTGGAGAAGACTGGGACATCAATCCGGAGACAAAACCTTCCACCTATAGTTTGTCCTGCTTGCCTACACAATGTTCTTCTCAAAGCCTAGCAGAATCAGAATCAAAAGACCAGAGAGACTTTATCCAGCAACTGATGAGAGCAAATGCAGAGTCCCACAGCCAAGCATTAGGCAGAGCTCAAGAGTCCTGCAAAGGACTTGGAGGAAGGATCAGAGGAACCTGAGGGGTTAGAAACACCACAAGAACACAGCCCAGAGACTCAATTGATGGGTTCATGGTGGCTCATAGAGATCAAGGAGCCTGTAGGCGTCTAAACTAGATCCTCTACATATGTGTTACGACTGAGTAGCTTGGTATTCCTGTGGAACTCTTAACAGTGGGATCAGAGACGGTCTGTGATGTTTTTACTGCTTGTGGGACCCTTTTCCTGCTACTGGGTTTCCCTCATCAGCCTTGATATGGTATTATGTGCCTAGTCTCATTGTATCATATTATGCCATGTGTGGTTGATGGCCCTGGGAGTCCTGCGCTTTTCTGAAGGGAGACAGAGGAAGGGCAGTGGGTTGGGAAGAGAGGGGAAGTGGGGGTAAGAGACTAGGGAGTGAAAGGGGGGAACTGCTATGTGGATATAATACAAGAAAGAAGAATAAGAAAATATTCATGGAATTTCCTTGAAATTTTACTTAGCTATTAACAATATACAATAGCTAGCTAGAAATAACATATTTAAAAATCAACAAATCTCTGTAGCATTCCATACTTCAATAAATAATACTTGAAAATAGATGACATATAGTAAAATAACAGCAGGGCAGTTTTCAAAATTTATAGGATGCAACACAATAAAAAGAAACACTGACTTTACTTAAAATAGTAGTAAGAAAAAAATAGCTAAAATCAATAACTAAAATCTCTCCCAATAGTTGATTAAATAATAAACAAAAGACCAAAATAAAATGATATACATAAAATAATAGTGATAGTAACATGGATTTATTAATGATATCAGTTATTTTCTCATCCCTTATTTTATCTTGTATTGTTTGTAATACTAAACAGTAATCAAACTTATCTCTCACTTGGAAAGATCAACCAGTTATTTCATTCTCTGAGAACATAGAAGAGAAAGGAAAATTCTTCAAAATGAGTATTTATTATAATTTTTCAATGGGAAAAAATATTGGCAAGTTCTGTGTGGAACTTTCAATGAGAATGTCTCCCATTGGCTCAGGTCTTTGAAAACTTGGTGCCCAGTTGGTAGAGGTTTGGGTAGTAGAAGCTTGTGGAAGGAAGTACATCACTGGAGATAGGCTTGGTGAGTTTACAGCATCACCCCACTTACAGTAAGCTCTCTGATTCCTACTTCCTGTTTGTGATTAAGGATATTATCAGCCAGCCTCCTTTTCCTGGGGCCATGAATCCACAGCCATGATGATGTCTAAACCCTTTGGAACTATAAGACAAAATAAACTCTTTCTTCTATAAATTGTTTGATGGCAACAATAGAAAAGTAACTAATACAGTCAGGATATGACATAAATAATAAGGTATAAGACTTATTGTATCCATTATTATTATTATCTAGATTAATATTATACAAAGTATTATACTAGATATAATAAGTTTAAAGAAATCATTAATAATACTTACTCTCCTAGATATAAAAATTCTAAACAGATTATTTCTTAATAATGTCCAGTAGAATATGAAAGTAAAATTAAATTTTCCTCAAGTTGATTTTTATTAAATAATTCAGTTTGGATTTAATTAAACAATAATTATTTCAAAATTTTAATTATTGTAATTATTGTTAGTCTCATAAATAGATTTATTAATTATATAAGTAATTAGAAATATATTTGGCAAAATTCATGCTCACTAATGATAAATGATCATGGCTAACAGAGTCAAAAAAGAGACATTAATATGCACAAATATTTACATCATTTATAACTCATGGAATTTTGAAAATATTCTCCCTAACAAAGTAGGAGAAAGGTATCTCATATGATGATGTGCAGTAAACAGAGGTCCTCCAAACTGGGCAACTAAAGTAACATTGAAGAAATAAATGTAAGTACAACAATTGGAAGGCATAATTCCTTAAACTCCCCTTCACAGTACCTTATGCAAAGCTAAATCATGGGATTAGTCCTTTTAATAATCTATTACTGAGCTATAACACTGTTCCCATAAGCTTCAATAATACCACAAAACCAACTTTTTCAACTACAAGTAAGTTGGAGTAGGCACAAGAATGATTGATCAATGTAATGAGTGAGCCTTTCACTTTGTTATAGAGAGATAGATTTCTCTTTGTTTCATTAACAATATATATATATATATATATATATAATATATATGTGTGTGTTTATGTGTGCACATATGTGTGTGTATAGTAAATGGCAACACACACAAGAATAAATAAAAAATCAAACATAATTGGGATATCAAATATGTAATATACTGATGCACTGAATAGAAGAGGACTGTAATATCAAACAGTAATAAATAGTGACATAAAAAGAATATCAATTATAAAAACAAATAGAATAAATTTTCAGTTGTCATATGTAGATATAATTATAATTGTTCAAACACTGGAAAACATAGGGACAGAATAAAGTAAAGGTGCTTTAAAATAAAAAAAATATATTTATTTTATTTGTATTTTTATTTCAGAGGTTTCATCATCAAATAATAAAATTAGTATAGCAATATCAAACATTAATAAATAATTATATGCATTTCATAAATACACCACATGTTTTGAAGCAATTCAAAAGTGAAAACAATATTAGAAACAAGAACATTGAATATTTTTTGATAATTTTCTAGATTTGCTTGCTTGTAGTACATGTTTCTCTTCTATTACCAAGATAGTAACAGCATTTTCCAATATTATAAAAGAAATTGTCCAATTTTTTTCTCAGAAGTTGATGACTTGAAAATTGGAACAAAGGCCAGCAAAATTTTTGTGTTTAGTTTATAACTGTTCTACATTGTCACAAACTACAAATGTCATCCATCAGAATCTTTGGCACAACTTAGACAAAGATTTTATTTCAGAGCGAACTTCATTTGGAAATAGAATAAAGGAAGGTAAAGGCGTAATAGATCCATGGTCACTTTGAGATGACACTGTTCTGTTAGTTCCTGTGTTGTGTGTAACTTGATGACTTCTGTTAAATGGACACGCTGTCTAGTGAAGAGAGAAAGACTACTTGTCAAAGACCACATGCTACCCTACCCACAGTTCCCCTCCAGTGGACATTGGACACAATCTTACCACAAAGTATTAATAGTAAAGAAAATACAGGTATATATTGTTTCCTTAAAGAACAGTATGTGTGTGTGTGTGTACAAATTTTCATTAAGTACTAAAGATCCAATTCCTTTTCAAACACCTAATCAAATGGTACAATGCTTCCATGATCAAATGAATTATGGAGCATGTTCAAAACTGAAGCATTTATTCACAGTTTAAACTTGCATTGCAAGGACTAACTCCACCAGGGCTCAGAAGCTTAAGGACTCTGATATTCACTAATGAATAAAATATACTTCCTATCTCCAAATGGTTTATAGATAACTATGTTTTATGCTTTAATACGCAGAAGGTAAGGAAATAAATTCTTGCTCATACATCTATTTCATGCCTAGAAAAAAATAATAAAAGGGCTAGAGTTAATGTTATCTTAATACAAAATTGTCCATATATTTGTTATCTTGTCTAGTCTATCATCTAATTTTCCTAGTATTACTCATTAGAATGTTATCTGGTGTTCCTAAGCCAACACATAAATTACCAAATATGTAGGAATAAATCTATTGAAAAACAGCATTTCTTTAAATGCACTTTGGTGTATTATAAGAAAAATGCTTTACAGTAATATAAATGTTTTTAGTGTACTATTTCCCAGATATATAAACAGATCTTTTTACAGACTCCAGGAAATATGATTTATCTCTAAGTATGCCTTTAAATTACTTTTCTGATATGCGATCAATGATACATATATATCTAATATACAAAAGAAGTATAATCCTGACCATTGAAAATTTCCCTTGGCTTCATTTCTGTGGTGCATAGATCCTCAAGGGCTTATCTTACAATTTCAACTTCTTCTACAATCATGTTCATTCTTCCAACCACAGGAATTAATTTAAATGGAAAACTCGGGTAAAAATGTAGAAAAACTTTAGAGGTTGAATCAAGGACATATGACAATGAGTCCTTCGAACATCCTTCAGCTCTCATACACTGTTTTTATTAGTGATGTTTAGGAGATCCAAACATAAGCTCGACTTTCTATTATCAAGAAACTTGCTACAAGATAGATGATAATTATTTTATTTGTATATTTCCTGTGTTATGTATAGAAGTTTTTATATAATTATATTTAATGATCTCTACTCTTAATAAAATAATATATTCTTTTTTTTTTTTTTTTTTTTTTTGGTTTTTCGAGACAGGGTTTCTCTGTGTAGCTTTGTGCCTTTCCTGGAACTCGCTTTGGAGACCAGGCTGGCCTCGAACTCACAGAGATCCGCCTGGCTCTGCCTCCCGAGTGCTGGGATTAAAGGAGTGCGCCACCACCGCCCGGCCAATATATTCTTTAAAAATGTAAAAAAACTGTGATGATATTTTATTTGTGCTGAAATGTGGTGATATTTAATTTGTGCTTTAATAAATAAAGCTTGCTGGCAGTGGTCTAGAGGGTGCCTGGACTGGTCTACTCTGGTGACCAGTCTAGTGAATACCCTAACCGTCATCATAGAGCCTTTGTCCAGTGACTGATGGAGACAGATGCAGAGATCCACGGCCAGGCACCAGGCTGAATCCAACTGATGAGAGAGAGGAAGGATTCTGCAGGCGGGGAACGTGGAGATCATGATGGGAATATGTGCAGAGATGACCGGCCACACTACTGGAAGCCCATGAACTATGGACTGGTGGCTGTGGAGCCCCCATGGGACTGGACTAGGCCCTCTGGATATGGAAGACAGTTGTTTAGCTCGAAATGTTTTGGGGGCATGGGCAGGCTTTTGGGAGTCAGGTGCCTGTGGTGTGACGCCTTGCACAGCATTGGTGTAGTGGGAAGGGCCTTGGACCTGCCTAGGCTCAGTGTGCTGGACTCTGCTGACTCCCCATGGGAGACCTTGATTTGGGGAATGTGGGAATGTGGGGTGGCTTGGGAGGGAGGGCTGGAGGATGGGAGGAGGGAGGAGGGGGGATCTGTGGGTGGTATGTAGAGTGAATAGAAAATTTCTTAATAAGAAAAATGAAAAGAAAAAGAAAGAAAGAAAGAAAGAAAGAAAGAAAGAAAGAAAGAAAGAAAGAAAGAAAGAAAGAAAGAAAGAAAGAAAGAAAGAAAGAAGAAAGAAGAAAGGAAGAAAGAAAGCTTGCCTGTAGATCAGAGGAAATAGAAAGCCATTTTAAATAAACAAAGAAGTCAGGCAATGGTACCACACGCCCTTAATCCTATCACTTGGCAGGCAGGATCTCTGTGTGTTCAAGGCCACACTGGAAACAGAACCAGGTGTGGTGGCATATGCCTTAAATTCCAAAACTAGTTAACCATGGAGGTCTGGAGGTCTGAACAGACAGAATTAACAGAGCTGGGTAGAAGAGGAGGTGCTGTAGCTGAACGGAGAGAGCAAATCAGATGGCAGAACAGAAAGGCATCTAGGTATGGGTAGACAGGAAGTCACAGCATTTGAAACCTGCAGAGGTGGTGAGGTAAGGTTAGCTGGTGGCTTTCCCTATTTCCCTTATCTCTCTAAGGCTTTCACCCCTATATTTGGCCCCGTGTTTTTTATTTAATAAGATCATTTAGAAAATTCATCTATAAACTCTTTTTGTGTATCAATTTGTGAAGAATAGTATTTTCAGGTGTACTGTATTAACTACTGTTCTCATTGCCATGACAAAATATCAGATGAAAATGTAAAGGAGGAAATACTGGCTTTTCCAATGGTTTATGAGATATTAGTCCTTCAGAAAAGGAAGGCAGAGAGGTAAAGAGAAGGCACATAATGGCATTGAGAAGCAGAAAATATTATCCTGGATTTGGTTCTTTCCCTTAACCACCCTGTTCTATTGGCTCCAGAGCATGGGGTGGTGCCAACACATTCAAGGGAAACCTTCAGCTTTGTTTGCTATCTTTGCAAATTCCATCACAGGCAACTCAGAAGTATGCTTTACAAATCTTCTAGGTGTGCTTCAATCCAGTCCTCACGACAATCAACACTAATCATCACATGTACATAGGTACCTCTATTTCATTTAAATCACATACAGCTGTGCTCAGAAAATCATTACCAAGTCATTTTATCACACAACAGGGTTTCTATGATTTCATCGAGGATCATCTGTGATATACATGGAATTTCTTCTCTAACAATTTTGTTTTGATACAATTTAACCAAATAAAATTAACTAATTTCTAATGTTAGCTCAATGATTTTTAGTAAATATACAAAGTTGTAGAGCAATTGTTATATTTAATTTTGACTGTTTATGGTTTCTGCATGAGACCTTTCATATCCATTTGTGGATAATACTCTCATCTGCAGTTAGTCACTAATCTCCTTTTTATTGCTATCTTTCCTTCTTCTGATCTTTTCATATTGACAGAATCTGAAAAGACTACTTTAGCAATCAACTATACTTTTTTGACAAATTAATATTTAAATGTCCTTCTATTGTTTTTATTAGGCTAAGTCCCTTTGTGTAATTCTGACATATTTTTGTATCTGAGTTTCAAATATGTTCTCTCATTCTGACTTCTCCAATGATTATTTTTGAGAGAGGAGTTTTAATCTCTATGAAATCAAAACTTTTAGGTTTTTTTCCAGAAGATCAAAATTGTGATGGCTATTCTTCGTTGTCAACTTGACTATATCTGGAATGAACTACAATCCAGAAATGTGATCTGGATCCACTTGGTATCTGGATCTTGAGGCAAGAAGACAACATGCCTTTGATCTGGATCATGAGGATGGATGGCACATGCCTTTAACCAGATCTTGAGGCAGGAAGGCACATCTTTAATCTGGATCACACCCTCTGTTGGAAGCCTATATAAAGACAATAGAAGAATGAAGGGGTGTTCTTTGATTGCTTGCCCTCAACTCCCTTAGCACATTCATTTCCTTCTTTGAGATCCCAGCAGACCAGCTGAGACACCCAGCCTTGTGGGACTGAGCAGTACAAGATAATTGGGCTTTCTATTCATAACTAGCCATTGTTAGACTTCAGCCTGTAAGTCATTCCAATAAATTCATATATATATATATATATATATATATATATATATATATATATATATATAAGAGAGAGAGAGAGAGAGAGAGAGAGAGAGAGAGAGAGAGAGAGAGAAGGAGGAGGAGAAAGATTCATTCCATAAGTTCTGTGTCTCTAGAGAATACTAATACAATAATGTTGGCAAGATATCTTTGAAATTTTAAATTCAAAGCCATAACTATTTCTATTTTCTTAGAAAAATATTCATTATTTGATTTTGCATTGAGATTTCTCATCCGCTAATGTTAGCCTTGGTGTATGATTTGAAATAACAATAACTATCTGTGTGTGGATGTTTAATGGACCCAGAGCTACTTATAACAGTAACAATGAACTGT
Organism: Peromyscus eremicus; assembly: GCF_949786415.1. Lineage (NCBI taxonomy): Eukaryota > Metazoa > Chordata > Mammalia > Rodentia > Cricetidae > Peromyscus > Peromyscus eremicus. The sequence continues at coordinate 34,520,051 of NC_081419.1, forward strand.
CTTGGCCTCTCTGTGAAAAATTAAAGTATCCAAACCACAAACATTTACCTTTAGGTTATGAAGTCTGTTCTACTAATTTATATATCCATGTCATGAAACAATTGTTCAGATTATCGTAACTTTTTATTGAGCAAGTGTCCAAAGTGAGTGAATAATTTTGCACAAAGCATAGAAACAGTAGCATAACATAGACATGTAAAAACTTACTAGCACTGGAAGGAACAATGCTGATGTTTAAATGTATTGCTCTTAAAGTACAACATTAACAGAAATTAGAAACTCAAGTAAAAATTTACAATCATATTTTGATTGTTGAAGATAAGATGAAACACTTTAGCAGGAAACACAGTTTGGTATAGTGCATGACATTTAAAATGGCACTCTTCTGAGCATCCAACAGGAAGAACAAACAATGCAGCATGACATGACAGTAAAATGGCAGGAGTGCATTCTCTGTCAGAAAGGGAGTACGAATTTAGTTTGTGCCGTCATATAAATGAAGCTGAAAAATAAAAGCAATAGTTATTGGCACATCTTATTAATTTTCTTGTGGATAACTGATAAGGTTAAAATGTAAATTTAGTGTGTTAAAATAGCTAAATCACACTTATGTTTGTTTTTTGCAAATTTGTCTATTTTTATTTTTCTTTTAGATCTAGTTACAGTTTAGATGCTTCCCATTCAGAAAGATCCACCTCACTTGCATATTTTGTTTTCCAATTCTTGGGCTATACAATTACTCATTCCTAATCCATCTAGAGTTTGGATATCAATTCTGGTGCAGTTTTGTTGTTGTTTGGTTGTGTTTTGTTTGGTTTTATTTTGTTCTGTAGAGATATAGATTAATGTATATTCACTTCAGATTGTAACTATTGAAACTAGAAATTGTTTGGTAAATCAGTGAGTTTTGAGGATATGTAGGTACATTAGTGAGCATTAATTGAGGACAGTTGCATTAGCAATGTACTTACTCCTGTTAGGAAAAGACCCAGGAGAGGAATCATTGAAATTGTTTCAGCATTTGCATGTAGTGCCACTAAAGAGTTACATAAACTGCTTGCAACTCTTCCAGATTTTCATGTCTCCCAGCAACATTTTATTGCTTATGTTTATACTGCTCTGGTGATGATCTCATGAGGCTTGCAAGTTCTGGAATCTTTCTGAGTCTTAGAAATTTTGTGAAGTTCTTTACTCTTATAAGTCTCCCTACTCTCTCCGAGAGGAATTGTTTCAACCCATTGGGAAGTATCAACATGCTATCAACCATACCGAAGAGCAAACTTCAACATTAGGAAACAAGAATTGAGTGTCAGCAGCACAGACTTCACACTAGAGCTCAGATTTGCTGCAATCAGAGGAGAGAAATCAGTCACAAGATCTTGTAAAATCTTTCCTTGTCACGAGTCTTACATATTAATGATTTAATTTTTAATCTCCCAATTCTTGTACTTTTTATTACCTCATTTTATCCATCAATTTGTACACTTCTATACCTCGTTTCTACGACTCTTATTGCCCTCACATCTTTTTCCTTTGTTCCTCCTATTTTACCTAGATTATAAGTAGCTAACATACAATTATTATTGGACAAAGGGTTGCAATGTATTCAGATATCTGTGATGCTGATCAGCCTCTGGTAAAAAAGTTTAGAAACAAGTAAAAAAAAAATACATGACATGAATCTGTGTTCTAAGAGTGAAGAAAGCATTGCTAGTATCATTGTTTGTTTGTTTTTTATCCTATGAAAGAAATGAAAAGGACCAAGGTGGTACCTAAAATGAGAGATTATAATAGAACAGCACCCATAACTGTTTATTTGTCAATATATTAACACAAAACACATTCTTCAACATATTATCATATGGATATATTTCTTGTTTCTTGCTCTGAAAAAAATCCAGCAATGTGATATCATTCAGAGATGGCACCAGAATATAAAATGTGGTCTTTTGTTGATCAAGGCATGTACCTGTAGATCTTTCTTAGTAGTTTTTTACTGCTTTAAGGGACAGCACAGAAATATTTATTTGTCTCCCACAAAATGGTCACATTTTAAAATGCTTTGCAAATGTGTTGATTTTGTTTTGACTCCAATATTACTACACCTCACAGCCATATTCTATTTTCCTCCTGAAATTATCTTAATACTTGACATTCTGGCATAATATACTAAATTGTTCTAGCAATGAATGTAGCCCACCTTCCTTTTTCATCTTGTGCAAAGAAATTTGAAGAGGCCAAGATGGGACCTCCATGTTTAAGTCATGGAGATTAATTGATATGATAGCTGATATGGGAAGGGATATGTATACAATAAATTATACTGTGAACAATGGTCAGCATTCATCATTACACTGTAGTAAAACTGTACATGTGTGGACAGTACCTGCCATTTTATTTTGCAGAAGAGATGTTATTGATTCATTTCTTTATGTCAGTATAAAAGAAGAAAACAGCAAAGGGAATATTCCAAATACAGGTTTTACAAAATAGTTGTAAACAGTCGCCAAGTAAAGACCTCTGGGTAAAAGAAACCTTATTCATCTTCTCCAAGTAATTGTGACAACTGACTTACTCAAATATTTAAAATGTATGTCTGTGTTACATAGTTTGCATAAGAAAGCTTTTAAGAATGGGGTGCAACTGCCCTTTCTCACATAGCACTTGACCCAGCTTCAAACCTATCATCAACAACAACATTAGTAATAGTTATAACAGTAGTAAAGAACATTACCTGTCTAACTGGTCTAACATAATTCAGAGAGGATCCATTTCTCCACCTTAACCATGTCCGAGCAACAGTTGAGATAACTATTGTACATTCTATTATCCCCCATGGAAACCCCAATACAAACTGTAGTCTGACCCTTCTTTGTGGTCCAGTGTCTTCTTCCTGACTACTATGATGCCTTCTCTGGTCCAGGGAGTAGTAATCTGCCTCTAGGATTGTGAGTTCAACAACCTCTCTTTCATAGTACCTCTCATGTGAATTCTCTTGTGGCTATTCTTTAATGATTATCAAATACAAGAAGTAAAAGAACCAACTTTCATTTTCTGTGCTACCAAAAACATAGTGAAATATCTTACTGGATATTCCTGTAGCTATCTTGGATTTACTTGTGTGCACTTATGCAATAATTTTAGAATTGTTGAAGATGTAATTTTGATTGATAGCTCTTCCTGATTAGCCAAAGATGAATTCACTGTTTTGAATGAAAGAACACTTACAGGGAGACTTTATTTTATACTTATTAAGTATTGGGTTACATAAATATAGCAATTACAGAAAGAATTACAGCTGTGTGATATTTAAAGGTGTTTTAATGATATGTTGTTAAGATTCTTTCAGAGACACCATCCATATTCACTTGCATCTATATTCTCATATGTTTCTAAACATGTGCATTACAGGTATATAACTGTATTTAGATTTCCATTCCTATAGGGAATGATAAAGGGGATATTCATATTTTTAACATAACACTAAGACAAAAACTTTAATGGATAAAGAGAAAGAAATAGGAAACACCAGTATTCCTGTAAAAGTGAAAAATATAAAAGTATATATAAAATAAAAAAGATAAACTCTATCAAAACCTGTGTGGTTGCACTCTTTATAAGTTAGACAAATGTTTCCACATTTGGAGTTCTAAGAGATATTTATGGCTGATGCCTGTAAGACTCTTACAAAAATGTTTACTCTCAACTCCAAGTTCTTACCTCTTGAGTCTCAAGCACAAGCTCATTGTCCTTACTAAGAAACTGTTCCCTGAGACAAGTGCAGACTAACTTCTGCAGTCCTTTCCAACTTTGCCCAGTACCTCAACAGATATCTCTTTTTAGCTATTTTTTTTTTGCAGCTTCAGGTTAAGAAAGAAACAAATAAATAAGGACAATGAAAAAAAAGAAAGAGCAGCTATTATGGAAATCAATATGATGGTTCCTTAGAAAACTGGAAATTGATCTACCTTAAGACCTAGCTATACCACTCTTGGGCATATAGCCAAAAGATGCTCCATCCTTCCACAAGGAAACTTGCTCAACTGCGTTCAGAGTGGCATTATTCACAATAACCAGAAACTGGAAACAAGCTAGATGTACCTCAACTGAAAAATTGGTAAATCTGTTTGAAAAAAATTACATCATGAAATTTGCAGGCAAATTGTTGGAACTAGAAAAAAGTCATCCTGAGCAGGGCAACTGAGATCAGAAAGAAATCATGGCATGTGTTCATTTATAAGTGGATGATAAAAGTTAAGCAAAGGTTAACCATAATACAATCCACAGACCCAGAAAGGCCAAGTAACAAGGAGGGTTCTAGGGGGATGAACTGATCTCCCTGGGAAGGGGACTGGTAGGGATGGGAACAGGAAGGATCACGTTGGGGAGGAAGGGGCAGAGAGAGAGAGTATGGGGAGAGAATACTGGAATAGGTGGGCATTTAGGGGAACATGAAAACCTAGTGTGGAAGAAACTTCCTGGAACCTATGAGGTGACCCTAGTGAGGTGTCCCGTTTATGGAGGATATGTAGCCTGAGGCAGCCATCATCTGTAACCAAGCAAGGTATCCAGTGGTGGGACTAGGAAACCACCCCATCCACAAAACCTTTAAAGCACAACTTGTCCTACTTGCTAGATGCACTGGCGCAATGGTGGCTCAGAGTTTGTGAGTCAATGAAATGATTCCCAAGGCTATTCTGCTTTATACACAGATCGGTGCCAAGCCCAATCATCATTAGAGAGGCTTCCTCCAGCAGCTTTTGGGAGGAGTTGTAGACACCCACAGCCAAACATTAGGTGGAGCTCGGGGAACCTCAGGGAGGAAGGATTGTGGAAGCCAGAGGGGTCGAAGACATCAGTAGTATATGGCCCCCAGAGTAGACTAAGCAGGGAACACTGGGGCTCCCAGAAGCTTAAGAGGTAATCATGGAGCCTGCATGAGACTGTGCTAGGCCCTCTGCACACATGCTGTGGTTGTTTAACTTGTCGTTTCTATGGGATTCCTAACAGTGGAAGTGGAATTTATCTGACTATTTTGCCTGCTTGTGGGACCCTTTCCTCATACTGGGTTGCCTTGTCCAGCCTTAATATGAGGGTCTTGTTTATGCTTAGTCTTATTACACCTTGTTATGCCACATTCAGTTGATCTCACTGGAAGACCAGCTCTTTTCTGAAGGGAAATGGAGAAGCAGTGGATCTAGGGAGAGGGGAGCGAGGGGAGGCTCTGGTCAGGATGAAATGTATGAGAAAAAATTAAGAAAAAGAAAAAGAAAAGAGAGAGAGAAAGATCCTAGGTCAAGTAATTCTGGGTACACTCACCAGCTACTCTTCAGCACAACTGGAAACATCCTGATTCCAGCCTGTTGCCCTGCAGTCAGGTAAATGATACAGTACATTTGGAATCAGCCTGTAAAGCAGCTCGGGTGGGTTCCCTCTCTGCTTATTCATGTGCCTTATGTATGTGAACTGATCTAAGAGCTGTAGCTTTTCTTTAGAAGACTCCATCACCAAAACGAAGGCTGTGACAATACGATAAACAACAATAGCACTGTAATATAATAAACTTAGGATGTTTGGATTTTTTCCAAATATGCAAAGCAATAGATACTGTGAAACTATTTTAAATGGTAAACATCGAATACCGTGGGTGCTTTTTTAGCAAAAGATGATTTAGTTAATAACCATGACCTTAAACTGCCTTTAAGTACTTCATACCATTGACTGAGTGACAATGCCTACAGGACCCCAGGTAAGGTACTGAACATCTCCCAGATTCCTGCCTATTGAAAATAATCACATGGAATGATGGAAATGCAACATCCTTTAGTGAGTTCCTTTAAGATGTAAGTCTGGGCTTGGGATACATATGTACTCCATAAAGATTCATCGTGCTCCTAACATGTGCTATAACTACATGAGGGTTTTGGGACACAATAATGACAATCACTTTTCTAATTTAAGAAGTGACAAGTTGGAGGTGGAAGTAGAAAAGTGATCGTCACACCAGTGAGAATGCTTCAGGGAGATGGAAAGTGTTGATGCTCTGCTCAGTAGGCACTGAGTTACATTTACAGATGATCCAGACCTCTGGTTTGATAGTGAACAGCAGGGTAATTATAAACAACAGTAATGAAGAAAGGATTTTGTATGTTTGAAAAAATAGATTGGTTGTTCTGAAATATTATTCGATACATACGTACTTTGAAGCATAACATAGTGATCTGTGTATGTGTGTAATTTTTATATTTTAATGTATTAATCAAAATGAAACAAAAGGAGTATTTAGTAGAAAAGAATACTGTTTAAAGACTGAATGTGTGCTACCAATAGTGCAGGCAATGTACAAAACTGAGTTGTGAGAATAGTTGAAGAAAATGTTTCTTTTATTTGGAAGTTTCCTAGTTTTATAGAAAAGTCACTTCAATCAAGGCTTTGAAAGAGTAAACTTTTCTAATAAATTTCAGACTGCAAGTGGGAATCATGCTCTTGAAAGAAACTGCTAATAACTCAGTGTTCCTGTAGGCTAGACGCAGGGCTGTGGTCTATGGGAAGATGGCCTGGTGATAAACTCCATGCTCAGCATGTATTAAGTGTGAAAATGTATCTTTTAGGTAATACAGAGCATGAAGAGTTTTGAACAAAGATATGGCATGATGTGGTTTGCTTCATGAATCTTCCTGACAAAAGTGATTAGTAGAAAGCTGTAGACACTGGTAGGCAGCAGGTCAGCTACTGGATTGTCAGCAAAGGATACACTTCTTATTTTGGGCAATGCTGGGGAAATCAAAGGGGGTGGATGCAAGCCAAGTAGAAACAGATGTGCAAACACCTCTTCACTTCCTGCTGGCATTAAACAGAGGTGGAGCTGCTGTATAATACTGATTTCCTTTTCTGCCTGGCCTGAAACACTCAGTGTGAACGAGTATCTTTTCCTTAAAAGGTCACTTCAAAGATGCATAAGAAAAGATCATTATAAGGAAAATTGCTATTGATATTTTTATGTTATATTAGAATCCATAGATTTATTTATAAATTAATCATAACACAAGGTATTTCAGCAGCAATATCTTAAAGATATAAACTATTTGAGCATATTTGGATCAGTAAGATCAAAGTAAGAGCCAAAGGGTCAGAGTGTTTTCTGTGAGACTGTGTCTCCTAGTAGTGTCATAAACGACACTCATAAAGTATCATAAACTTAACTGCCCGAATGAGAGATGAACAAGAATGACTCCAGTGTCACTTTGGACACAACAAAGTGGATGGGTAAAAGCTTATGGTGCCTCAGCCCTACACAAAGAACTACAGACAACCAATGAATATTTGGAGCAGGAGAAAGTCTTTCCTAGGGAAGAGCACAGCAATTTGTTATCCAATGCCAAATGGTCAGCTCTGAAAACATAAAAACAAGTAAAATCATACAACTCAAGACAGCTGTATTTAGCAACACACACACACACACACACACACACACACATTCATTCATATACATATATAAACACATATATGCATGGAATAACAATTAGTGAAAAAGAGGCCATGACTTTGAAAGAAAGAAGCAAGAGGAGATATATGTGAGGGCTTGGAGAGGGGAAAGGGAGGGGAGAAATGTTTTAATCACACAATCTCAAAAAAGGAAAGAAAAAATGAATGCATTACTGAAGGAAATAAAATATAGAAAGAAATGAAAAAAAAAGAGAGAGAGAGAAGTGTGAGGACTCTGAAAGCAGTTGGCTCTAGACGAGGATTGAGGAAGGGAAGGAAGAGAAAGGAACCACAGGCACACACCACCAGTGGGTAAGAACACAGTGAGAGCAGAAGGAAGGCTAAATTGAAACTATTAAGAAAGCAAATGTGGATTTAAAAAGTCTCATAGTTTTTGTATTTTGAATTTTTATATTTTGAATAATATGGTAATAACTATGAAGGAAAATAAATAGTAGACAAGAAAAATTTTAGGAAATGATATACTTAAAGTATGTAATACTATATATAATTATAATCATGCATATGTTATGTTTTGATAATATAATATGTAATGAATAATAGTGAAAATCTCATAGAAAATAAATATTTCATGTGATACAGATACCTTGGCATCAGAAGCCGTTCCTAGTGGTGTCTCCATTCTCCACCTGATTTTCCACCTGAATTCAAGAGAATTTAAACAAATTAGGACTGGATTCTTTTCTGAAACTCCTTGCACTTCATCTATGGAATATACAGAATGTTTATAAATCCTCTTTATAATTTTATAAACATACTTTAGCTTCTGGATACAGGAAAACTGTGTGACATAATTTATTGAAAAAGGAGAAAAATTGGCTATGGATATGCAAATGAATTTAAAAATATTTTTCAAATTATTTTGTGAGGTTTTCATTTAGCTACCAAATAAAATTGAGAGATGAACAGTGATCAAAGATTGCTTTGCTTGCATTTATTACTTTTTGCAAATTACTAGCAATTTGAATCACAAGAAACTCCTATTGGTCATTTTTGTGATAGTTGAAGAACTTGAAGATTGTTTCCAGTTGGTCTCAAAACATATCATTAGGAACAATAATGTGCAAGCTAATTAGTATAGATCTAAATAAGATGTGGTCTCTGCCTCTTTAAAGGTGGTGGCGCATGCCTTTAATCCCAGCACTCGGGAGGCAGAGCCAGGCGGATCTCTGTGAGTTCGAGGCCAGCCTAGGCTACCAAGTGAGTTCCAGGAAAGGCGCAAAGCTACACAGAGAAACCCTGTCTCGAAAAACCAAAAAAACAAACAAACAAACAAACAAACAAAAAAACAAATGCAGAGACCAATAGATAGAAATCCCTATGAATAACATCATTGCAATTCAACATGCTAAATGAAGTCGTCTATAAAGTACCACGTTTCAGACAGTCATCATGACAAAGTAATTTTTGAGGAGATACATTAAGTAACTACATATGTCATTGCTAGGACCACAAAAGACAGGTTCACTTTTGCCTTTTCCAGATTAGGGAGAAAGATTAAAAAGGTAACAATTTATTAAGGTGTTCATTTGAGAAAGAGTGATGACTTCAGGTCAACATTCTCGGGCTAGCTAACTTCACTTACAAATATTCCTCAGTAGACCACAGCCTACTGCATGATATAACATTTTTTGATTCATAATCAAAAATAAAGGTAACTTTCATACTTAAATTTATTTACTAAGATAAAGCAAAATAAAATGCATAAATGCTATATTATATATACAAATAATTTCCATCACACTTGAATGAAAACCTTTGTCTGGACATGTTTTGAAAGGAGGACCTTCTTTTAGCTTCTTTAAGCTTTCACTAGGATTTGATGAACTACCTTAGTCTTGTACTTTGAAGCCTATTTCTTATGACTTTGTGGTTTTCACTAAGTATCACTTTGAAAATATACACCAAAGTAAAGCATAAGTACTACAGCTAATTGTGGACATCTGTAGGAGGAGTAAAGAGGGTAAATGCAAACTAAAATTTTGAAGCACTTGGCACTATGGCTGAATTAATAAAGGTAATCACAAATACAGCCTTAAAATAATTGTTAAATTACTACTGAGGTATTATGGCAAGTTATAACATGTAGAGTTTTTCATAGTTATTTATATGAACTTAGGACTTACGAGATCATGCATTGTAGCATAGGTCATATTTTAAATATATGTATTTGATTGCTATCTTTCTTATATTTGACTAAGTTTAAACTGATGCATAAAATGTAAAATTGGGGACATTTATATCATGTGATGTTTCCATTCTGCTTACTAACTGATGTTTTAAGCCACTTGTGTTTCATTTACTTATGGATACCCTGGGTCTTAGATCTATTTTTTGTTGTTTTTATTTTTAAAAAAGTTTTTTTTTTCATTTTATATACCAATCCCAGTTCCCTCTCCCTTCTCTTCTCCTGCCCTCCCACTGCCCCCCATCCCACTCCATACACTCCTCAGAGAAGGTAAGGCCTTTTTGTTTGTTTTTATTCATCAGAATTTCTTCTTTTCCTTCATTTGTCTTTCTGCTAAGGTCTTTAATATTTGTATATTTCTACTTTGATTTGTGTATAGAATCATGAGGATACATCTTCATGTAGATTTGGGGCTCTATGTACAATAGAAAACATACATAATGTAATTATGTCCCACTACTGTTACCATTTTACCAGTGTGTACAATATGCAAACTGCTAACTTAACTTTATGTCATTTTACCCCCACTCATTTTTATTTTTTTAAAGACTTTTTCTAACAATCATCTTACTTCAGGGAATGTTTTAATTTTCCTTTCCATCAAAAGATATAATTTTGAATATTCAAGCAGAAAGGAAAAATGAGTTGTTCTATTTGTGTTTGTATTCTTTAGCTCATTCACTGTGTCCCTAAATATTCCAATATCCCTTTTCCCATTATTTTCTTTTAATATAAAGAATTTCCCATAGCCGTTCTTCTTCAGACAACTCTCATGATAAACTCCATTGTCTGAGAACATCTTGATTTCTATTTCATTGTGTTTTATTAATTAGAATATTCTTTGAACTTATCTTGTGCATATTTATCCCTCACACCTTCCTACGGTGATATTTTATTTGTACTGAAATGTGATTTTATTTGAATGTTAATAAATAAAGTTGCCTGGGGGTCAGAGCTAATAGCAAGCCATAGCAGAAGCCGGGTGGTGGTGACACACGCCTTTAATCCCAGCACTTGGGAGGCAGAGCTATGTGGATCTCTGTGTGTTCAAGGATACAGCCAGCATGGAGACACACACCTTTAATCTCAATACCAACCATAGAAGACCTAGAGGTCTGTATAGACAGGCAGTGACGAGGAGGTCATGTGGTTGGGTTTACAACCAATAAGAAGGCAGAACAGAAAGTCAATAAAAAGACAGACACACAGGAAAGTAGGTCTCTTTTTGAGGGGAAGGACTGCAGCAGCAGTGAAGGGTAAGAAAGGGTTCTTAGCTCTGAACTATTGCTCTGACCTCTTGGGCTATCAACTCTGCATTTGGCTCTGTGTTTCTATTTTAATAAGATGGTTACATCTACACTTTCCTTCCTCTTTCGCTGTTCCTTGATCATCCCAGCTTCATATCCTACTTTTATTTTATTTTTAAACATAATTTTTATTGATTCTTTGGGCATTTCACTTCATGAACCGCAATCCCACTCATTCCCCAGTCTCTCTCTATCCACTCTTCAACCTTGTAGCATACCTGCCCCCCGCAGGGAAAACTTTTAAAGAAATAATAAAAATAAAATAATAACTAATTAAAAAGCAAACCAACAAAAAACTAACAAAAACCAGAAACAATAAAACTCTTCACTCCCCCATATTTCCCGCCTCTCTATCACCTCTTTGTTCCTCTTAGTCACATTAGGAACTGCTTTATATCATGCAGTATACTATTTTGTCCAAATAGCCTTACTTGCAAATGTTTATTGTGTAACATGTTGTTGATCAGGTTCAATGTTTCTGGCTTCTGGTACACCATCAACACTGGATCTTCAAGGAAATTCTTCTTGTATATCCTGCTGTGTGCCCCAAGTCATGGAGATTCTGCAGCTATAATTCCCTAGGACCAGTCCCTTCACTGGCTCCATCGGGTGATATATGGGGTAGATGTTGGAGAGTGTCAACTCAAATTCCTGGATATGTGCCTGGGTGGTAGCCGAGTTGGTCATTCTGGGCCACAGGGACACTCCCTATCAGATAAGGGTTGAAGCCAGCTTTCCCACATTCATTGTGTAGGGATGGGCCAGCTTTCTCAAGTGCTGGGGGCTAGGCCAGCTTTCCAGTGCCAGGATCATTTGGGTTCTTTTCCCAGGACTGGCTAGGGGTAATGTCAGCTCTCTGGTTTGGGGTGGGGGTAGCTCTCCCTAGGCCACTGAGGGGAGGGACCAGTTCAGTAAGGTCCTCTTACTTCAACACATGGTTCATCATATGGTTTGCATGGGCCCCTGGGGTGATGCTGCATTCATCAATTCAGACCACAGCACCAGGAGCAGGTCCAAGGACCCACACATGGTCCTGGGTCCATGCCCTAACCTAGCCCGGGTCTACATCCATGTTGATCGCTCCTGTTACCATAGAAAGCCATACCACTGCCCTGGGTCTGGGTTGCAACCTGGGGCCATGTTGGAGTCCAGGTACCACACTGCTGCTGTGTTTAATCCAATCATATTCTACTTTTACAATTTTATTTATTTTAACCCATTGAGTCCAATTAAGGTTTCCTATATGCATCAGAGCATGGAGTCATCCATTGGGAAATGACAATCTTACTGGTGGCCAAACTCCTAATAAAGTGAATCTTCCTCCTACGGCAGCCGTTAACAACCAGTAATGGTTCCCTTTCTCTTTATTATTATTATTATTGAAAATAGATTTTTAATCACATACAGTACATCCTGACCACAGTTTCCCCTTCCACTACTCCTCCCAGACTCCCCCAAACTCCCCTCTCCCTGAGATTCACCTCCTCTTTTCCCTTCAGAATAAAAGCAGACTTCCAAGAGACAAATCAAACACGATAAAACAAGATATAATAAGACAAGGCCAAAGTCCTCATATCAAGGCTAAACAACCAAAAAAAAAAAAAAGAAGAAGAAGCCGGGTGGTGGTGGCGCACTCCTTTAATCCCAGCACTTGGGAGTCAGAGGCAGGCGGATCTCTGTGAGTTTGAGGCCAACCTGGGCTACAGAGTGAGTTCCAGGAAAGGCACAAAGCTACACAGAGAAACTCTGTCTTGAAAAACCAAAAAAAAAAAAAAAAAAAAAAAAAAAGCTAAACAAGACAACCCAATATGAGGAAAAGAGTCCCCAGAGCAGGCAAAAGAGTCAGAGACACACCTGTTCCCACTGTTAAGAGTCCCACAAAAAACACCAAGCTAACAGCCATTATATATGCAAAGGACCTGGTGCAGACCCTTGCAGGCCCAGTACTTGAAGGCTTCAGTCTCTGTGAGCCCACTTGAACCCTGTGCTGTGGGATGGTCTGTATGTCAAATGTGTTGCTGATTGGTCGCACGGTAAGCCACAAGCCATGTGGCAAGGTATAGATTTATAGAAATGGATTAATTTAAGCTGTAAGAACAGTTAGCAAGAAGCCTGCCACGGCCATACAGTTTGTAACCAATAAAAGTCTCTGTGTTTACTTGGTTGGGTCTGAGCAGCTGTGGGACTGGCAAGTGAGAGAGATTTGTCCTGACTGTGGGCCAGGCAGGAAAACTCTAGCTACAAATGGCATCCAACGTGGTGGCAAGAGTTTCCACCTAAAATCTGAGAAAAAAAGATTCTAAAACAGAGCTAAAAACAGCTTCCTAATTGTCTCTCTCAAATGAGTGGCAGCTGCTGGTTTCAGCTACTGGTGGGTTCCTAGGGTGTGCGCTTGAGCCACCATATGGCGGGAATGAGGCCTCTGCAAGTGGCACATTAAGCTGCATGGTGGATTTAACCTTTGCTAGTACAAAACAAAAAAAGAGGTTTCTGGGCTACATGCTGCTTGGATAAAAGCATAGACCCATGATAGCTCCCAGAGCTGGTGGTAAATGTGCCACCGCCATGTTGGGAAGCTGAAGTGGGTGGAGCCAGCAGCCACAGCTGCTGCAGTTTAAAGCAATAGATTCACAATAAGACAGATTCACATGTAATAGTTTACAATGTGTGTAAAATATATGTAGGCTTGAAAGAGACAAAAAAGGTGGTATATACAGTTATAGAAACAAATACATAGTTTTAAAAAATAAAGTCTTTAAAGGGACAGTAAAATTAATATAAAAAATAAGCCACATAAAGATGAATATTACACAGAGAATCTGGATTGTGTTGTCTTTGGGATTTTTAACTGCAGAAAAACATTTGATTGTAAAAGATGTTGAGTTAAACCAATATGTATATTTTAAAGATACCTTGACTTCAAAATTTGGATGTAAGGATGTGTTGCTTTGGAAAGGAGATTCTGCTTTTGTTCCCATAGAAAGCCAGAGGCTATGGATTTGTTCCAGATTAAGATACATCAGTTTTGACCAGCTAAGACTCCCTGAAAGGTCTCCAATGACACCATGGCCCAGATGATCCAACATCCAGAATGGTTTGAAGGCAACTGGCTCAGACAATACAGCCTCATGGACTACTCCACAATCCTAAAATTTTCTTTGTGTCCCCATAAGATACAACGCCCCCCTCCAGCAGGAAGTAGTAAGAGAAACTACGCCCAAATTCCCAAATTATATGTAATTTTACTTTGTTAAGGTTAAAACCTTCCTTTTTGAAAAAAAAAAAAAGAAAGAAAGAAAAAGGGAAGTGCTGTGGGATGGTCTTTATGTCAAATGTGTTGCTGATTGGTCAATAAATAAAACACTGATTGGCCATTGGCTAGGCAGGAAGTATGGGAGGGACAAGGAGGAGAATAAAGCTGGGAAGTAGAAGGCTGAGTCAGAGAGACACTGCCAGCCGCCACGATGACAAACAGCATGTGAAGATGCCGGTAAGCCACGAGCCACGTGGCAAGGTATAGATTTATAGAAATGGGTTAATTTGAGCTGTAAGAACAGTTAGCAAGAAGCCTGCCATGGCCATACAGTTTGTAACCAATATAAGTCTCTGTGTTTACTTGGTTGGGTCTGGCAGGTGAGAGAGATTTGTCCTGACTGTGGGACAGGCAGGAAAACTCTAGCTACAACCCTGCTTAGTTTTTTTTTTTTCCCAGTGGGCCATGTTCTGCTTGTATTCTCCATCCCCTGTGACTCCTACAATCCTTGGTCTCCCACTTCTACTGGGTTCCTGGAGCTCCAAGGGGAGGGAACTAATGGAGAACTCCATTTAGACTCTCTCTCTCTGCATAATGTCTGTCTGTGGGTCTCTACACCTACTGTCTGCTGCCAGAGGAAACCTCTCTCATGACAACTGGACAAGGCACTGATATGAGTACAGCAGAATATCATTAGGAATCATTTCATTGATTTTTTTTTTTTTTTTTTTTTTTTTTTTTTTTTTGCCAGTTGCATTTGGTTCTACTCTAAGACTCTGAACCATCTCTGGTTCTTGACCATCCAGGTAGTATAGAATGTAGCTTGAGTTTTCCTGCCTGGCCTACAGTCAGGACAAATCTCTCTCACCTGCCAGTCCCACAGCCACTCAGACCTGACCAAGTAAACATAGAGACTTATATTTCTTACAAACTGTATGGCCGTGGCAGGCTTCTTGCTAACTGTTCTTACAGCTTAAATTAATCCATTTCCATAAATCTATACCTTGCCACATAGCTTGTGGCTTACTGGCATCTTCACATGCTGTTTGTCATTGCGGCGCCTGGCAGTGTCTCTCTGACTCAGCCTTCCACTTCCCAGCTTTATTCTCCTCCTTGTCCCGCCTATACTTCCTGCCTGGCCACTGGCCAATCAGTGATTTATTATTGACCAAGTGACCTGAGTAGACCAGGTTTTGTGTGTGTTGGGGGGAAGGGGAGTGGAGAGAGAAAGTGCAAGTAGAGACAGCTGAAATTGGGGGCGGGGGCCTTTAAGGACGTAGTGTGGAAGCCTAGTGAAATGAAAACTTTCTGGAACTTGTGAAGATGACCCTAGTGAGGACTCCTAGTAATGGAGGACATGCAGTTTGAACTGGCCATCTTTTGTAAAGAGGCAAGGCTTCCTTCCAGTGGTGGGATTGGTTTGCATTCAGTTGAGTTGTTGGCTGTGGGTATCCTGTGGAGATCCCTAAAGAACCCAAGCTGATGCTAAGACAGGGGGTCCTGACAGCTGGGACCCATTGTCAAGCACAACACCCACTGTTTTTTTAACAGTAAAATGTTCATTAAATTTAATGTGATTTACACAGAGACCAGTACCAACTTTATGAGAAAATACTAATAGATTATTGCCTAAATTTATATTATAGAATGCTTCATATTCCAACTTATGTTGGTTCTTCATAAAACATTTTTGTGTCACTGAGAACACTTAGATATCAAAGACACCTGTTCCTAAGCCTAATGAAATGACTTCAATTCCTCTCTGTCTCTCTGTGTGTGTTGTATATGTGTGTGTGTGTGTGTGTGTGTGTGTGTGTGTGTGTGTGTGTATACACATGTATGCATTTGCTTTTATATGTAATAACAACAATTAAAGAAGAAGAGATCAATAATTTGAGAGGGAACTGGAGAGCATGAGTAAAGTTGGAAGAGAGAAGAAGGGGTAAAAATGATGTAAATATAATATTCATATGCCATTAGTAATTAGTCAGATTTATAATTTTTCCTCTTCTGCTCCTTGAATCTGAAAACAGGCACTCTGGCTTCTGATAATCTGAACGGTGAACTTGACTTGATTTAGAATACCCTACAAGAAGGTGAAGCATGCATTTAGGTGGATCATGAAGACATTTCTGTGGAAACATTGCACACATGACTGTAGGTATTATCATCTTCATGAGTTTTGGGCCCAGAGTAAATAAAAGAGGAAAAGGAGAAAGCTAGCAGATAACTCATGGTCCCTCCTTTGATTTCTGGTGATGTGACCTGACCCACCTTACCTTCTCCACCATAATGGTCACAGTCTTCTAAAGACTTGAGCAGAATAAACAAATCTTTCCTCCCTTAAGCTTTTCTTGTCTGCAACAGTCATAAGAGCTGTTACAATGCTAAAAAATAATCTAAATAAAGCCTCACAGCTACATAACAATGAAATTATTTATTCTCAATGTAAATGTGAATCAGAGAGAGAGAGAGAGAAAGTACCATAAGGCAGAAGGTCTTTGAAGGTTTGGGAGAGTCCTCATCAATGAATCTGAGAAAATGGAGAGAGTTCTTAATGATCCACTTCATCAATTATTTCACTTTTCACTGTTTCAAAATAATCTTCAGTCCTTCCTTTAATTGGAAGGTTTGTTAACAATCCTTTGAGACCCAACGGTGCTTCTTAAGAAGAATGAGGATTGAGGAGTAGCATACTGACTTCAATAACAGCTGAATCATCACATTGTTCTATACCAGTGGGTTCCTACTGATGGGGCAGCAGGAGAGCTAGTTCAGAGTAGAATTCAACCTTCCTGGAGACAAGTTGGCACAGACAGTAGGCTAGCAAAATAAAATCTAATCATAATCGAAAGATACACATATCAACTCCTAAAAACTCATTTTTGGTTAGTTTTTCAGTCTTTTTAGTCTGTCATAACCTGATGCTATGTTCTCAGTTCCTTGATTTCTTTCACTTTGTCCTCAAAGGAATTATCCCATTCATGTCAGATTCCTCCTTTACTCTTTTCTATTAGTTCTTTGAGAGATTCATGAAATGTGTTTTGATCATGGCCACCACTGTTCCCCACCGCTCCCCTGATCCACCCTCCCCTTCTCTACCCACACAGCATTGTGTCCTGTCTGCTTTTCATCCTTCAAGACCAATTAGCACTGCATAGATATTTTAGGATGTGCACACTTTCCCTGGAGAGTAGTCAACTCACCAGGGACTACACTCTAGAGAAAACTTACCTCCTTTTCGAATCCCATTACTCCCTCACCAATTGATGTGCATCTCACCTCAAGCTACATGCTCAATAAAACAGGACAGATTTTCTAAATAGAGACTAGTCATTGGTCAAGGGTACATGAGTAACTGTGCTCTCCTGCTAGCATCTCCAAACAAACACTCATTTATTCCTTATAAGATCCAGGGCACATCCACTTTATATATTTATATGTATACAATATAGATATTTATATTGTATATAAATAATACATGATGTAGTACATGTATACATTTACACACACACATTACCTCCAAAATCTTTTTTTTCCACAATCCATAGTGTTCCTAACATCTATACAGTTCCACTGCATACGTGCTGTAAGTGTTTCTAGATGGAAATTATCCCAAGATATGATTTATGTGTGTTGCGCATGTTTTTCTTAGACATTAGTTTTCCTTTTAACTTCATTAGTATTGTAGTGTTTATCAGGATAACTTATATTTTCAAAGAATTCTGTTTTAAAAATAAAAGCACTTCAGTATTTGTTCCATAAGCATATTGCCTGTAATTGTTTCAATATGTAGCTTTTCATGTGTGGATATTGATCCTATTTAGAAACTATGTGCTATAAGAGTTCTAGCATCACCTGTAAGAAGAGTGGATATGCTCCTTGATAATGTGACATCAAGCTTCTGTTTCCCAAGCTCCCTTCTAGATGTGGAACGTGGAGATTTGCTTTTCACATCTCTCTCATATTTTTTGTTTTTGTTTCTATTTTAGCTTGCTTTTGCTCATTGACTTTTGTAACAGAAATTTATATTTGACTAATACTTTGTGGGTGCATGGACATGTATGTGTGTGCATGCACATGTGCAGAGACCAGAGAGATTTTGGATATTTTTTGTAGCCTCTCTCCATCTTCTTTCTTAATACTAAGTCACTGGACCTTATCAATGATGCTAGATAGTCTGGACAGAAGGCCCAGATATCTCTGTCTCTGCTTTGCCAGTTGTGGGAACAATCACAAGAACACTGCTCCACACTTGACCTTGTATGGGGTTCTAAGGACCTGGTTAAAGTCCTTGTGCTTGGATGGTGATTGAGTCATACCCCCAGCACCTGACTAACATTACTCTTAAACAGTTACTCTTAAACAGTAGTCTTAAAATTTAGCAGTTTCTAAGTCAGACGGGCAGATTCCTGCTGCTTGCCATTTTTTTGAACCTGATTGGGTTTCTTCTGTAGTCCTTCATATGTCTTTTAGATAGCTGGTTATGTTTCAAAGAAACCTCACTATATTATTTATTCACAGGATTTCTGATACTTTTCTTCTTTGATGGATGTTAATACTCCCAAAGGTTGTATTTTTTCCTCATACAATGTGGGATTTTTAACCTTTTTCACGCCATTTAATGTCTTAGGAATGTATTCTTTAGGATGTTAAACAACATTTACATTCATAGACATAGCTATTTTGTAGACGGCTTCAATGTTTATTATATAATTTTTAATTATGTCATATAAGTGATTGGCTCTGATATATGAAACTGTACCAGTTTTTTGAATTATATATTTTCAAGTTATGGCTGACAACATTGCTGAAACTTCCTATGAATTTTCATGATTTTCTTGTTGAGCCTTTCAGATTTTTTTTTGCTTATAAAATATGCCATCTATAAATAATCGTGATTTTGTTTTCTCTTTTCAATATTTAAATCATATCTTTTAAACTAGTGAATCATATTGACAAAACATATCTTCTTTACTCAGTTTTGAAAACATGTTTCTAGGAAGCAATGCTTTTGAGTAATGGCAGAAGCTACATCCATGAATTCTCAGCAATATGACTACCTAAACATGAGGTGAACAATGACAGCAACAATTGTCATGCCTAAGTGGACAGGAGAAAGCTTGGGAAGCCTCTACCCTACACAGCCACTAAAGAATGCTGAGGGTAGAAAGGACTTTCTTCCCCAGGCAAGAGTATGTCAGTTGGTTATTCAATACCAAATGGTCAGCCTTGAAAATATACATTGAAGTAACATCACATAGACTGAGCAGGTTGTTTTTAGGAATATATATGTATATGTAAACACACACACACACACACATATATATATACATACATACATACATACATACATATAACAAGTAATGAAAAATTATGTCAGGAGATTAAAAACAAGGAGGATTATATAGAAAAGTTTGGAGAGAAGAAAGGGGAGAGGGAAATGATATATCATGTTATAATCTCAAAAGATTAAAAAAATTAAAATTATCTTATAATGCAGTTTACAGTACTTATAGCTAGAATATTTAGCTATATTACTTTTTTATTTCTAATATTATATTTATTGTATATAAGAATGACTTATATGGTAATTATAGGAAAATGGTTTGATGTGAAATATCACTGAGTTGAAGATGTAAAATATTTCAAACTTTTATTAAATTCCTTTATTCCTTTCATTGATGATAATGGAAACCAAAGTGGGTTAACAATGGCTTCTAAATCAGCAATTTCTTAACTCTTAAAATTCATACAGATGTATCTAGTTTTTTGTCTATCTTCTTTCATTTAATGTTTTATCTATGAGATATTTATCTAAAGTGCAAGTAAATGTGTGTGTTGGAAAAATGAGTTTCATTTGTTATGTAATATTTAAGGGTATTATTATTATTGAAGGGTATTATGGTAACTTTCAGTTTCTGAAAGATTGTCTCCACTCTGAACACACCACAACGAAATCTCTTTGCCTTAAGTAATACTGAAAAATTTAGATATCATATATTAGCAATTTATTTTTGTTTGTTTTCTAAATACAATCCTTTATTACTTACTTATTTTAAATGTATTTTTTTTACTTAAAAAACAACTATTTTATAGAATAACTATTAAAACAGAATACTAAAGGCAAAATAGGATGTCTTATTTCTTTACAGGCAAACAGTATTTAAAATAGTAAAATCTATTTAAAATACTAAATACACACACACACACACACATATATATATATACATATCCTGCCAGATGTATTTAGTACTGCTTCATAAATCTATCGCTGAAAACTAGGTCATCCAATACCATTGTTATTATTAATATCTTTTTAAAACCTCTTCAAGTTTTTTGTTTTCCAAATTCCTCTTAGAGTAAGTTTTGCCTTGCCTTTCATGAGTATTTTCAAAGAGTAATATTTTCATGTTTATAATATCGTAATTTTGTCATTTTTAAAAAATTGTATCTGGAATTGCTATTATTTTCTTTTCATATATCACAATAGTTTTCTATGGAAGACACAGTACAATCACAAGTCTCAGGGTTTAAAGGCACCACATTTTCTCACAGTAATATAGCAGAGAAGTCTGGGTACATGAACTCATAGTTGTATAACTTAAAACTACAGCTAGAATCAAGCTTTAACTCACCAGTGCTGCTTTCTGGTGGGGAAATGTTTCTAAGCTTATTCAAGGGTTCATAGAAATGATGCCAGTGACTGTATTATCGAGTTTTCTTTGTCTTGTTTTCTGTCTCTGAGCTCTAAGTGCTGTCCACATTGCCATTATTCTACTCCTCTATCTTCAAAGACCAATTTCAACTTTAGTCTTTATGGTCATAAAATCTCTCTGACTTTCCCTGTGGCCACAT
The DNA here is from genome assembly GCF_949786415.1 of Peromyscus eremicus. NCBI lineage: Eukaryota > Metazoa > Chordata > Mammalia > Rodentia > Cricetidae > Peromyscus > Peromyscus eremicus. Next base: position 34,541,163 of record NC_081419.1, read on the forward strand.
TTCAGGGTTTTTATTTTTAGAACTCAGATTTAGGGACTCAGATTGCAGAAAGCACATCACATAATGGACTTAAGGCTTCTGTAGCAATCATCAATCAAAACAACCTGTCATAGACGTGGCCACAGGTTCACCTCATCTAGAGAATCCCGCAGTTACGATGCCTTCAGATGACTCTAGGCTGTGTCAAGTGACAGCTGAATCTAACTAGGACAACTTCTGAACTGAATATTCTAAATTTTAGTTTTTTTTAAATTAGGTAAAACATACATTTATGATATTTGTCATTTTAATATTTTAAACAAGCATTTCAATAACATCAAATAATTTTACAATGATGTACAACCTTCATCACTGTCCATATCAGCAGATTTTAATATTTGAATTTTATTATCCATTAAATAATAGTTTGGCATTCCTTCTTCATCCAGCCTTCTGTTATAACTACACTACTCTTTCTCTATAAACTGTCTATACTAGTCAGCTCACATAAATGGAGTCATACAATCTTTGTCATTTTGTGCTTAGTATATAAAGTGTCATCAAAGTTCAATCATATTGCATTATGCATGTTTCAAATTTGTCTACATGTTCAAACTGAATTGTGTTCCATTGTATGTGTGTTTCATATACATTTATTCATTTACCCACTGATAGCATTAAAATCCATTTTTACATTTTGATATTTTGATACTTGAGATTGTTCTTCTTTGGCTATGGGCACAAAAATATCTAGCCATTTCTGCTTTCATTTCTCTTAAATATGTATACTCTGTATCTAGAAACATTACAGAATCATATGGAATTCTCTATTAAAGATACTGAAGAATTAAAAACACTGTTTTTCCCAGTGGTTGCACAACTGCACTGTTACCAGCAATGCCCATGTGTTCCTTGCCTCTTGTTAACATTGTTTTTCTCTATTTTTATCACTTGCAATTATCATCAGCAATTATTGCAATTATATAATTTTTAGTATGGTTTTGATTTATATTTTCTTTTCTTTTCTGTATAGCTTTGGAGCCTGTCCCTGGAACTAGCTCTGTAGACCAGGCTGGCATGATTTGCATTTTCTTAATGATTAATGATATTGAACATATTTCATATGTTTATTTATCATTTGTAAGTTTTCCTTGGACAAATGAAACTTCAAGACCTTTTCCCATCTTTAAACCAGTTTTTTGTTGTTGTTAGATTGTGGGATTATTTTAATATATTTTGGATTTTGATCTCTCACCATGTATATGTTTTTAGAATATTTTAGTCTGTGACTTGCTTTATACTCTGTCCTTAGTATGCTATGGCAACCAAATTAAATTTTGATGGAGTTGACTTTTTTTAAACATTTATGCTTTTGCTGTATCTAAGACATTCCAATCGCATAAAGTCTCTAATCGCATAAAATCACTGTTGTTCAAATCTTAGATGGTCGTTTAATAAATAAAAAAAAACCCAAAAACCTAAAGCCAGATTTTAGGATAAAAGCTGAAAAATCAGAGAAGCATAGCAAGCCACAGCCAACTTCACCCTGCCAACTCCTCAGCCGATCCTGTTCCCATCAATCCTCAGACTGAAAGTCACTGAGTCTTCACCCTTTAGGTCTCAGCTGAACTGCTTTAGTTCCTGTTTCCTTACCTCTTATATACCTTTCTCCATCCTGCCATCACTTCCTGGGATTAAAGGTGTGTGTGCTTCCCAGTACTGGAATTAAAGGTGTATGCCACCACTGCCTGGCTCTGTTTTTAGTGTGGTCTTGAACTCACAGAGATCTAAATGAATCTCTGCCTCCTGAGTGATAGGATTAAGGGTGTGTGCCACCACTGCCTGACCTCTATGTCTAACCTAGTGGCTGGCTCTGTCCTCTGATCCTCAGAAAAGCTTTATTAGGGTACACTATATAACACCACAAATTATAATATGAATATTTGTATAGAATGCTTCTGGAAACTTTTGAATTTCATTTGGCATAAGTGTGAATCTTCAGAATTAAGATTATTGAATCCTTCTTAACCCATGGAGAAGGCAGACAGCCACCTGTCACTGTAACCCCAGCCCCTGAAAATCCAATAGCCCTTTTCTTTGTTTCTGTGGTCACCATCTCCCACCCCAAGCACACACATGTGTCATTCTCTCAGATGATTACACAGACACAAATAAAAGTAAACAAATAAATAAAAACATTTTAAAAAGACATTTGTGGTCATATAGTGAAAGTTGTGTTGTTCTTTACCTTTCAGTCATGTCATGGGAGGAATGATTGTGGTATAATATACTCAAATGTTACTTTGTCAGTTTCACACGTGCGACCACACATTCCTGAAAAACCACTCTATCTTTCCTCCTCACACTATCTTTAACTTACTTTACAAATTCCTACTCCTTCTAATTCAGAATTAAGACATCTTAAAAATTTGTTTTAAGACATATCATATTCATATAGTATTTAAAGAAATTCACACAACCATTTCCTATTTTTTTTAAATCTTAAGGTGCTAACAACAGAAGAGGTCAGGCCAGAACTTGGCAATGAACACACCAAAAGCAGAATTGTAGCCCCAGCCTTTGACTCATTCATAATGGTTGTCTTTGTGCAAGCATAATATTTCAGTATCTCCTAAATTATGTCTTTTAATATAAGCATAAGTCAGCTTTAGGATTCATATGTAATATTTTTGAAGTAATAGAATTCTAAATAAGATTATTTAAAATATTGAGTGTCCAACAAGTACACAAAAAAGTGTTAAGCATCATTTGTCATCATGTAAATATGAATTCAAGCCACCATGAGGTGTCACCTTACCTACTGAGAAGCCTCAAGGAAAATTGCAGAAGATGGAATGGAAAGATTACAAGAATTAGAAGACCAGAAAAATCTGCTGTGAGATCATGGCTCTTAGAAATAACAGGGAAGCTTCATCCATGATATCAAAACAAATACGGCTACCTCAACATGACCTGGACAAGGTAAACACCAGTAGACATATTACAGTGGAAGGAGAACTCCCCCAAGGTTCCACTCCTAGACAAAGAACTGCAGGCAGCTAAGGCATACAGGGGACTGGAGAAGCAGTCTTCCACATGAGGAGGCCTCTAATGGGTTACCAAGTGGTCAACCTCGATATCATGTATGTGCAGGCATCATCGAAGGCACTCAGCAGGTTGTATTTGTATTTATATGTAATGATAACAGTGTAGGCAGAGGAAGCCAGGAATTTAAATAGGAGTTGAGAGCACATAGAAGGAGTTGTAGGAGAGAATTATGTAATTATATTTTAATAAAATAAAGCAAAGCCAACAAAGGCAGCAAGTGCTGACAAGGATATAGAGTAAAGGGAGTTTTACATGCTATTGGTGGGAATGCAAATTAGTATAGCCAGTATAGAAAACAGTGAAGATGTTATTTAAGAATTAAAACATACAGCTAATTCACAATTCTTTAATTTGATTTTATTTGCATATTTCAAAACACTTAAATCAATATGCTGCAGAAAGATCTGAAGTACCAAGTTTAGTCACAGTAACTCAGGAATGGACACAATCTGGAAAAAAAACCCCAATGAATGAAAAATAATGGTTATCTTACATGTAAACAATTGAAAACTATTCTACATCATAATAAAAAATGAAACACTGCCATTTGTCACTTCCTGCCCAGAATGGAGATCATTTGGTTAAGAACAATAAAGAAAGTACTGAATGACAGCACATGATATGTGCTTTCTTACAAGGTAGGACTGGCATAGTGGTCACAAGTATGTGGAAAGAAGGAGCAGGGGACAGGAAGAGGTTGACCGGTGAGCACTAAGCTGTGCTTTGACAAAAGCAGAAAGTGAAGGTACTCTATCATACAGTAATAGGCCTATAAACAGTGATGATGCAGTGTATGCTTTCAGAAGCTGGATGAATGTATGTTGAATGTTTTCATTTAGGAAATGAATATTTTTTAAGAGAATAATGAATTTAATGTAGTTTTAACATTGCAAGTTCATCATGCTACCCTGATAATGTATATTAATTATGTTTTATGTATCAGCTAAAATATCATAATTTTAATTGTTTTAGTAAAAGAAATTATTGCGTGCAAAACCTACAAGTGTCCATTGAATAGCACTATCTTTCTCCTCTGTGTTTTTCTCTCAGTTGATGATTCAACTTATCTCATTACCATCCATCTGTTGAATTCATTTTGCTTATAATTAATGTCATCTCCAATGAAAACCTCCTACGCTTCAACAGAACAACATATAAAAATCATAAATTCTTTCTTTAATAAATGGAAAATATTTCAAATCTGAGGAAGTGTTAGAACACCATTCCCTTTTAATAGGTTATATGAAAATGTTCTGAAATGACTGAGAATGACTTCAGTCTTCCCAGGCCAAGCAGGTTAGACACTAATAGAGGCACTGTAACACTGCAATATCACTGTCAGAACTGACTTCCTGCTTAATCTGTGCTGAAGCAAACCCGCTAACCAAGGCTTTGCCATGATGTGAAAGTAAGGATCTAAATTAAACACACACACACACACACACACACACACACACACACACACACACACACACACGACTGCTTAGAATCTCTTTTCTAAATTCGATGTGAAAATGGGGGTGTGGTCTTATTTCTTGACTTCTCACTTCTAGGATTTACTTTCTAGTAATGAGAACTAGCTGCTGTTTTATAAAATGCAGACACTTAAAACATGGTTTATTGCTGAATATTGATGATTTTCTTTTCAAAATGGCCAATTGTATAAGAAAATGAAAATTTTGTTGGAACAATAATACTAATGGCAAATCTTTCTCTGAATCTTCACATAGATGCAGCTCACATCTTTGTAACTAAAGAAAACTTAGATATAGTACAAAATCAAAACATCCAGATATTAAAAATATCTGACTTTGATAACTTGTCATCAAAATTAAAAACCAATCAAATATTATTATAATTTGTACTCTAATTTCTATAATAGTCTCTGGATTTTTTAGTGGGTAATGCATCTAGATGCCCTTTGTAGGACTGAAAAATCAACATCTTATATTCTCAGGACTTTGGTCAATTTTGATTTTCTAGCTTGACCCTTGTCCATTGCCGAAAGACACTTCTTTGACTACGACCAGCACCAGTATATGGGTATAAAAGTAGTTGTAAAGCTTTTTAACTACACATACATTTAGCAAAGTATCTAAGTAGAACCTTCTACCACTCAAACATGCACACCGTAGCTTATGAACTCTCTAGCCACAGAGTTTTGACCAGATTTACAATACCACGATATATTCTCTCACATGGAGTGGGCTTCACATCCAGTCAGGAAAGAGTTGGCTATCCCCAGATATGTGGGCATATCTTCATTAGCAGTCAGGATTACAACTCACAGTATTTACAGCTAGGTTTGGTATTTGATAACTTTTTTCCCCAAAAAACTTGGCAAGCACCTTCTAATATTATGGATGCTAGTCAGCAAAAAGGAAGCTTCCAGCTTAGTTCAGGTTTGACTTCTCTGTATCCTGTATCCAAAGTGTGTTTTGTCTTCAACAGTAGGATACATCAGCCGGAAGGTGGTGGCACACGCCTTTAATCTCAGCACTTGGGAGGCAGAGCCAGGCGGATCTCTGTGAGTTTGAGGCCAGCTTGGTCTACAGAGCAAGATCCAGGACAGATACCAAAACTACACAGAGAAACCCTGTGTTGAAACCCCCCCCCCAAAAAAAAGAAAGAAAGAAAGAAAAAAAAAAGGTTACATCAACTTCGTAATTCATCAGCTGCAACAAGTGCTTATAGAATGTACCTTTTAACTCTTGAGGGCCTTTCTTTCTTGTCCTCTCACGTTCTCAATACTTGACAGCTATGTTATTATTTCCTTTCTGTTTTAAATGCATTGGAAAATGCTGGGAAGTATCTAGAAATCTGAGCAGAGTATTTGCCATAGCACACAGGCTCTGTTGAGCTGTGGATGACTACCCAATACACCAGACTGCCTTGGAATCCCAATTGGATGTGGCAGTGATTTTTAAAATGCTGTGTAGAGTCATTTTCTTTGTGTCCATGCAATAATGCTGAGAGATAGGGATGAGATATCTACCTAGATGCTTTTGCAAAGTTTAAAAGTTTACTTGACAGTTAAATCCTTTGAGCTTTGTTTATTTGTACTGTGCTATGATTGTATTTCAATTTTCCTTTTAACATTTTATTATAAATTCACCAATCATTCAGGATTGAGAAGACAAATTAGAAACCTCCTCCTATCCTGCACCATGGATGCTGTATAAAGGAAAACATCAAGGTGAATTGCCAAAAGTAATTCCTTCTCTGTCATCATCATCATCATCATCATCATCATCATCATCATCATCATCATCTTTTACCTTGAATCACTCCCTGCCTATCATGTTAAACAGGAGCAAGAAGCATTCCAAAAAGTAATGGACACGTTTTTCTTGTTTCATTTGAAAGGGTCAACAAAATCTACCAGCCATCCAAGATTGCTTCATCTTGGTAACACAGAAACACTTTCGAAGTGGCCCTCAGAAATCAGAGGGCCATCAGGGTTAACTGAGCAACAACAAGGCCCACATCAAGACTTTACTCTGGATATTGGAGGCTCAATAATTCAACTCTTCAAGTAGCTACTAAGAAAAGAATCATAACAATGTTTGGTTATTAAATGTGTCAGTAACGTAAAATTGAAATTTATTGCAAAGAAAACAAGCTGCAGGACAAAACACTTATGTAATAATTGATTTTAGAAGCACATAAGTTGATTATCCCCCTTTGATGTAGTGGCATATGCTTACTGGAAAAATGTAAAGGAGTATCAGTGTGTTTAAAGACAGTAAGATTTCTTCAGATCTAATTGACATCCCCAGGGAAGAACTTTCATGGTACAATTTTGCAAAGAATTTCAGTTCTGGAAGGCAACCTGCATCGGGACTGATGTTTAAGAACAGCTTGAATTTTATGGGCAAAGGGGTGGCAGAGTTCCTTTAATAAAGCTCATATTGCTATTCCCACTGATGGTGCCTCCTGCAATGCTTTACAACCTCTCTGCACCACATGGCTGTGCTTTTAATCCAGTCATTAGAGCTCTGAGCTTTTAAAGTCCTGGAAACACAGCGCTTATAACCAAGAAATAGAGCAGAAAAATATTAGTGTTTTAAGTCAGAATTCTGTTATGTATTTTCTGTGTAATTATGTCTAATTGGCCAGTGTGTGTACAAAATCCTTGCTTCTATCAAAGAATATTTTAAAAGCAGATATTTCTGGATTGCCTTCTAAGTTTTGTTTTATCAACACCAATGGTGTGTATTTACATAAGCATGAACTTCTCTGATTTGGCCTGTTAGAACGATGTAAGAGATTTTGAATCAAACAAGTAAAACTCTAATTTTCTTCATCAGGGAGGAAAACTGAGGGAAGTAAATGAAGTAGATTGGCCAAGATAGGGAGCAATTGATTCTGCCTTGGTATTTTAAGCCAATTATTCACATAGCATTTTGATTTATACATTTCAACTAGTATGTCCTTATAATTCATCATAGGTGACATAGCTCCTGTTTGTATAATCTAACTATGGACCAATTAATCTGTCAAGTTTAAACATGTGCAATATATTTTTATGTTCTGTCTAAAATTATACTCTCCATTTCAATATAAGAAAAATCATATTTTATAACTTTTAAAACATTTCAATGATGAATAAGGAAGTTTGTCCTCTTTAATATCTCCTAATACACAGACAATGTTAATTCAGTTAGTTTAGTCTTTATGAATTTTTAAGAGGTAAAGATAAAATGGACTTGCTTGATCATTTTTATAGCGATGATAGATTCATAGTTTATTTGCCATGCAACAAACATAAAAAAGAATGACCAATTTCTTTAAGCAGCCAAGAAATACAAATCAAACCTAAGTCAAACCATACATGCATGGTGGTTTATGCCTATAGTCTTTGCATTTTTTAAGAGGAGGTGGGAGGATGAGGAATTTGAGTCCAATTCCAGCTGCATAGTGAGTTCAAGGTTGCTTGGGCTACCTACACAACACATCTCAAAAACAGCACCTCCCAAGACAATAATAAGATATTATCTTGCATGTCAAAAGTTATTTTTTTAAGTAAATGCTGGCAAGATGTAAAGAAAAGTGAATTCTTACATACTGTTGGTAAGAATGTAAATTTTCAAAACCACAAATGATAAAACAGCATGTAAGCTCCTCCCAAAACTGAAAACATGTTTCCCTCTATCTTACTTCTGGGCATATATATAAAGGAAACAAAATCAACATATCAGAGAATCCTATGCTCCCGAATTTATTGACAGTGGCCACAATATACAGTCAAGCTAGATACCAATTTAACAAACAGATAAATGAATAAAAACAGGGTGATGTATAAACACACACACACACACACACACACACACACACACACGTACAAACACAAACACACACAGGAATAGCATTCCTTCACAAAGAATGATGCAATTCTGTCATTTGTAGAATAGTACGTAAAAGTGGAAGTCATTATACTTGTGTAGTAAATCAGCATTAAAAAACAAATACTACCTGTTCCTTCTCATCTCTGGAACGTGAAAATGAAAATACTGACTCCAGTGAACAACACTGTGATCATCAGAATATTTGACTTTCATACTGTACAAATGCATTTCCATATCACAGCAAAACCCATTTATACAGAGTATATTATTTCTAAAAATTAACAAAGCTGGAGACATGGCTCAGAAGCTAAGAGAGCATTTGCTGTTCTTGCAGAGAATCAAAGTTTAATTTTCCTCACTCAGACAGCAGCTAACAACCTGTAACTCTTGTTTCAGGGGGAAAAAAAATATCTAATGCCCTTTTCTGGCCTTCACAGGAACTGCAGACACATGGTGCACAGACATACACATAAAATAGAAATAAATAAATATTTAAAAATGAATCAACTAATTAATTAAAACCTAAATAAAACCATACTTATCACTTAGCTATGACTTTCACGTTCATGCGTATATTGTGTTTTGAGTAACAGAGAGCCTGTAGTGGACTACATGTTGCCAAGAGTATAATTTCTTTAAGAATAACCTTGTTTATTTTAATTCCTTGTTTTGGGGTCCTATCCTAATTAAAGATTTTAAAAATGCATTTTTAAAGAAAGATTCTATCCATCAGCTGTCCGAGGTGCTCTGTGCCTCCTCTGCAGCTCTATATTTTTGTTTGTTTTTATTAGGGGGAGGGAATAGCATAAAATTGAGTAAAACAAAGAAAACCAAAAAAACAATACTGTAGATATAAATATTTCTGTAAGTCAGGGTGATTGTGTTCTGTGATGTCTGAGGAAGTGCGACAGTTCCATAGTGGATTTCAGCCATCAGCAGAGAATCACACAGTTCAGAGAGAGAAAAGGTAACAACAAATAAATGTTTGAATTACAATTCTGTTTTATTTAAAATGATAATTTGACATGAAACTATTATTTGTTCTCAACTTGTCTTAAAAATTCAAAGACAATCTGACTTTGAGCAAGTTATACATCTATATAATGTGTTTTGTTAATTTGAAATGGAATTTTTCTCTTGAAATGAAGAGGCATTGCACATTCTGCTGAAATTCATTTTTGATATCACATATGAGACAACTAAATCTCTCAGAAAAGTTCAAAAGACCAAAATAGAAAAAAAATGTTTTATGTAAGAATTTCTTATTAAAAATAGATTTTTTTCATACAATGTATTCTGATTAACATTTCCCCTACCCTAACTTCTCAAGGATCCTCTCCACCTCCCATCCCATCTGAGTCTACATCCTTTCCATCTCTTCTTAGGAAGCAAACAGACATCTAAAGAATAATAATAAAATAAAACAGAACAAAACAAACTGGAACAGGAAGAACCAAAAAAAAAAAAATCAGGAGGAGCATATATCGATGTAGAGTGTAGAGACTGACACGTTTTTACGGATAGATATTTAAAAAAAAGAAAAAGAAAAAAAACCCTCAAAACTAGAAGCCATAATATACATGCAAAGGACCTGTAAGGTTGAGAAAATATGGCCTGACAAAATATTTTGAGTCCAAGAACCTCCAAAAATGCCATTGAGTTAATTTTGTTTTGGCCATCTACTGCAGGTCCTGGGGCCTGCCCTTAAGAATGCTTTGTATTCCCTGTGAGACTCCACCAAAGAAAGCCATTTTTTTCATTTGCAAGTGGTTGTCCATAGGAGCTAGCTTCTGGGTTAGAGGTGAGGGCTCCTGTCTAGTTCTCCTCTCCGTACTTGAACCTCATCTGCATAAAACCAGGCTGGGCCTGTGCATGCTGCCCTACTGTGTGAGTTCATCCGTGTTTAGAAGGATTTGTTTCCCTGGTGTACTTCATTCCCTCTGGCTCTTACAGTCTTTCTGCCTTTCTAAAATACATCCTCTGTTAACTCCTTAAAGGGAATTTCAGTGAAAGGCAAATTAATCATTCCCCAGGTCTGCCCGTAGGACTTCTAGTCATATAGACTGTAAACAGCTGTGAATCCTTTGGCTGCCAATCACCTGCTCCCGAGCTCACCTTCAAAAAGAAAAGGTTAGGCTAACATCTGCTTACAGGAGATTACACAAATCAAATCATGGTGTAGACTGGATCTTAACATAGCACTTTTTGTAAATTAACATTGCATACATGTTCTTTTTTATGATTATTTATTTAAAATATAAAATTTCCATTTAATATATAAGATGAATCCCAATTTGTGTTCAGGGGATAACTATAAAAAACAGATGGAAAATAATCTTTCATTCTAGATCTTTTTGTCTTTCTGTTATTTATTACACATCCTGATATAATTATTTTTGATGCTTGTATGGCTTTTGCAGTTATTTGATTCTATGAAATGATCTTCAAAAAAAAATGAAACATCTTTTCAGAAATAAGCAATTTCACAGATTGTTTCTCCTTTCTCCCATGTTCCTCCAATTTGCTTGTTTCATTTCTTATCTGCAGATAAGAACTCATTGTATTTCATAGTAAACTTGATACTAATCTACGTCTTAATAGAGTGAGTGGTGCCAGTTCGCATAACTGTTTCTTAGTGTGGAGCACACATCACATTTAATTATTTTATTATTTCTGCATTTCCTTTCATTTTAAATAAGTCGATTTATTTCATGATCTTTTGTTAAAATTAAAAAAGTTAATATTTAAAAAATTATTTTCAGAAATACTGACACTATTTAATTCTTAGGTTATATGAAATATAGTCTATTAAACACATTATTCCAAAGGAAAATTTTTAGGAACAATATTTTTTTTGCAAATTACCAGATGATGATTTTAGTAATTTGAATATTAACTATTTTTATTACAGGTATTATTGATAAGATAAATTATTTTATTTTAAAAATTATAATTTTATACATAACTGAATTGACTTTTGTTTGGTTGAATAAAATGGATAGAATCACATGGAAAAATCACACCTAAAAGAAATGTAACCCTGGCCCACTGTGAGCAGTATTACTTGTTTGGTTTCTTCTTGTCCCTCTTCTTCAGTTTAATGAAGAAAAAAATGAAGCAATGTCTCCCCACACTCTGTTTTCTATTTGATGGAGTTTGGGAACTATTGACTTCCAGATGAGAGTCTCATCAGAAGTTAGTTGCATATAGAACGCACAAATTGGACATCTACTAAATTCAAACTTCAGATTGTTCTCAGGCAGCAAACCATAGTTGGGTATGTGTGTATATGTATGTGTGTGTGTGTGTGTGTGTGTGTGTGTGTGTGTGCATGTGTGTATGTGCATGTGTGTGCATGCATGCATGTGTGCATGTGTGTGTGTGTGTGTGTGTGTGTGTGTGTGTTTGTGTATGTGTGTGTGTGTGATCTTACTTTTTTCTTTCCTCTGGTAAACTCTTACTGGCTCTCTTACCTTCCCACAAATAGCTCCACCGTCTGTGGAGCTACTTCTCCTTTTCTTTCCATTTCCATCCCTTAATTTGTCCTTCCCCTCTCCTGATTCCCTTCTTATTTTCATAAGCCATGAAAACACACACACACACATTCAAACCTAGAGAATCTAGAGTTTGTAAATGACAGAGAACGTTCCACAATTTTCATGTTTAGCTTAGTTTACTTCACATAATGATCCCCAGTTGCAACCATTTTCCGGCAAATGTATGATTTCATTTTTCTTTACAAAAAGACCCAATTTCAAATATCTTCTTGATAAGTCTAGGGTTCTGTGCCTACTTCTCTTTTTCCATGCTGGGAGATTCTCTGATTTGAACTTGTATAGGTCTTGTGTGGGCAGTCTCAGTCTCTGGGAGTTCATAGGGAGAAGGAATTGATAGCTGCTGGGGGAGAAAAATCCGTTTTCTCCAGGGAAGTGTCACTGGGTATATAAACCACAGTGCAGGGCAGGCCCCAAGCTCAGGGGTAGTTGGCCAAAATAAATTGCACAACATAGTTGTTGGTGGTGTTTTTTTGTGTGTGTGTTTCAATTTTGTTTTATTTTTCTCTTAATAAGAGAGAATGAACATGAAGTAGAATATGTAGTATTGGGGGAATCTAGAAGAATTTGGACGAAGGAAAACAATAGATGACCAAAACATTATATAAAATTCTCAAAAAAATAAATGAAAAAAATTAAATCCCGGATTTTAAAACCCACAATAAAGATACTCAGGCTTTACTGAGTCTACTACAGAACACTCAGTCCTGAATTCTTAGTATTGTTGAACATTTTTCCACATAATGGTGAAGCTGAAGGCCTGAAGACATCCACAAGTATTTGATCAAGTTACTCAGTAGCAGGAGTATGAAAGTTCTTCAAGCAATTACAAATCTCGGTTCATCAGGGAACAGCAGAAACCATAAAAATCAGTGATAGAAATGGAACACACTTAGATAGCATTTATTGTAACTACAATGCCATAGAACAAGGGCTTTATAATCATGATACGCAATCTTGAGAATAAAAATAGGGATACTGATTATCTTCTATTTTTATGAAAATCTAAATTGAGGAGGGTATCCAAAAAGATGGTGGTTAATTACAGAATTGTACCATAGGAAAGGAAAACAATAAAAAATAGTTCTTAGATTAATGATTGTTCAACATGTAGACCCACATCAGAGAATGTGGAATCTTGGCTCCACATGCTGCCCTTTTCCCACTATTTAATGGAGACAATTGTAATATTAGCATCACCTTCAAACATCACTAGGTGTTTGAACTAATATCTCTAAAGTGCTAATATTTATTGGACTTATTGGCACAGATTGATTCATTTTTCATAAAGAATGAGTAAAACATTAAGATCTTCTTAAAGAAACTAAACCAATATAAAAAAAAACATAGGTCCTCTTCTGTGAGTCAATGTGATCAAAGTGGAGACCTCACTTTTTAATATAGTAATTGTCTTTAAAATAAGTTCAGAACCACTAAACCATTTCACATGTCATATACAAAGATGAATCTGTTGTCAACCAGCAAGGTTACTTTTGCAATCCTATAGTGTGTGCAGGTCAGAATTATAGTAGACCTTTAAAAGTTGTCTTTATTTTTGTTTAATGTGGGTGTATGTGTGTGTGTGCTCACATGTGTGTACACATGCATTATCAGAGCTCAACTTTCTAAGTTAGTGTTCTCCTTTCATCATGTGGGTTTTAGGATTCACTTGGGGTCATCATGCTTGGCAGGAAGCACCTTAACCTTGTGAGGCAAGAAAAATTAAAAAAAATATATATATATATATATATATATATATATATATAATGATTTCTCAGACTTTGGAAAGGTGAAAAACTGACAAATACATCTTTCCTCTTTTATCCTTTAATCTTTTCTTATTTTAATAATTTTTTTTAAATTTTAACAAATTTATCTCCACTTCTGGTACTAAAAAGTGTTTTTTTAAATTGCTCTAATTACTAATTATTTAGTTAATAGCTAGTACTAGTTAATTTAGCACTAGTTAATTGCTAGTTATGTGCTTGGTTGTATTTCTGTCATTCTTAGATAATATCAAAAGTTAACTCTTGGTCATTCAGTAACCTGTTCAAAACCTCTCAGGTGGTAGGACCAATGGGTTGGGATTCTTTTGTTTTCTCCATTGAAGCATTATTTGCATCCATGCTCATTAGTTTCTGCACCATATTGCAAATTCCTGAAACAATTTTTCACATAATTTTCCCTATTTTCTTTTATGGTTTCACATTATGATCTGCATCATTTAAACTGAGCATAAATAAAGCAACTGTTCTGAACAGAGCAGACAAAGGAAGCAGTTGCCTAGCAACAGAAATCACAGAACAGATCCTGAACTCCTACTCAGATAGAAGCTTCATACCCCCGCTCAGTGGTGAAAGCATTTTGAGTATCCATCCTCTCTATGCATGCCCCTCACATTGGGCGCAAAGTCAGCTTTAGATCCTGATATTAAATGGAATTGGAGATTAACAGGCTGCAGCAGAATTTGCATCACTGCTTCGAGATTCATGAATTACTGTATTAACAATGAATAAGTTAGATGCCTGACATGGTTATGCTTTTGTTTTAGAGCTGAGTGACTATGTACCTGAGGCTTATTCTGAGTGCACTCAGGGTAGCCATATGGGCTGAGCTACAGATTAAAATGCATCTGAATCTGTGAACAAATCCAAAGCAAACACTGGGACATCCTAGAGACCACAGCAGCTTGATTTTCCATACCGGGGATGCTGTTGCTATAGCGCTGGGGACTTTGTAAGATTTGTGAACCAATGCAAATCACAACTAATTTAGATTTTTAACTCATATCATAATTCCTGTGTGAGGGCATAGGAATATTTATAAATGATGCCAAATAGACTTTTTTCTTGTGTCTTCTTGGTATGATTTTAAATTTCTTTCAAAGTGTAGCATGAAATCACCAATATATACTAAATTATTTTTTATTATTTTGAGTTTTTACTTAAAATTTTTACTTTATGGTATGTATATAATTGAGGTAACTGTACTCTGTTATTCTCATATGATGGTTTCATTCATCATTGCAAGATGTCCTGCATTTCAAATTTTTACTTAGCAGTACTTTTCAGTTCTTTAGTATCTGGTTATTTTTCATGGACAAGTCAAGCCTTACCATTGTTGCAAATCAATGGGATAGTTCATGTATATATTCTGAGAAGGCAGAATAGATCAGTTACAATGCCATTCTGTCAGAAGACACTAAATCTGACTCAAACCAAGTACCATCATGAGTGGAATTGCATAGAAATATATCATCACAGAACAGCATAAGTCACTGTAAGTGGAGAGTATGAAATACCACAATGTAATATGAAATGACTAAAAATGTGCCATTATGTTCATGGAGATAAAAAGGGGTTAGACGTGGTGTAGATACACTGTTGCAAGCAAACACCATTGATCAATGTAGAGAGCTTCATCACCATACATGGTGGGGATTGTCTATACAGATATGCAGAAACAGTGCATGAATTTACCACTGAAAATATGTTCTATGTCTGTATGCATTTTTTCTAGGAATTGGGATCAAGTTAATTAACCAGTTAACCAACCAATCTCAGTCACTGTCCTGGCAGGCAATCATTTTAATGGAGGCGAGCACATAAAGTAAGAAAAAAAAAAAAAAAACAGAAACAGAGGTGTTCTTACACAGAAAAGGGAAATGGGAGCTTATCACTCAAATGAGAGACTTATTAAGAGTAAACTTGGTTATCATGTAACATTATTTATATTGCTTGGACTTAGAAGCTTATTTTGCTAAGAAACTCCTCATTGGGACCTGAAAAATAACCAGACCCAGAAATAGTCTAACATCTCTGCTTCCATGTAAAATCTGTATCCTTTAAAGTCAGAGTTCTGCACTGTGGATAGGGATGTTAATCATTCAAGCAGTGTCTGCCTAACTAATCTCAGTTCCTATCAAGGCAGTTTGACCAACACTGCATGAGATACTCTTTTTTGTCTGTTTGTTTATACTTTACTGAGTATTTATGTCTTTTTTATTTTAATGGTTTACTTAATTAGTTATTCTTCTATCATATAATACATCCCAACACCATTCTCCCATCCTCCCCTCCTCACAATCTCTCCCTACCTCTCCTTTCCCCAAGATCCACTGCTTCTCTGTTTCCTTTCAGAAAAGACCAGGCCTACAGTGATACCAACCTTATTCAGCATAATAAGATACAACAAGACTAGGCACATAACCTTATATCAAGGCTAGATGAAGCAAACCAGTAGGAGGAAAAGGGTCCCAAGAGCAGGCAAAAGAGTCAGAGACACCCCTACACTTATTGTTAGGAGTTCAACAAAAATCCCAAGCTAAAGAACCACAGCATGTATGCAGAGGCCTGGTGCAGACCCATGCAGGTTCCATGGTTGCTGCTTCAGTCTCTGTGAGCTCCTATTATCCTGGCTTAATTGATTCTGTGGGTCATGTTCTGCTGGAGTCCCCAACCCGTCTGGCTCCTTCAGTCTTTCCTCTCCTTCTTCCTTGGAATTCTGTGAGCACTGACTAATGTTTGGCATGCTTTAGTTCCTCCTCTATTTGACCTGAAGCTCACGTTGGTACCACAACAAAGGGGTGGAATGGTTGAGTTTATTTTCCTAAAAGGTGCATTTTAATTAAATTTTTTTCTGACTTTTCATCACTTCACTGCTTGTTTTCTTTGTGGTCACTGGATCTTTACATGGAGACTTCCCCCACAGTTGAATTAATTCTGTTTGCAGTACTCTTGAGAAGAATTTAATATGCTGATGAGGTACTTGCAGGCACTTTCCCAGAGACTCAATATCCACAGCATGGCAAGTGCTTTTCAGTGAAGGCTTTGCACCTTCCTTAGTGTTCTATCAATATCAAGTCTCACCTGCCCAAATCCAAATGAGTTTAGGGCTAGTCTTCTCTGAACTATTGCCTCTCACCCTCCCTAACATAAATGCTTATCTTTCCCCTAAAGTTCTCTTCATTTCAGCAAATTGAAATTTTTAAAGAGCTACACAAAAGTAACATAGAGATACTCAATTAAGTGTTCCTTTAGTTCTGTGATTATTTTCACAGTTTCAAACTTACTGTGAAGAAAAAAACATGCATACATATTCCTGGAACTGGCCGAAGTGCTAATTGATTGTTTGAGTCTCACCTCTCTAATTTGTTGTGCTGAAATTCAATATGGTCTGCCTAGGAATTCACAGCAGGTAGGTGGCTCTGCACACAAATTGATGCAGGCTATGTTTGCATAAGTCAAATTCTTACAGATTTCATGGACATATCCAATTGCACTTCTATCTCCTGTGTTGTTTAGGAATGCAAAATTCATTTGGATTGAACATAATGGTGTTTTTCTCTGCATGACCGTCTATTCTTTTTGCATGAAATATAAAAATGGAAGAACCTGGAGGTTTTTCAGTTAGGTTGGAAGTTAAAACAGAGGTAACTTATCTTAAAGACTTCAGATTGTAGATAAACATTTTTTTTTTCTGTAGGGAAGTTGAAGGAAAGAAAGAGCCCAGAATATCGAAGCCTTAGAAATGATATCTTTATTCCATCACTTGCCATAAAGCTTTGTTAGATTATTGAGAGTTAGGAGTCTATTTCTCTCTGTTTAAATTAATGTACTATATAAGTAATAAAGATAAGCAAAATTAAACACTTGATCTCTGATGAGTTTCTATTTCTTTCTTAGAAGTACTTTTATTATTTCTTTGAATATTGATTCAATGTATTTTGAACACATTGACCCCCAACATTCCCCCTACCTTCTCCTATATCCTCCTCTGCCTCCTCACCACTCACAGAGGAAATGAGAGTGGGATCATAGCACTTGAATCCTGAAGGTGCTGGCCAGTTTTCACAGCATTTCAGGTGTTGAAATCATTGAAGTACAAATAATTTTTTACAAGCAAAGGACATCAGATAGTATAGTCTAGTATAGTCATTTGGGGAAAAATTGTATTCATAAGTTCAGATGCAGTCTCTCTAGGATAACATCTGGATGCTAAGGCATGTTAAAAGTGATTTTACTACAATTATGGTCAACAGTGTTGCCACAGGTAAGTACTAAGTATTTGTGCATTAATTGCTTTTTTCCCTTGGTTTCTGACAGTGTTTTCTGGTAACAAGAAACTAAAAAGCAGAAAAGAAGCCTTTAAGTCAATTCTAGCTTGAGTTTTCCTAGTGCTGAGTCTTCAGTGTGCAGTGTCTTCAGCAACAGTATCTTACCTTTGGCCTCTGAGAAGCAAGCAAGAGCTATATCAATAGTCTGCATCGTTTTGGGAGACTTTTGGGCTACCTTGATCAACTACTTGAAAGAAGGTTTCTCATGCCTGGTACTGAGGTTTTTATTAGTCTGTGGGTCTTGTAGAGAGAATTGTCAGCCCACACAGCTTAATTTCCTTTAAAATATACACATACACATTTTATGTATACACATACACATATGTGTGTGTTGTGTATTATTTGGATAAATATGAAATATAATTACTTGAAGTTTTATCAAACAATCTTGGGGTTATTCCCATCCAGTTGCAACACCTATGAACCACAACAAGATATCCATAGAGACACCTTAAGTGGAATTCACGTTATTGGTAACCAACATCTCCCTAATTGGACTTAAGACCCACTCAATTGGAAGGAAATCATGACAATTATAAAGAACTGATGATGTCTAGTGAGATATTAGACCTTAGAAAAGAATCCACTACAACTACTTTGTTAGAACCACATATATCCTTACCATGATCAAAATCTTATCCTTGTACTCCCAGAGAAGTGTATGTACCATCCTTCATCACAGAAGCTTCTCTTTGCAGCAGATGCAGAGACTCACAGAAAACCAGATTTGGACACAACACAAACATTGATCATTTGTGTGAAGCTTAACCCTAATGGATACATATATACCCCACAACCCTGCATCTTTGGCGCAGGGAAAATTGCAGAAGAGGAGGTGAAAAAATTGTTGAGAGCAATAATGTCAGGAATTCTGCTGTGAAATACATGCTAAATGGAACGGGGAAGATTTCATGGGGGTTCCACCCCTAGACAAAGAATCACAGGCAACTTATGACTGCTATAAAAGGAAGAATTAGCCTGTCCAAAGGATGAGTCCCATTGTTAGTTTCTAATAAAAGCAGTTATCATTGAAACCATATGTGCACAAATAACAGAAAGAGACTCAGCATGTGTGTCCATGTTCGTATGTACAAAACAATAACAATAAAAAGAGACTATTGATTAGAGAGTGGTGGCGTGGGAGAGACTGGAGGGAAGAAACGGAAGTGAAAATAATATAATTGTATTTTAAATAAAATCTATTCAAATTAAAAATAAATATACAAAAAATAAGTATACGTGTAAAATTGAGACAAAAACAAAAATTGTTTTTTCTTTAAAAAAGTAAATTCAAATATGTATTTTTGTGGATATATGCATTCAGTTGTTATATACAAATACGAGTCATAGAAGTGAGCCAAACAAAGCCAAACAATTTTTTATTAGCCACATTTTGAAAATGAGAAAAGAAGTCGATATGTTTAAATAATGCATTTTAACTTGTATATCGAAGTTATTATCAACTCAGCATGCCAGCAGTATACTAATCATCACTACCCCAATTTGTATATTTCATTTTATCATAGGTTTTCAAAACCTACTATACACTTAGTGCTTCTAAACACATCTCACTTGATTAGCCTCATCAAAAGTTATAAAACATGGTTTGTCCAGTAATTATTATAATGTTCTGGGCATGTCTAATGAGTCTAAAAGAAAGACAAGAGCTATTTTAAATATACGGTAATATCTAACAACTTACACAAAGAATACATTTTGAGGAATACATCTCATTTGAAAAAATGTAAATAAGGAACAATGTAGCACGAATCTTAAAAGATCTTATTAATAAAAACAAACCCAGAGCCAGGTATTGGGATGAGTGCTGGAAGATCACAGAAGCAGAACAAGCCACAGCTCCCTCACCTTGCCAATTCCTCAGCTGATCCTGTTTCCTTAGACTGGATGCCTCTCAGCTGAACTGTGCTGCTCAAAGCCTAAAAGCTTAACCAGGTTCTAGTTCCTCGTCCTCACACCTTAAATACCTTTCTGCTTTCTGCCATCACTTTCTGAGATTAAAGGTGTGTGTCACTATGCCTGGCTGTTTCCAGTATGGCCTTGAACTCACAGAGATTCAGATGGATTTCTGCCTCTGGAATGCTAGGATTAAAGGTGTGAGTGCCACCACTTTCTGGCCTCTATGTCTGTCTAGTGGCTGTTCTGTTCTCTGACCCCAGATAAATTTATTAGGGTGCATGATATATTGGGGAACACAATATCACCACAGAATAATGTACATTATAGACTTTAGTATGCAGTATCAGTGTCTGTAATCTTTAAAATATCAGTTACATGTACACATATATGCTAGTATGCTGAAAAGAAATTTCTACCATATTCAATTTCAATGGAACATTATATTGAAACATTCTTTGCTTCACACAGAGATAATGTGCATAAGCCTAGTAAACAGAATTACATATTTGTTTTGTTGTAGTGTGATGTCCCTGCCTTCTGACAGAGCGTGGGATATAAATAGCAGGGAAACAGAATTTGCTGCCTACCTGGTTATATCCTTAAGGACATAACTTAATGGCATCCTTAAGGACAGACCGGTTTTAGAGCTGTGTATTGTGATGTGAGGGCTGCATTAACAATCAAGATTTACACTTGGTATTACTTTTACCCAGGTGGCCACCTGACCTGGAAATGTTATTACCTGAAATCTCTTAAAATGTGACTGTATAATGCTGAAGATCACCAAGTTTCTTTGAGTCCTTTAGCATTGATGGGAAGTATTAGCATTTTTAATACAATTTCTGAGGATATCCTATTGCTCTGCTGCAAAAACATGAGTCTGTTCTGAATAAAGAGGAAGCAGTTGTACTTGAACATGTTCTGTGACTGTATCAGGAAGAACACAGTTTATTTCCCTAAATGGAGTGGCACAGGGGAACTTAGCTTTTCTTCAGATAATGTAGAAAGAGGAGAATGGATTCCAATTATTTTTTTTAAAGCGTGAGTACATGCAGTGAAGCAAAATGGTACAAGATCAAGTATTAGTACAAATTCCATAACTACTTGTAGACTGAATTATTTGGGAACTTTAAAGGAAGAGATATTAGGGAGAGAGCTGGAAAAGTTGGCTTTTCTTACATCCTACCTCCTCGAATATATAGAATCTAAACTAAAAAGATTTCCCAATTCTTTTTACTCTTTGAAACTAGTGTAATTACACCTTTTACCATTTCCCCCTTCTCTTTCCTCCTTCCAAACTCTCTGATAATCCCCTCTTGCTGGCTTTCAGATTTATGACCTCCTTTTTCCTTAATTGTCATTGCATATATATGTATATAGATACATTCCTAAATAAATAAATACAACCGGGTCAGTCTATATAATGTTAGTTACTTCCATGTATGTTTTCAAGGCCTACCATTTAGCACTGGATAACTAGTAGCTCTTCACCAGAGAAGACTATTTCTCCCTCTCTCAGCATTCCTTAGTTGTCAGTAGGTTTTTTTTGTGTGTGTGTGTGTGTGTGAATGTGTGTGTGTGTGTGTGTGAATGTGTGTGTGTGTGAATGTGTGTGTATGTGTAAGGCTGATGCCATGTGAACTTTATTCTGTTAACATTAGCATGTCTGGTAGTATCTTTCTTGTTCAGGTCATGTTTAGGCAGCCATAGCTTCTGGTATTTCTAGGAGACATAGTCTCATAACAAAGTCCCCATTCCTGTGTCTTTTACAACTTTATCTCTATTATTTTATTAACTGATTCAAAATGTAATTTTATTGTAGAGTACAAATGTCTATTTGTTTTCAAGTCTTCCAGGAATTTTAATTTTCTGACTTTTCTGAGAGATAATACACAGAACTGCTAGTGACTGAAGTGCTTCATTCATTCATTCTTTAAGTTTTGCTTCCTCAGAGTATAATGAATGCCCCAAATAGTGAAAATGTCCTTGTTTCAGCAGAACAACTCTCTGTGTAACTACCATCCAAGTCATGATTTAAGTTATTCATTCCACAAATGCCATGCACCATTGCTTAGCATGAATCACATACACTTTTCAGAGTATAAGGGTAGCAGCATGTACTATTCACAGTGAAGATTAAAGATACCTTGTTGAAGGCAAAACAAGGAGCTTGAAATAACCACACCCACATCCTATTTTCTTTAGTTCGTTTCCTATTAACACAGATAATTTCCTGAAATGGCCCCTTAGCAGATGATTCTTTGTAAAACATCTTGTAAAGTTCATTTTTCTGTGCCTCAGTAGATGTCTCAGCAGTTAGAAATACTTGGATGCTCTTCCGTAGGATTCAGGTTTCATTCTCAGCACACATATGAAGGCTCATAATCGTCTATAAGTCCAGCCCGAGGGAACAGAACATCTTCTGGCCTCAAGGAATTAGAATGAAAAAATTCCTAGGCAATATCTAAAAGTGACTGAATCAACACGTATGATCAATGGAACATCAGCCTAGAATGAGGACATATCTTAAGTTTATGTAGAGTTTAAATATTACTTTTAGCAAACAGTTCTGAAATCGTCACTGTGCGTGGAACACTACATTAAAAACCAAAGATTCAAGAACAAGAATGCAGAGCCTTTATGTTCACACAGTCTGACTCTTTTGAAAAAATATTTGTGTGGATAATTTGAATGTCTTTTAAGCACTTTGCAGCAGAATCATGTCCATTGTGCTTAGGAATAGATGGATATCATTTGCCTGACTGGGAAATGACTAAGTGGAAAACATACTTGAGATCCATCTTGAAGAATATGTCTTTGTTTGCTGAAGGACAGCATGACAGAAAATATCAAGCAGAGGGGCCATCTAGAGGTAACAGCTCATTCAGTGAACTTCGGGATTTTAAGACTCAATGGAATTATCTAAGGATATTTATATGCAATTGATAAAAGACATTGCCTTAAAGGACCAGATTTTACTGTATTTGCTGCTCATGCACATTTGTGGATTAATGCTATAGACTTTGGCTCTGCACTTAATGCATATGTCAAGTCTCATGGCTCCTGTCATCACCCTGGATAAGGTGGTGCTAGAATCTGGGGCCTTTGAAATGTTGTTTATCAGGAGCAGAGACTTCACAGACCTTTTAGTGTCCATAGAAACAGGCTTCTAAAGATCTCTTACCTCTACCACATTGTGACTACTCTAAGAGAAACTGTCCTCAAGGAAGCAGTATTTACCAGTCACCAAATCTATAACATTGATCTTTGATTTTCAAGGCTCCAGAGCTGCTAGCATTAAACTCCTGCTCTCTAAACTAACTGCTTATGGTACTGTGGCATGCCAACCTGAAAGAAGTGAGATTACTTCCCTCTTAGAAAGAACACTTTGCTAAGCAGTGTGAAGATTAATGATAGAGTGTGACTCAGAAGGGAATGCAATTATAATGATAGTGATCTAGGCAAGAGATGAGAAGGGAGTAAACTAAAGAATTATACCTGTAAGTAGAAAGGGGGATTTATTGTAGAGACCAGTAAAACTCATGACTAACAGAACAATACTAGAATAGATACCAGAGTTGACAGATAAATCAGGGATTAAATATCATTCCCTCATTTGAAGTTTAGGAAATTGGATGAATGTTGGTTCTCCAAACTAATAGAATATGTAGGAAGAGATGAGGAGCAGTTACTAGAGTTTACAATCTACTTTGTCTATAAATTCTAAGATAAAAGGAAACTGAATTTCAAGCTCAGGAATGTAAAGATGTTAGGAATATGGTAATGCTTAAGGCTGTTGGCTTTATATCATATTCTGTATTATTTTGTGCTCTTTCTCAGCATATATCTAAGTCAGTCTTTGTTCACGGTTATAGCTCTTTTCACCATTTACTAATTTCTAGCAATTTGTTGTAAAAGTACTTTCTTAGTTATAACTGAAGAAAGGAGTTTACTATAGTAAGATATTTTAATGAAAATATTAGAATATTAGAAGTGGAAAGGAAGTTCTACAAAACTATTCAAAGTTTAGCGGGATAAAAATGAAGTTGTAATCAGTTTATGAACTGTGAGGTTACAGAACTCAGGTAAAAGTGCTAACTGGAGAGTCTAGTTTAGAACTGATCAATCCCTGTAAAGAGCAGACAACCTTGTCACTGAGCCCAGTTGATTTGGACAGTGTTTTACCTGGTCTTCCCTTCGTTCTAGAAGGTGAAATGAAGTAAGAGACTTGCACTACCAATGAGCAAATTTTCCACAGCTATTATAATCTTTATAATAGTCAAATCTGTATCTCTACTGAGGTCAGAGAATTATGCAGTACACTTGTGACCCTGAAAGTGTAGAGCACATTGCATCTGTGATCTTTGTTAGGGTAGTGAGACGACATGATTATAAAGAATTAAAACATCCCTGTTTAGAATATGACTCCATCTGTATTTCACAGGAGATTTCTCATCTCAAGGTGATTATGTACTACACGGACATGAATTTATTGTGACACTCTAGGGAAAGTTAGAAATAATCCAAGTTTATCTTTGACATTCACCTTGCACTTTTCCCAGAGTTTCTCTTGAGCCATACTGCCAGATCCCCTGTCCTACCTCTCCAGACACTAAGTATTGCCATCTTGTCTACCACAGTCTTCTCTTGAGAAGACACTGGATTATCTCCTTCACACTATGGCTTACATTTCTGTTAAGGTTTAAGTTGTTAATCCTTTCTGCTAAACAGCTTTTTCTTTAGACATAGGAACTAAACGTTCACAGGAGTGGGATTTCAAGGTGCCAGAAAACAAGGCAGATTATGAAGAGACAGTTCTTACCATCTTTCTTAAAACTATCATCTCCATGTTCCTATTAACCAGCCCCATTAAAAAGCAGCCACTCTGTCTTTCTGTGTTAGAATCTAAAACAAAGCAAAGCATGCTGCACTGCTTCAAATCTTGATTGGCTGCTTCACTCTAGTGCCCTAGTGGACCCCAATATCCACAAGCAGTGTTCCCAATAAACTCCTTCCCCTGAATTTTGTTTAATTGCGTCTTTATTCTCTCATATGACTAAAGAAATAAAATGCTTCCTTCTGTCCCATTATATTCCATGAAATTACTTCACTGTACAAATCTGTTTCAATCTTCTTCTATATATCCCAGATACACTACATTAATAAACAAATAACACAAAACTGTAACATGCTTTAATATGCATTTCTGCAGAGTAGCATGAAACTAATCTGAGGAATGAACAAGTGTAAATTCAAAGCAGATCTTCTTTGAGACCTTAGAAGGACATTTCTAAGAATCCCATGTACCTATTTATAAAATCAAAAATTGAGACAATGAAAGGACTCACTGGTTGAAGGGGTTTGCCATCAAGCCTGATGACTGAAGTACCCATCCCTGGTATGCACATGGCATAAAGAGAGAACAGACATCCAAAAACTGCCCTCTGTCTTCATCTCAACATGACTGCTGTGACATACAAGTTTCTCTCACCCACCCCCATACACAAAATAAGTAAATGAAATTATTAAAAGTATTTAAAAGTAAAATTGCAAATTAATTATTTTCTGACTTTAAAGAAAAGATTTCAATGGTATATGCTCCAAATTAAAAAAAAAAACTATGGCTATATATTTACAACTAAGAGTTAGAAAGCTGAAAATATTTTTTTTAAATGCTGTAATTACAATTTTAGGAGAGGAAGTAATTAAAATACATATTAATTAGATAATTAATGTATGTCTGTCTCTATGTAAGAAATAGGTCAATCTAGTTTCACCTTTTGAAGTCTTAATTGTAAACTGATATATATTTGGAAGAAAACAAACATGGATAGGTACGTATCATTTGACAAAATAATTTAAACAGCATTAAATAGGGGCAACCTTTATTCAGTTTTTAGTTCTTAAAGATTTTTCACTGCAAAATCATTTCTAACAATACAGAAATGTGGCTGTCCTGGTGGTAGTGAGTTACCAATGGTAACTGTGTTGTAAACAAATATGCAGAATAGGTAGTGAATATACTATATAGTGAATATACTCACTAGTGAATATACTTGAGTAAGACAGTGAGTTTTTCTTTATCAGAGACATTTTTCCTTCAAAATTCAAACATTAAGGACTAGAGAAATAGATCACTGAGTAAGAGTGGTTGCTCAGAAAGAACAAGGACCTGGGTTCAACTTCCCTGAGCACATAAAAGTCATTCATTGTGATATTTAAACCTGTAAGTCCAGCACTAGTTGGGGTGGGAGTGAGTAGACAAGAGGATTATTGTGGGGGTTTTTTTTGTGGGATTTTGTTTTTTGTTTTGGTTTTTTTTTTAGTTTTGCCACTAAACTTGATCCAGTTTCATAGAGACACTATTTCAAGGGAATGAAGTGTAGAGTGATGGAGAGGGACACTAAAAGTTCCTCTCTGGTCTCTGTACCTCCACACACATGTTCACACATATGCAAACATTCAACACACAATAATAACAAGAATAAAATGTTAAAATTTTTCAATATGCTCTAAAAGTAATGCACTTGGTTTCTGGAAGGGGCAGAATTCCGTATTGTATAATGCCATCCACCTTGATGTGTATATTGGTGTCATTCCTGCTTGGCTCATTTTAGGCAGCCATGTTGGTGAGACTTCATGGCTGTAGATTCAGATATTATTTAGGAGATACAACCTTACACCAAACTCCCAAGTCCTCTCCCTCTTATAGCCTTTCTGTCCCTTCTTCTGCAGTCTTTCCTGCGACCAGGGCAGAAGTGTGTTATAGATGTACCCATTAAAACTGAGCTCCACAACTTGGCATTTTGTTTGGCTGGGATTTTTTTGTAAGCATCTTCATCTGTTGGAAAAATGTTTCCTCGATGAAGGGAAGGGAGAAATGATTTAATTATATTACAATCTCAAAAAAAAGTATGTTCAAAATGTATATTCAGGAAACACAATGTATCTAAATAAAGTAATTTTCAAATAATTTTATGATAAATAATGTTTTCCTCCTATCTTTGTAAATCAGATTGTTATCATTTTTCAAAGATTTGACTCCTGGAGACTTGGCAAAGGCCACTCTTGCTCTTGGACCATTAGCAGAGCATTTATAGACTTAGAGAGGCTGGCTTTCAAGGGAATGCTGGGAAAGGGTCCTGCTTTGTATCTGAGAGCTAGCAGCAAATATAACAAAGCCGTTTTATTTGTTACATGGTCTAGCCTTTCAGAAAATATCCTGAATACTAATGGAGAAATTGGTGACATGTTCAAATGATCTTGGAAAAAAATGAGTGGAGATATTATTTATGTAAGTATTAGAAGGTAAGTGTTAATACACAACAACAAGAGACGGAGAGAACCCCAGGCAGAGAACCCCTTCTTCTTAGAAAGGCAAGAGGCCTATGCCTGGTGAAATCTGAAGGAATGAAAGAATGGAACCCTTGCAAGCACAGATGCTGTAGAGAGGCACAGAACCACTGACACACACAGGGGCAGTAAGTGATCTCAGAGAACCAACCCATCTTCTTTCTTATTTCCATTCTCTTTCTGTCTCTTTCCATGTCTCTCTCTATCTCTGTTTCTGTCTCTCTCTGTTTGTCTCTGTCTCTTGTCTTTCTCTTTCTCTTTCATTGGTTGAATCCACCTCGAACTCTGGAAGTGAAGATAAATTTTACACTTTTTGAAGATAGAGTATATTTCTAAAGTATGTAAAGACATACTTTTCATTTTCCAGTTCTCAGTTACAGTATATCTCATGCAGTATTTGACATAAAACTGATTAATTCATTGCTTTGATTTTCAAACCCCTCTGACTGTGCATGAAGTAACAATTAATGAAGAACCAAGGCCATGAACTTTAAGGAGATCAAGTAAGGGAACATTGGAGGATTTAGATGGAAAACAAAAGAAAAGGAGAAATGTTGTTAATTGTATTATAATCTCAAAAATAAAACTAAGCTAGACCTATGCAATCACTTGAATATTACAAAATCAGAAGACAGTTATGCAGTTACAAAGGAGTTTAAAAATGATAAAGTATCTTTAGTATCTGGTAATATTACCTTTAAGAAAGTCAATCTAATTCCTTTAAGGAAATGTGGAATGCAGATATATAGGCTTTCTAAGAAAATCACAGATTTCCTTCATACTTAGAATCAAATACAGAAAAAAACTTGAATAGCATTCATAAATCATAACCCTGATGTAAAATTTGATCATTTTATCTCTCTTCTAAACATACTGTTTCTTTTTATGCCAACAAATCTGTGTGTAAGAGCAAGGACTCAACCAAAGAAGAGTATTTGGTATTTATAGTATTTGGTAGCTTATAAAACATTTATAAGTGTACTCAAGAAGTCAGTTCAATAGCTAGCATGTAACAATATTTCAAAGCCCACAGTAGATACTATGATCTTTATCTTACAAAAGGAAACCACTCTGAATCTAATGCAGACAAAAGTTGTTTTTCGTATCAAATCAAGTTTTAAGATATGGTGGGATGTCAACTCAAGATCATACTGTAATCTAACATTATGCACTCAAATTTCTTTCAAAATTGTCTTTAGAAATACATTTTCAGAATGGACCCTGTAATAATAAATGTATTTGTAGGGAACTGTTTTATGATATGCTACATACAATCAGTCAATAGGCGAAGTTATTTTGTAGCTGCCAGAACACAAAGAAAGCATAAATGACAGAGAAAAGTGATAATTTGCTCTTTATAAGTAATAAATTAATAAATCTGTACTTATTAAATCATATCACTGTCAGTATATAAAGTAGGGGCTGCTATTGAATAGGTGTTCTATGCACACATTTAATTCACTTTTTATTACTTAAGCATTTTGTATATAATGCTAGAAGTATTTAATATATGTTCTCACTCACTACATGTCAAGGCACACAATCATATGATCTAAGTCATCCAAATAAAGGCACTGTATTTACTCAGTGCTCAGTTCAAGTGACACTGTAACTTGCTAAGAAAGCAAACTCCATACAGAGTTTCTTTGATGTACATTATCTTCTCTGAAGTAAATTGGTGTTGCCAGGAGCAGATATGTCTCACTGTCATTAAAAGCCTTAGGTTACTACATATTAAATGCCATATTCTGTAGGTCTTAGAAGTGTTTGAAGATCATCTATCTATCTAAATATATCTGCTTATGACCTTAGAAACATACCTAACATGACTATAAGTTTGACTATTATAAATGTCTATTAATCTGTATTTTTAATTGTATCTTACATTTTTAAATGAGTTGCATAAGCACAATAGCCCAAACAAGATTAGAAACATAAATACAGTACAACCAAATTAACTTTAAATTTGTATCAATATATAAATCTATACCAATGTGAAATACTTAAGACAAATAGTTGCTTTTTTTTGTTTAAAAGTAGATTCAATAATCTACCCTTTTATCCTGTCATTTCTATATCCACCCCTTTTCTTTTCAGAACAAGATCCCGAAATCTAATCTTTGTTCAGCTTTTTTTCCTGACCATTACCAGTAACAACTTGTAACCAACCCCCCCTTAAATAGTAAATATCCATAACCAGTGTTTTGAGAATGTGGATGTTCTTATCTCTAGACTGCTTCTTGTTGCTGGGAGTGCTGGTAACCTATGTGGGAAACTTGAGAAAAATCAGATTAATTGTTAGGTCTTGGCTGGAATATTCTGTGAGGCTGGATCATCTCAGTCACTAGTCTTGAAGCTGTTTTGGATATTGGATCACCTGGTCTGTCCATTTTTGTTGGTTCTTGTCCCCTTTTTCTGAAAATATACAAACTTTTAAAGGTAACATACATATCTGTATCAATATAAACATAGACTGTTCATTGTACACAGGTCAGCCAAAGATGATTTTTTATTCTGTGTTTGAGCAGGTAAAATATGCATCACAGTTCTTATAGTTCTTTTAGGTTGATTATTTATGTTTTAGTCAGGACTTCAGGGGTCTTCGTCAATCAAACCTGATTTTCTTTCACCCAGAGTGAATCCACAGCCCCTCATTTTTCTGTGGAAATAAAAACATAACCTCTGCCCCAAAGTAACACATCTTTTGACTTAAATTTTGAAGTCAAAATATTTTTAAAAATATATAGGTTGGTTGAACATAGCAGTTTTCGTAACACAGTGTATCTTACAGCCAAAAAATTCAAAGACAATAGCATAGCATACAGGATTCAGACTCTGTGTATTTTCTATCTTTATCTGGCTTATTATATTTTTGTTACTCTATTCCCTTTTTAAGAACTTTCTCTACCCTTTTTCTTTTCTCTCCCAAGCCTATGTATATTGTTAAAGACACTGTTACCCAATGAAAGGTTTTTGTTCCATCTGAATCTGTTTATACTGCATATCTGTAAACTTTTCTGCCTGTATGAGCAAAAACCATAAGCCAAAACACCTCTCTGTACCATAGCCCATGTGAGAGAACGCAGGAACCTGCCATGTGGCTCAGCTCATGATGTGCTGGCAGTTGTGAGGAGATATGTCTTTGTACCACAGTAGGTATAAGAGACATAAGACTAGGAAGTCACATCTGGCTCCATTTCTGTGCATTTAGAACCTTTTGAAAAGCTTTCTCAGGCTTTATGTGGATGTACATGGTCCCATATTGGGTGACATTTATGGGTGGAGTTTTCCTGTCTTGGCAGCTGCTCTCAAATAATCGCTTGGAGGCTTAATATTAATTACAAATGCTTGGCCAATAGCTCAGATTTGTTATTAGCTAACTGTTACATTTAAATTAACTCATGTAGCTTATCTATGCTGTACCATGTGGATTGGTACCTTTTCTCAGTATAACATGCTCGTCTCACTCCTCCCTCCATCCACTGGTGACTTCTGACTCTGCCCTTCTTTTTCCCAGAATTCTCAATTTGGCTTTCCTGCCTAACTTTATCTTGTTCAGCTACTAGACAGTCAGCTTCTTTATTAATCCAATCACAGTGGCAAATCTTCACAGTGTACAAAAGGATTATTTCACGCAAAGGAACAACAACAGAACATTATACCTGACTTGGAGAGGAACCTGCTTATACCTGGCTTAATGGAAAACCCAGAATTCCAAGAACAGAAAGTACTTCTTTTTTTTTTTTTTTTTTTTTTTGGTTTTTCGAGACAGGGTTTCTCTGTGTAGCTTTGCGCCTTTCCTGGAACTCACTTGGTAGTCCAGGCTGGCCTCGAACTCACAGAGATCCGCCTGGCTCTGCCTCCCGAGTGCTGGGATTAAAGGCGTGCGCCACCACTTCTTTTATGGAGAGCTATTCTCAGAGTTGTTGATTATTTCTGTATTGGACACTGATCTGCTTAAGCTTAATGATCATAAAATCTTAAAAGTCTTAAGCTCATTCCAAATTCTAATTTTGTCAACTAAAAGTTTCAAGAATTTTCTATACAAATATAAAATATTCAATGTATTCAAATGTAAAATAAAAGTAGAATTAGCAATTTCTGGAAGCCAATAAAATTATCAAATGATATTTTGGGCATTGTGCTGGACACATTCAGTCCCATCACTCCGGAGACGGAGGCAGGCAGATTTCTGTGAGCTCAAGGTCAGTATGATCTACATAGTGAGATTCAAGACTACAAGGATTGAAATAGAAAGTCTGTATCTCAGAAAATAAAAACAAGAAAAGAATCAGAGAAAATACAATTTAAAATAGTGTGTAAAATAAACATATATTAAGAATTCCACAATTATCAGACAATGATATTAAAACATAAGTTAACAACAAATATGGCTTATCTTGCTTATAGTTTTGTAGCTTGGAGTTTGTGATTGGTGCCCACATTGGACGGGGCCTATGGTGAAACAGTGTAATCTCATGGCCCGCATTATACTGACACTATAGTGAGACAGTATATTGTGGTGGGAGCATGTGCTAAGGAAAAATTACTTGCTTTATAAGCCAGCCAAAATAGAGAAAAAGGAAGAGCTCAGCATGCCACAATCCTGTCTTAGAAAGTGTACTACTAAGGGCTTACCAACCAAAGGTTCCACTACATTCCCATACCACACTTGGGAACCAAACTCTCTCTCATTATTGTTTCTTAAAACACAAGTCAAACATTTACAAATAGAAATTGTAATGTGTGAGATGAAGTTCAATTGCGGTCATAACACATTCATTGATATAGAAGGAAACATAAATATGATAAACGAGTGTGGAAACAGAAATGATTCAAAGTGGAAACCAAAAGGACACCCCCATCACTCAGACACCCTCAGTGTGACTGCACAAGCTTGGGACTCCTTAGTATGCACAAGGCTCTGGGTTCGGTCCCCAGCAGCACTGAAAAAAAAAAAAAAAGACTCTAAAAGCAAAAAATCAAAACAGAATAAGAGTATAGTGTCAATATCTAACTATTCTCCCTTCTCTTCATAGTACAATGGAATAAATCCAGAGCGTCATGGATGTTAGATACACATTCTGCAACTGAGTTACAGACTCAGACCCAGTAGCAAATAGCTTCTTATGACCTTTGTCTTCCATGCCTGAATAAGGAAAAGACCATTAGGAACAGACTATGTTATATTTGTTCACCAAACAGGTATACTCAAATAACTTAATGACTTGATATTTTATGATACTTTAATCCCAGAACTCAGAGAATAAAGGCAGATGAGTTGAATACCATCCTTGTCTAAATAGTAAGTTCTAGGCTAGACAGGGCCACATAAGGGGACCCTGTCTAAAAATAAGTTCTATTATTCATACTTCACAGGAAAATATTTACCCTCACACCTTGAATACAGGAAGGCTATAGTGACCACATAACTAGCAAGGACACAGGCTTCACTTCTTCATCCACCAGCCTCTAATTTTAGGGTCTATATTTTCAAATGATGCTCATTTTCTCCAATGTTGACTATTTTAAGTCAGGGCTATAGTGACACAGTATTTTCCTTTGAATTTTTAGGTCTTCCATATATTTTGTGCTTCATATTATGTGTGGTTAGTAGAGAACATTGTAGAGAAATATCAGCTGAAATTTTAATCCTTTAAGATAATCACAGCCAGGTAGATTTCTGTGAGTTCGAGGCCAGCCTGGTCTACAGGGCAACATCCAGGACAGGCAGCAAAACTATACAGAGAAACCCTGTCTCAAAAAAACAAACAAACAAACAAACAAAAAAAGATAAGCCTGGTGCCTCTGTATAAATCACATTTGTTTGTCATAAAAGTGTTTGATGTTGCAGATGATTTACTACTTAACTGTGCTTATTTTTGTAAAGGTTCTGAGTTAAACTTTTTGATTTTTTTTTCTTGACAAAATTGTCATGCTGCCTGACCTCATGCAAATTAGATTGACAAAACCTAAGAAATAAAGTATTTATAGTTAGTCTTGGGAAGAAAGGAATTTTTCTGTTTGGGTGAGTCGTGGGAACCCTGGCAATCCTTGGTTTTGAATGTGTAAACAGGCAGACAGGAACGAATCTCCACAAGATAGAGAAGTGTATCAGAAGTTACTACCAAGCTGCTCTCAAGTCAGGCAATTATTAAGGTGGCACAACACAAATGTAAATTTCTGAAAATGAGTCAATATCCTTGTAGTTCCTTAAAAATGTTTCCATGTCTTTAATTTCGTTTAATAATCATACTCTGAAGTGGAAAATTTGGAAAATGACTTACCCCATACTCATTTTGACTGACAACATATTATTAATTTTGAAGCAGAGACATATTAAGGTAGTTAAAAGACATCTTTGGTAGCGTATGAATTCTTTGTAGTAAAATAGTCTCAAAGCTACTGCTCACTTGTACTTCAACTATATTTAGAACCATAAATAACACATTTTAGGAAGGAAATTTGTACACAAAGAAATGAGTTTTAAAACACCTGGCTATATACATATATGTACCAGCTCTATATGATGTACATGCATTTGGTGTATGTATATAACAGTATACAGTGAAGTGCCTATAAGCAAGATATACTGCATATAGGCAAATATGTATAAATGTATCAATTTTGCTTCTGCATTTAAGTATATCTATAACTATGAGTTAATTTCCATTCACAAAACATGAATCAAGTGTCTACATATTTAAGACAATAATTTTATAAGTATATTTGAAAATTTGCTAATTTAATTCTCATATCTGCTGAAACTGGGTTATCTCATGTCTTTAATTTTAAAATTACAATGTTGCTTAGATTTTTTTAAGTGATTTATTCATATACTTAGATTTTCAAAATATTATCTATGTTTAAAACCTATGGTAAAAAATAGATATATGCATAAAACTATCCATTCTATGTTACACATTTCTCATAAATCATCTTAAACAGTGTTTTAAGCATTTGAGCTAAGATAGTCTTTTTTCTACTTAGCAACAACTGTGGAATTTTTGAAACAGAACACACACACAATTGGACTCTGTGAACAGTTGTATACCAATGCATCTCATCTCATCTGTCACTAAGTGATGTAATTCTAGCATTCAAAACACCATACTGTATTTCAGCTCTCCCAGATTCAAAACCAGTGGTTCTGAGGCATGACACAATGCAAAGACTGTCATTTTAGTCTATCCTTTAAAAAACTTATCACCATTTATTTAGCAAGCTTTGTGTCTGTGTGAGTGTGTGTATATGTCTGTGAACGTGTGCGTGCATGTACAACTTGCTACAGTTTGTTATTTTTTTTTTTTTACCATATTGATCCTAGGGGTAGAACTCAGATCTTCTGGCTTGTTAGTGAGTACCTGAACTAGATGAGCAATCCCATTGACTGGTTTAACTCTAAACTGGACATCTAGGAGAAAGCAAGTAACCGGTAAATGCTTATTTATTATTGTTTTGATTGTTTATATATAAATTTGATTTTAATATAGGATAAGATTATGCTAATAATTTTTCTGATATTTCCATATGGAGAACAGTGATACAATACATATTCAGTGAAGATAATTTTAATTAATCTTCTCTATAAGTCAATCCAATGATATTAAGTCTGAAAATTATTTCATATTTCTTAGAGACACATTCATCTGCCTTCCTACATATGAAAATATAGTATTGTTGAATATTACTTTAGCTAGAAAGAAGAAAACGTGAGCACAACAAATAACATTGCAACGGACATAGGATAAACAGAACATTGCAGCCTAGAGCGACAATGAAACAGACTCACTTGCCCCAAATAGAGATTATTAATTAAACATTATTCATCTCTTCCATAAAGCAAGGGATGAATACTAATGAATACAGTGGGGAAAGCAGCCATTTTCAGAGATGCAAACACATTTTTTTTAACTTTTTAAATCCCTAGTAGGATGAAAATTCAGACATTATTAGAACAGAAAGGAACGTAGTTCAGGCTGAAACAGCCTAAAGAGGAGATACTGACACTGAGTGGAGCAAGATAAACTCACAGCTGATGACCAGAGGATCCTCGGTTAGCTCCTGATTGCTAATTCTTCCGTACCACTGTGTTCTCATTCATGTCGCACTGAAAAATAAAATTACAAATCACCCAAATTGGATTTACAAGTGTTAGGTATATAGAATAAAGAGACAAATAGCAGCTTGAATTCATAAATAAGTAAATAAATATAATAAATCTTAAGTAATTGAAATAATCAGAGCTGTTAGAATGAATTAGATGACCTATTCATCTGTTAGGGAGAGGAAATGATGTTCCTTTAGAGGAACTGTTTCTTTTTTTTTTTTTTTTAATTTTTATTTTGCAATACAATTAAGTTCTACATACAGGCACAGATTCCCTTGTTCTCCCCCCTCCCGTCCCCCTCACCTTCCCGCCAGCCCGCCTCCCATTCCAATCTCCTCCAGGGCAAAGCCTTCCCCACAGACTGAGATCAACCTGGTGGACTCAGTCCAGGCAGGTCCAGTCCCCTCCTCCCAGGCCGAGCCAAGCGACCCTGCATAGGCCCCAGGTTTCAAACAGCCGACTCATGCAATGAGCACAGGACCCAGTGCCAGTGCTTGGATGCCTCCCAAACAGATCAGGCCAATCAACTGTCTCACCCACTCAGAGGGCCTGATCCAGTTGGTGACCCCTCAGCCATTGGTTCATATTTCATGTGTTTCCGTTTGTTTGGCTATTTGTCTCTGTGCTTTATCCGACCTTGGTCTCAACAATTCTCGCTCATATAAACCCTCCTCATTCTCGCTAATTGGACTCCCAGAGATCCACCTGGGGCCTAGTCATGATCTCTGCATCCAGATCCCTCAGTAGTTGGATGAGGTTTCTGAGGAACTGTTTCTTACATATGCATGTAGCTTAAACTGTATCTATCACTATTTTCAGTCATGTTTAATTTCATTTTTAACTGCTAGATGAAAATACAAAATTCATATGTACTTATGGAGCAATGTGATATTTCTGTGCATAAACACTTTGCTGTATAAATCTAAATCAAATTGAAAATATTTGTTTTTTCAATAATTTTATCATTTTATGAGGTAAAAATATTCAACTTTTCCCCCTTTTAAAAGCATAGTGTATAATTTTATATGTGTTTTCTATAGTCATATCACAATACACTAGCACATTGGAATTTCTTACTCCCACCTAACTATTTAACTTAGCACACATCAGTCTACTTTACCTATACTCCCTTTTCTCTCCATCCTCTGTTGACTACCATCTATTCTCAACTTTAATAAGCAATTATTTATATTTCATGTACGGTTGACATTACTGCTTTACTTTTTGTGCCCCTTTTATTTCACATAACATAATGATCTCCCATCAATGTTGGGAAAAATGACAGGATTTATTATTTCCTACATAACTAACGGGAGTATAGATATTTCTCCTATATACTGCTTTCATTTCCCTTGGGCATATAATCAATACCATGATTGCTGGATCATATACTTATTACAATTTTATTTTCTGATGACACTACATGCTAGTTTTCATAATTGCTATATTAAAACAAGAGATCTATTGACAATTTCTTGAAGTTCCGTTTTCTTCAAATTCTCAACAGTTCTTCCCAGTTTTAGACTTTTTTATACTAGCCAACGTCCTGGAATATTTATATTTTTTATTTGCAATTCTTTGATGGTTAATGATCTCAAATGTTTTCTTTTATTTATTTATTTATTTATTTATTTATTTATTTATTTATTTATTATTCATTCATTCATTCATTCATTTATTCAAGACAGAGTTTCTCTAACAGCCCTGGATGTCCTGGAACTCACTCTGTAGACTAAGCTAGCCTCGAACTCACAGAGATCCACCTGCCTCTGCCTCCTGAGTGGTGTGATTGAATTCGTGCACCTCCACCACCCTGCATGTTTCTTATATTAATTGACCGTCTGTATTTGTTGATTTGAGAATGATCTACAATAGTCATTTGCCCATTTTTCCCTTCTGTTGCTTGTTTTTTCATTAAGCTATTTGAGTTTTAAAAATATATTCTAGGTAATAACTCTGCTGTAAAACCTGTGGGTTTACCTCTGCAAACTGTATGGGTTAGGTCTACATTCTGTTGACTGATTTGTATGACAAAAACTTTTTGTTTTGTGGTCATCTCATCTTTCTTTTTTATTTTTTCTACTTTGCTTTTTGGGTCTTTTCCAAAAATTCTTTTATCATCTTTCCTATTCTTAGCTCTAGTAGTTTTATCATTGTATGTCTTATACAGAAATATTTAATTCACTTTGAATATTATAAGCGATAGAAACAGGTACATAGAGTCTTTTTGTATGTATACTCTAATGTTTATAGTTTCCTTTATTAAACAGATATAGCTTTAGCTTTAGAATTCTGTGTTTCTAAAATTCTTATTCTATTTCATTGACCTACATTTTTGTCTCTGTGTGAAAATTCTGCTGTTTAGATTAATACAGCTTTGATGAACTTATCAGAAATTCCTTCAACAAGTCCACTATTAATCAGAAATCAAGGCTAAATGGATATGAAAGTAATAGCAACCAAATAAAAAATAGTGCCAAGATGCTTGATGAAAACAGACAAAACTCATCATGGAAATACAAACTAAGCCCAATAATATTTTTAAAGATAATTGATCAAGACAAGTGCAAACCACCCCATGTATGCTAAAATGATTCCAAATCTGATTACTGACAATCATGATAAAGCAGAGCAATTGACTGAAGGGACATTTGAAAAACATCAGCTTCTCTTTATGATGGAGGACACCAGGAAAACGACCTACCAAAGTAACTAAGCAGGGCTTACATGGGTCCGGAGAGACAGAAATGGCAAGCACAGGGCCTGCATGGGTCTGCACCAAGTCCTGTGTGTATATGTTACAGCTGTTAGCTGGGTGTTCTTATGAGAGTCATAAAGTAGAGGCAGGTGCATCGATTCCAGCAGATGCCTGCTCTTGAGAGTTTTTTTCCTCCTATTGGGTTGGCTTGTCCATCCTCACTATAAGTGCTTTCAAACAATAGTACCATGTTTTGTCCTGTCTGGCTGCTGGAAACCTGTTCTTTTCTGAAGAGGAAATAAAGGCGGGGTGGATGTAGGGGAGAGGGAGGATAGAAGGGTGAGCTTGTGTAGTGGGTAGCCATTCCAGCTTTGTTCTGGAAGTTCCAACCCCCATTGAGACTTCGGCAACTGTCACGCCTACAAGGCGGGGCCAAGGGAGGCGCCTGGGGACCCGAGATCCGGATCGGCGAACGCTCTCTTGGTTCCAGGACGCTGGATGGTGGAGGTAGACAGAGGAGAGCTCCAGAGAACACCGCTGGACTGTGATACACCTTCCCCAGACCCCGCGACCTACCTATCCCTTAATTTGTAAGTTACGCCATTAAATAAATCTCCTTTTAACTACGTGGAGTGGCCTAAATAATTCCACCAATATCTGGCGCTCACGTGGGGCAAATCCCAAAAGCCTGGGTGGCTCCTGCCCTCAGCCTCCTCCCCGGCTAGCGGGTACCTAAACCCGCCTGCAAAGTTCCATATAACCAGGGAACACCTACACGGTTCCATTCCCGAAAAAGGGAGCAGCTAGTCCGGTCTCAGCTCCCTAGCTTAGCCCCGAGACCAGCGAAAGAGGCACTCCTCCGCTTCCTGAGTGCACGCACGCCAGCTGCGGCTCGGCTCCGCCATCTTGACTCCAGCGATCTGCAGTCAGCCAAGATCACCAGCAGGCCCTGCTTTGGAGCTGTACCATCGCCACCTGCTGGCTGAAAAGTGCTACTACACCCCCCAAAACCACGAAAGGTAAGTAAAAGTACCTGATAATTTTACACCTTAAAATTGACTGACAAATTTTGAGTAATTCTGGTAATATGGCTGACAACATTACCTCACAAGAATTTGAAAACCTTTTTGCCTGTATGATGAATAACATCTTCCTGGAAATATACGACCTTCCTAAGGCATATCTGGCCTGTACCATTTTGGCATTCATCGTAATAATTCACACAGTGTTCAAACACTGGTTTAAAAACAAGAACAAAGATGAGTCATTATTGGGACTGATACAGGCTTTAAGCGAGAGCAATGACGGCTTACAGAAAAAGATTCTATCTCTGGAATCTGCTTTAATGGATAGCAATGAGACCTTAGAGAAAAAGATTCTCTCTCTGGAATCTGCTAACCAGGATTTACAGGCTTTCAAAACTAACAATGATGGCTTACAGAAAAAGATTCTATCTCTGGAATCTGCTTTAATGGATAGCAATGAGACCTTAGAGAAAAAGATTCTTTCTCTGGAATCTGCTAATCAGGATTTACAAAACAGGCTTGTACCAAAAATTGATCTTATTGATAATAAATGTGAATATTTAATGGACAGAACACTAACTCTCCAGACACTATATAAGGAAGAAAGATTATCATTAATTGATAAGATAAGGTCCATGGAATCATGTGTTTCTGAGGAACATAAAAACTTCTATGATTCCATGAGAAATCTGGAGTCCCTTGCCAGAGAGGAGGTTCACTCCCTAGAACAGACCCTAGGTGCTCGTTTGCAGGCCTTAGAAGAAACTCTCAGTAAACATGACAAGGGACCTAATAAGCAGAAGGGCAAGGCCATAGAGGTTGTAACATCTCCAAATGGCTCTCACACAATGGCTTATCCTGTTATCATCCATGAGAAGCCAGCGGATGACACACACCCCGAGCCATATAATACATATACATTACAACCAATTTCAACAAGGGACTTTAAAAATATAAAGGAAGCAGTAGTTACGTATGGGATACACTCCACATACGTAAAACAATTGTTAAATTCATGGTCTACCTCACATAGAATCATCCCAGATGACTGGCATCAGTTGATTTCAGCTGTTCTAGAATATAGTCAGCAGCTACAGTGGAAAAGCTGGTTGAGAGAAGAGGCAAAAAATTTAGAACAACAAGGTAAACTCAGAGGTTTTGTGATCTCCCAAGATCAAATACTTGGTGAGGGATGTTTTGCTGACAGGAATGTACAAGCCATTTATGATGAACATACAATATCCCTATGCCGTACAGCAGCTCTAAATGCTTGGGAAAAAATTCCAGAACCTGGAAAACCAACTGAGGTATACACAAAGATATTTCAGGGACCGCACGAACCCTTCACTGATTTTTTACAAAGACTGAACACAGCTATAACAAGAGCTGTATCAGATAAAGAATTAAGAAAAGTATTAACTGAGTCCTTGGCGTTCGACAATGCTAATGCAGAATGCAGAAGAATACTTACACCATTAAAGATCAGATCAGCTCCTTTGGAAGAATGGATTCAGTATACTAATGGTGTTGAGTCTCGTAACTACAGTAATGAGGCTTGGATAGGAGAGACAAATCCCAGAGGTGAAAGAAGGCCCCGTGTTACCAAATGTTTTAAATGTGGTACACCAGGTCATATAAGTAAAAACTGTACATGGGGTACTCCTAGGAGTAATACTCCTTTTAGGAATAGCCTAAACAGGAGACCCCAACCACCTCCCGGATTATGTAGAAGGTGTGGCAAAGGCCGACATTGGACCAGTGAGTGCAGATCAAAAATAGATATACGAGGTAACCCTTTACTGGCGGGAAACGCTTCAGGGGGCCTCTTGCAGGCCCCCAAATCAAATGTAGTACGAACATTCCCAGCCACTGTGGAAGAAATTCCTCTCCAGGACAACTGAATAAACCACTGCCTAATGTAAAAACCGATACTGCAATGGATGATAAAACAGCTCTGATGGATGGATCACAGTTTACAAAGAACACTATAAAACAAATATTTTGGCAGACTTCCATAAATGGTCAAAGACCAAAGCTTAGAATTCGAATTAATGGCCTGGTTATGGAGGGACTGGTAGACACAGGTGCAGATGTGACTATAATTACACCAAAATCATGGCATCCGAATTGGCCTCTTCAAGAGGTAGATGTCCAACTTTTAGGGATTGGCACCCTATCTCAGATAAAACAGAGTTCGAGATGGGTTGAATGCATAGGGCCAGAAGGACAGAGAGGAAGACTGAAGCCATATGTAGCAAATGTAGCAGTAAATCTTTGGGGCCGAGATCTGTTACAACAGTGGAATACCCAGATTAAAATTCCTACACTTTCAGAAAAAGAATACAGACCAATGCATGTTTCTAGGAATAATATCATCGCATGCTATAAAAATCAGGCACCAACCATTCAGGCTGTTCACAAACAGAGCACAACTGCTGTTGAACTCTCAGAAGTACCAACTGCCTTACCTTTAAAATGGCTAACTAATAAACCTGTCTGGGTTGGACAATGGCCTTTGACAAAAGAGAAGCTACAAGCTTTAGAACAGCTGGTTCAAGAGCAGTTAAATGCTCAACACATTGAAGAATCTACCAGCCCTTGGAATTCTCCTGTATTTGTTATTAAAAAAAAGTCTGGTAATTGGAGAATGCTGACAGATCTGAGAGCTATTAATAAAGTAATTCAGCCAATGGGCTCCCTACAGACTGGGATGCCCTTGCCCTCTCTGCTACCTAAAGAATGGCCTATAATAGTTATTGACTTAAAAGACTGTTTCTTTACCATACCCTTACAAGAAAATGATAGAGAAAAATTTGCCTTCACAGTACCTAATTATAACAATTCTCAGCCAGTCAAGAGATATCAATGGAAGGTCCTCCCACAGGGAATGTTAAACAGCCCTACTTTGTGCCAATACTTTGTGCAGAAACCATTGGAGATAATTCGTGTAAAGTTTCCACAATCCATAATTTATCACTATATGGATGATATCCTATTAGCTGATCCAAAGTTAGATACATTAGAAAGCATGTTTGAAGAAGTAAAAAAAGTTTTGCCTCACTGGGGACTGCAACTTGCTCCTGAAAAAATACAAAGAGGAGATTCTATTAACTACTTAGGATATAAGATAGAGCTACAAAAAATTAGACCCCAAAAGGTACAGCTAAGGAGAGATCGATTGAAGACTCTTAATGATTTTCAAAAGTTATTAGGAAGCATTTCCAACTTACTGGGTATCATGGGAATACCCAAAGATGGACTACAAAATTTGGCTAATACTCTAGAAGGGGACAAAGAATTAAATAGTCCAAGAGAATTATCAGCCGAAGCTGAGAAGGAATTGGCTCTAGTAGAAAAGACAATTCAAGAAGCACATGTGGATCGTGTGGATCCAGAACTTAAATGCATTCTTGTCATATTCCCCTCCAGACATTCCCCAACAGGTATTTTGATGCAGAGGGAAGATATTATATTGGAATGGATATTCCTACCACGTAAACCAAATAAGAAATTAAAGACTTATATAGAAAAGATCTCTGATTTGATTCAAAAAGGTAAACTAAGACTTCGCCAGTTGACAGGAATGGACCCAGCAGAAATTGTAGTACCTTTAACTAATGAAGAAATTTCATCACTATAGAAAGATAATGAATACTGGCAGAGAGCCTGCAGTAACTTTTTGGGAGAGATTAACAACCACTATCCCAAAAGCAAGAGAATAGAATTTATAAAGAAAACCGAATGGGTCCTTCCTCACATTGTACGACAAAAGCCAATTTCTGGAGTCCTCACATTCTATACTGATGCAAATAAATCAGGGAAAGCAGGATATAAATCAGGAGACTTAAGTAAAGTGGTACAAAGTCCATACAGCTCTGTACAAAAGGCAGAACTGTATGCCATTCTTATGGTACTGATGGACTTCACAGAACCCCTCAATATAGTCACTGACTCTCAATATGCAGAGAGAGTTGTTTTACATATTGAAACTGCTGAATTTATTCCTGATAATACAGAATTAACTTCATTATTCATACAATTGCAGGAAATCATCAGAAAAAGGGAACATCCTATATATATAACACATATCAGATCCCATACAGGTCTGCCAGGACCTCTAGCACAAGGTAATGATGAGATTGATCAGTTACTAATAGGTAATGTGCTAGAAGCTTCAGAATTTCATAAGAAATACCACACAAATAGCAAAGGTTTGAAGAAGGATTTCTCCATCACTTGGCAACAGGCTAAGGATATTGTGAAAAAATGTCCTACTTGTTCCATCTATAACCAACTTCCATTACCTGCAGGGAGCAATCCAAAAGGTATACAAAGAAATGAAATTTGGCAGATGGATGTGTTTCATTTTGCAGAATTTGGAAGATTAAAGTATGTACATCATACCATTGACACCTATTCAGGATTTCAATGGGCAACTCCTATGAGTTCTGAAAAGGCTGATTCTGTGATTACACACCTATTAGAAGTTATGGCCATCATGGGGATACCTGTACAAATTAAGACAGACAATGCTCCAGCATATGTCTCCAATAAAATGAGACAATTCTTTGCTTATTACAATATAAAGCATGTTACAGGTATACCACACAATCCCACAGGCCAAGCAGTCATAGAAAGATCCCATCGAACTTTAAAGGATATGCTAAATAAACAGCAACAGGTAACAATGACTCCTAGAAATAGATTGCATAGTGCTTTATTAACCTTGAATTTTCTCAATGCTGATGAGAAAGGAACAACAGCTGCAGAGAGACATTGGACGACAGACAAAACTCCCGAGCTAAACCAACCGGTTTATTTCAAGGATGTGCTGACCTCAGAATGGAAACCTGGATATGTTCTACGTTGGGGAAGGGGTTTTGCCTTTGTTTCTGCAGGAGAAGAAAAGCTATGGATACCAACAAAATTAATAAAAATTCGATTTGAACAGGAAAAACCCCTTGATGAGGTGAAGTAAAAGATCATCCACCAATGTGACATCTCTACAAGT
Source organism: Peromyscus eremicus (assembly GCF_949786415.1). Lineage (NCBI taxonomy): Eukaryota > Metazoa > Chordata > Mammalia > Rodentia > Cricetidae > Peromyscus > Peromyscus eremicus. Next base: position 34,585,381 of record NC_081419.1, read on the forward strand.
TGTAAGAAAAATTTAACAATCAAGGTTGGGGTAGGGTTCTGTTTTTGTCTTTCCAGGATAATGGAAATACCCATCTTCCAAAAATCATAAGGCCTTGGATATCCGGATGTTTACAGCAGAAAGAAAGAATCTATTGGTACCAATCTACACACGGTAAAATCTCACTGTCTAACATCTATCTCTCTATTAATATAGAAAAGTTGTGGTCCCAATTCAATTATAAGCCAAGCTGGCTTTGGAGATGGAATTGGCTCACTCCTTCTCTAAACCCAAGCACATTGCTAAAAGAAAAGTTTGAGAGATTCTTCAGTACCATATCAGAAGAGCCCTCTGGTGTGGGACAGAAGGAAACCAATAAAAAGGGACCATTGTCTTCTAGATTCTAATTCTCTCCATGCTTACTCTTGATTTCTCAGAATCCTTTCTTACATGCTATGTCCTCTTTAAATCCAAATCTTCCATTTTGATAACAAATAAGTTTTTCTAATAGCAATCTCAGAAGTCTCCAGAAGGAAGATGGGGCCCCAACAACAACTCTACCCAATCCAGAATGATGCCATGGTAATCATCATCATACTACACTTCTTACCAGAATTTCAGACAATCTTACCCATTACTCTAAGACTTGCTGCAGAACCTACAGTTAGTCTAACTGAAATTTAACTATCTGCGCTTTCTCACAGTACCCAACAGAGATAACATCACCCCCTAAACAGCAGGAAGCAATCCTAAGAAAACGACGCCCCTTCTCCCTTAGGTTTCATAATTCTCAGGGTTATGGATGATGGTTACAGGGTTGGGGGTGGAAGGAAATATTAAACTCAGTACTCCCAAAAAAAAAAAAAAAAAAAAAAAAGGAAAAGAAGAAATGGAATGGATACGTATAAGACATTATGGTAGATTATTGTGTATACTAGTAAACAAATTTAGTAAAATAGCAGCCTTAAATAATTTGCACTGTAATTTACACTGTTATGGATTCTTATATGTTGATACAAATGTAAACTATTTTTATATTCCTGTTTAAGATAATTTGTATATTGATACAAATACAGAACTATACTTGGTATAATGTACATATATTTCTACTCTTATTTGAAATGTTTGTATATTGATACAAATGTAAATTTATATCTGTCATACTTTATGTATGTTCTACTTCTGTTTAGGATATTCGGTATATTGATATATATTTAAGATTATTGTCATATTGCATATCCCACTACATACTCCTACCTCTGTTATAAATATTGATATATATTTAAGATTATTGTCATATTGTATATCACACTATACACTCCTACCTCTGTTATAACATCTTGTGTATTGTCACAACTTTGAAGTCATCGTTCTTTACCATACACTTGCTTATAGACTGTCTACCTTGTTTACGTGAAGCCTTAGTCCTTAGGTTATTTCAGTAGATAAGACTTGTAGATTTATAGTCACCTATGCTTGTCATCTCTATAGTTACGTTAGTCAGGTTATACAGATTTACAGATACATAGGTCAGATGGACAGGTAATCTTCAAACACTTCATAGACCTAGAGAATATGGCATTTAAATAACTTAGAATTCTGTTGATGCGAGACACAATTGCTCCTGGCTGCACCAATTTGATCCCGAGAGAATGTTGGGCTTCTAGACATTTCCATTTGGAAGTTTGTCTTCTTGGCACAAAATGGCCTACTGGGCAAAGAACTGCCCTTGCCTCGACAGCTGACAGTACAAATGCAATGCTATCCTTTCTGGACAAGCGGGACACAAGGAAAGCGACCACTGTACTCTGCCAAGACAGGGTAAGATGGTCTTTCAGAATTCCTGCTTCTGAAAATGGTCTATCAGATACTTTAGGCCTGTAGCCAATTTGAATGCACCAACAATGCTGAGAAACATTAGGTGATTGTCCAGGCTGCCAGCTGTCTCGGTCTACTCTCGCAAGATTCCCGAAAGTTGCTTGCATCCATCTACCATTTCTCAGGTACCATTATATTCCTTCTCAGGTCTTTGATGGGATTGAAGACTAGCAGTTATAGTTACAACTTAGTAGATAGAACATATTAAGTATTAGATTCAGGTTCTTTAGGGTAGGACACCTTTTGGAATGATCTTTGTAACATGCCATTTATCTATGCTCTATACTTCTCTGGATTTTAATATGTGTTTCTTGCTTGATATTGTTTGCATTGGTTGTAGTTCCATCTTATCTAGGTCATTATCCCTCATTATTCCTGGACAATATTTGATAACCATTCCTTTGTATATAGTCTTGTATTAGGTTAGAACCTTCTTATTTAGACAAAAAGGGGGAGATGTAGTGGGTAGCCATTCCAGCTTTGTTCTGGAAGTTCCAACCCCCATTGAGACTTCGGCAACTGTCACGCCTACAAGGCGGGGCCAAGGGAGGCGCCTGGGGACCCGAGATCCGGATCGGCGAACGCTCTCTTGGTTCCAGGACGCTGGATGGTGGAGGTAGACAGAGGAGAGCTCCAGAGAACACCGCTGGACTGTGATACACCTTCCCCAGACCCCGCGACCTACCTATCCCTTAATTTGTAAGTTACGCCATTAAATAAATCTCCTTTTAACTACGTGGAGTGGCCTAAATAATTCCACCAATAAGCTTGGACAAATGGAGGAGGAGAAACTGTGATTGGGATGTACTGTATGAGAGAAGAATGTGTTTTTATTTAAAAAGAAAGCTAAAAAAAAATAAGCAAACAAACAAAAAATACCTCCAAAACACTAATCAGAATTAATTTAAATATGAAATTAAACCCATGAACTCTATAGCAAACCACTTCAAACTCGAAATAGACTATCTTAAAAAAAAAACTAGGTAATTAGGTAGGATAATTACTTTGCCATAATAAAGGCCAAATAAAATAGAGCATTAAGTAGGACCATACTAAATTGGAAAGATGAACATTTTTATAAGCAATAGAATGATAAAAGAGTTCCCATATCTACCACTTTCGTTTGGTGCATTACTAGAAGTCCTATCCATGGCAATAAAGAAAGAGAAACAAATAAAGATATTAAGTTGGAAAAGAAAAAGCAAATTCTCACTGTTTTATAAATCACATGATTTTGTGTAAAGAAAATACCAAATGCTCTAACAAAAAGATTATAACAGTAGAGCTACTAAATTCAGTAATATTGCAGAACATAAAATTAACATATAAAAATGAATCATGTGTGTATATATATACATATATCAAAAGTTATCTGAAATACAAACCCCAAAGTAGATTTAAAATAACTATTAAAGTAAAAGTAAAATATATAGAAATATTTTTTAAAGGTTGGGTAATTTAAAAAACTTAAAAATATAATTCAGAATATTTAAAGGGGAAAATTATGTTTATATGTTTATATATATATATATCTGTAGATTAAGAGCAATCTAATCAAGGTCACATGCCATTCTTCACAGAAGTCCAAAGAAAAACAGTCTGAAAAATCATCCCTGATGCATGAGCTGGCTTTTTGGAGCCCAGGGCCTATGGTTTTTCACCTTGCACAGCCTTGGTGCAGCAGGGAGGGACTTGGACCTGCCTCAACTGAGTATGCCAGGCTCTGCTGACTCCCCATGGGAGACCTTGACTTGGGAAATGTGGGGATGGGTGATAGGTTGTGTGGGAAGGCTCGGGGGGCAGGAAGAAGGAAGGGGGGATCTGTGGTTGGTATGTAAAGTCAATAGAAAATTTCTTAATAATTAAAAAAGGGAAAAAAAGGAAAACACAAAAAGGAAGTATTTATAATGCAGTTAGAGATTGTTCCGGTTTAATAAGGAGCACTAGTAAGTTCTCCTCTAGGTTCCATGGCTTCACCTGACTTCAGCAGTTGGGTAGGTTTGCAGTAAAAAAGCATGATTCCTTCTAATAGGGGCAGGCTTTAACTTCAGTTATTTAACTATTGATTACCTCTATGTAGTTGGAATTTTCTTTGGGCCACCTACCAGCTCCCAAATAAAGATGCAGATACTTATTATTAATTATGAATGCTTAGCCTTAGCTTATGCAGGTCACATTAGCTCTTTTAACTTAATTTTACCTGTTTCTGTTCATCTACATTTTGCCTCAGAGCTCTTTACCTTTCTTTCATTCTGTATGACTTACTTTTCTGCTTCCTCTGCATATGGCTGACTGGTCCTTAGTGTTTCCCTGGTGTCTTTTTCCCCTGGTGTCTCTCTTCTCTGATCCTAAATTCCTCCTCCTACTTACTCTCCCTGCCTGGAAGTCCCACCTATACCTCCTCTCTTGTTATTAGCCATTCAGCTTTTTATTAGACCAATCAGGTGCTGTAGGCAGGCAATGTAAAATAGCAATGTATCTTTTCAGTATTAAACAAATGCAACACATCTTTACATAGTTAAACAAATGCAACACATCTTTGCGTAGTTAAGCAAATATTCTGCAACACCCCCAAGATATTGAACTCTTGAAGATATCTTGCTATGATAATAGATGTTGTGATTCAATAACTTTATATTTGGGTAGGACTATTGTTTACTTTTATGCTTTGGCAGCTCACAGCTCATACAGATCCTATGAAAAACAGTTCTCAGAAAAGGGAATCGCAGGTTTGTTCCTGCTTTTTTCTTTTTTCAAAGTCGTGGGTTTGAAATGTGTGGTGTCTTCAGCAATTGGTTCAAATTCTAGGAAGAAACAAAGGCAAATACAATAACTTATATTGTTTGGGGAGTCTCTTGGACTCCCTAATCAGCATCTCAAGGGGGGAATCCAATGCTTGGTACTGGACTTTTTGCTACATAATCTGTGGCTCTTGGAAGAAGCATTATTTGTGCAAGTGTCACAGTTTCATTTACATTTATATGTGTGTGTGCTTACACATGCATTTATGTGTTATATATTAATATTTAAGAAAACATAAGAGTTCCCTATGTATTTTTTCAAACCTCATTAGTGTTATACATCCATCTTCCCTTTCCTCCCCTCTGTACTTCTCTCCATTCTCCCTTACCAGTTAATGTCTCATTTATCCCATTTCCCCTTGCGAAACAACTGGGGCAGATAATTATCCTCTTGCACATATACATAGAACACTCATAGTGGGTTCTAATAGGAAGTTTGAAGCTAGATTGCCAATTAGGGCTAATTATTGCTATTTGTTTTTTCTATTTTTATCCCTTTTTTATATAACAGCTGATTGACCTCACACAATCTAGTTAATCTCTCTGTATTTCTCCTCATCTGTAAAAAAGGATATATTGGTAACAGCTTCCTCCTAAGGATTTGCTGTGACCATTGGTGTATATATAACTTTTAGAAAAAATTATGGCACAGGGTACATACCATAAAAAAATTGATTATTTCAGTATAGCTGTAAATGCTTTGTGCTTTAACTGGCAACCTTTCCTTACATACACAGGATTGCAAACTCTTATCTTCTAAAAATTTTTTTTCAGTTTTGGAAGATCTTATCTCTTCCAACTTTTCCCCTAAAACACACCCATTTCACCATGTTTTATCATTTTATTTTTATCTGCTTATTTATTTATTTTGATAATCTATTAAGTCCAGTTAATATTGCCTATATGCTCATGGGTTTGGGGGCATCCACTGGAGGCATGGGAAACCTACACATGGTTATATTGTCAGAAAAGAATAATTCTCCTTCCTACATTACTTATTAACCACCAAAAGCTACTCATGGGGATGTGGGGGCTGGGGATCATCTAATATTTCTATGCCAAAGTATTTGCTGGCTTGATGTTGTATAATAGGTCTTGTTGAGATAACCAACACATTTCTGAGTTTGCAACTACAATAGGCACTTCATGTCAGAAGACAGCATTTCCCACTATTCTTCGGCATTTTATTGCTTTGTGGTGGTTTGACCATGAATGGCTCTCATAGGCTCGTATTTTTGGATTCTTGGTCCCCGTTTAGTGGAACCACTTGGGGAAGAATAGAAGGTGTGGCTTTGTTGGAGTAAGTGTGGATTTGTTTTAGGAGGTGTGCCACTGGGGCATGGGCTTTCAGGTTTCAAAAGCCCATGCCAGCCCCAGGCTCAGTCTGTCTCTGCCTGTTGTCTGATGATCAGGATGTAAGTTCTTAGCTTTTGCTCCATCAGTCTGTGTGGTTGCCATTATGCTTTTCATCATTGGGATGATTATGGACTACTAACCCCTCTGAAACTATAAGCAGGCTCTTCACAGCAGTAGAACACTAACTAAGACATGTTCTGATGTTCTTTCTGCCTTCTCTTACACAATGCTCTCTAAGCCATTGTGGTGGGGGCCTTAGTACAAATGTTTTATCTAGGACTGAGCACTGTTTCTTATTGTCAGCATTTTAAGCAATTATGCATCTCTCTTGACTGATGCCCATTGCAAAAAGAAGCATACATATGGCTTGTTTTGCCATTACTAAACAATGGGCTACTAACTCTTTCAAACTGAATTATTGGAGGCTATGGCACTAAACTCCCACTTTCAGAATTGTAGCTGAAGATACAAATACTTTTCCTTTGCTGTCTTGGATGATTATCTTCTTCTGAACCTTGATGTTTGTATAAATAAGATCAACTAATACTACCTATTTGCTTCTGAGTTCTAATTGCAATGAAACTACATTACTAATCATATTCCAATTTACTCTGCTAAATGAATGTTTCTAAAATGAAGTTACAGAAATATGCTAAGTCATGCAGTCAGTGGAATCTACTTGTAAAATAAATCCAAGTATTAGTTGAAGAATTTTGTTTGAAGCCTCATGTAATTTCAGAATAATTATATTTCACCTGAAATATAAACATGTCATATTGTAAAAATGAAGGAATGGTCATACATCTTTGGATGGAAGAAACTAGAAAATTTAATAACATGCTCTTAGCCAAACAGATCCACATTGATTCGATATGGAACCTTTATCACATAAAAATAGTGAAAAAATACAGACACTGTCAGAGGATGATATTCTGATGGATATCCTTTTGTTAAGACTGTACATACTGCACATTCATAGTTACAGGTAGATTATCTTTATTTCAACATTGTTTTGGAATCCGATATGCTAATGACTTAAGGAATAAATATCATGTGAAATTCAGAGTGATTTTTTTTTATTTTTAATTTTTACAGCTGAGAGTAGCAAAGAAAATTGTAGTTCACTCTTAATTATAGAGTTGCAAGAGCAGCCCTGTAATTAGAGCTGTGAAAATTGTCTGGCAACAAATTCTCTTTGTAGTTTGAAAGAGCAAAAAAAAAAAAAATCCTATTGATAGTATTTGATTTGAGTTAACACACAACTCCAAAGGGATACAGTAACTTCTTAATATTTCTATAACACTTCAAATAAGACAACTGCTAATTGTTATTGTTTGAACATGTGGTAGCCATTTTAAACATCTAGGCTTGTGTATCTAATAGGTTACCATTTTTCTTTCCTGTGTAGATATTTACACTCAATTTCTGGGAGATGTACTCAAGATATATTAACCAAATGAACACAAGAGTAAAAGTTCTTACCCCAAGTTTTATATCACTTGAAAAGTATCCACTTATAAAGTAATTGGCATAAAATGATTTTAAATTATCAACTGATCTAATTCTTTCATTTCATAAGTGTTTACATAAATTCTGAAAGACAAATGATCTTTAGGTTCTATTCATCCAAATTCAGTTTTGTGAAAAATCAGAAAATTTTAGCCATAGTAATGTCATGTTAAAAGCTGTAAGGACATTGAAGTCATTAAAGTTTCTGTAAGTGGCTACAGTATGTTTTAATAACAGGTACAACATTTGTAAGATACTTAACATTATTAAAGCACCACTGTATCTGCCGCTAAGCACTATGGGAAATTTATAAAAGTTAATAAGAAGTTCCATGGAAAGTTTTTAGGTATTTTTATGTTCACTGGTGTTATTTTTACTGCAAAAATAATCAGTTTCATAATCTGTTGTAACACCGACACAAGTAAAACCCGAGGAACAAGAACATAGACACAATTTGGACAGTAAAATTAAATTCTGTGGTTGGGTCATCCTGATTTTATTAACTTTAATTTTATTATATGAAATTATGTTTCCACAATTTCTTATTTAAAAAACAGCCGAAAGAAAGAAATCTGGAAGAGTGAAAATGATGGAAGGGATTGCTCTCATGGTGGTGACATTTTCTTCAATTGTAGCTGTTTTCATATGCAATCAGAAATAAAGTCAGCATTTAAAAGCATGTCTTAAGGAAAATATGTTGAACTATACAGACTTGGAACACCATTGTGTCGATCGGGTTTAAAGGCTACTTTGCCCAATTCCTATTTTGAGTTCAGGTCACTCTAATGCAGTTCCTGCTGTCTCTTGGATCTCCCCCTTTTCATGAGGAGAGAGTAGGAGTAATTGCTGGCCAGTATCTCATGAGACCCTGCTGGGTAAGTTATGTTTTGGCCAACACTGCAGTTCCAGAAAATGAAACGGCTTACCTTTTGCTTTCTGAGTGATGTTTCAGAAACAACAACAACAGCAACAAAAAGTGAAGATGCTTGTTTCATATTAAATTAAGATGAATGGATATTTTATTTCAAATTATATATGCTTATATTATCTTTGTAATATTGAACTTACCATCTAAGTCAAAGAAATATGTGCATTCTAAAGTAAAATACCATTGTCTCGCTATAAAAAACAGTGGATTGGTGTACTCATTTAAATGGTTTTTAAAGCAATAAATGAGGGTGCAAAAAAATAGTGGATCAGAGAAATATATTAGTGTTTCCTCTAAAGCAAATTTTATTAGTTATTTTTCTAATTGCTGTGACTAAATACATTACAATTTAAGGGAGTAGGGTTCCTTCTGGGTTACAGTCCCAGGGGACCATTGTGTCTCATAAGAAGGCATGGCAGCAGCAGGCAGGCTGGTCACATTGTATCCACAGTCAGGAAACAGAACTGGGACCAAGGCTGGGTTATAGAATAAACTTAAAATTGACCCACTACCCCAACAAGACTCCACATCCTAAAAGATTCACAACTTCACAAAGAGCATCATTGCTAGAGGACTTATCATTCAAATACATGCGCTTATGGGGGACATTTCTCAGTTAAACCACAACACATACCACCTTGAAAAGGTTCATTAAAAATGAGTTAAAAGTAACTTCATATTTATACCAGTGTATTAAAAGTATAACAAGTGATGTAAATTATAGGGTTTATTTATTCTGTATGTATATAATGTACCTGGGACACTAGAGTGTGGTTGATTTTCTTTGGTTTTCTTGATAGTACTTGTGTTAGGATTTTAACTTTCTTAAAATTTATTAAGTGACACTTAAAATTTGTACACTTTTCATATATGGTTTACTTCATAATTTACAGTTTTAATGCTCATTAGTTCTCTTTCCCCATAATTATATTATCTGTAAATCTGTTTTATTTCTCTGCTTAACTGCTTCATTATTTCCCTATGTTTTGTTTAATAACAGGAACATTGCAACCATTTGAGTTGACTAGAAAACGCACTACTCTTAATTTTTTACCCAAAGAAACTCAAAGATTTTCTTAAGCACTTTACTCAGCAACTTATATTGCTCAAAACCATTTTTGGGTTGCAAACCTTTGTTATTTAGATTTCATTCTGTCTCATTTTGACTACTCAAGCCATTGTTATGTATATTTGATAGACAAGATCTTAAGCATTAAGATTCCTTTTTTTTTTTTTGTCCTTAGCGTGTTACAAATAAGCTCATTTGCTCATTTTCTTACCTCATTGCTTCCCGTGATGTCTTTTAAAATCAGCAAGGAGAAACCAGTGTACTGTGACTTGTTGACTTTTTCCTGGCCACTTCTGAAACTGATCACTCAGTAGGGTCTTTGTAAGCTTACCAATCTATGACGGGCTACTGTTTTCCAAAATGTTTGCTAAGATGTAAAAAGTGTGTTCCGTTTCCTTGTTGGCTAGGCAGGCTTCCTGGACCTCCACTGCTTGGCAGCTAAGTCAAAGCCCTAGGTATATGCTATTTTATAGCTTTAAAGATTTAGCATGATGTTTACTCTCTAGTTTCTCATGTGAAGCAGCCATAATTATTTCTTCTTCCCTTTTAAGTTTTGCCATTGAAGTTTAAAGTATAGTACAAATTTTAGATACATATTTTAAAAATTGCATGCTGCAACTTACTAGTTGGTATATTTTCTCTTTTGTAGTTTTCAAATGTGCCCATGAAGGGAATTTTACAAAGACATACTTTAGGGCTTTTGGACACTTGTTAATACATCCTTTTACTTTTTTAAAGTTACATTTCTTTTATTTTTAACAAATAAAACTAGACCCAAGAATTAACTTATCTGGAATAAATGTGGAAGTTTTCAGAATCATTCACTTCTAAGACAACATATGTTCCATGCCATATGAAAAACAACAACAAAAAAACTCTAAAACTTTTTGAAGTCTAATTAAGCCAGTCACAATGACTTTTATTTTATAAAGTGCATCTGAAAAGGAAATAGATGAAGCATCAAAAGTAAATGCAGGCTTACTTGAGAGAATAAAATGTTTCTAAAAGGTAATTTTGTTTTTCTCCTATCACAAATTAAGTGTATGGAATCACTGGATAAATTAAAGGAATAATGAAATTAAAGATTTTTACAGCTGAAAAATCTAGGTGGTCACACTGTAGTGCTACATGAGAAATTTTCCAGCACTGGGTAAACTGTGGCAGGATAATCACTCACCCCACTGAGATTGCTTGAGACTCCATCTCACCACACCAATGTCTGAGATATAGCTGAAGTGGTGAAATGCTAACCTCTCCTGTGTTAGGTATAATCACCCCCAAAATGTGTCAAAGTGTATTGCAAGTGTTCATTTAAAAAAATAAATGTAATATTAAACAATATATTTATTATTTTTTGAGAATTCCATGTAATGTATTTTAAACATATCCACCTCTCTACCCTAACTCCTCTCCTACTCACTGTCTCCATGGTTATCTCCTAACCCACCCACCTTTTGAGTTTACTTCTTTGTTCCTTCAACAAATCCAGTTTGTTTTACCCAACTGTTCTTGGCCATGGGGACTATTCTTGGGTGTTCTCTACACACAAGAAGCCATCATTAAAGGAAACTGACTTTTCTTTACCCAGCAACGATCAAATGCCAATAGCTCCTCAGCTAGTGGTGGGACTTCTCTCCTACATACCCCACTTCATCCTGGGATTATGTTTGTCATCTTGTTGCATTCTGATACAATCACTGAGAGTTCATATGTTTACCTGCCCTGGTAAGCCTGGCAGGCACAGTTTCCTGGAAGTTATCTAGCAATGTTATCAATCATAATCTTGTCACCCACTCTTTCATAACGACCTCTGAGCCTTGGAAGAAGAGGTGCTCTACACAGTCTATTTTCCTATGCACTTTGAACAGTTGTGAATCACTATGTTTACTGCCATCTATGGCAGGAAGACTCTCTGAAGATTGAAAGATGCACTATCAATGGACATAATGACAAGTCATTAGGGGTCTGTTTAATCCTTTTTTTTTTTTTTTTAGCAAAATTACAGTATTTAGTTTATCCCTAGAACCTATGACCTCTCTATTCACAGCTTCTTAGCCATACTTTAAGTACCATCTCATGGAGTGGGATTTCTAGTCCAGAAAATTATTGATTATTCCCATAACAGTCTTGTCATTGTCACATGAGAGTTCATATCTTCTCAGATCAATCATTTTTATAGCTTACAGGGTTAAGAACTAAATGAGAAGGATGATTATTTTTCTGTGGTAGCCTTCATAGTACCCCTACGTTATGAAAGCTACCAAGTAGGGTGAATGCATGCCAGTTTGATTTCTACATGTTGTAGATGTAAGCGTTTAGTCTCTTGTGCAATAGTGTACGGACATCAAGTTCTGAATGGTAAACAAGTGGACTGACAACAGCATGTAATGTTTGGGGGAGGAAGGAGACTTATTGGGTGACAGCTGAAAAAGAGCTAACTCATTCTGGAAACTGTTTTTTGTTGTTGTTGTTGTTGTTGTTGTTGTTTCTTTTTTTTAGTAGTAGTATGTAGTGCCATATTGTGCACCTCAACAAAACTTATCTGGAGATCAAAGGACAGAGCCAGCCCTTATTTGACATACATAGAAGCCACACAGTGGTGGTACACACCCTTAATCCTAACACTTGGGAGACAGAGATCCATCTGGATCTCTGTGAGTTCAAGGCCACACTGGGAACAGAGCCACGCATGGTGGCAGACACCTTTAATCCCAACACTTGAGATCTCATGCCTTTGCTTGGGAAGCACTCAAGGCTTTAATCCCAGGAAGTAAGATGGCAGGGCAGAAAAAGGTATATAAGCCATGAGGAAATAGGAATTCTCTCTTGAGGCTGAGGATTTTGTAGAGGTAAGAACGTGGCTGGCTTGTTCTGTTTCTCTGATCTTTCAGCTTTCACTCCAATATCTGGCTCCATGTTTGTTTGTTTTTTTATTTATTTATTTATTAAAAAGACCTTTTAAAATTTGTTTTACAGTAGTATGTGGTATTTAGTTGGGACGTTGTATCACAATTGTAGGATAACATCATTAAAACTTTATATTTGCATTTGTATAGAGCTTTTAAAATTTCTACAGTAGTATAGCTGTATCATGTGGTATACCTATTTCCAATTGTTTGGGAAAGCTCCAGACTCAATTAGACACCCACCAGTGTACAATTTGTACTCCCACCAGCACCAAATAAGTATCACCCTTTTTTCACATATTAACACGAACATCTGTTGTCATTTTTAAATCTTGTCCATTCAGACTAAGGTAAATTGAAATCTTAAAGTGGTTTGAATTTCGATTGTCCTGATGGTTAAAAATTTTGCACATTTTAAAAATGTGTCTAAGATATTTTTATTCTGTAGAGTTTTGTGTTTAGTTCCCTGCCCATTTTTAATTGCTTTGTTTGTTTTCTGGGTTTATTTTTAAACTTCTTTGTGTATTACTAACTGCATACTGACTCTCTGTCAGATGTACAGTTAGTAAATTTTTTTCCATTCTGTATGCTGTCTCTTTACTCATATGATGGTGTCCTTTGCTGTACAGATCCTTTTGGTTTCATTTGGTCATGTCTGTCAAATGTTGATTAATGCTTATTCTACTGGAGTCCTGTTCAGTAAGTTCTTACTTGTGCTTACAAGTTCAAATATATTCTATAAAACATCTTCTCTACCACATTCAGGGTACCAAATATTATGTGAAAGTCTTTGATTCATTTGGAGTTGAGTTTTGTGAAGGATGAGAAGTATGGAGCTCGTTTGTTTCCTTTTACATGTAGCTATCTGGTTTGATCAGCATCATCTGGTAAACATGATGTCTTTTGGCAATGTGTGTGTTTGGTTTCTTTGTCAAATATCAGGTGGCTGGAGATATGTGAGTTTATTTATGGATCTTTAATTCTATACCATATATCACTTTGTTTTCATTCCAGTAACCTGCTATTTTTATTACTGTTGTCTTATAATGTAGCATAAAATCAGGGATGATGATATCTTCTAAAATTCTTTCATCATTCCAGAATGTTTGGGCTATCTTGGATTATATTTGTGTTTCAAAATTAAATTTAAGATTATATCTCAATTTGTGTAAAATCTTGCATTAGACATTTGATGGGATTGCAATTAATCTGTACATTAATTTTGGTAGGATCATTTTCATAGAATTAATGCTACTTATTTGTGAGAATGATGGGTCTTTTTGTTTTCAGATACTTTTTAAAATTTCTTTCATGTTTTAAAGTTTTTGTTATACAAGTTTCTCAATTCCTTAATTAGATTTGTTACAAAATAGTTTAATTTTTTTATGCTATTGAGAATTGTTTTGTTAATATTTTCTTTTCTTAGTGTATTTGCCTCCTACATGTAAGGACACTACTGATTTTGATACTTTAATTTTGTATCATTCTTCTTTGATGAATGTATTTATCAACTAGAAGATTTTTCTAGTAGAGTCATTAAGATATTTTATGTATGGAATCATATCATCTGCACATAAAGATATTTTGCCTTCTTTTCCTTTTGCTATTCCCTTCCTCATTTCTAGTTGACTTACTTGTCTAGCTAAGTAAGCACTCTATTGAACAGGACTAGAGAAAACGGAAGTCCTTGTCTTGTTCCCGATTTGAGTGGGAATGCTTTGAGGTTCCCCGTTTGATTTTCATTAGTTATTTGTTTATTGTTTACTAAATTTATTGTCTTGAGATATGTTCATCATGTGCCAACATTCTCTGGAACTATTTTCATGAATACTGGATTTTGTCAAAGTCTTTTGGCATCTAGTGAAATGATTATATAATTTCTTTCCTTAAGTCTGTTTATGTGTAGGTTATATTTATTGATTAATAATGGTTGAACCACCCCTCCCTCACTGGGAATAAGTCTACTCCAATCTGCTGTATAATTTCTTTTATGATTTCCCAAATTTGGTTCTAAGCATTTTATTAATATGTTTTTCATTTATGGTTATCATAGACATCATATATTAATTTTGTCTGGTTTCAGTACTGGGGCATGTTACTCTATTGATAAATACGTCTGTTTTTATCCCAATGCAATGCTGTCCTTAATATTACAGCTCTTAGTATAGTTTCAACTCAAGCTGGTGATACTGTAGAGTTCTTTTACTTTTCAGGATTGTTTGGGCACCCTGATATTGTGTGTGTGTGTGTGTGTGTGTGTGTGTGTGTGTGTGTGTGTGTGTATTTCCATGCTGTGAGATGTTCTGTATGATGTGAATGTGTTGCTCTATTTGGTTGATAAATAAAATACTGATTGGCCAGTAGCTAGGAAGGAAGTATGGGAGGAATAAGCAGACAAGGGGAATTCTTGGAAGGAAAAATAGAACTGAGGAGACACAAGCCCACTGGCCAGGGAGCTAATGGCATACAGGTAAAGCCATGGAAAACATGGCAATATATAGATCAACAAAAATGGGCTGAGTTTAAGTGTAAGAGCTAGTCAGTAGTTAGCCTGAGCTAATGGTCAAGCAGTTTTCATTAATATTAAGCCTCTGTGTGCTCATTTGGGTCTGAGCAGCTGTGGGACTACCGGACAGCAGGAGCCGGGTAGGACCAGGAAAACTTTACTTTTCAATTTATGTGAAGTGTTATATAATAAAAAATATTTTGAAAGTGTTTTCCATTTTCTATTTTACAGAATAATCTGTTGAATGTTGACATAGGTTCTTCTTTAAATGTTGGGTAGAATAATGTGCTGTTATCTATCTGGTCCTGGGTTTTTGTTGTTGTTGTTGTTTAGATAGTGGACTTAATTACTGTTCCTATGTCATTGACTGTTATGGGTCTATTAAATTATTTATTCCATCTTGATTTAATTTTGGTAGGATATATATGCATTCATATATTTTAGACTTTCCAGGTTAGTAGATTATAAATACTTTTTAAATTGTTATGTGTATTGGTGTTTTGCCTGAATATTTTTATATGAAAAACATTTGTGCCTTGTGTCTGTAGGGACAAGAACTGGGAATTGGATACTCAGGAACTGGAGTTACAGATAATGATGAGCTGCCATGTGGGTACAGGGAATCAAAATGGTTTTCTCTGAAAGAGCAGCAAGTGTTCTTGACTGCTAAACTTCACCTCCAACACTCTAAATATTTTTAAGTTTTTTTTAATGAGATCTTTGAGAATTTAGTGCAATGAGTTTTGAATATATTCAACTCTCTATACATATTTCCAGTTCTACATTCCTTCCCACCTAAATATATTTCCTCCTTTATGCTTTCCTGTTAAGATTGCCTGTATAGTTTCCCATCAATTTTGATATGTCGTGTTTTCATTTTCATCCAATTTTAGGAATTTTCTCTGCTCATCTTCATAAATTTGTAGAGGACTCATTGGGTTCTACAGGTAGTCCTTGTGTAGCAGAGTAGAGATACAATGAGGTTGGACTATTCTTCATAATAATGGAACACAAGATGTCACACTGTCCTTAGATATAGATGAGTGAGTTGGTAGCCAGATTGGGGTCCTCATTTGGGGTCCAGGGCATATTGTGCTGTGTAGTCCCAGAGTATCTTGGTATGTCAGGTTCCGAACAGCATCTGGAGGACCTAACTGAAATTCTGGGTCCGAGTCTCATGCCAGTCAGCTTATTGTATTGGGTGGCTGATAGGTAGGTGGGCCTAAATGAAAATATTTAAGAAATCATTAACAACCTGATAAGTTGAGAGTTGTTGATATTTTATTAGTTCAGATATATAAATAGTGAGTTTCTTAGTGTTTATACTTAATTTTATATTTTAATATGTGATGTGTATGTTTGTATGTATTTCACATTTGTTTACAACTGTGGGTACAAATATGTCACAGTGTGTTTATAGAGATCAGATGAGAAACATGGGTGTTAGATCTTTCTGTCTACCTTGTTTTGTGCTGTGTATAACAAGCTTTCTACTTCTAGACATACTTTTGGCTCTGTCAACCATCTCCCTATAGAGCCATTACCATGTCTGGCTCCAGATAGATAGCATACAAACTATGGTCTTCAGATTTATGTTAACTGCCTTACCAACAGAATAATATACTCTGCTCAAAAATAATGAGTTTCATCATAAAATTGGTGTGTGAAATTGGTTGTAATATATCACACACACACACACACACACACAAAAAAAAAAAAAGCAGAAAAAACAATTTACCCTGCTACCATCTTCCATCTCCCCCGTAAGGTCCATTCCTCCCCCATGTAGTCCCACTCTTACTTTCACATAAAATACATTAAACTATGTATATTTGAAAATCTAGATTTTGTTTATGAAAGAAAACATCCAATATTCTCTCTGCCCTTCTTTTTTTTTTTTTTCATTACCCCAGAGCCTTTCTTAGATTCCATTGTACCTTGAGGCATCAGATGCGATTTTATTCCTTGAGTCCTGTGTCTGACATTTTTCCAGGGTGTCACATGTTCAACATAGCTCATTCTTTACCAATCTTTCTTAGAAAAATAAACAGCTTTTTCATGTGATTCCCTTCTTGTCACTACATATAAGGAACTTGCACATGCCAATTTCCAGATGCTACTGAATAGCCAAAAGCCACGTGACTAGATTTTTGGTAATTTTTCTCCTTTAATGACACAATCTTAAGTACAAGTAATTTGGAAAAGACATCTGAGGAAGATGTCTTTAACTTTTGAAAATAAGTTGACATAAAAAGACATCCTTGCAACAAAGTGAGATTATGTAGGCTAAATCTGATAAGAATTACATTTAAGTGTTTATAGTACCACATGACATTTTTGTTGCAATTTATAAAGTAAGAGGAGGAATTCATCATATAAATTTATTCTCACAAAAATATACTTCTAAAACATAAAGCAAATTTGAAAATAGTCAATAACCTAGGTCTGAACTACACAAAAGAAAAGTATTACATGCAAAACTTAACCATAAGGGAAGAAAAATTGCAAAGTTTTTGAAAGTATATGTTATTAAGATATTATTTACTTAAATTTGCAGCATTTAAATATAAGAGTCACCATCGTATAAATGTAAGCCTAAAAAGAAATGATTATTCTCTTGATAATAGTGTTAATCATACCACAGATCTTAAAGATACAGAGGCTTATGTTAAAGAAGAAAATGTTCTAACAACATGGTTTTACAGAGGCTTATGTTAAGGAAGAAAATGTTCTAACAACATGGTCTTACACTTATAATGTTGAAAGAGGATGTATCAGAAACCACAGCTAATGAGTTGTCTCCTTACATGACTCAGGGGCATCGTTGAACTGCGCTTTTGTTAATCTCTACAGAAACTTTTATTATTAAATTCTCAGTGTTAATTTTTTCTTATAAAAGTTTAATGGCTATATTACTCTTGTTTTTTTCTTTTCCTGAGAATCAACTAAAGAACATCACACATTATCTCTAGTACATACCATATTGAAAATGATAAGCCAGTGACTATTATAAGGTGAAGAGAAAGGAACTTTACTTTCTGTCCATTCCAACTCAATCTATAACAATCTCTGCCTGCAATCTGGACTTGGCCTATGACTTTTCTGATCATTTTCAGATGATGAAAAAATTCTTCTCCATGCATTTAAGATGCAGAGGTACTCCTATTTGTTTAATTTAAATTACATTTTAAATAACAATTGTAGTACTAAATTTTATGTTAAACTCATTTTGTCTCATGACACAGATAACAACAGCTATTGCCATTGCTCTTGATTACTGCCCCCCCCCAGTGCTTAATGGTAAATCTCTATTGCTGTAGACACCATGTAGTTGAGTCTTAGAACATGTAGAAATCATGATGTTTCTGACCTGAAAGATTCATCCCCACTTCCTAGCTTTCACAGTGCTGGAAGATATCATGCATGCTATAGGAAGAGAAAAGTAGTCATCAATGTTACATATCTATGAACCCTGCAAGTTACAATAATAACTCGCTAGGTAAAACATACAGGTTTAATGAGGGTGCAAATGCTATGAAAATAATCAACAACCTTTGAATGCATTAAAATTATACTCAAGAAGATGAAGTTAACTCCTGATGCCATTATTAGGCCAATAACCTATGGCTAGATAGGTCATAGGGCCTAGAAATAAACTCATTACTATTGTTCTATTGTTTACTAAATATTAAACTACCCCACAATAACAATACTATCTACATATATTAAGGTAACTCTCAACATTCATCAGAGAAGCTTCCATTTATACTACATGATGATCCACAACTGACCAAGATATAGAGAATAATACTGCAGAATATTTAGCCCCAAATGGGATATAAATACTATACTCTTCTTTCAAAGGCTCAGGAAGTACTGCAAAGTAGAGGAGCCAAAACAGTGTGAAAAAAATGACTGCATGGAAACAGTGCTTCTGGACACATCAGGGCAGCTGAATTCACAAGGCCTGTGGAAGTCTGAGACAGCTCAAATCCTAGCACACCACCATGGGGAGCTGAGCACAAAGTCCAACCCTAGGAGACAAGCTAATAGAACTTATTGCTGCTAAGAAAGCAATGGTCTGTTTTATCTAATAGAGTAGCCCCTGATAAGTAGAACAAGCTGCAGTGGAAGGTCACATATCCAAGAATACTTGGGCAATTTTAAGATTTATATTTATACTTCTTTAATTTGAATTACATTTATATGTCAAATATACATTTAATTTGAATTGTGTGTGGGGGGGTTAAGATTCATTTATATGTTTGATTGTCATAGATTTCAGCACTATATACAATTTAAAAATAATTTTAATGATTTTATTTTATTAGATTATGTATGGATCTGTGTGTGTATTTCTGTGTAGTGCTATGTGCACATGAGTGTTCATTCTTACACTAAGGCCTGAGGTGACAGATCCTTCTGTGGCTGGAAGTATAAGTGATTGAGCATCCTGATGTCAGTATTCAGAATCATACACAGGTACTTGGCAGGAGTGGTAATTGCTCTTAACCTCTGAGCAATCTCTTCAAGTCCTTTATATTTTAATTATTACACAAACTTTACATATTTATGGATCCTGTGATATTTTTATACACTTATAACATTCATAGTGTTCAAGTCAGGATTAAAGATATATTTCTACTTAAACATGAAAACACTCAAAATTGTTCGTTGTCTTTCAAATATTTAGTATGTTGTCATTACTTACAGAAATCCTATTATAGCATCACATTTGAAAATATTATAAACTTTTTAATCATTTATTTTCCTAACTTAAAAAATAAAAACAAATCACTCTGTATGTGTGGGTTTATTTCTTAACTCTATTTTATTTCTTATATTAATGTGTCTGTCTTTGCAAACTATATTATCTCAAATACATGAATTTTATATTGCCTTTATATTATTTTCAATTTTCTATACTTTTAAATTCCTATTTACCACTTCTATAAACAAACTTTTGAAACTCTAATCTGGACTGTACTTACTGTGTAAATCACTTTAAAGAATATTAGCAAGTTACCTCCATCTAGATGTTGTATCTATAGACAGAAGCATACCTTAAATTTATTTCACATTCCCTTACTGTGTTTTATTAGCCCTTTCTAATATTGGCACTTGAATTTACCATATATTTAGTTAACTTAATTTCTGAATATACCTATAGTTTGTTCTTTTGTAATTGTATCACTAGTATACATGGAAACAAATATAATTATAACTGTGATATGAAGTCATGCATTTCCCTATTTATATTCACAGAATATCTTCTAATCTTAATATGTCTATTAATATCTAATCATAAATCTAGAAAAAGAACCTCATGTTTATTACATCCATTAATGTATGCTGACACATTTTTATGATAATTTATTTTCAGCTTTTGTTTTAGGTCATTATGTGGAAGTTTTATATTGAATATATAGGACTTTTCAGTCATTATATTGGATTTTTATTAGATATATTCATACATAAAAAATTATACCAAGTTTCCTTTTAACTCCAGCAGTCTTACTTCATTAGTAAACCTCTTTCATTTCAGAGGAGCCTGGTTTAGGACCATTTGAATAGACTTATTCAAACTTACTGGCTCTGAATGTTAATTATTTTTTACTCTGATCTAAAAAAAAGGGATGTATGTTAGAGAGCTACCATCTTAACTGTATAGCTATATTTTATAGTGTTATATCATAAAATGGGGATATAAATTGAGTCTGAGAGAAATTAGTAGAAAAGGGATAAGTAAAGTAGAAAATACCAAACAAGTAAATTTAGTATGCTAGAAACTTAATACATATTTTGCATGAAAGAGGAGGGTGAGTTCCAGCTAAAGGATTATAGTTTCCTAAGTTCATTGTTAGAAATCTATTCTGTTCTTACTTCAGTTTAATTGACATTTTTCTATGCCCAGATCTGCCAATGCCATTTTCTCAAGTTAATTACATTACTAATTAGTTACTTGTAGTAAATTCTTTACTATGAAAATGCTAATATTTCTTGCCATGTCATTTACATATTGATGAGCCAGCAGTCAATTCTCCATTTTCTATTTCTGTGAATAGAATAATCCCTCCTTTTAGCAGCTAGCTCTATATTAAGAATTTTGTGATTATAAAGGATTTGTGTAATTAAAGCTTGTTGGTTATTTTCTCTGAAATTCTATGTTTCTCTTGGTCCTCTGACAATTCATGATGGAAGTAGGTGCTGTCTTAGCTGCTTTTCTATTGCTGTGATAAAATATCATAACCAAAAGCAACTTGGGGTGGAAGGGTTTACTTCATCTTACAACATGAAGTCCGTCATCCAGTGGTCAGGGCAGGAACTGGAGGCAAGAACTGATGCAGAGGCTATGGAGGAGTGCTGCTTTCTGGCTAGCTCCCTATGACTTGCTCAGATTGTTTTAGTACATAGCTAGAACCACCAGCCTAGGGGAGGCACTGCCCATAGTGAACTGGGCCCTTCTTCACCAATCATCAGGTAAGAAAATACATCACATGCTTTACCACAAGCTAATCTGGTAAAGACATTTTCTCAATTGATGTTTCCTCTTCCCAAATGACTCTAGCTTGTGTTAAGTTGGCATAAAAGTAGCCACTCCCTCAAGCTCTGAACCACTATTGCCCCAGCACATCTTGTAGGCAGGGCAGGTTGTGAGTCACAGATTTTGTGGACTGGTGGATATGTAAGTCCTACTACTGGGAGCCTAGCCTGGTTATACATAGAAGATGGTCGGTTCAGGCTCCATGTTTTCCATTACTAGAAGTCTTCACTAGGGTCAACCTCATAGGTTCCAGAAAGTTTCCACTGCACTAGGTTTCCATATTTGACCTTAAATGCCCACCTATTTCAGTCATCCCTCCCCATATTCTCTCCCTTCATCCCTCCCACTCCTACCTGATCTATCCTGTTCCCATCCCCTTTCCACCCCACCAAGTGTATTCACAAAATATTTTCTATTTCCCCTTCACAGGGAGATCCATGCATCCCCCCCATAGACTCTCCTCTTTATCTAACTTCTCTGGATCTGTGTATTTTATTGTGACTATCATTTACTTAACAGTTAATAGCCACTTATAAGTGAAGTCATACCATGTTTGTCTTTCTGGGTCTGAGTTGCCTAACTCAAGATGATTTAATCTAGTTACATCCATTTGCCTGAAAATTTCATGATGTAATTTTTTTCTAACAACTGAGTAATATTTCATTGTGTAAACATAGCACATTTTCTTTATCCGTTTTTTTTGTTTGAGGGACATCTAGGTTGTTTCCACTTTCTAGCTATTATTAATGAAATTGCTATGAACATAGTTGAGCAAGTGTCCTTGTGGTAAGATTGGGCATTTTTTGAATGTATGTCAAAGAGTGGTATAGCTGGATCTTGAAGTAGATTTCTATATGGCTGTACAAGTTTGCAATCCTACCAGCAATGGAGGAGTATTATTTTTCCACATCCTTACCAGCATGGGTTATCATTTATTGTTGATCTTAGAGATTCTGCCAGGTGTAAGATGGAATCTAAAATTAGTTTTTATTTGCACTTCCCTGATGGCTAAGGAAGATAATATTTCTTTAAATGTTTCTCCGACATTTCAGATTCTGCTGATAAGAATTCTCTGTTTAGGTCTGTACTCCATTTTTCAGTTGGATTGTTTGGTGTGTTGATATCTACTTTCTGGATAGCTTAAACAATCCTGAGCAATACAAGATATCATCATTCCTGATTTCAAGCTAACTATACTACAGACCTATAGTAACAAAAACTACATATTAGTAGCATAAAAACAGACACATTGATCAAATGAATCAAATCAAAGACTCAGACATAAATCCATACACCTATAGACACCTGATTTTTTATTTATTTTATTTTTTTTGGGGGGTGGGGGATTGAGACAGGGTTTCTCTGTGTAGCTTTGCGCCTTTCCTGGAATTCACTCTGTAGACCAGGCTGGCCTCGAACTCACAGAGACCCGCCTGCCTCTGCCTCCAGAGTGCTGGGATTAAAGGTGTGCTTTTTTATAAAGAAGCCAGAAATACATAATAAAAAAAGAAAGCATCTTCAATAAATTGCGCCAATCTAATGATGTCTGTATGTAGAAAAATGCAAATAGACCCATATGTATCACCCTACACAAAACTCAAATTCAAGTGATCAAAGACCTCAACATAAAACCAGACACAACAAAGCTTTAGAAGAGAAGTAGGGAACAGCCTTGAATGCATTGGCATTGCAGACAATTTCCTAAACAGAACACCGATAGCATAGGCACTAAGATCAACTATTAATAAATGGGACATCATGAAATTGAAAAGCTTCTCTAAGCAAAGGAGACTGTCAATAAAACAAAATGACAGCCTACACAATGGGAAAGGATGTGGTGATATTTTATTTGTGCATCCCAATAAAACTTATCTGGGGATCAGAGAATGGAGCCAGCCATCAAATTAGACATAGAGGTCAGGCATGATGGCACACACCTTTAATTTCAGGACTTGAGATCTCATGTCTTTACTTGGGAAGGACACATGACTTTAATCCCAGGAAGTGATGGCAGGAAGCAGAAAGGTATATAAGGCATGAGGACCAGGAACTAGAAGCTTTTTAGCAGCAGTTTAACTGAGACCCTCAGGGGTAAGGACTCAGAGACTTTCAGTCTGAGGATTCACGGCAACGCGATCGGCTGAAAAGTTGGTGAGGTGAGGTTGGCTGTGGCTTGTTCTGCTTCTCTGATCTTTCAGCTTTTACCCCAATACCTGGCTCCATTTTTTTTATTAATAAGACCATTTAGCAATTCATGTTATAAAAAGATTTTTTACCAACTCCACATCTGATAGAAGGCTAATATCCAAAGTATATAAATAACCCATATTTTTCTTTTAATAGGAATGCAAATGTTATGACATCCTATGAAAATAGGAAGTGATTCAAATTCCAAAGAAAAATTAAATGTTCTCCCTTCTTCAGATGAATAGATGAGTCTATTACAGTTCCAAGGTCAAATCATAAGTATACAGTCATTAATAAATATAGCAAGGACTGGATCCATCCATTCTACATGATGAAGCAAAAGAGGATGAGGAATACAAAACAATACTCAGAGCTACTCACCGTGGATGCACAGGTCAAAGCAGGTAGCATCAGAAACAGGTTTCTCAGATGACACAGGGCTTTGTATGTTTTGCAGAATAACCTCTTCCTTGGTGTAAAAGCTGATAACTTGGCCACAAGTGGGCAAGGTTAACAATATCTGCTTTTCCATTTTAGCTGGAGGTTTACTCTCTTTCTGGTGATGTTCACTGGCAATATCTGCATTTTCCCTTTAGCTGGAGGTTTGCATCTTTCTGGTACTATTCACCATCTCCTCACCCTTCATTGTTGTCCTTCACTGTTGACCCCCGCCTGGAGGAGTCAGAGAGGAATCGATAATGTTTGCATACCCTTCCTACTTTTCTTCTCAAGACATTAAAATAGGGAAGGTTAATGCAACAACTTGCTTACTTCCTTCTGCAATAGAACCAGGGAGGTTAGGGTGTACAGAAGTATGGAAATTGCTGGGTATAGTCCTATAACAGCAGAACCATAATAGATTAATCAAAGTAGCCAGTTCTACCTTTTGGGCTGAGGAAAAGGAAGTGTAATAGACTGATGGATATATGGGGTATGAATCCTTCCTATACCCTTAGATCAGTGGTTTTCAACCTTCCTAATGCTTCATCCCTTTAATATAGTCCCTCATATTTGTAGTGACCCAAACCATAAAATCATTTTTGATGTTACCTTATAAATGTAATTTTTCTATTGATATGAATCATAATGTAAATTTCAGCGTTTCCCTATAGTCTTAGGTGATCCATGGTAAAGGTTCATTGGAGTTCATTGTGGTTGTGACCCACAGGTTAAGAACCACTGCCTTGGATGACCCTTCAGTAAAATAAGTATCTGTCTATGGGATAGGAGAAAGTTAGACAATTTTTGTAAGCACAAATTCAGTTTCTATAAGAAATCCCATAGCTTACCAGCTATATGATAATTTGTATCCTTTCATAGTAATCTTCAAATAAAATTTTAAAAACCATAAAGTTCTGTAACACTCTTAGAAACTGCGTGTTAGTTAAGGGTAATATAACAATGATCAAACCCATATAATTGTTTACATTGGATCCTCACATGATTTACCAATTTAGCAAGAAGAGTAAGGCAAGTAGTTATTATTTTGTGGCCCTTATGGTATAAATAAATCCATTACAGCCAGGTGGTGGTGGTGCACGCCTTTAATCCCAGGACTCGCGAGGCAGAGCCAGGTGGATCTCTGTAAGTTAGAGGCCAGCCTGGACTACCAAGTGAGTTCCAGGAAAGGCTCAAAGTTGCACAGTGAAACCCTGTCTCAAAAAACAAAATAAATAAATAAATAAATAAATAAATAAATAAATAAATAAATAAATAAATAAATAAATCCGTTACAAAAGTTTGTCCTCTTGTGACAATAACTGTAAGTGACAATTTAGTGGGGAAAATGTTATTAAGTTAAAGGCAATGAAGGATCCACATGATAGAGAAATCCTTCTTTTAATCTGAATTCAAAAAGCTGTAGTTCTTTTCTTGTCTCTCAAAATAATATTCAAAACCTGTCCAATTCCCTCTTTCCTTTTAGAGTTCTAAATAAATTGTCTAGTGCTTTGGAAATTCCAAGCCCTACTCATGAGGCCAGGAAGGAATTGAGAAACTATTTCCCCTTCCTGACATACTCTGTCTTGCCTAGATTGTAAAGATAGTTACTTCATCAACTTTCCTCATTTAAAAGTATAGAGAATTCAAGATGAGATTGCTCACCAAATTCCTCACCCCATGCTTCAGGCTAATTTATAGGCTCCCATAAGGAATCTGAGGGAGATGTCACTGGTATAGTTAACAGAGGTGCTGTTTAACTTTCAAATATGCCTGAATGTGAAATCTTTTTTGCTTCCTTTACCAAGTTTAATGCTTTGTCATCCAGTTTATATCCATTGAAGGAATTAGCTCTCTTTTCTTAATGGTTTATATCATCCTTATCTTCCTTAAGCATTTTGGTAACAGTCCAAATAAATGCCCAAGTGACCCAAAATTGAATAGGGATATGTCCCTTTGTTTATTTGCATTTTCAATATTCTTTTGGACTCTGTTCCACACTTCATCTAAAGTTCTTTCTTCTAGAAGGCAGGGATTATAATCATAAACAATTTGCAAGCAATATAATAGTTGTGATTTTAATTCTTATACTGTACTTTTCTTTTTACAAATTTATGCACAATCTGGACATATGGCAAAGCCTTCCCTCCCTTGATAGCCATTAATTGCCCAAAGCTCTTCATCTAGGGGTGAGACACTGTGAGATTTCAGCTATCTACATTGACATGCCAGCTGGTGTTGTCATTGTGCAGTTCTTGTTTAGGCAACTATATAGTTGAGATTTCATGGGTACTATTTCATGGGAGACTATTGAAGCAGACATTCTGTTAATTTGAATCTTACAAAGTTTCATCTCCCTTTTCTGTGATATTTCATGAGGTTTAGGTGCAAAGGTTGTATATCAGACATACCAGTTTGATTGGGCACACCACAGGCTGTTGTTCTCTGCATTTTGACCAGTTGTGAATTGGTGTAATAATTAACATCTATTGCTAAGGAAGTATGTTTGATGAGGGGTTAGAGCTACACATATCCACAGGTATCAGGATAAGTATTTAAAATATAGCTGGAATTTATACTGACTTATGAAAGTTTAGGAAAAAAAGGTTTCTCTCTAAAGTCCCTGACTTATTCAGTCATGAGTAGTAGGCTAGGTTTAAAGTCTCAGGCTTGAATTCTTCCCTACTGAGTGTACCTTAAGTCCTAATAGACAGCTATTTTCCAAGTCACAAATGCCACTATTTCAGATATATTTTGTGGAGCTATTCATTGTTCTGGTTCATACATTACACACCTTGGTGGGCTATTGATTTCTTTCTTCCTTGACAGCTTGCATAGCACCCACAGATGCTATGAAAACTAGTTCTCAAGGCGGAGGCTTGCAGGTAAATTCCACCACTATCCCCCCAAATTCTGTGCTGAAAGTGTAGAGTGTTCAGCAGTCAGGTCATACTTTTAACTTTTAGGAAGAAATCAAGGGCAAAACAGTAATCTATATTGTTTTGGTAGTATTATGGATTTACAGGACTAACAAGTGGAATGGAAATTTACCTTGCTTTGCACTTGAATTTTTGTTAGTGTATGGATCTTCAGAGGAACATTATTACCCCAAGAGACATAACTTCATTTAATATATACAATGCATACATATGTGTAGATAATTACTTATGTACTTTAAGTAAACATAAAATGAATCTTTCCCTGTAGCTTTTTTCAACTTTATCTTCTCTCTTCCTCCCCCTTTGTAGAGCCCTCCCTCAATATTCCCCAGTTAAAGTCATTCCTCCCATTTTCCTATTTGCCACTTTATAGTATCTGTGACCTACTACCCTCCTCTTTACAGTGCCTCTCCCCTGTGGCTGCTTTTTACTTTCCTGGTTTCTGCACTTACTCCAGGTTATATACTCACATCTAAAGACTCAGAAACAGGACACACAAATAAGGGAGAATATAGAGAGTTTATCTTTCTGATCCTGAGTTATCTCACTCAGTATATTTTCTAGTTGCATCAAATAACCTGAAAATTTCATAATTTCATTTTTCTTTGTAGCTGAATAGAAATCCATTGTATTCCTCTATTAGTTTTCTGCAGTGAATCATGACCAGTCCTAACATCGAATTTGAAGTCTCCAGAAAGATGATGGGGCCCTACAATAATGAGTCCACGTGGACAATAATAATACCACTAAGCTGGCAAACATTACGCACAGATCAGCTTTGGACTACAAACTACTCAGAACAATTTCAAGATGGCTAGATGAGATAATCTAGTTTCACAAACTGCTTGAACAAGGACTTGAGATAAGCCCTTAACTTTGGCATTAGGCAGAGACTGGACAACAAATGATAAAGCTACCTTTCCTAGGACTGGACAATTAACCCAAAATTTTTCTTTTCAGAATAAAGATGCCTTTACCCACAACCAGCAGAGAGCAATTTTAAAAACACGATGCCCACATTCCCACAAAGGTGGTGTGGGGCAGGTGGTTTTTAATCTTTCAATGGGTTTTGGGTCTGAGATAATTTTCATTGTTTAGGAGGGTTGGTTACAAGTTGTTGTTAATAGTTAAGAAATGAGCTAAGCAAAGGAGATTAGATTTAGGGTTCTTATTTGAAAAAAAAAGATATATAGAAATGATAGAATAGAGGGTAGATTATTGAATCTACTCTGAAAAGTAATGAGAAGATATAGATACGATATAGATAAAAAGATAGATTATTGAATCTACTTTTAAAAGACAGTTACTAGTTTTAAATACTTTACATTAGATTGTATTTTTGTATATTGTATACAAATTATATATATTGAGATTGTTAGAAAATGCCATACATATATTTCTAATCTTGTTCAATCTTATACAGTTTATTTAACAATGTAATACAATTTGCTAATCCTTGAATATTATTATTACCAACTATTAGGATATAAAGAAATGAAAGTTAGTAGTTATACATTAAAATCGAACTTGTAGTCATATTAGGTATGTTTTCAAGGTTGAGCAGATATATTTTAGATAGACAGATCATCTTGAAACCTTTCAGAGATCTACAGAATGTCATTTAAAATGTTTTAATAACTTAGAAAAATTTTTTCTTTTTTTATGACTATGAGACATGTCGGCTCCTGGCAGCACCAATCTACTTCAGAGAAGTTATGGGCATTGAAGAAACTGCATATGGAGTTAACTTTCATTGTGGCAAAAGTTAGCCACTGGACAACTAAGTATCCTAGAATCAACTGCTGACAAACAGGACAAAATGGACAGACAGGACTACTGATTCTTGCCAAGACAAGTGTAGTTGTGGCATTAGCAACAGGTATCCTCTGAGGCCAGGAAAATATGGCACCATCCCTGAAGTGGCCTTTGCAATCCAGAAAAGGTACAGTGCCCCTTTCTTCGAAAGCAGCTGAACAGGCAGTGGGCCGATGGCTTCTGATGTGCAGTGGAACTGCAGCTGAAACAGTTATTCTTGAAACAATAACTAAGCTGACGAAGTCTAACCTCTCAGTGGTAGAGTGGCATTTAATAAAAGAGATGAAGCCACCCACAAACCAAGAAAAATGGGATGTGGAGAAGAATGGGATGCTGAGATGAAGCTATTCACAAGCCAAGAAGAATGAACAGCTGAATTCCAAAAACATCAACAATTTCCAGAGTTTAAAATCCTGAATCATGACAGGACACTAGTGGAATTCAGGTGTTTCTGGTACCTGAACTACTCTCATTGAATGTGAGGTCAAACTATAGGCCTTGTGTACATTCTACTTCACAAATGAGTCTGTCAGATACGCCAAACCGATAGGCTGAAGATGATGCCCTGACATTGTGGAGAAACCTCAGGTGACTGTCCAGGCAGCTGACTGTTTCTGTCAACTCATATTTTTTTTTTGGGAAGCCACTTGCATGCAATTCCTGTTTTTTTAGGTAACATTATTTCCTTCTTGGATCTCTGAGGGAGTTGAAGATTAGATAGTTATGGTTATAGTTAGTTGAAAATTAGATAGTTATAGTTATAGTGAGTTGAAGATTAGATAGTTATAGTTATAGTTTTCCTTGTTAAGAATTTCAGAAAAGAAACTCATTAAAAAAGATGTAAGTGCATAAATTTTATAACATTATAAGATATTTCTGTTAGTAATATAAGTTAGGATAGAAAGTGAATCAGGTACATTTTGGACTTACCAAAATAGGATAGATAATGGAATATTTTCTGTGAGTCTATCAAATGCGAATGGACTAGACATTGTTTAGGTATTTATTGCTTGTATATACTGTATATAGTTATTGTACATATTGTATATAGTTTTTCTTATATTAGTCATAACTTTTTTCTTTTGTCTTTTTATTAAAATAGAAAGGGGAAATATGGTAATATTTTATTTGTGCTGAAATGTGGTTTTATTTGTATGTTAATAAATAAAGTTGCCTGGAGATCAGAGGTAAAAGTGAGCCATAAGCAGAGTCAGGCAGTGGTAGCACACACCCTTAATCCAATCACATGGGAGGCAGAGTCTCTGTGTGGTCAACGACACAGCCAAATGTGGTAACAGGAGCCTTTAATCCCAGTACCACTCATGGAGACCTGGAGGTCTGTATAGACAGGCAGTGATGAGGAAGTCATGTGGCTGTGCTTAGAGCCAATGAGAAGGCAGAACAGGAATGGAATAAAAGCACAGGTCAGGCAGGAAGAAGCTCTCTCTGTGGAAGCTAATGCTGGTGGTAAGCTAAAGCTAGTCGTGCTGTGCTATTGCTCTGATCTCTTTGGCTATTACCTCTGTATTTGACTCTGTGTTTCTTATTTACTAAGACTGTTTAGAATTTAGTCTACATTCCTAAACCATAATTTTATTATCCATCCATCAACCGAAGGACATTTATATTGTTTCCATTTTCTAGCTATTGTGAATAGACTGACAAGGAACAGGGTTGAGTTATCTTTGGAGTAGAATGTCAAGTTGTTCTATCATATGCCAAGATGAACAGCTGGGTCACACTGTAGATAAACTTTTGCCTTTTAAGCATTCTGCACACTGATTTGGAAAATGGTTGCACCAGTTTGCAATTCCAACAGTGCCACAGTACTTGAGATACATTTTAACTGAAAAAAAAATTGTACTAATTCACAGGTGAAAGTATTCTAGTAATACTTTTTTATTGTTCTTCATTTTCCTTGCTATTTTGTAAAAAAAGATATGCACCCTTCATAATAAAATAAATTAAAGAAAAAAAAAGAATATTACATCATGGTAGCTGTTCTGCTATTTACTTCCTCAAGATCTTTGTGTGACTTTCCTTCTTTGTTGCTTGACTATGACCATCCTGCTCTTTCTCTAACTTCTTATTATCCCATTGCTATTTGCATATTTGCTATCACTTCTACCAACAATGAATTATTTACTAAATAGTATAGAATGGCATATTAATATATTTCTAATATTTCAAATATTATATTTTTCTTGTGATTTTCATTGTCTTGATAGTAACATTTTAAGTCAGGATAGGTTTTTTAATGGCACCTTTAATAAGACAGATAGCCCAGTGAATAATTTGGAATCTGCATTTTTAATAACTACCAGCTGATTTTTATGTTAATGTGAATTTGAAAAACATTGAATTATAATATTGGACACCAAAATGAATCATGTGATATATTAGGAAACACGGTCCTCCAAATGACAGGAAAAAAATTCCAACTAAATTGGTTTAAGCACACAGAAGTTACTTTATTCTATTATATGCTGTGGTTATTCATATCATTTAACTAAAAAAAAAATCAGAAAATAAAATATTTTTCAACCTCTTGTTCTTATGGTAATGAGATTGCCAAGATGAAGATGTGATTTCTTTCTGTCATTTGAGGTGTGTATATTGGCTTACTGTAATTTTTTAATCTGCTGATTTGTTCAATCTATACACACATTTGTTATAATCCCTAGGCACGTAGAGCTCTAGGCATGCTCACCTCTACTGCTAAAGGTGAATTGGAATAAACTCACTGGTCCACAAAATAGCTAAATGTGTTGTCTGCTTTTCTCATGGCCTTATACATGATCCAGTACTTCTGGGGAGAGGAGAAAGTAGTATTTCTTGAGGAAATATGGATTACTAACAGAAAGAGAATTGATTTTGGTCAAGAAGATAGTAGCTATTAACAATACATGGGTGCATTGCTGAAGAGTTCTGAACTGGTGTAGAGAATTCCTGGACTGAAGCTTCCATAGTCTACGAAGCCAGAACACACACTACCTCATGGCAAACAACACTCATCACTTCTCATAAACGAAGCTCATGTTACTGAAAGTCATTCACATTTCCTGCCCTTGTCAGTGCTAGACCAAAAGTAAAATACAAACAACAACAATCACATGTTTGCTCTGTAAATACCTTGCAAATAAATAGTATTTTACTTTCAAAGTATTTTCAATAAAAAGGATGTAACAATATATGTCATCATTTTTACATCTCAAACCACAGGATTTTAACAAACACAAATTTGACCTTTCTGTTATATTTTCAAGGAAAATAACTTAATTTTAAAATAGAGAAATTTGACCTATATGCATAATAACTGAATTTGATAATGTTCCATTATCTAAAACATTTATATTTCTAAAAACTTTATGTACTGTTTTTCTGAACATTTTCTATATATTCATATTTGTGTTCTCAAATACAGTATATTTCTATGTAGAAACACTTAAAATATTAAGATATGAAAGTACATTAAAGCAACTTATTCATATAATGAACTTAGCAAACAGTTCATTTATAGTCTTAATATTTTAATTTTGTCTTGCATAATAGCACATCTCTGTGGTAGGAAATGCAACCTCTATCTTCAAGAGGTGCTTTTGCAAACTACCTTATAAGTGACAGTATTTGAATTTGTAGATTTGGCTAAGACAGACAAACACATTGTGGTGAGCAAACCCCAGTTCATAGCCTGGAACTCACACACAGAAGACTAAATTCTAGAACATTGTGATCACATAAAACTTTTTAATAATTTCCTTACACCTAGAAAATCAAGAATGCAAGCCCAAGGGGATTGCTGGAAATCCCTGGTTTTCAGGTTTAATGTTTTCCTTATCCTACAGGAAGGAGGATGTGCTGCATCCTTACTGCTATGGCTGTTACAGTATGAGAAGCCCCTCGGAGTCTTGTGACCATGACGTGTAGAGAAAAATATACTGCTCTGTCCAGAAGAGCTGGCATCACCTGTCACCTTAGGTGTATGAGAGAAGCCTCTGCAAACAACTTCTTTCTTCCGTTAGGCAGTTTGCTCCAAGGTGGCAATTCAGAGATATGTACTCTTTTCAGAGCACTGTACTGTGAGATCTGTGTAACAGGTTGATCATGTACTCAAAGGACTTTAAGTGCCACCACAGAGACACTTTACACCCATGTTTATAACTGCATCATCATAATACATAGGAAATTGTAGTAGCCTAGTTGTTTATCAAGAAATGAAGGAATAAAGAAAATTATATACATGTATGTAATGTACATGTGAACCAAGCTGAGTTGTCTTCAAATAGATTGCAGAGAAGTGGTGAGGAGCTTCTGCTGGCCCTGGTGTTTATGTGGACACAAGAGTCACCTCACATGGTGGCAGAAGGCAAGATATGTAATTGTGCAGGGCAATCACATCTACAGAATGAAAATCTACTCTGGGTTTCTACATGCTGAATACTTAAGGAGGTAGTATTGAAAGACAGTGTTTTCACACTTTCCATTTCTCTATAAAGCCATATTAATCCTTATTCTTATTTTTTAAAGAAGAAATAGAATAAGAGAATAAAAGCCATTGTTTATTAATATATTTGAAATATTTTTGAAAATTTATTTCTTAAACAAAATGCTTTCATTATTTTTATTGTTTCCATGAGCATGGGAACTAGTGGCTTCATTATGATATATTGATGCATTGCTCTTGTCGATTCTTGTCTCTTTCCCCAATTACCCTCTCCAACAGATCATTCCTTCCATATTTGTTTCTTCTTCATCCCAGCAGTCCTACCTTAGCTTTCATGTCATATAGCATTCATTGCCTTCTTTTTCTTTCTACTACTCCCTTAAGAATTCTTTCTCATTCTCATGACATTTTTCTTGGTTTGTTATAGCCCATAGGTATATGTGAATATAAATTCATAAAACTTATAATCTGTGATGTATATAAGAAAGAAAACATGGCCGGGTGGTGGTGGCGCACGCCTTTAATCCCAGCACTCGGGAGGCAGAGCCAGGCGGATCTCTGTGAGTTCGAGGCCAGCCTGGGCTACCAAGTGAGTTCCAGGAAAGGAGCAAAGCTACACAGAGAAACCCTGTCTCGAAAAAAAAAAAAAAAAAAGAAAGAAAGAAAACATGATATTTGTCTTTCTGATTCTGGTTTACTTGACACTATAGTTTCTGGTTCCATTCATCATTCATTTTCCTGGAATTGCCATGAATTCATTTTTCATGGACAAATAAAAGTGCATTGACATGTGCTTAAATACACACATTACATACATGTATATAATTTTCTTTATTCCTTCATTTCTTGATAAACAACTAGGCTACTATAATTTCCTATGTATTATGATGATGCAGCTATAAACATGGGTGTAAAGTGTCTCTGTGGTGGCACTTAAAGTCCTTTGAGTACATGATCAAGAAAGATATAGCAGGGTCCTATGGTAGCTCTTTTAAGAAATACCCATAAGTATTTCCACAGTACTTGCAAAATTTACACTTTACATTTTTTTTATTTATGTTAGTTGTAATCTTGATAGTGATATCACTTTCGATTTTTTTTCTCAATTTTTACCCGGGATTGTAGTATTGGCAATGATTAGTTCAAGAATGTCATTAGGCTAAACCAGTTTGCTGTAATTGCTGATTGTTGATGCATTTTATTTATTCTGAGTATATATTTAATATGGTTAGATTCTTTCCATTCACCAATTGATATGATAATATGTTTTTCATAATAAAATAAAAGA
Source organism: Peromyscus eremicus (assembly GCF_949786415.1). Lineage (NCBI taxonomy): Eukaryota > Metazoa > Chordata > Mammalia > Rodentia > Cricetidae > Peromyscus > Peromyscus eremicus. Next base: position 34,619,968 of record NC_081419.1, read on the forward strand.
ATAACTATGACATTGAAGTTGGACAAGGCAAACCAATAGGAGGAAAAGAGTCCCAAGAGCAGGAGCAAGAGTCAGATATCCACTCATTCTGTCAGCAGTCCCCCATAATTACTAAGCTAGTAGCTATAATATATACAAAGAGGACCTGGTGTAGACCCATCTAGGGCCTTTCCTTGCTACTTTAGTCTCTGTGAGCCAATATATGCCTTACTTAGTTGATTCAGAAGATCCTGTTCTCCTGGTATCTTCCTCCCCATGGCTCTTAAAATCTTTCAGTCTCCTTTTCAATCCCTTCTATTTCCCACTCCCAGGAAGATCCATGCTTTACCCCCAGATTCCTTCTCTTTACCTAATCTCTCTTGACCTATGGATTGTTGCTTGGCTATCATTTAGTTAATTGCTAATGTCCACTTATAAGTGAGTACATATGGTATTTCTCTTTCTGGGTCTGACTTACCTCACTCAGGTAATACATTTTTTTCTAGTTTCATCCATTGCCTGCAAATTTTATGATATCTTTTATTTTAACAGGTGAATAATAATACATTGTGTAAATTACCACATTTTCTTTATCCATTCTTCTGTTGAGGGAAATCCAGATTGTTTCTAGCTTCTGGTTATTTTGAATAAAGTTGCAACGAACATGGTTGAGCAAGTGTCCTTGTAGTAGGATGGAGCATCCTTTGAGCAACTTTCCACGAGTGGTATGCTGGATCTTGAAGTAGATTGAGTCTTATCTTCCTAAGGAGGAGATTTCCAAACTGATTTCTACTGTGACTATATGAGTTTGTACTCTCACCAGCAGTGAATGAGTGTTTCCCTTATATGACATCCTCACCAACAAGAGTTGTCATTTGCTTTATTGATCTTGGCCATTCTGATTATGTAAGATGAAATCTCAGTTTTGAGTCACATGTACTATTATTGTTAATATTTTTGTTGTTGCTGCTGCTGCTGTTATTATTGGCAAACCATAACTCTGTAGCAGAAATGTAATAAAAAATTTTAAAGATGCTTTCCACGTGGATTTGAGGATAAAAGAAGGGGACAGATGCTAAAGCAGTGTACAAAGCACAGAAGAGATTCTTCTCTGGCTCCCTAAGACCCTCAGAAATAAATTCAAAGGTCTTTCCTAAAGGTTGACTTTAGACTTCAGAGAATACACTTCTGATCTCTAGACCAAACAGGCTATAAGTTTGTCTTGTTTGAAGTCAAGAAATTTTCAGGAATTTTTTATAATAACAATAAAAACTAAATGCTGTCACTAAGTACATTTTAATTTCTCTGTATAGCTCATATTATCAAATGTCAATATTTTAGTATAAAAATATGCAAACTTGGGTTGCCTGCTTGGGTTAGTGGGTAAGAGCACTTATTGCTTTTGCAGAGAATATAAGTTAAGTTTTAGCACCTATATATAGTAGTTCACAACCATATGTAACTCCATCTAGTTCATATAGCAACAGGCATTGTGTTGTGGTACATGTACATACATGAAGGGAAAACAATTAGACACATAAAATTAAATAAAATAAAATATGCAACATGTGTGGCATTTGACTTATGTCATTGTTTAAAGATAAATTTCCAAGGATTCTATAGCCTCATATATTTGAATTCTTAGTCACCAGGAGTGTCATTAGTTGCAAAGATTAGAAGGTTTGGGGGGGTAACCTTTTAAATGGTTTACAATGTGTGTAAAAATGAACATAGGCTTGGAAGAGAGAGGAAAAGGAATATAGACAGTTATATAAAGAAATATTTTTTTAAAACATAAATTCTTTAAAGAGAAAGTAAAAGTAATATAAAAATAAGCCACTTAAAGAGGAAAATCACACAGAGAGTCTGGATTATATTGTCTTTGGGATTTTTAACTGCAGAAAGACATTTAATTATAAAGGCTGCTCAGTTAAACCAATATGTATATTTTATTTTATTTTTAATTGTACTTATTTTATTTTATTTTTTCTTTATTAAGAAATTTTCTACTCACTCTACATACCACCCACAGATCCCATGTCCTCCGTCCTCCTACCCCTCAGCCCTCCTTCCCAAGCCACCCCATATCCCCACATCCCCCAAATCAAAGTCTCTCATGGGGAGTCAGCTGAGCCCAGCACACTGAGACTAGGCAGGTCCAAGCCCCTCCCCACTGCACCAAGGCTGCACAAGGCTTCACACCATAGGCACTGGGCTCCCAAAAGTCTGCCCACGCACGAGGGACAGATCCCAATCCCCCTGTCTGGGTGCCCCCCAAACAGTTGGAGCCAAACAACCGTCTTCCATATCCAGAGTGCCTAGTCCAGTCCCATGGGGGCTCCACAGCCACTAGTCTGGTTCATGGGCTTCTGCTAGTGTGTGGCCAGTCATCTCTGCACATCTTCCTATCATGATCTCAATGTCCCCTGCTTGCAGATTCCCTCCTCTCTCTCATCGATTGGATTCCCGGAGTTCAGCCTGGTGCCTGGCCATAGATGTCTGCATCTGCCTCCATCAGTCACTGGACAAAGGCTCTTTGATGACGGTTAGGGTTTTCACTAGACCAGTCACCAGAGTAGACCAGTCCAGGCACCCTCTAGACCACTGCCAGGACGCCCGTGGACACATGTTCAACTATGTTCATATCAGCATTATTTGTAATAGCAAGAACCTGAAAACAACCTAGATGCCCCTCAACTGAAGCATGATAAAGAAATTATGGCACATATACACAATAGAGTACTACTCAGCAGTTAAAAAAAAAAAAAGATATCATGAAATTTGCAGGCAAATGGATGGAACCAGAAAATATCATCCTGAGTGAGGTAACCCAGACTCAGAAAGACAAATAAAGTATCTACTCACTCGTAAGTGGATACTAATTGTGAGGGAAGGGATGGCTGGACTGCAACCCACAGCTCCAGAGAGGCTAGCTAAAAGGGAAAGACCCTAGGAGGGACACATGGATGGCCCAGTGAAAGAGAAGTGAATGAGATCTACATTAGCGGATTGGGAGTTGGGGGCTGGCAGAGAGCAAGGAATGGAGGATGAGAACATAGGGAAATGGGAGGGTCAAGCCTGAACAGGGACAGAGTGCGAGGGCAGGGAGGGAGATACCATGATAGATGAGAACATCATGGGAATAGGAAGAGGCAGGGTGCCAGCGAGGCTCTCAGGAATCCACAATATGTATGTTTTAAAGGTATCTTGACTACAAAATTTAGATCTAAAGATATGTTGCTTTGGAAAGGAGGCTCTGTTTTTGTTTCCACAGGAAACATGAGGCTATGGATATGTTTCAGGTTAAGATGGATCAGATTTGATCAAGCCAGACCTGAACCTTAACAGATGGTATCTATCAATAAAGGTTATAGCCAGTCTTCCCAGAACTTGACCATTATCTTGAATTTTCTTGGGATCCCCATAAGACTATTAGTGCCCACAATCAGTAGGAAGCAGCCTAGAAAACTACACCCACATTCCCAAAAAATGGATTATGGATGTTTGTCTTTGTTTAGAGATTGGTTACAAATATTGTTATTGGTGATAGTCAATATTTTTCTAAAGAGAAAAGGGGGATAGAATATAGATTTGATAGGATGAAAGGGTAGATTGTTGAATCTACTTTTTTTTTTTTTTTTTTTTTTTTTTTTGGTTTTTCGAGACAGGGTTTCTCTGTGTAGCTTTGCGCCTTTTCCTGGAACTCACTTGGTAGCCCAGGCTGGCCTCGAACTCACAGAGATCCGCCTGGCTCTGCCTCCCGAGTGCTGGGATTAAAGGCGTGCGCCACCACCGCCCGGCGTTGAATCTACTTTTAAAGAGCAACTTGTTTAAAATGTTTTACATTGCTATGGATTTTAGTTTATTGATACAAATTTAAAGTTAATTTTGTTATACTGTATGTATATGTCTTCTCTTGTTTAAAGTATTATGGTTGTGAAACTCATTTGAAATTGTAATATATAATTAAGAAATACAGACTAATAATTAGTTATTTATGATAATAAAACTTATAGTCATTTAAGTTAAGTTTTCTAGGTATACATAGATATATTTCAATTAGGCATATAAACTTCAAACACTTCAAAGACCTACAGAATATGGTATTTAAAATGTTTTAAAAACTTAGACTTTCTGGACAGTGAGACACATCTGCTCCTGGCAGTACCAATTACTTCAAAGAGGAAGACGAGCATTGAAGACACTCCATATGGAGTTTATCTTCTTTTTTGGCACAAAATGGCCATTTGAGCAAGAAACTGCTCTTGCCTGGACTGCTTGACAGGATGTTATATAAACTGGACATGCAGAACCCATAGGAAGGTGACCACTGAACATTGCAAAGCAAAATGGTTCTTAAGGTTCCTGCTTCACAGAAGAGACTGCCAAATATTCGACAGGACACAGAGAGAAGCAACTAAAAAACTCAAGGTCTATTGGCTAAAGATGGATGCCCCCAATGTTACAGAGGAAAGTTGGATGACTGTACAGGCAGGCAGCTGTCTCTGCCATTTCCAGAATTTTGGAAGTTGCTTACAATGCATTTCCTGTTTACTTAGGTAATATTATATCCTTCTGGGGTCTTTGATGTAGTTGAAGACTAGATAGTTATAAATATAATTTTCCTTGGTTATGGTAAAAGATAAATTACATATGAAACCTTAGACTCACAAATATAGGATAAATAGAACATTTTCTTTGAATTTGCCAAATATAAATAGACTAGATATTGTAACTGTAATTCTTGCTTGATAACTGGTTTGTTATATGTAATTTTACTATGTTAAAGTTAAAACCTTCCTTTTTGATTAGACAGAAAGGGAAGTGCTGTGGGATGTCATTCTGTATGCTGTAAATATGTGTTGCTTTGATTGATTGATAAATAAAATGTTGATTATCCAATAGGCAAGCAGGAAGTGCAGCTGGGCAAGCAGATGAGGAGAATGCTAGAAAGAGGAAGGACAGAGTGAGGAGTTGCCAGACAGACACAGAAGCAAAATGACAAGGCAGAACTGAGAAAAGGTAGCAAGCCATGTGGCTAAACATAAATAAGAATTGTGGGTTAACTTAAGTGTAAGAGCTAGTCAGTAATATGTCTGAGCTAGTGGCTGAGCAGTTATAAATAATATTAAGTCTCTGTGTGATTATTTTATAAAAGGCTGTGGGACTGTGGGTGAGAGATTTGTCCTGACTGCAGGCCAGGCGGGACACAGGAGATCTTCTGACTACAATCAATATTCAATATTTTTCAAACATTTTTGATAGACATTTGTTATATAATGTTGCTTCTAACTTTGGGTGCTTTCAGCAAATGATTAGCAGAGCAGGCAACGTAAGGTTAAATCTATACAGGAGTTTAAGCTTATAAAAGCTGATTTCATGGGAAATTTCTAGCATAACATAGTTGGTTACATTGTTCGTGTAAAGGCAGTTTAGACTGAAACAGGATGAGTACACTGTACAACAGCCAGTTAATTATATAATCTTAGTTGATCTGAAGTTGTGTATTAGCTTTGCCTTGGGATTTACCAAAAGTTCAGTCTTTTCAGGATCAAGAGATATTTTCATAAAACTATATCACTACAGATGACATATAAATTTATGTCACAAATAAGCAAAAGTTAGTTTTTGATAAATTTTCTTTAATAATTTTTGTTTTGAATTGAAAAATAATTAAATTTGAGTGAAATCTAATATCACTAGATGATAAATTTGAAAGTCTTGGCAGTTATACTCTGTATCACTAACATTTAATAATGTCAAATTTATGATTTTTATCCATTACTTACTTGATAAACATTTGCCAATTATCAGAAAACAATTTGTTTTTGCTTCATGTCAATCTTTTAATTCATTTTAGAAAATATTATTTGTAAGTAAGAGTGATAGAATCAAAGAAAATAATTAAACAAAGTTATTAAATTTGTCTATATTTCTTAAAAATATATTATTTTAGTATTTGATAAATTTTTCTAGCATGAATGAAAATAAAATCATTTTGATCAAATATATATTTAAATCAAGAGAGATGACTCAGTTTTAATTTTTCACAATAGAATAAACATTTTCTCTCAATGTCTGACAGTCTGTCTGTCTGTCTCTCTATATTACACACACACACACACACACACACACACACACACACACAGACATGCACACACATACTAGACATGCACACTTAAAATTGTTTTTAATATTCATCACCCACACAGCACCTGTCAGTTCAGCATGTATTCCCAAACTACACAGAATTATTTAGTCATAGTTTTTTGAAAAAGTTACACATTGCTACTACTTATTAAAAAATTGTAATTTGTCTTTGCTGCTCTGTAATGAATATTCTATGCAGTAAAAGGCCCAGAAACATTTCCTACATAAAGATACACTGAGGAATAAGGCAATCTTAAGAAAAAAGAAAGTAGCCCGTTGTTGTTCTTATGTGTAGAATCTTGGGACAAGGGGTTACTTTAAAGTAAACCAGGACTTTAAGGATGTGGAAGTGGAAAGAGGGGGTAGGCAAAAAGGGAAAGTAGCAGGGTACATTTGTGATCTAATTACATCATATCCATGCATAAATATCATAAAATTCTCTTTGTATATCTTACATATGTCAATAATATTTAAATAAATAAAATGATACATTAAAATAAAATGTAGGTAAACCACAGGGGAAAAATACAATTGTTTTTGAAGCATCTTATTTTCTGCCTTGGAAGAGACTGTTTTGCAAGAGAAAGGGAAGTTTGACTTATATATTAATGCCAAGACCCTTGCTTCACAATTCTATTTTTCGTCTTCTACTTGTGTTTATTAAAATGGATATCTAATAACTCTTTGGAGGATATTTCTTTACTTATTTGTCTGTATCATAAATTTTTATCTTCTCTCCATCAGTAATTTATTTGGATGATACAAATTGCTTTATTTTTAATGATTTATGCATGGTTCATGTTTTTCTTAGAGTTTAGAGTCACACAAATTTAGAAGACCACCCTTACGTTATGGGAGGCTTAACTCTCATTTCTCCAACACTCTAGCCTTTTTTATTTGATTAACCCCACATGTAGATGATCTTTTCATTTTTTTCAGAGACAGAAATTACTAAATATACTTCTTTTCTAATATAGACTTAAAATCTACATATTCAGGCCTCATTCAAATCCATTTAACCTAGACAAAGATTGTGTTACAAAGGCATTTAGTTTTATCCATAGCTTTCTTTTCTTCTCATCAATATACTAGTTATGACCACGGATCTGGAAATGGTATTGCCTACAAATCACAAAGGATTTATTAGGCTCTCATCAAACTTCCAAAAAATTTGACCCAAAGACTGAGCTATATCTCTCCAGCTTTCTCTAAGGGACCAATATTTTATAATCAAGAGGAAAACACTAATTTGGAACCATGAAGGTTCCCATTCCCTCTCTGTAGTAAGCAGCAAAAATAACTCCTTAGACCCATTCTGGAGGAAACACCACATCTGGTGAAATTACATTTAGGAAATAAATATGCATGGAAAGTATGTCAAAGTTACCCAAAAGATATATGGCAAATGAAGGTTCAATTATGCAAGGAGCTCTACCAACTTTCACCAAAAGCAGAGTCTATAGACATGAGCCACGATCTCTTTCCTTTCTCCCCAAACCCAACCTCAGTGTGACAGAGGCCACAATTGATATGACAAAGACAGGATTTTTCTGTCTCTGATGCAAGTGTCAAGAATTTTTTTAAGGTTTACTTATTTATTTAAAGTTTTTTTTTTTTTTCATTTTACATACTGCTCACTGTTCGCCCTCCCTCCCCTACTCCCGGCCCCCACGACTCCCCATCCCACCCCTACCCATTCCTCATAGGGGGTAAGGCCTCCCTTGGGTATTCTACATAGTCTGGCATACCAAATTGGGACGGGCCTATGCCCCTCCTCCCTGGGTTAAGACTGAGTAAGGCATGGCACCATAGGGAATGAGTTCTAAAAAAGCCAGTTCATGTACTCGGGATGAGTCCTGGTCTGATTGCCAGGGGACTCACAAACAGATCAAGCCACACATCTGTCACCCTCATTCAAGGGGCCTAGTGCAGTCTCATGCAGGCTCCCTAATTGTCAGTCCAGAGTCCATGGGCTCCTATTAGCTTGGGTCAGCTGTCTCTGTGGTTTCATGATCTTGTTTCCCTTGCTCTTATAGACCTTCCTTCCTCTCTTCAACTGAACTTCAGGAACTTGTCCAAGTGCTTGGCTGTGGGCCTCTGCATCTGCTTCTATCAGTTGCTGGATGTAGGTTTTATGAAGACAATTAGGGTAGTCACCGATCTGAGAAAGGCTAGTTCAAGCACCCTCTCCACCATTGCTATGAGTCTCAGCTGGGGACATCCTCATGGGTTCATTGGGATTTCCCTAGCACCAGATTTCTTCCTAACTCCCTAATGGCTCATTCTGTCAAGATATCTCTTTCATTGCTCTCCCTCTCTGTCCTTCCCCGATCTCAGCCATCTCAAGCCCTCATGTTCCTACCCCTCATCCCCTCCCCTCTACTCCCCCCTCACAGTTTACCCAGGAGATCTTGACACTTTTCCCTTCCTTGAGTGACCCATGCATGTCCCTCTCAGGGTCCTCCTTTTTGCCTAGCTTCTCTGGGGTTGTGGGTTGTAGCCTGTTTATCATCCTTTGCTTTGCATCTAATATTCACTTATGAGTGAGTACATACCGCGCTTGGCAAGTGACAAGAATTTTTAACTCTGTGGAAGAGAGCGATTGTCACCAGTTGGAGAAGCCAAGTGCCATCTTACACTGACAGCAGAAAAAATTAGAAGTTTTTACACAGCCACATTTGTAGCCTGGTCATCAAGGAACTGCACCACTGCAAGAACAGCATATTGATCTTTCCTACACAGCTAAACACAGGCTGTGGATTTAACATAAGGTGAGAGCTAGCCTATACAAAACTATATAAAAAATATTTTTGAAGCTCTTGAATTAACTTCATGTTTTTGAAACAAAGTGTGAATAATTTCTTATCTAAAGTTAAACCCAAAACAGTGCAGATTTTAGCGGTAACGAATTACCATTAAATAGTACTTAATTACTTAAGCAATTAAGTAAGCTCCTCCTTAACAGGAGCTAATAGCTGTAAGACAACAGCAAACTGTATCTAAGCCATATAAAACTGGGCAAAAGGACAGACAGAAAAAGTACTACAGAGCAGCTAAAGATCAAAGGCTGCCATAAAAATCCACTCTGTTATGGGATGATTTGAATACCCTTATAGCTCCCCATACCCTTAAAATTCATTTTAAAAGCCTGAAAAAAAAAAAAAAGAAAGAACCCTATACAATCACACATTTCAACAAACTCCAAGTTGGGTAAATAATTGGTTACGCAGTACAGTGTTCAGCTCTGAAACTTTATACACACAAACAACAATGGATTCAGCAAGTTTATTATGTTCTTGATTCTTTATACTGTAACCGGCTTATGAACAGAGCATGATCATTAGAGATTAGTTTTTAAAAGACTTGAAAAATAAATGTTTGTCACAATAATTATTAGTGACATAGATGATCATTATCTTATTATCTTGAAGCCAGTCTTTTAGTAAGAAGTTTTGAATTTTAAATCAAATACAACTTTCAGACTCTAGCATAAAGATGTTAACATAAAACTTGTGAGACTGAACAATTTTTAACACAAAGGTCTTTGTATTGTACCATATGCTGTAGCAAATAAAATTTACATGTAATATAGTAAATTTATGAGACTCTAAAGTAAATCTTTGAATACTCTAGAAAATCACAAAATTCAGATCTAATCTAAGGGACACAGGTGCATTTATACACAAAGCTATTTAGTAGTTAAAGCAATAAGTGAAGTTTTTAAGTTTCCATATTGCCATGGTAACAAAATCTCCCCACTGATAGACAATAGATAAGTTTCTAAAATTAGTAATATTTGGATAAAGTTATGATTTTTAGTTGGAGAGGTAAAAAATGATAAATCAATGAGTCAGACAGAAAATCACATATAATCACACATAATCACATACCAGGCAAGATATTAGAGAGATCCCACCAACAAAAGTAGCATGCCAGCAATTTATGATTTCAGCAAGATCTGAATGCAATAGCAGTGCACAAGGCATTAGATTCTCAAGGCAAGGTTTGCAAACAATTACTTGTTTGCATTAAGTCTCAGCAATTAGGAGATTAATACCAAAATGACATTTTGGAGATTTTAGAATATAATAGTATAATTCCTATTGAGTATAATAGTAGAAATAATTGGCATATGATTATACCTCCTTATATGTTTAACAAAACCTAAAATATTAAAAAATATAAAGAACACAATAAATAAAAACATTTTAACTTTAAATAATATATGTGGGGCAAAGGCAATTTTCATCTTCCCGTTTGGAGCTTTATCCTAAATATATGAAAATTTGTGACTTTTTGATGTGGTTTACAAATATTTTCCAAACAGAAAATATTTCGCCTTGATAATACATAGATGTATATATTATTCTAGAATGTATCTTGAAATTCACAAAACAAATGAGAACAATTGCTCATCCACAGAACATTTGCCGTCGATCGACTGTTTAGCTTTGCTTTCCTCATTTTAAACATAACCAAAGATAATTTTTTTAATTTGTATTAATACATGGGACTTTCAGGTTATTGAAAATAAACACTTACTTCTACTCAACAATCCAACAATCAGAAATATTTTAGATGACACTTATTTAGGGTACCATGCTTTAATTAGAACCTCTTGAAAGAGTGAACTCCTCACAGCAGGTGCCTGGGGTAATGTGTAATCAGCTACAGTTTAGAGCTTCAGGTGGCTTTGCTAAACTCCCTAATTACAGCCTTAAGCACCTCATTATGGCCTTGGAATAATTTTTGACAAGAAATGATGATTGAGTAATGGTTTCAGCTAAAACAGATATGTGTTAATTTAGTGTGCTTATAAAATGATAAATTCACAAAATTAACTGGAGCCACACACTGAAAAGTTCTTTAAGAGGAACACTGCTAAAGCGATATTAAAAGAATCACAGACCCTAAAAGTAATATGAGCTTTCTAAAAGTTCAAAAACTTTATTAAATATTAAAACTCTTCCTGGATTATTACTCCCCAAAAATCAATCACTTACAGATGCAATCTTGAAAAGTAATTCATTCTGAATTGATAGTGAGAAATATGAGATTGAATGTCTAGAAAAAATAAATAAATGTTTATTCATGAAGTTTTTCCCTTTCAATTTCTCCACCAAGTGCTTACTTAATCTTGAGATTATTCATCTGTACTTTTTTCTTATTTTATTTATTTATTTATTTTTATATTTTATTTCTTAATTCGTTTTCAAGACAGGGTTTTTTCTGTGTATCCTTGGCTGTTCTGGAACTCATTAGGTGCCTTTGCTCAGAGATCATCCCACCTCTGCCTCCCAAGTGCTGGGATTAAAGGCGTGTGCCACTATGACATGGCCATCTTTACATCTTTTAATTAAAGTATGTAGTCAGACATCAAGGTTTTGGTTTCAATCTAAGCTCTCAGTCTAAATCAGCAACAGCAACATGGTATTCATGATTAAGAGATTTACAAATGGCAACACAGTTTTGATAGTTCATTAATCTTTGATTTATGTTCAGACCATATTTTCATGTAAGGCTATAGGAGGAGCTCAGTCAGCTAGCCTGATAAAACTGCAGCTCCCCTGTTCTGGGTAGTGTGTGTAGGCATGTGTGCTAGTTACTTCCAGCTGAACAAATTTAGTGTCTTGTACCTGGTTATTGGTGACACATGACCATCAGAATACTGGGGATCAATGAGAAAGAGACAACACAGCTAAGAGAGTCTCCGGCTGCCAATGGGAAATCGGGAGGGAGTAAGTATGTAGGTTTGCCCATATCTGCAATAAATGAGTCTACTGCCTGCTTCTCACCTGACTCCCCGTGTCTGGGTTGTTGACACTGCACTTTCTCTATTCCGGCCCCAAGGGTTGTCCAGATAGACCCAAAACATCAGGCAATGTTGAGGAATATGCATATTTAGTAATTTGTCCAATAGTTATAGTTAGGACAGTATAATGCCAGATGTGAAAGTCAAAAGGTTCACTGTAAAATTGTCCACTGGGTGGTATTCAGAGTAAATAGACTAGCCAGATATTAGATTACAAAAATTGCATCATTAATTGATCAATTACCCCAATGATTTTTAACTACTGTCTTAATTATATGTTGATATTGGATAAGATATAAAATTCCAGTTTTATGCCCCTGCTCTCTGCTCTATGAGCAGTATTTGAACTATTCCAAACTTTTCAATGGCATTAGTTGAACAATCATCTAACAAGAATTTTGGTTAATGATTATGAGAGATTTACCTACAGAAAGCAGCAGTGTGCTTACAGACTTCAGAATTATTTGATGCTATTTCTATGAAACTTTGTGATCATTACTTTTCTTAGCTGACCTTCCACATACTTTCTTCATTTGGGCTTCTCTACTTGTGTACAGACACTGTGTTATCTCCTTGGGAACAATAACACTGATGTAACACTAAATGCTAAAGGCTAGAAAGTAGATTAATTTGTTATTTTGTTTTTTATGTAAGCATTTACATATAATATGTTATTACTAATGCAGTGTATCCTGTATATAAATAATATAAATTTATTAATAAGTACTTTTGCACTTATTGGCAACAAGCTATTGGGTTTCATAGAACATATGGAGTTGGAGGATATGAGAATCACCCTTATGAGTAATACTTATGTTTACTTAGCATTCTTGATGATAGACATTTGTAGTTAGATAAATGAGTTAAAGAATAGTACTTATGGGTTGAAAATATTTCAATTAATCATTATTTTGTAATCTATAGTATAAAAATGTATGTGTTTATGTAGATTGTACTAAATGTTTTATTGTAAGAAACACAGCTAACAAATTAACTACCCATGTTTTAAAGTAGTTAGAAACTATACTGGTTAAAGAAAGTAGCAGAAATAGCATCTGCTTTAAAGTCCATGGTTTTACCAACCATGAATATTTGGCTAGGTTTACAGTTTCAGGCATGAGAGGAACTTAAGTCTGATTATAAGATGATTGGTTATCCTAAACATGCAAATATCACTAGTGCACCTTTAGGGTTATCTTGCCATACTGGTCTTTGTTTTGGTTTAGAGACATTAAAGCTGGGTAGTGCCTATGATTGCTCTTTTCTCTTTCAAGTGTACATAAATCCATCTTCTATTATGAGAGCTAACTCTCATGGAAGAGGCTTCCAGCACAGATCCAGTTTATTTCCTTCAAGTCCTGTGTCTGAAGTGTGTGCTGTCTTCAGCAATAGGGTCTTACCTTCAACTTCTGGTGGTTGAATAATTTTGGTGGTAATACAAATGGCCCTCATAGGTCCATATATTTGATTACAGAAGGAGTGGCACTATTTGAAAGGATTAGATGGTGTGGCCTTTTTGGAGTAGGTGTGGCCTTGTTGGAGGAAGTGTGTACTTTTGGGTTTCAGAAGCTCAAACTAGTCCCAGAGTTTCTCTCTTCCTGCTACCTGCAGTGCTGGAGGTAGAATTCTCACCTCCTTCTCTAACCCCATGTCTGTCTGCATGCTTCCGAGGTTCCCTTCATGCTGATAATGGGCTAAACTTCTGAAACTATAAGTAAGGCCCAGGCAAATGCTTTCCTTTATAAGAGTTTCTGTGGTCACAATGTCTATTCACAGGAATAGAACACACACTAAGGCAATAATTAAAGGCAACAGAAGAAGCTTATTGTGGTGGTTTGAGCAGGAATGGCCTTCAGAGGTTCATATATTTGAATGGTTGGTCATTAGGGAGTGGTGCTAATTGACAGAGATTAGGAGGTGTGGAATTGTTGGAGAAACTGTTTCACTGGGGGTAGGCCTTGGGGTTTCAAATGCTCAATCCAGGAGCACTGTGTCTCTCTTTCTGTTGCCTGTGGATCTGGATGTAGCACTACCAAGTTACTTCCCTAGCACCATGTCTGCCTGTATACTGCCATGATTGCCGCCACAATGACAATGAATTAAACCTCTGAAATGTAAGAAAGCCATAATTAAATGCTGTCCTTCATAAGAGTTGCTGTGGTCATGGTATCACTTTACAGCAATAGAACACTAATAAAGATACTTATACTGTTTAGGGAGTCTCTCCTAATCATCAAAGTTTCCTATGCCTGACATTGGGGTTGTTGTGAGACAGTCTATTGCTCTTCATTGGATCATTATTCCCCAAAGCATTGGAATGTATTATACATATAGTTATAGTTATAGTTATTATTTGTAAATATATAATATATTCATAATATTATAACACATACACTTGTATATACAATATGTAATTTTAGATAAGCACAAAACAATATGATAACATGGATTTTTCAAACATCCCTCCTATATCTGTCTCGCTCCCTTTACAGGATTTTCATCAGACTACCAAATCTACACCAAGAGATCAACAACTTAAACAGACCTATAACAGACGAGAGGATAGAAACAGTAACAAAAATTCTTCCAACTTGAGAAGTCCCAGGGCCAGATGGATTCACAGCAGAAGTCTACAAGACTTTCAAAGAATGTCTACAACCAATACTTCTTATATTATTCAAAAGAAATAGAAACAAAAGGAGCACTTCCATATTCATTCTACAAAGCTGGAGTAACTCTAATGCACAAACTAGGTAAAGACATAAAACAACAAAAGGAAACTATAGACCATTACTCTCTTTGACTCCTCCTGCTCCCCACTCAGTGCTACCTGTATGTGCATAGGTAACCTCTCATAGACTACAGCTCTGAAGAAAACTGACTCTTCCCCTGTGCACCCCTGCAACCATCAATTTCCAATAGCCCTTTAGCTAGAGGTGAGCTTCTTAAGCTTCTCTCCAATCCATGTTGGGACTTTTGGCTGGCTTGATCTTGTGCAGGTCTTGTGAAAGGACTCAAAGCTCCTGTGAGATTATGGATTGTGAAACAGCATTGTTGTGTCTGGCAAATACTGCTTCCTTGTAGACATCTGCTAACTCTGCCTCTTACAGTCTTTCTGTCCCCACTTCTGTGATTATCACTGAGCCTTTGGGGGAGCATTGCAATATAAATGTCCTATTTAGAGCTTAGCCTTCCACAGAAAATCTAAGTATGCCCTTTATGAGGGCTATGGGTCAGCATGGCTGAGTTACAGGAGGGCCAGGTAGGTGTTTGATTAAGTATTATTTATAAGTGTGCCTATGAGAGCATTTCAGTTCAGCATGAGGTTCATATTGTAATACCTAGGCACAGCAAAGCTGATTATTCTATCTAGTACAGAAAAGCATCATCTGATTTCTTGAAGACATGAATAGAAAACATAAAGAGGAATTTACTATGTCTAACTGACTGAGATGAGACCTTATCTTCTCTACCTTATATACTGTGACTTGGAAGGGCTGTTCTTGGTTGCTTAAATTCAGACTGAAATTGTATCATCCACTTTGATGGGACTACAGCTAGCAAAATCCTATGAGTCTCCTCCTTTATACAATATATTCTAAAGAAGTAAAATAGTATACAGAATAAACAGCATTCTTCATTCACTCTATTTCTCTGGAGAATGCTGGTATTCATTCTGAGCATGGTATTATGCTTTAAACACTTTATTTACTCTTGTTTCATTATTTACTCATGTGTTTATGGGGGGAGTGTTTATGTCACATATGTGTAGGTACCACCAGAGTCCAGAAGCAAATGTTGTATACCCTGGACTTATAAGTGTAGGTTGTTTTGAGATATCCTTTGTGGGTGCTGGGAACTAACTCATGTCCTCTAGAACCAAACAGTAAGCATGCTTAACTGCAGAGTCACATCTCAAGACCCATATTCTGTGTTTTAATAAAATCTCTGTATTTCACAATTTCTTAACTTTTTCTACAGTATTTTCTCGTAAGCAACATAACTGCACTCATTCAATACAGGGAGAAATCATTTCTTTGCTATTAGATTTTGTGTTTTCACTACTAATTACTATTACGGAGAATAGTTTGGGAATGGTCAGTAACAATGGAAGTTTTTAATAGTTACTTTAGGGAGAAGAAGCCAACATAGCATATTCTAAAACGTGCAAACTTTAACTCAGTTGGTGACCTAAAGTCATTGTCTTTCAGCAGCTGTTTTCTGAATCCCCTAGAGACCTGGTGGCAGAAAGTGGTATGTCAAAGCTGGGTCCCTGTCCTAAATAATTAGAATACTACAGAAGTGTGAGCAAAAATCCTCAATGTGATTATTAACTGTTAACAAAGTAAACAGCACCTGATGCCTGCTTTACCCACAGCTCAATCCCCCTGGCTCTCAGAACCATTCCCCAGCCCCAGCCAAAGCCAGATGCTGCTCTGAGGAGGTGAAGCCCATCCATTTTCCCAAATGATTTAGACAAAGAAAACTAAAGAAATCTAAATCAATATCTCTAAATAACTTGGATAAAGAAACTCCAAAATTTATCATATGTATTTCAAATTGTTGAACAATTCATTGTCTTTCTTGCTATTTACATTCTTTTTTCTTCTAGAGAATTACAAGGTCTACTAGAGAATTCATATAGAATAATACAACATTGGATTTATCAACTAATTGCCAGGACTTAGATTGTTAAATGTACAAAGGAAACCTTGGGAGTATAAATTGGAAATTCTTTTTTTTTTCTTTTTTTTTTTTTTTGGAAATTCTTATGATTGAAAATTTTTAAGTTCTTAGGTAAAATCAGATGCTATCATTTTAACAGTTTACAAAAATGCTTCCAAATATTTTGCATACTTATTTTACTTCTTTTTCATGTAATTTCTATGGCCTATTATTGCCATAATGAACAAGAAAACCAATATTCACAAAACAGGAATATTTTTCAAGTTTACAAAGTATGATGCTTAATTTGTGCATGATGTGGGGTAATAGGGTGCACAGATGTTTGTTCCAAGGCTACTAAGAAGAACTGAAAAATCTCCACAGAAAAAAGGTCACATTTTAAAAAATAAAAGCATTTTGAGATTCTGGAGAACAAAAATATCCTGACAAAAACAACTTAGGAAAGAAAAGGCTCATTTGTCTCACAGTTCTGTTATAGTCCATCACTGTGGTGAAGTCAAGGGGGCAAGAATTGTAGTAGATACCACTCAGGAGCAGAGAGCAATGAATTGGACATGGATAAAAGACTCATAATTCAAGATCATTTCCTTTCCAGAATCTTTATATCTTACTTGGCCTTTTTCCTTTGCAGCTAGCTTGGTTTGTGGGGCCCTGGCAGTGGGACCAGGATTTATCTCTAGTGCATGAACTGGCTTTTTGAAGCCCATTCTCTATGGTAGGATACCTTGCTTAGCCTTGATGCAGAGGGGAGCGGCTTGGGACCTCCGCAAATTGATGTGCCAGACTTTGTTGACTTCCTGTTGGAGTCTATACTCTCTACGAGGAGTGGATGAGGGTTGGACTATGGATATAGCATATGTGTTCCATACAGATGTGTATTCTTCGTTCTTGTATTTCCTTCATCTTGGACACTTGTGGATCTCTGTGTTGATTGTCAACTACCGCAAAGAGAGGCTTCTATGACGAGGGTTGAGAGAGGTATTACTCTATGGATATAAGACAAGGTCATTAGCAGTTAGTTTAAGGGTGGTTTGCCTGCATGTGTGTCTGTGCACAACACTCATGCAGTGCCCATAGAATCCAGAAGGGAACATCACATACCCTGGAACTTGACTCACAGATAGTTTTTAGAGGCAATGTAGATGTAGGGAATTGAAACTTTGTCCTTTCTGGAAGAGCAGCCAGTGCTCTTAACCACTGAACCATAAGCTCCAAAGCCACATTGATGTCCATAGACCATGTCACCACCAAAAGCCACATGGATGTCGGTGGGCCGTCTTGCTTCTGAGGGCCGTGGTGGTGTCAGTGGTCCATGATGAGGTTGAGGGCTGTGTTGATTTTCATGACCTGTGCTGCCACAAAACTCCATGTTGAGGTTCATAGTCCATGCTGACACTGGAGTCTAGGTGGAGGTCTATGCTTTCACCGGAAACCATGTGGAAGTCTATGATCTGTGCTGCCACTGACCATAATGAGTGAGAAAATTGTGTTTGCAGTGGCATTGATGTCTTCAGACTCACAGTTGAGAATAGAGACACAGAAGGCTTCTGGGACAAACTTCTCCCTCCCCCAAAAGAAGCCATCTAGAGAGGAAGCCATTGAAGACAACTCTTAAAAACTGTGACAGGGATGCTGAAGTGCAGCCCTTCACAGGAGATGGCTTCTGCCAGGGGTGTGTGTGGGGAAGGACAATTTTCTTGAAGAGGCTGGCCACCGGGAGGTTGACCAGTGAGTATAGGAACAACACAAAATGAACTAGATTTTTTTCTTTTCCTTCCTTCCTTCCTTCCTCCCTTCCCTCTCTCCCTCCCTCTCTCTTTCTCTCTCTCTCTCTCTCTCTCTCTCTCTCTCTCTCTCTCTCTCTCTCTCTCTCTCTCCCCCCCTCTCTCTCTTTCTTTTTTTCTGGGAGGAGGACACAAGGGTGGGCAGTGGACCTGAGAGGACTAGGAAAGGAGTATGACTGAAGTGCACTATGTGGAATTCCCAAATAATCAATAAAATTATTATGTTGAAAAACATGACAAAACTTCACATGAAGAGCTAAATTAATTAATTTTTTCTAAAGCATTAAAAAGCTAATAGTTTGGAATTAACTGGTACTTGGATTCTTTCTTTTTCTAGAATGTAAAGATTATCATTTCTATTGCAATAATTTGTATGACAATAGTATTTTAACTGAAAATATTAAATATTTTGTTTGAGCTCATGGTATGTTACATCCGCTTTTTTTAAATTACCTATTCCTTAAAATTTTATTTATTATTTGTGTGTGTGCCTGCATGAATTTATGTTCACCAAATGCATGACAGAGCCAAAGGAGACCAGAAGAGGGCACTGAATTCCCTTTAACTGGAGTTACAGGTGTTTGTGAGCTACTTGTGACTCCTGGAAATCAAGTACAGGTCCTTTGCTTGAGCAGTAAAAGTTCTTAATTCCAAGATGTATCTCCAGCCTTTAACCAGTTATATTTTTTAAAAACTTAATAAGTGAGTGCTGCATCTACATCACTCTCATTGTTCCCTTCCCTCCTAACTTCACCCGTGTTCTCCTACTTCCACACTTATGACAGCTTATTATTTAATTATTATTGTAAGATATGTTTACAAAGGTCTGTATGTACATATATATATACAGTCTACTGACTCCATTTAGCATTATCTTTATGTATGTGTGCCCAGGGTTGAATACTTAGGAGGTCATCTATGCTGATTAGTTTTTTGTCACCTGGACACAAGCCAGAGTTATCTAGGCAGAGGCAACTTCAAATACTTTATTATTAATAATAAATTAAATTAATTATTAAAAATGAATAAAATATATCTAACACACTTACAGAGAGAGAGAGAGAGAGAGAGAGAGAGAGAGAGAGAGAGAGAGAGAGAGAGAGAAGTTGGCTTAGTGGGGAAACCCACCCACTGTCCCACTGTGGACGGAAGCATTTCCTGCCTGAGATCTTCGCTTGTATACATGGAGTTGGAGAACTGAACAGTAACATACATTTCTTCCTTTGTCACATTTCCTCACTGTGGATGCACTGAGTCACATGTTGGAGTTCTTTATGCTTTTAGTTCTCCTCTATGGTGCATTGTATCTTGAGCAGTGAAATAGAATAAGCCTTTTACCACTATAAGATGCTTTTATAAGGGTATTTTATCATAGCAATAGCTATAGCAACTAAGACATAAATTGACAGTAAGAGGTGTTAGAATAAACCTGACCTTGTAATAAACCTGACCATGTGGTTTTTAGGTCTTTGGAACTGTTTTCTTGGCTATGAAGTGGGAAAATTTGGCAATTTTCGATAAAAAAGCCCTATAATACTAGAAGCCAAGACTAAGGGCTACTGTAATAAGCACTTGAAATAAAAAAAAATAAAATGTTAGAAAAACATTGTCAGGGGAAGCTTGGTTTACGAAGTTTCAAAGAACAAGGAGTCTATCAGGCAATGGGCTAAGCGCCAGTCCTAGTTGGCCAAGAAACTGACTTCATTCTCTCTGCACCCTGAGAATTTGAGTAAAGTTAAACTTTTTATTTATTTATTATTTATTTGTTTGTTTGTTTATTTATTATTTATTTGGTTGGTTGGTTTTCAAGACAGGGTTTCTCTGTGTAGCTTTGGAACCTGACCTGGAACTCACTCTGTAGACCAGGCTCAGAGAGCCACCTGCCTCTGCCTCCTGAGTGCTGAGATTAAAGGCCTGCACCACCATCGTCCGGCTTATAAATTGAACTTAAAGATGATAAATTGATACATTATGTAGAGGCAGGTCCAAACCCCTCCTCCTGTCTCAAGGCTGTGCGAGGTGTTCCACCATAAGTAGTGGGATCCAAAAGGCCAGCTCATGCACCAGGGATGGATCCTGATCCTACTGCCAGGGGTCCCTTAAGCAGATCAAGCTACATAACTGTCTTGCTTTTGTGGAGGGCCTAGGACTCCCTATGGGATGCCTGACCTTCTTGTAGGAGGGAATTGGGGGTGGGTTAGTGGGGAGAAGGCTTGAGGGGTAGGAGGAGCGAAGAGGGAGATCTGTGATTGGTATGTAAAATGAATTAAAAAAATCTTAAAAAATAAATAAAAAAGATGATGGATTGATTTCTTTGACAAATCAAATTTTAAAACAAGTCAACATTTACTCTGGCGCTAAGAAAACAGATAGAATTGTTAAAGAGATCAGTGCACTGAAGAGAAAATTCCTGTGGACACAGGGAAAGGTGTCCTGAGGGCAAAACTCCTTTCCCTTGAAATCTCTATCTTGTAGATATGTAAATTCATTTAAAGGAACAAAGCTTATTCTGATGTTCCTCCCTAGTAGAAATCAACTGCCCAGAAAATTGTCTCCTCAGGGTCAGTACACAAAGGCTTAGAGATAGGAAGTCCAAAGGACCTGGGATTCATTTTAAGCTGGAAGAGGAAGTTGACACATTATATCCACTGTCCTGGTTTTGCAAGCATGAAATGTTTGAAGGGTTCAGAGACCAGTTCAAAGCACATAGTATGTTGGAGAATTCATGCCCCAGCAAGGAGACCATGAGAAATTTTAGAGGTTTAAGTAGAAGCTGCAGGATATTGAAAGGGCCCGAGAACTTACGATATGTATGATAGAGAGCTACAATTATGGGATGGAGATAGCTCGAGAGTCTATTCATGTTATATGCAGCTGACCTGTAGGGTCTAAGCCTTGGGAGCACAATTGAATATCCTATAAGCCTCACATTCTGGACAAGTAGAATCAATATTGATGTTGGTCTTGTTAAATTTTGGTTGTGCTTTTGTAAGCTTGTTCCTTGATGCTTCATGTTTACTTTCTGCTGTTATATGTGAAACTATATAACTTTATTGTTAATATTTTTAATTATATAGAGGCTTGTAATTGAGAGATTTATCAACTATTAAAGTAGTAAAGGTTGATAGTGACTCTGGGAACTTTAAAAGTTGGATTTGATGCATTTTCTATGTATAACACAGTTATGTGCAAATATTCATTTAAAGCTGGGCATCCTGCAGTCTCCTATTCTCTGTCCCTTTGCCCATTGTGTGTCTCTGTATTAATCACCACCTACTGCAAATAGATGCTTATTATAAGAGAGTTTAGAGATACACTAATCGGAGTGTATAATACATACTATTAGGTGTCAGTTTAATACTACATCCATTTAGGAGAGTAATACTGGTAGATTCTCTCCTAGAGCTTATGACCTACCTAGCCATAGGTTCTTGGCCTCTACCTCAGTGCTGACTAGGGTTTCATTGTATGAAGCAACACTTAACTCCAATCAGAAAGTAATTGGTTACTCCTACACCAGTCATGCAATCATTGCATCAGTAGACATGTCTTCCCTGGCCAGTCATTATTTACTTCACAAGGTTCACATTTGGGTGATATGGGTGATTATTTTTTTCCTCTGGTAGCATACATAACAAATTCCAGTACTATGAAAAGCTAGTCAGTATGGTGAAATTTCCAGGCAAGTATCAATCTTTATTTCTTTGGGTATGTGGTATCTTTATCAATAAGGTGTTATCACCAAGTTTTGTAATGTGACCAAGAGCAAGAGTGATACCTAACCTACTGTAATGTTTGACTTACTGGCAGACATCTCTGAAAGTAATGACCCATTCCTTGCACTGGTATTTTTATTTGTTAGTCTGTGGTATCTAGTAGGAATGTTGTTACTCCATTATAGGGTAATATCATTTTAACTCCTTTTCTATATGTATATGTTTATGCTTTTAAAAATATTTATTTTTGACATTATAATATAATAAAATTACATCATTTTCTCCCCTCTAAACCCTCACATATATCTCTTCTTCTTTATTTTGAAATTCATATATATATATATATATATATATATATAGAGAGAGAGAGAGAGAGAGAGAGAGAGAGAGTCCATATGAGTTACTTAGTGTATATAATGTTACTTGTGTGTATATTTTCAGGGCTGACAATTTGTTGATGGGTGACTATTTGGTGTGTTCTTCCCTGGATCTCTCCTTTAATTAACATCCCTAATTTGCCTATAGGTCTTTGTTTAAGTTTGAGAACTCCTGCATTTCTCCCATTCATATTAGCATGTCCATTGTTGTCATACTTGGTAATCTTGTGTTTAGGCAGTTAGTGATTAATATAGAGACACACAATGGGCAAAGGGACAGAGACTTTTTGAGTGTAGCTTCTGACATTCCTGGGGACACAATCTCACAGCAAACTCCATGTTCCTTTAGTTCTTACAGTCTTTCTGTCCCATCCTCAACAATGATCCATGAACTCTAGGTGAAAGAGATATTGTAGTTGTATCCTTGGAACTGACATAAAATCTCCATATTTGGATTGGTTCTGACTTTCTATAATGTTCCCCTATGATACCTATGAACCACAACAATGAGGAATAAAGCAAGATAATCCCAAGGGGGTAATAATGGTATATATTGCCATGGTGGTAAACAACAGCTCTCCCATTACACTTAAAACCTATTCAGCAAGAGGGAAATTATGTCCTGTAATAGAAACCTAGCTAACTACCCAAAGACTAGTGACATCATGAATCTTTTAAGAGAATCTACAACTGCAACATTGCTAAACCAGTATAATCCTTAACTATATTCTAAATATGTGTTATTATACCCACAGATAAGTATACTCTGCATCAAAGAAAACTGTACTTACATTGTATATGAGCCCATAGACTGGGAGCATATGGAAATGGGAGTGGAAGGGATCAGGTGAGTGGTTGTAGAGGGAGAGAGTGTGGGGAGAGACTGCTGGAATTGGGGGGTGATGTGGATACCTATTTAAAAATATAAACAAGATGAAATAAAAATTTAAATAAAAAGGAATTCTCAAATGTCACTTTTCATCTTACTTAAACTGAAACTGGATCTTTTTTTAAATAAATTTATTTACATCCTTGCCGCAGTTTTCAATCCCTCCTCTCCTCCCAGTCCCTTCCCTCTCCCCTCTCCAAACCGCTGTTCCCACCCACAATCTACTTCTCATCAGTTTCTTATCTGCTTAGGAAAGAGCATGTTTCCCATGAGTATCAACAAAACACAGCATATCAAGTTCCAGTAAGACTAAGCACCCCCTACCATGTATTAAGGTAGAGTAAGATGACCCAGTATGAGAAGCATAGGACACTGGATTCTTCAAGGTATCTTTTTATCACTGACAAATCTGTGTTGAACATAGAAATAAACAGAAGCCACCATTGGCATTCCGGAATTCCTGAACAGAGAAGCAGATAGGAATGTAAACACATAGAGGAACCATAGAAAGAGATAAGAATAAATCATAGACAAGAGATAGAAACTGTAGACACTCAGTGGGACCCTAAACACATAAAGAAACCATAGACACAGGTAGGAATATAGGCATAGATAAGAAACACAGACACAGAAAGGAATCACACACAAACAGAAACCGTAGACACCTATGGAAACATAGAAACAGATAGGAACCATAGATGCAAAGAGGAACACAGACACTCATAGAAACCATAGAACAGTAAAGAACCACAGACACATATAGGATCATAGACACAGATAAGAGCCATAGAAACAGATAGAAACATCGACACAGATAAGAACAATAGACAAAGATAAGAACAACAGACACAGATAAGACCATAGACATGAATAGGAATCATAAATTTAGGAGCATTGACACAGATGGAAACTATTAACAGAGATAAGAACATACATACCATTTCCATCCAATTACTTTTAAGGGCCACTCCATGGAGTAGTGATTCAAAGACACAAAGACTGATTCGAAGCCATAGATAATGTAATGAAAAGTGAAATATTAACAAATTAGAGGGTGGGAGATTACCAGGAGATTGGCAAACAAAGTGGTCAGGTAAAGATTATAGGGAATCAGTGTTATGCCAGTTTAAAAACTGAGAATATTAGGATCTTGTAGGTATTGTTAGGAGTATTAGGGACATGCAGTTATTGCTGCTGTGACTTTTTATCTGTATTTTTAATTTTTGTTAGTTTGTTTGGATTTTATTAGAATATATTTATTCCTGATAATTTCATAATTATATATCTAAATATTGATATTTATCCTCACAATCTCCAACTCCCCCAAATCTCCATCACAATGTCTCCCCTCATAATTTTCCTTCATTTGTATTTATTTATTATTAATACTGCCTAGTTATCACTGCCTGTATATACATAGATGTGGAGCCATTCAAAGGAACATGGGAATCCTATCATTGGTCAAGTACTCAAAAGAGCAAGATTTTTCCCCCTCCATCAACTATCAACTGCTAATAGGTCTCAGTAAGGGGCTAGGGCTGGAGAACATGTACTCCATCTATGCTGGAATCTTGATCTGGTGCAAGCAGGCAAGATGATTCAAGTTCATGATTGTGATAGCTCCATCATGCTATATTATGTCCAGATGACAGTGTTTTACACACTTCCCCCATCCTTTCCTCAGCTCTTAATTTATTTCGTTCTCCTTTTCCATGATGTTCCCTAGGTCTTGGTGATGCACAGGTCAATCTCGATGTGCCATTTAGGGTGGAGCATTCAAGGTCATTCTCAGTACTATGAGAAGTTATGAATCTCTGCATTGACAGCAGCTCACTGGGAAAAAAAACTTCTCTGAGTAAGGTTTTGAGAATAGCGCAGGTCTATGGCATAAACATATATTTATAACGCACTGTGACAGAATACCATTTAGCAAAATAACAATATCAGCTTCTGCTCTAAGGCCTATGACCTCCCAACCATGGGCTTTAGGCCTGGTTATAGTAGGAATACTCTGCATTAGTTTCTACCTGTATAATTATAAGAACTAATGATTCTTAAAATGACCAGCACTAATGATAGCAATGTTTTACTTTAATTTATAAGACAACCAGGTCATTTGGACATGTTTGGAGCTCCTGTGGACAGATTTTCTTAGTCTCTGACTTAGAAAAATGCTACCTTTAACTATAACTAACATTTTCTTTGATGAATGTTAGTGTGTACTTCAGATCAGTTTTGTTCAGCTCTGGTACAGTATACAGCCTTGTCACACACACTTCATTAACCAGAACATTATCTTTTTGTCATATTCAGAAGCAAAATCCCAGAGGAGGGCTCTAAAGTGTATGAAAGAGGTAAAGGGAAAGCACAGAAATCAAGAGCCTCCACCACAGGAAGCAAGCATCTCTCCTTAATTAAAATTGTAGGTGTATTTTACATATAGAACTGTATTAAACATAAAATGTTTTAGAGTATAACTATATCTATTTTCTAATAAAAATAAAGTAAAATATTGCAACTGAAATAACACAGTCAGTAAATGTAGCTCTAGTTGCAATTTAACTTTTTCATGTCCTAAGATCCATTTTAGACCACTAGGTTTAAAGTTTGATAGTAAGAAACATTTGATAATAAAGAGGCATACATAAAAGAGTTTTTGATTTTGAGGAACACTTATGTCATATGTGTGTGTGTGTGTGTGTGTGTGTGTGTGTGTGTGTGTGTGTTTACAATTTAAAAATACGTGAGAAAACAGCCAATTCCAAATTAAATTGTGTTTGATAATTTGAAAGAGTGTAGACTTAAAATACTTTCCAGGTTTTCATATAGACAATAATGATCCAAATTATTACCTTTCTCCTTTGGTTACTTGACATCACTTCAAGCAATCTGATGACCCATTCAATTACACGTCTCTTCTTCTACCACTATAAATAAAATGCACTCATTTGTTTCATGAATAAATAGGATTCATACTAACCCCACGTTATAGATTTCTTTCCTTTTGCTACTAGGTATTTAATCAGAGTTCCAATGTCAGTAATATGTTGCTCTGACTCTTTCATGTTGAGCTGTTATTATACCTCTCCTATCTTTTCTCCTGCCCACAAAGCCTGTCAAAATGCAAATTACTTTCTCTGACCGAAAATACAGCAGGAGCACAGCCTGGCTCCTTTTCATACAAAACCACAGACAGATTTGTTAACAGCTGTTCTCGGGGTCTGTGCACGTAATGGAAACTTCAGAACCTCACAGGGCCCACAGCTTCCCTGTCTGTAGCATGGGACTCATTTCACAGTAGGGGATATTTTGGGCAGTGTATAATTAAAGGGCTGTTTTAGTAAAATTACACCCTGTGTAACAGATAGTGAAAGGGAAAGGGGAAAGGTAGCAGGCGTCAGCGCTCAATTTAGACTGAGCAGAGAATGAGCAGAGTGGGAGCTGCTGATTTGGCTGCGGCTCAGGAGGTCACATTAAATAAAAATCTCTGTGTTTCCACAGGACTCAAGTGACAGAAGGGGCAATAAGATAATTAAAAATATCTATCCTTCCTTACTTCGCCAATTGAGACTAGGGAAGAATACAAACAGGTCCGCAATATGGTAAGCTAGAAGTTATTATTAATTTGGTTGCCAACATCACCTTTCCAAGGTTGACAGTGGTTTACAGGAAGATAAAATATGGAGAGTCAAGTGAGTGAGACAGGCTTGATTTGGGTTCATAGATGCGATGAGATTTTTAGCCCTGGTTAGCTTTCAATTGTGGGGCTTACCCACTGGACCTTATTTCACACTGAGCCCTTTTCATTTTTACTTTTGAATTATTTTGTTTTAGAATATAATTACATTTCTCATTCTCTTTACTCCCTGCTACCCTGACCACATACCTCTCATTGCTCTCTTTCAATTCCATGGCTTCTTTTTTCATTATTTATTATTACACCACACACCACACACACACACACACACACACACACACACACACACACACACACACACAAATGTATAAACACATCATAAATACAGCATTGATATACATCCTGCTCAGTCTGTCAAACATTACTTATGAAATGATACTTGTGTATGTTTAAAGACTGACCACTTTATATTGGATAGCAATTGGTAAGTTCTTCCCTGAGGAAGACTATTTCTCCCACTCTCAGCATCTCTTAGTAGTCTGCATTGTTTGTGTAAGGTTTCATTTTTCCCTTTCTTGAAAATATATTTTTCTCACAAAATATATACTCATTACAAGTTTCCTCTCCCCCTATGCCTACCAAATCTTACCCAATTACCCTTGCATCCAGATTGACCCTGTTTCTGTTTCTCATTAGTTCACAAACAGGCCTCTTTGAGAAAATAATAAAATAAAACAAAATCCAATAAGAGAAAACAAAAACTAACATTTTGGAGTTAGCTGAAACAAACAACAGAAGGAAAAGAGCTCAAGAAGAGGCACAAGAAAAAGAGATCCACTCATTCCCAAACTCAAGAATATCATAAAAGGCAATAAAGCAACTAAACAGGAAGCCAATAAATACATGTAATGGCCCTGTAGAGTAAAAACAGGGAAAATATGTACATAATTTTATCATATTCATATATAAATATAATTAGAAGATAAAATTTAAAAAATATAAAAAATAAATTTAGAAAGGGAAGAGCCCTGACACAAAGATGCTCATGAGGTCATTTTCATTGGCCATCTACTGCTGGGCATGAAGCCTACATTTAAGAGTAGTTTCTTTCCCCAGTGAGACTCCCTTGGAGAAAACTACATTTTCACTTGCAAGTAGTTATCAATTATAGGTTTTTTATGGGTTAGGGATGTGGACAAGTATCCACTTCTGTCAGCTCTAAGACCCTAACTGGACCTGACCCATACAAGGCCTGTTCATTCCTCCTCAGTCTCTGTGAGGCCATGTACACATCAGTTATGTAAATACAGAAACCCTGTTGCCTTGTTATCCTTCAGTCTCTCTGGCTCTTTCACTCTTTCTGCTTCTTCTTTCTGAAGGTTTGCTGAACCATGAAGGGGGGATTTGATTGAGACAGCCTGTTCCAAAGTCTCACACTCTCTGCATAATGTCTGGCTGTGGATCTCTGTGTTTGTTCCCATCTGCCGCAGGAGGAAGCTTCTCTGAAGACAGCTGAGCAAGGAACTGATCTATGAGTATAGCAGAATGTCAGTAGGAGTCAATTTATTGCTGGTTTTATTTTTTGTTTGTTTGTTTTTAGAACAGTAGTGTTTGGCTTTACCCTAGGTCCCTGGCCTATCTAGTATTAGGATCTCAGTCACCCAAGCAGTATCCAGGATGATGTCCATCTCATGAAGTAGGCTTTAAGACACAAGGATATAAGTCCAAGTACATATTGATTGGTTATGCCCACATGCTTTGTGCCACTGTTGCCTTAGCTTTTCTTGGTGGCAAGACATTTTTGTAGATCAAAGGATTGGTGGCTCAGTTACAGTTTCGTTTCTTCTTTGGTAGCATGCAGAGTACCGTCTTATACCAAAAATGCTACCATGTACTGGTGAAGGCTCTATGTAAGCAACAATTTCACTTCTCCATGTTCAATGAGTTGTGTAGGAGTTATCTTAAGCAATAAAGCCTTGCTATCAGTTTGTGGAGAATAACGTATTGTCTTGGCAACAGCTTGGGTTGTTTGGGGGTTCCCATGTGATGCCTTTGGCCAACAACTATATAGGATGCAACCCAGTCCTGATACTGGAAGCTTCATTTGATGACAAATTCCAATTGGGGCTCTGTCTCACTGGTGATTGCATATAGATTGACTTCATTTATGTATGTATTTTAGGAAGCTTCTACTTTATTATGTTTCCATATTATCCCTCAAATGGCCCTTAATTTTAGTATCTCTCCCCTTGTTCCCTCTCCTGTGCCTCTTTTCCTTTCCCTTTTCCACTAGATCATCCCATTCCAGTTTCCCTGCAATTCATCCATAACTATCTATTTCCCTTCTCGGGGGAGGTCTATCTGACATGCTCCAACAAGTCCTTTACTCTATACCTAACTTCAGTGGTTCTTTGTATTGTAACTTGGTTATTGTTGTCTTAACAGCTAATTTCCACATGTAAGCAAAAACATACCATATTTGTTTTGTGGGTCTGAGTAACCTCACTTGAGAAGTCTTCCTTTTTTGTTGTTGTTTTTATAGTTCCATCCATTTACCTGAGAATTTCATGATTTCATTTTCTTTAACAGCTGAGTAAGACTGTATGGTATAAATGTACCACATATTCTTTATTCATTCTTCTGTTGAGGGACATCTAGGTTGTTTCCAACTTCTGGCTATTACACATAGAGCAGCAATGAACATGGTTGAGCAAGTGTCCCAGTGGTAGGATGAAACAACCTTTGGATATATGCCCTAGAATGGTAAATCTGGATCTTGAGGAAGATAAATTCCCATCTTCCTGAGAAACTGTCATGCTGATTTCCAAATGGCTGTACAACTTTTCATCCCCACCAGCAATGAAAGATTGCCTTCCTTATTCCACACCCTCGCCAACATGAGTTATCACTTGTTTTACTGCTCTTAGCCATTCTGACAGGTGTAAGATAAAATCACAAAGTAGTTTTGATTTGCATTTCTCTGATGACTAAGGATGATGAGCATTTCTTTAAATGTTTCTCAGCCATTTAAGGTTCCTCTTTGGATAATTCTGTGTTTAGATCAATTAACCCATTTTTAATTGGGTTATTTCTTTTGTTGATACCTAGTAATTCTAAGTTCTGTATGTTTGGGATATTAGCTTTCTATCAGATGTATAGTAGGCAAAGAATTTTTTCCCATTCTGTGTCTGCTGCTTTGTCTGAATGATGGTTTCCTTTGCAGTGCAGATGCTTCTCAGTTTCATGAGGTCTCATTTATTAATTATTGATTGTAGAGTATATGCTAAAGGTATTCTGTTCAGAAAGTCTTCCTCTGTGCCAAGGAGTTCAAGGCTACTCTCCACTTTCTTTCTTGTCAGTTCAGTGTATCTAGATTCATACTGAGGACTTTCATTAATAGAGATTTATGCAGGGTGATAGGGTGGACTTTTTTTTTATTCCTTTACATGCATACATCCGGTTTGTCCAGTATCATTTGTTGAAGATGCTGTCTTTTTTCCCAGTGAGTATATCTTGACTCTTTATTAAAGTAAGTTGTGCCTAGCTATGCATATTTATGTCACTGTCCTCAATGCAAATTCATCGATTGATGTGTCTACTTTTGTACCTATACTATGTTTTTTTTTTATTATAGATTTATAGTAGAATTTGAAATTGGGAATGGTGAGACCTCAAGCAGTTCTTTCACTGTTCTGGATTATTTTAGCTAGCCTGTTTTGTTTTGGTGTGTGTGTGTGTGTGTGTGTGTGTGTGTGTGTGTGTGTGTGTGTCTGTGTCTGTGTGTATGTGTGTGTGTGTGTGTGTGTGTGTGTGTGTGTGTGTCTGTGCGTGTGTGTGTGTGTGTGTGTGTGTGTGTGTGTGTGTGTGTCTGTGTGTGTGTTTCCATATGAAGCTGAAAATTGTCCTTTCAGGATCTGTGAATAAATTGTGTTGGAATTTTGATGAGGATTTCACTGGATCTATAGATTGATTT
Source organism: Peromyscus eremicus (assembly GCF_949786415.1). Lineage (NCBI taxonomy): Eukaryota > Metazoa > Chordata > Mammalia > Rodentia > Cricetidae > Peromyscus > Peromyscus eremicus. The sequence goes on from NC_081419.1 coordinate 34,650,971, forward strand.
TGATAGGATAGCCATTTTACTATATCAATCCTACAGATCCATGAGCATGGAAGATCTTTCCATCCTCTGATATCAACTCCAAATTCTTTCTTCAATGTCTAAAATATTTTTTCATCATAAAAGTCTTTCACTTGCTTAGTTATAGTTACCATAAGATATTTTCTATTATTTAAGGCAATTGTGAAAGGTGCTATCGCACCTTAGTCCATTTGTCATTTGTATGTAAGAGAGCCTCTGATTTTTGGGACTTAATTTTGCATCCAGTTACTGTGCTATGTTTACCAGCTATTGGAGTTTCCTGGGGAAGCTTTTAGGGTCATTTATGTATATTATCACATCATCTGAAAATAAAGAGACTGGACACTTCCTTTCCAATTTGTATCTTTTGAGCTTCTGTTGTCTTCTTGCTCTAGCAAAGACGTGAAGTACTACATTGAAAAAGTATGGATAGAGTGGATGACCTCGTCTTGTTTCTGATTTTAGTGGAATTGCTTTGAGTTTCTCTCCATTTAATTGGATGTTGGCTATAAGCTTACTATAAACTGCCTTAATTATGCTCAGGTACACCCCTTGTATCCATAATTTCTCCAGGATATTTTATCATGAAGGAGTATTATATTTTTTTAAAAGCATTTTCTGCATCTAATGAATAAGATTGTCATGTTGTTTTTGTCTGTTTATATGGTGGATTACTCTTATTGATTTATGTATGTTGAACCATCTTTGCATCCTTGGAGTGAAGCCTACTTGATCATGGTGGATGATCTTTTAGATATGTTTTTTTTATTAAAAATAGTCTCTTCTCTCATACAATATATCCCAACCACAGTTTCCTCTCTCTCCACTCGTCCTAGATTCCCCAACCTGCTTTCTCCTCCAAATCCATATACCAAATGGATGCTCCATCCTACCAGAAGGACACTTGATCACCTATGTTCATTGTGGCTTTTATTAATAATATTCAGAAACTGGAAGCAACCTAGATGTCCCTCAGCTGAAGAATGGGATAAGGAAAATGTCATACATTTACACAATGGACTATTACTCCATGGTTTTAAAAAAAAGACATTGGGAAATTTGCAGGCAAATGTAAGCAACTAGAAAAAAATTCTCCTAAGTTAAGTAGAAAGACCAGAAAGAAAAATACATATTCACTTATAAATGGATATTAGCTGTTTTAGATGTGTTCTGGGATTCAGCTTGAAAGTATTTTATTGGTAATTTTTCCATCTATGTTGATAATGGAAATTAATCTGTAATTCTCTTTTTTGGGTCTTCATGTGGGTTGGTTATCAGAGTAACTGTGGTCTCATAAAATGAATGGGAACATATTCCTTCTTCGTGTGTGTATGTGTGTGTGTGTGTGTGTGTGTGTGTGTGTGTGTGTAATAACTTGAGGAGTATTGGTGTTAACTCTTCTTAGAAAGTGTTTTAATATTATGCAATAAAACTATCTGGCCCTATGCTTGTTTTGGGTGGGAGACTTAATGACTACTTCTATTTCAATAGGTCTGTTTAAATTGTTTATCTGATCTTGATTTAATATTGGTAAGTGGCATGTATTAAGAAAGTTAGCCTTTTTTTTTTTTAGATTTTTCCAATTTGTTGGAGAATAGCTTTTTTAAAAGTATATCTTTATGATTCTCTGGATTTCCTTGATGTATTTTGTTTTGTGCTGTGGGATGTTCTGTATGCTGTGCATATGTGTTGTTTTTATTGATTGATAGATAAAATGCTGATTGATCAGTAGCCAGGCAGTAAGTATAGGTGGGATAAGCAGACAAGGAGAATTCTGGGAAAAAGAAGGCTGAGTCAGAAGATACCAGCCCATCATCCAGGGAGCAGCATGTAATGGCACACAGGTAAAGCCACAGAACACGTGGCAACATACAGATTAACAGAAATGGGCTGAATTTAAGTGTAAGAGCTAGTCAGTACTTAGCCTGAGCTAACGGCTGAGCAGTTTTAATTAATATAAGCCTCTGTGTGTTTACTTGGGTCTGAGTAACTGCAGAATGGGCAGGACACAGGAAAATTCTAACTACAGTTTTGTCTCTCTTTTCATTTCTAAATTTGTTAATTTGGATGTTTTCTCTCTGCCTGTTAGTTAATTTAAATCAGTGATTGTTAATTTTATTGATTTCTCAAAGAACCAACCCTTTGTTTCATTGCTTCTTCTTATTGTTGTTGTTTCTATTTTATTGATTTCAGCCCTGGGTTTGATTTCTTGCTATTTATTCCTTTTGTGTGTCATTCTTTTATCCTAAAGCTTTCATGTGCTGTTGTTAGTGTGAGATAGCAACACTATTTTGTTTTTAATGTAGGCCCCTAATTTTATAAACCTGCCTCTGAGAACAACCTTCACTGTGTCCCATAAGTTTGAGTATGTGGTGTTTATTTTGTTTTCATTCAATTCTAGGAAGTCTTTTATTTTCTTTCTTAATTTTTGTCCTGATCAGTTTTTCATTCAATAATGACTTTGTTCAGTTTCCATGAGTTTGTAAGCTTTCTTTTTTCAGTTGTTGTTGATATCCAACTTTAATCTATAGTAGTCAATTGGGATTCCTGGTATTATAATTTTCTTGTATATCTTGAGAATTGATTTGTGCCCAAACATGTGGTCAGTTTTTGATAAAGTTCCATGAAGTTCTGAGAGAGATGAAGATATATTCTTCTGTGTTTGGGTAAAATGTTCCTTAAATATCTGTTAGGTTCATGTGGTTTATAACCTCGTTAGCTCCAGCATGTATCTCTTTAATTAGGCTGAATGATCTGTCTATTGGTGAGAATGGGGTATTGAAATCTCCCACTATCAGTGTGTGTGGGTCAAATGTTTTTTAAGCTACACTAGTGTGTCTTTCTAGGACTTAGGTGCCCTTGTGTTTGTTGTACAGATGCCAATAATTGTAATAGTCTCTTGGTATATTTTTCCTTTGTTGAATATGTAGTGTCCCTCCCTATCTCTTCTGTAGTTTTGATTTGAAGTCCATTGTTTCAGATATTAAAATGGCTCCATCATCTTGCTCCTTAGATTCACTTGCTTAGAATATTTTTCTTCCATTATTTTAACATGATATGATGTCTATTGTAGCTGAAGTTTCCTGGTCCTGCCAGCCTCCCATGTCCCCACTGTCCTGCAGCCGCTCAGACCCAAATGAACACACAGAGACTTATACTAATTATGAATTGCATGGCCTAATAGCTCAGGATTCTTGCTAGCTAGCTCTTACATCTTCAGTTAACCCAATTCTATAAATCTATAATTGCCACGTGGCTTGTGGCTTACCAGTATCTTTACATTGTGCTTCTCTTGGCAGTCGCTAGCTGCATCTCCTCTGCTCTGTCTTTCTCCTTTCTTTCTAGTTAGAATGTCCCACCTAACCTTATTTTGCCTCACCATTGGCCAAAGACCTTTATTTATTGACCAGTCAGAGCAACACATATTCACAGCATACAGAACAACATCACCCATCAGTCTATCCTTGATGTTAAGATGTGTTTCTTAAATGCAGAAGGATCCTGTTTTCAACTCCATTCTGTTAGTCTGTGTCTTTTTTATTGGAGAATTGAGACCATTGATACTGAGACATATGAATAAGTGCTTTGTATTGATTCATGTTATTATATTGGTGGTGGTGATGGTAGTTTCGTGTGTGTGTGTGGTGTGTTTTCTCTCTTTTATACACTGCTCTGCCATTATTCCCTGTGTTTTCTTAGGTGTGGTTAATTTATTTAGTTTTAAGTTTTTCTTCTAGCATCTTATGTAGAGGTGGATTTGTTGATACATATTGCTTAAAATTGGTTATATCATGGAATGTCCTATGTTTTGCATTGATTGTGATTGAACTTTCTGCTGTGTATGGTCATCTGCTCTGATGTTTGTGATCTTTTAGAGTTTTTAGAGCATCTGTTCAGGCTCTTCTGGCTTTCAAAGTCCCCATTGAGAAATTAGGTGTTATTTAAATATGTTTATATTGGAACATATTATAGGTTTATAGGTTACTTGGTCTTTTTCCCTGGCAGCTTTTAATATTCTTTCTTTATTTTGTACATATAGTGTTTTGATTATTATGTAGCAAGAAATTTCATTTGTGGTCCAGTCTATTTGATGTTCTGAATGCTTCTTGTATTTTTATAGATATCATCTTTAGGTTAGGAAAATTTTCTTTTATGATTTTGTTGAAAATACTTTCTATATCTTTGACCTGGGTTTCATCACTGTCCTCTATTCCTATTATTCTTAGACTTGGTCTTCTCACAGTGTCTGAGATTTTCTGGATGCTTTGTGCCAGGCCGTTTTTTTAGATTTAATATTTTCTTTGTCCAAGGCATCCATTTCTTCTACCCTGTCTTCAATGCCTAAGATTCTCTCTTCTATCTTTTTGTATTCTGTTGCTGAGGCTTACCTCTGAAGTTCCTGTTAGAATTCCTAAGTTTTTAATTTCCAGATTCCCCTTGGTTTTGGTGTTCTTTATTAATTCTGCATCCACTTTCAGGTCTTGAACTGTTTTATTCATTTCCTTCCCCTCTTTATTTGCACTTTCATAAATTTCTTTAAAAGATTTATTCACTTCCTCCTTAAGGATCTCTATCATATTCATAAAGTCTGTTTAAAGGTTTCTTGTGCTTCAGTTATGTTTGGATATTCAAGGCCTGCTGTGGTAGAGTTGTTTAGACATATTCTCTTGGCCATAACTGATTGTTCTATGCTGATATCTATCTGTATTGGAGAAGACTGTAATTCTAGATGCTGAAATCTAGTTTTGTCTTTGTTGGATGGTGGTTTGTATTCCTTTGTTTCTATTACCCTCTCTTTTTTTGTAGAGTGTGGTGTATGTGTGTTGCCTGGCAGGAATTCTTCTGCAGTCCTCGTAGGTATGTCCACTGGTGGTTCCAGGTAAAATATATATCTAGGAATTGGGAGCTGACACTTAGGGATGGGTATGGGCTAGAGAAGTGGGCTGAGGTTATCCATGAGAGTAAGGAAAACAAGGTTTTCCATCAAGATCTTCACAGTGCCCAGGGAATGTGGGTAGAGGGTGAGGTGAAGACACAGCAATATAGTGATGAGATAGGGGGATTGGTTTTGGAGAAGCTAAGGCAAAGGTGTATATCTGCAGTTAGACTACCTTCTTCCCTCTATTTTAAAGGTATTTTTTTAACATCTTACAAATCTTAACTAAGGTTTGGATAGTAGAAAAGAAATTTAAGAAGCTAATAAAGTAAACTTTGCCCAAGATGATGTACAAAATCTCATGAGTGTTGTAGTTATACACATGTCAGTATAACTTGTTCAAGTAGCATCTTGGCATGGATATAGATGTGTTCTATAAGTTCTGACATCCAGATTGCATGTAAAAATGTTAGCATAAGTAGTACTTATAAGTATACCCTGAGTGTTGGTGGGGCAAAGAAAGGCAGATATCTGGATATCCTTAGCCAGCCAGCCTACCTAATTGCTGTGCCCTAGATTTACTGAGAGATGCTATCTCAAAAGATAATGTAAAGAACAACTGATACCTATGTTCTACATGTGTCCATGCATACATGCGCACAAACATATACACAAAGTATTTATTTTATTTTTCTATTATTAATAAAAACTCAGGAATCAAATACTGGGGTACAAACCTGATAGATCAAGAAAGCAGTGGAGAAAAACCTAGCTGACCCTATCCCTGCACCTTCCCAGATCAAAAATGCCACATATCTCTCAAAACCGCTCCCTATCTCTTCCTATACCTATTTCTTTCTGTACCTCTCTCTCTGGGCCCTCTAAAATGTCTATGGCTAACAGTCGTAGACTCTTCCCGTTGATGCAAAGTTTAACTTTATTAACAGTCTCAGAGTGTCCTTGTACAGTCAAATATCCCACAACATATACATATTTCACATGCTTTACATTCCTATATCTCATACATACACACACAAAATGTCCTGAACCTAGATGAAAAGCTAAAGGTGATCAATGGCTACTGAGTGATGGGTAATTCATTTTCTCCAGGGAAAAATCTCCTGCATAGAATTTCCAATCCCAAGTGACCATCACTAGGCACATATACATGTGAGCACTGTTAAATGGACTCAGTAAGGTGTGTGTGTGTGTGTGTGTGTGTGTGTGTGTGTGTATGTGTATGTGTGTTTGTATGCATATAATTTAAAAGTGATTCAAGAAGTCATGAATTTATTTGGGAAAGGACATGGAAGGAATTTCAGGGGGAGGAGGGGTGGGGTGATGTAAGTATAATTTTCATGAATGACTTTGTCAATAAAATAATATATAACATTTAAATAGTAAATTATGTTTTTTAAAGTAGTTAATATTTAGAAAACCATTTGTAAATCCTGTATGTAACATGAATCTTAAAAAGTCTTATTATAAAAAAACCCAGAGTCAGATATTGGGGTGAAAACTGAAAGGTCAGAGAAACAGAACAGCCAGCCACATTCTTACCCCTATGAAATCCTCAGTCTAAAGAGAATGAGTTTCTGTTTCCTCATGCCTTATATACCTTTCTGTGTCCTGCCACAGTACTTTCTGGCATTAAATGGGTGTGTTCTTCCCAAGCAAAGACATGAGATCTCAAGTCCTGGGATTAAAGATATGTGCCACCACAGCCTGGCTCTGTTTCTACTGTGGCCTTGAACTCACAGAGATTCAGACGGATCTCTACTTCTCGAGTGATAGGATTAATGGTGTCTGCCACCACTATCTGGCCTCTATGTCTAATCTAGTGGTTGGCTCTGTCCTCTGATTCCCAGATAAGTTTATTAGGGTATACAATATGTTGGGGTACACAATATATCACCACATGTACTCTGTGCTGTAATGCTGTTTTCATCTTTTTATTTAATTACTTGGAAATAGGGAGGTTAGGACACCATTTTATGTGAGAAAGTTGAGTCTACAGTGTGAAAGCAGACTCTTGTACAGACATGAAGCTAAAAGATAGAGCAGATGGAATTTTGGTTCAAGTCCATTTGTCTCAGGGAAACAGGAGTTACACCTCAGATGAGTTTTTACTTTACAAGGACACTACTTATTTTTCTCACAGTATAAATGCTTATTTCATAAACATACAATTTATACCTACTTTTCAACGTATTATTTCTGAAGTCAACAGTCTTTAGTAATATTGGCTTCCAAATATAGAACGTAGAGTTGCTTATAAATCATAGAGGTGGCTGAGCATAAGAGGTTGGAAATTATTAGTTTAAATGCCCAGAAAAGAAGAAACTTTGTTTGATTTTATATTACACATATTTTGAGATTTCAGACCAAATCTTGGTACCCAAGCTTAAATCACAATGTCAAAGTTAACACTTTATCATTTAATTAATACACTCAAAGGGTTACATTTTCCTCCTCTTTTTTTAAATTATGAGCTCATTTTTTATTCAGGTAAAAGGGAAAGCTAAGCCTCTGTCAGGTATAGACTTTATACAAATAAAATACAGCACAGTATTGTGCTTTTTAAACTTTTTTTAAAAAGTATGATATTATAAATACAATATTTTTTCTGGTGCCTTTTTTCTTTCATATTTTTTTATTAAGAGATTTTCTATTCATTTTACATATCAACCACAGATTCCTCTGTCCTCCCTCCTACCACCCCCTAGCATTCCCCTGTTTATCCCGTTCCTTTCCTCCCTCTAAACCACCCTTATATCCTACCTTGTTCTCTTTCAAATTCATGGTCTCTATTTTAATTAATTGTTACTACCTGCACATCTGTATATGCACATACATATGAATTTCTAAATATAATGTGCTCAGTCTATATAATGTTATTTAAATGCATGTTTAATGGGCTGATCATTTGGTATGGAATAACCAGTTAGTGATCTCTTCCCTGACACACAATTATGCTTTATATTGTAACTCTTTTATTTTCTACCATTTTAGATTTTGCTTCCTTATAGTTTATCTTTCTTTCTTTTTTGTATGTATGTTTTGGAATATAGTAGAACTCCAGTTATCTAAGGGATTCGCCTTAGAAATTCGTAATCTGAAATATGAACATCAAGATTACATGTGCTCCTCTAGAAATCAGTATGGCAGTTTCTCAGAAAATTGAGAATAAGTCTTCCTCAGAACCCAGCTATACCACTCTTGGGCATATATCCAAGGAATGCTCAATATTACCACAAGGACACATGCTCAACTATGTTCATATCAGAATTATTCGTAATAGCAAGAACCTGGAAACAACCTAGATGCCCCTCAGCTGAAGAATGGATAAAGAAAATGTGGCACATATACGTGACGGAGTACTACTCAGCAGTAAAAAAACAATGACATCATGAAATTGGCAGGCAAATGGATGGAACTGAAAAATATCATCTTGATTGAGGACTCAGAAAGGACAAACATAGTATGTACTCACTCATAAGTGGATACTAGATGTGAGGGGAGGGGTGGCCAGACTGTAGCCCACAGCTCCAGAGAGGCTAGCTAGCAGGGAAAGACCCTAGGAGGGACACATGGACAGCCCTGCGAAGGAGAGGCGGATGAGAGCTACATGAGCAGACTGGGTGTCGGGGGTGGCAGAGGATGAGGAGTGGGGGATGAAAACAGGGAAGTGGGAGGGTCAGGCTGGAACAGGGACATAGTGGGTGCAGGGCAGGGAGGGAGATACCGTGATGGATGAGAACATCATGGGAATAGAAAGAGGCAGGGTGCTGGGGAGGCTCTCAGGAATCCACAGGGATAACCCTACCTTGATTCTGCTGGCAGTGGTCCAGAGGGTGCCTGGATTGGTCTACTCTGGTGACCGGTCTAGCAAATAACCTGTCATCATAGAGCCTTTGTCCAGTGACTGATGGAGGCAGATACAGAGATCCCCAGCCAGGCACCAGGCTGAGCTCTGGGAATCCAATCGATGAGGGAGAGGAGGAATTCTGCAGGCGGGGGATGTTGAGATCATGATAGGAGGATGTGCAGAGATGACTGGCCACACTGCTGGAAGCCCATGAACTGTGGACTGGTGGCTGTGGAGCCCCCATGGGACTGGACTAGGCCCTCTGGATATGGAAGACGATTGTTTGGCTCCAACTGTTTGGGGGGCACCCAGGCAGGGGGATCAGGATCTGTCCCTGGTACATGGGCAGACTTCTGGGAATCCGGTGCCTGTGGTGTGATGCCTTGTGCAGCTTTGGTGCAATGGGAAAGGGGTTTGGACCTGCCTAGGCTCAGTGTGCTGGGCTCTGCTAACCCCTATGGGAGACCTCGATTTGGGGGATGTGGGGATGTGGGGTGGCTTGGGAGGGAGGCCTGGGGGGTGGGAAGAAGGAGGGAGGGGGGATCTGTGGGTGGTGTGTGAAGTGAGTAGGAAATTTCTTAATAAAGAAAAATGAAAAAAAAAGATTACATGTGCTCTCCTTTTGTTACTACTAACCCAAGACTACTGTAGAATTTGATTTTTTCCTTGTTGATTTCAGCATCTTTTATGTTAAAATATAAGGACCTGTGAACAGAAATTAAATCTTTGGTCACAACTGCCTTCAAGATTTCTATGATAATTATTTACAACCAAGTTTGTCAGATGGTGGTTTGTGGAAAACATTCATGTGAGAAAGAATGAGTTGGCTAGTTACAACAGAGGACCTCAATCATTCCTTCCAATAGTTGTGGAGGGGAGTGTTCATATTTCAAACATACCGTGGTTTACACCAGGACTCTAATGGTTTTAAAAAGACCCTGTATATAGTATTTGCCACAAAAGCATGAACACTCAAGTTCAGTTCCTAGAACACAAGTGAAGAGCTGGCTGGTGTTACAGGACTGTATTTCCAGGGCGTGAACAGTGAGACTGGTGGATCCCTGGGAGCTGGTATAGTTTAATTTGCCAGTACCAGGCCAATGAAAGAGCCGTTCTCAAAATACAAGACAAATAGCAATTTCTGACTTAACCCCCATTCCCCCTACACACACTAAAATTTTAATGGACCTTTAGATATAACCTCAGATAATAAATCAATAGCAATAGGTAATGAGAAACTGTAAGTAAACTTTCTCCAATACGTCTCCATTTTTGACTCGCATGAAAAGAAAAGGAAATTTAATGTACCTTTATCATCAGAAATAGTGATTCAACAACATTCAATTATTCACCTTTTCAAACTTTTATAAGGCACCCTATATTTGATTAAAATTATAAGATACGATTTTGATACCACAAACCAACTTTTAATTCCTTGTGGGATCCGTAAAGTCAAATGCTATGATATATGGAGAAAGAGAAAGGAGCAGAATAAAGAAGCAACGTGAGGGGGCTGGAGAGATGGCTCAGAGGTTAAGAGCACTGACTGCTCTTCCAGAGGTCCTGAGTTCAATTCCCAGCAACCACATGGTGGCTCACAACCATCTGTACATCTGTAATGAGATCTGGCACCCTCTTCTGTGTACATAATAAATAAATAAATAAATAAATAAATAAATAAATAAATAAATAAATAAATAAATAAATAAATAAATAAATAAATCTTTTAAAAAAAAAGAAGCAACATGAACTTTAAGACTGCCTCAGTAGCAGCTAGCATGCACTGAATGCTCTTTGGAGGACTATGTTCTATACTTAATTCATCTTACCTTATTTGCTTCTCACTGCAGGACTCCAACGCACCTTAACAGCCATAGGTTTGTTTCATATGAGAAGTTGCAGCCTCGGACAGTTTAATTAAATTACTCAAAGCCACAAAGATAGTAAGTGATGAAATAGTTAATTCTTTATTTGGTCCATGACAGTCTTACTGTACAGCAATTAACTTTCAAGTGTACAATATAATCACTTGTGCAGCATTAAATGTAAAGTAGTAGTGGAATTATATACACGTCTACCACTTTAATAAGGAATGGATGCATTCCACAATGTATTTTTCATACAAACAGGAATTCATTTCGGTATCATCATGCGGTTATGATTCCATTAAAATATTGTTCATGGAGTTGTGTGGAGTCTTTCATGCCTACTAAATCACTTATGTTGCTTTCCTGAGTGATCTAAAAATTACTGTTAGAACAGCTTATGTTTTTAAAATACTAAAAGAAAAAGTCAACAAAAAGTTTAAAGACACTTATCAAGACAAATTAAATTTTCTTCATCAATATTTCTCAAATCACTTAATATTTATTCTTTGATACCTAATTAATTTACATCTTCTACCTTTTACTTTAAATCATTACAGCTCCAACTAAGCACCCAGACACACATACAGATTCAAAAAATGGCACATGCATTCTTGCAGATACTAACAAACACATTTACTTTGTTTACAAATTCTGCAATCTGAGGTCCAGGGAATTAGGTAACTGGAGAAACCATTTGCTGCCCAAGCATAGAAACTGCAGTTTTAATCTCCAGAACACATGTCAAATCTAGGTAAATGTGATGGTCATCTGCATTACCAACCATGAGGCAGAGACAGGGGATCCCTGAAATAAAATGGCTAGCTAGACTATTTAGAATTGCTGAATTTCATTTGCAGCAAGAGACTCTGCCTCAATAAATGAAAGTGGAGAACAATATGTGAGAAAGACATCCATCAGCTTCAGACTAGAGGAATGTGATTATGCCTGTGTCAAGAGTTTACAAATACAGACAATCTCTTTGGCACATAAAGTTAAAGAGCATCAGTTGTAGGGTGGTAGATGTAAACCTGTAGGACTGTACTGATATAGAGGTAGGGTAGGTACTCTCAGTGTCCACACTTCCTATTGTTATCATGCCAATGATAACAGTAGCTTAGTTACTGAGTTCAGCCTCAGGATACAAATAGATTCACAGGGAGCACTGATCAGAAGATGGATCATGGCAATCATGCCACAAGTTCAGCAAATCCCAGTCATTGGTAGCAGAAAGAAATATATTTGGAGAATTGTACCTGAAAATGTTCCAGAAACAACTGGAGAAAAAAAAGCTACTTTGAAAGGGGTTGGCCTTAGAAATTCGTAACCCAAAATATGAACATCAAGATTACAAGTGCTCTCATTTTGTTACCACTATCCCAAGACTACTGTAGAAATGGAGTTTTCCTTGTTGATTTCAGCATTTCTTATGTTAAGAGCTTGTATTACAGGACCTTGCTAAGATTTACCTAAAAATTTTGAATATATTGTTATTGAATAATTCTGCTAGATTCATTCAACCTTGAAAATTCTGAGGAAATTAATCATTAAATTTTTGTTGCAAAGTTTGATGATGTAAGTGGGGGAGAGTCACATGACACTGTACCACCAGTTTCAAAGATTTGTTTTCTTAGTACTCTGTTGTGTTTATAAAAATTGCCAAAACTATCTATTGGCCACTGGCGATATTGTTTCCTCTAGAAAGTAATAAGACTCTGTCCTGTCCTTTTTGGTTCTCAGAGATTTTTTTTCACTTCTCAATTAAGAACTCCAATCACAACAATTGCTGTAGTTTTGTAAAAATACTGTAGACAGTGCAGTTGTAAATTTCATGTAAGATTTAACCATACTATTACACCCACAAAGTAACTGAAAATAAGAAATCCATTCCCAGGCATATCTGGACTGACACACTGAATTATATACATAGGCTATAAAAAATAACATAGTTCTATCCTTCCTCTTTGAGCAGGTATAATTTAATTTTAACTTTGGTTTTTCCTCTGTTATATAGAGGTAGTCATGGCTTAGAATGGAAGCATCTACTCCATAATTACAACTGATGCATTTGAAGTCACAAAACTATAACAAAGAACATCCTTCTAAAGTGCCTCTGAAGAGTATAGGTTATCACTGGCCCTGTCGGTTTACCTCCCACTCACCACACTGAATCCTGAGCAGCTAAAAATGATCCTCTGATATCTGGCTTCTCTAGCAACTTGGAGACAAAGATATTTTTGACTCAAATTTGAGGACTTGCCAGAAATTGTTTTCAAAGGAACGTTCTAATTACTGCTTGCAAGGAGCAATTGTCTACATTTTTTCAATGTCCACCTTAGTGTTATATTTTTAATGTGTTTAAATATTCTTCCTTTTGTGTATACATGTACCTCTTACACTTGTGTTATATAACTTCCTCAATTTTCTGCCTTTCACCTAGCAATGCAGAATTCTTATGCCATGATTACCTCTTCTCTTCTAAGATACCAGAGTTAATATGTTGATTGTCACAAAGTATCTGGAATTTAATATGAATTAGCAGCCACTTGCTATTCTTTAGTTTATAGCTGTGCTGTTGTTGAAAATAGATTGATCTGTACCATTGATTATACTTTATAAAAAATGTGTTCCTTATTATATTAATTTGAGGTTTGCAAGGCAGTGTGAATTTGGAATTGCAGGGAAATGTCTCAGTGTTCCCTATGGATTATATGAAGCATTTCATAAGTACCTGTATACTGGGAACAACATTCAGAGTATTGGTGTTACAATATCATTATAATTGTAATAAAGAGGAATATGAGAGATATACAGGATTTCCATATTCCTCCAGAGAAATCAGCTATCATTTTTAATCACATTCTTCCCAAGTAAAGAAAAATAACTAAACTATTCAGATATTCCATCAGCATTATTATTACCTTGAGAACTAATATCATGGTCAAGTATCTTACTTTAAATACGTATTTCACAGCAAATATAAAAGTGTTATAAGCCCTTACTTGCACAAAGAAAGCAAGCTTTTGTTGAACATGAGAGATGTGAAAGGCCCCTGATTTTCTTACCCAGACATACTCCTGTTTCCTCTCTAATATCACTGAAACACACTCTTCTCATTACAATTACAGTCTTTGATAAGGTCAAGACGAGGTCCTGTCATATCTCCATATGTCTGGGGATGGACTTACATTGTTCTAGAATGCTCTTTGCCAGATTCATTCTGTTGCTATGCCTTCATCATTCCTAGCATTGCTTTATTTATACACGTTTATGCATTGGTAGTCATTGGGCTCATTCCCTCCCATTTTGTTTCCTATTAATTGTCAGCATTAGGATCTGCCACAGCATTTCTGACACTTCATGGTAGCTCTTTTCTTAGAACACTTATCTTAAAAATTTAAAGAAACTTTGCTGCATTGCAGGGTCTTATTGCCACATGAATTTCCAATGATCCTTGTATTTTTATATATAGCAGATAATTAATTATTCATTATTGATAAACAGAATTGTACTATTGTATCATAAAGCTTCACATGACTTGCATATTTTAAAAATTTAGAATATTTTTTATCAAAATTAGAGTTTAGGGCTAGCAGTTTAAGTTTTTATTCCCATATAAACTGTAAATGATCTGAAGAATTATGTAGTTACTGTGATTTAAAAATACTACTGAGATATGATCTTCTAATATGCTTTTATTATGTGTGTTTGGTTATGTGCACCTTGGAGACCAGAAGAAGGCACTGGATGCCCTGAAATTTGAGATACAGGCACATATGTATTGCCCAATATGGGTACTGGGAACTAAACTCTAGTTCTATGTAAGAACAGCAAATTCTGTTAACTACTGAGTAATCTTTCTAGGTCCTGATCTAGGAATTTAATACTAGATTTTTAGAAGATGCACTTTAATCTGTGAATAAGAAACCAACACTGAGCAACTCTGTGAGATAAAAGAAGTGGAAGGGTTATACACTTTATAGTAGCACTATACTAGGTAAAATCCTCCTATCAAAGAATTCATCACAAGAGATGATTTACATTTTCTAATTCTGCAGAAGCTTAAGGATTCCTGGAGAATATCTGTTCTGTTAGGAACCAAATACATGTCTTGGCTTTGAAGCTTACATTTTTAGGACTTCAAATGTGAATTATAATATAATATCTAAAAAACCTGTTTCTTTGGATAATGAATCCCAAATGTAAAATAAAACTAGAATATCTAGGTGGTGGGGAAGAAATAATGTCAAATGGAATCAAGATTTTTAAACATGCCCGGCGGTGGTGGCACATGCTTTTAATCCTAGCACTCCAGAGGCAGAGGCAGGTTGATTTCTATGAGGTTGAGGCCAGCCTGGTCTACACAGTGAGTTCCAGGACTGTTACACAGAGAAATCTTGTCTTGAAAAACCAAAAAAAAAAATCTTTAAACATACATCTCTTATTCTAGAACATAATAGGTGCATATACAAGTTGAAATATCATTTTAAACAATTTTGGCACAATTTCATTGTCATAAAAATCATGATTTCCAGAATTAAATCTATGAATTTTTGTAATTTGGTGTTCATGTATTCATTCATAAAATAGTTTTCAAAAATAAAGATTAATTTAGAGTATGCCTCAGTAAAAGTCAGTAGCAAATATAACTGGGAAATAAGAAAAAATTGAGGGTATAAATTAGTCAATATCTATATTAATCAAGAATATATATTTAATCCAAGAATATATATTTAGATCTCAGTAGTTGAGAGTGCTTGCTTTTCTTCCAGAGAACCCAAGTTTTTCTCTCTGCACCCATCTAAGGCAGTTTACAACTGCCTATAATTTCAGTTCCAGGAAATCCAAACTCTCCTCTAGCCTCCATTTACCTGTGGACATGTGTCACATATGTCAACATCATTTTTAAAAAGATGGAATAGAAGGATATAAAAAAAAGTTTTATAAAAACTAAGCAACAAAAGGACAATTTAATACACTCCCAATTTTGTGAACATTAACATAGATACACTTGTTTTGAATATAATTATGAATTCCTTCTGTTCATGAAGTGACAGAAACTGGAACAAAGCATTGGAGAAAATCAATATATTTTCCTCTTGAAGAACTTAAAAACAGTTTTTTGTGCTTATGAAAGATATGATTAATGCCAATCACGGAATAATTAAATGAGATTAACTCAAGATCATTAAGCCCTCTCTCAGATAGAAAGACCATCTGTCCTCAAAATAAAGGAGAAACTGCTAAACGAAATAATTGCCTTGTGTCAAAATTAGAAAACCCATGAGAATGATCCAGTGCAGAATCCTTGGTGCTGGGCAACTCAACACTAACCTGAAATCTAAGTTTAAGAAATCCCACAGCACCAGGGCGTGGACAGAGTAGAGGTGTAAAATGTTGCAGAAAAACATCTGAGAAGCCAGATCAGAGAATTGCAAAAAGAAAAGAGCACAAGGGAAATTTGCATGACAGAAATAGACATAGCTCTGCATTCCATGACTAAGCCCCAAGACATCAAGAAAAGATGGAGATGAAAACAGTAAAAGAAGTCCTGGTGACTGGAAAGTTACAGGCCACAGGGACGTCCCTTTTCAACTCTGCACGCAGCGTATGAGAAAGCCTGTCTGCAGCTGACTTCCCAAAGAAAGGAAGGATGCAAAGGAGCCTTGGGCTTTTATTCTTTGGTGTCACTGTAGTAAAAACTTCAGACTGCACAGGGACAAATCACATACATACAACTCTGGAAAAGTGTAAATGGATTAATCAAATTTTAAGAATAGGAATTAGGGCAATGGCATTATTCAGAATATTACACCTTTATAAAGCAACATATTGTCAGTTAAGGAAAGTCACAGTGAGCAACTGCACTATAAGAATTGTGATGTACCTGAAACATGCAGTTTTGTCAATTATTTTTAACTCTGAAATAGTAACACATAGATGTGTC
Organism: Peromyscus eremicus; assembly: GCF_949786415.1. NCBI lineage: Eukaryota > Metazoa > Chordata > Mammalia > Rodentia > Cricetidae > Peromyscus > Peromyscus eremicus. The sequence continues at coordinate 34,667,545 of NC_081419.1, forward strand.
CTAGTTCTTACCCCATTTCTTCTGTTTGTGAGCAATTAACTTCAATGTCCTACCAAACAACTTTGTATAAAAATTTAGTGAAAAAAAATCAAGTTCTCAGTTTCTAGATGCTGGTACTCTGCAGTGTTCCAGAAGCAGTGTACATGCATTTGAACCTGTGGCCCATAACTCCTTTGAAGCTATTCTTCCAAAATGACATGTGTCAGTACAGACAAGACAAGTATTAGATTTCAGAAGCATGTAGCCAGGTATCTCTTTTCTATTCACAGTGCCTTCTTTATTTCACACAAGAAGTTCTTCCTTTCAATTTTTCTGTTACATTTTCCACCTGCTTTTGAGTCTAAGTATCCTTGCCCAGTAGGGTCAATAGCTGCCCTTCTCTCTTCCTGTACTCTGCTTTGCTTCCTGTGAGCCACATTTTCTGACTATTTAAACATTTAGGAATCCATTTGACATTTATTTCAAACTAAAAATATTTTAACTTTCTAAGAACTAGAAGAACTATATAACCATATAAATGGCATATAGCAAAATTTTTTTATTCTTTAATATTTTAATACATGTATATACTATATGTTGATCATATTCACCCCCATTTCCTCCTGTTATCCCACTCCAATTCCTACTTAACCCATTCTTATTCCTAGAAAGTTACCTTTCTACTTTTGTATCATTTTTGTTACTCACCAAGTCTAATTAGGGTTCCTTACATGAGCATGGGCATTGTTAATGTACATGGACAGCTTGTCAACGGCAACAGGACTGAAGAAAATCACTCTCCTCTTTCAGCAATTATTTTCTGCAAATAGCTTCTCACAGAAGAATGAACCTTGCTATTGAGAACATAATTTTGAGGGGCCTGACCTTGTGCAAGTCCTGTGCTTGCAAGGCGACCATAGCTGTTGTGATTAGCAGTTGCAAGATCCATGTCATCGCCAGAAGACAGTGATCCATCATACTTCTCATCCTCCAGTCCTTGTGTTCTTGTTTTAAATTTTTTATTTAATTTTTTTCATATAATACATTCCCCCTACTCCAGCTTCTCCCAGATCCTCATTAACCACCCAACTTCTCTCTCTCTCTCTCTCTCTCTCTCTCTCTCTCTCTCTCTCTCTCTCTCTCTCTCTCTCTCTCCCACCCCTCCCATTTCTTCAATGTTTAAGTCATACAGAGGTAAAGAGATGTCTCATTTTGGGCTTGGTACTAAAAAGTCATTTATTCTCATTTTGACCATTGATACATGTCTGTGTTGTCTTTCCAGCCCCCACAAACAGAAGCTTCTCAGACTAAGAATGAGAGAGCTGTACACTGATCAGCATGTTCAAGGTGTATTTGAGACAGTTGACATCCCATCCATTTGGGGAAATGACACTGTAGGTTTCCCCAACAAGGACCTGCAAGATCCCCAGTCATGGGCTTTTGATCAGGTTTACAGCACCAGGCATACATTTTCTCCTAGAGTGTGGGACTCAAATCCAGTCAGGAAGTGGCTGGGTAACCCTTAGAAAGGCCTGTCACCATAGCAGCCATTATCACATCTTGTATGATCATTTAGTATTGTTAACACTCAGATTCACTGCTTGATAGGGCCAGTAAAGATTTTCCCCCCAGCATCATGACTACTGCCTTTCAGACAATAGTCATGACTTCTAGCTATTGGAGAGGATGCTCCTGGTTCTGCATTAGCCTGGTTTCTCTCTCTTAAAACAAAATTGTCTTTGACGATGAGGCCTTGTTACCTGGTTTTGGTGGACAACCAAGAGCAAAAGCAACAGCTTATGTTATTTTTTATTTTTAAATTTCTTTAATAGTCAATTCTATTGTTACTGTAATACTTTGACTTTAGCAAATCATTAATATATTAGAATAGTTAATAGAATATATTAGAAAAGTTTTAGTTACAAAAGCTAAAAACAAACAGATGAATGTTTAAATTATGGATTAACACATGCAGATTTAAATAACCTCAACATCTACTCTTGTTATGAAAGTAATTAAAGAAGAAACAAGTCAATATTGGTTATTTCCTTATATTTGGGACTTCTAACACATTATTTGACTAAATATAAAACATATTGATGATATTATTCTGAAATATGTTGCCTTTATATTTCAAAACATTACTTTGACCCAAAAATATTTTGCAGCATCTTACCTATTTTGACAATCTAATTTTGTGTGACAGTAAACTGATATTTACACAATGGGATTATACTATGAAGTGATTATGGCAATATTTTCCATATGATTAATTAGTAGTCTTGCTTTAAAAGTGATTTTCTTTTATATTATAATGACAGAAATTAAGAACTCTCAATTTTCCTTATTATTTGAGATCAAAGTTAAAACTGTTTCTTGTGCATAAATTTAACTTATTCTTGGATATAAAGTAAAAAAAATGATTGATTGATGTTGTATTTTCAGCATAGTCTACCAGTGTTATCAATATTATGCACACCTATATTAAATCAATTTAATAATAACATAAAAATTACAAGAATATGAGTCTACTTAATTTTGTGTTGTTAGTCAGGCAATGGTGCCCACAAATTATTTCAGTATATTAATAAATATGTTGGCAAGAATTTGATAAATATTTTCATAAGAATTCTATTAAATTCATTTGTAGCATATTATGACAATACTTTTTGAATAACCTAAATACATCAAAAGTATTTGTGGATACCAAAAGAGTAAAAGGGGACCACAGCAGAAAAGGGCAAACAGGAACCCTGAGATGAATTAATAGGGACACAGCTGTTATGAAGAGGAAAATGTGAAAAAAACAAGTGGGAATATTTTCCTGAGAAGGAGGGAAGAGTGCAATACATGGAGAGGAAAGTAAGAGGGATGAATAACAACAAGGATGTTTGAAAAGGCATAAGAAAACATATTTTATGTTTACTAAAGATTACATAATATATATATATATATATATATAGTTTAATGTTTAAATATATAGTTATATATGTACACACACACACATAGTTTAACTGACAATGCACCACTTGGGGTAACAATGCTCCCTTCAAAAATCATAACAAACCCAAATCCACACCAGGCATGGGGAAATTCCTTTTTAGTTATTGGTAAGGGAAGTCCAAGAATCCCCCAAAACCAAACAAGCTTTTGACTTTGCCCTTTGTGCCATGTAGTTAATAATGTCAGACCTTACTGCAGAAGACAGAACATACTTCAGGCATAGGGTCTGGAACTAAACCGAATTTGACATAGAAGCCTCCTCACTGAGTTCTGACTGTCGTAATATCCAAAGCTGCTATGCAAGATTCCAAGTGAGGAAAACAACAAATAGTCTGATACAACCATATAACCTATGAATCATGGCAGTAACCAGTATGGTAAGCTATTCTGAAAGGTGAAATAATACCATATATATCCTGAAGCAAATCATCAGTCAGATAATTGGACTTAAGGCTTGCTGAATAGGAAAGTATTCCTGCTTGGCACTTTAAACCCACCCAATTTTTCATGCCTAATGGGGCTATGAAACTTACAGGACAACTTACTACTTTGATAAACAGAATAATTTCTTTCTAACTTCATTCCAAATACTTACCAATATATTCACAGGTAATTGTAGCTCTCACTTCTCAAGAAAGAATCTTTTGTATTGTTTGTTTGTTTGTTTGTTTGTTTGTGGGAGCTGGAGATCATTACAGAAAGACAAAACTAGGTGCCCAATCCTTATTTATATATTTGCATCAGTAAAAAGAAAAACATATGACTAAGGCTCAGGGAACATTGAAGAAGAGAAGTGAAAGATTGTCAGAGCCAGAGGACTAGGGAGCATGCTACATGATAGTCTCCTCACAGAGAAAGAAAGAGAGAGACAGAGAGTCAGAAAGACAGAGAAAAATGAAGACACAAATTACAAGGTTTAGAGGATGAGGGATGGAATGGAGCTGGGAAGAGTAGAAGATGATTTGATCAGGTTAAGTTATACGATACTCTCAATGAATTAATAAAAATCATATTATTAAAATTAATTAATAACATAATATAGCATTGTTTTATTAAATAAATCAATGAAGTAATTTATTTTCTCTTCAAATTTTATTTTCAAATTTTATAATATCTATTACCTGTTGGGAAATTTACTAAAAGAAGATTAATATTTATTCATATGTAAATGACACACAACCTGTTAACTACTTATTAAAAATGATACCAAATGTCTACTAACATTGATTTAGTGGTTAGTGAGTGAAACACAGTTAAATGCTCTGAATATATTAAATGTTATTATATTACTAAATAAGATGATTTAGTTTTAGGGGTCAAATGAATGTTTCAAATATGTGTCTTACAGATAACTGAGTTGCAAATAACTTTTGTACAACAACAGGGATACATGAAATTTAATAAAAAAGCAAAAAATAATAAGAATACAATTCAAATTAACACATTCAATCACACTGCAAGTGTTGCTTTGATAAGTCTGAACTGCTGTGCTCCACAATTACTAGAGTGTCTACTCTGAGAATTGGGCTTTGGAGTTTGCACTTACACCAGCACATGATGTGTAAAAATTCAATTTTCCTCCCACATTGAACTACCCAGGGGTTGTGGACCCAATTATAGAAACAAGGCAAGAAGAGTCAGAATTTCAACAAATAAAGGAAGAAATATGCTTTTTACAAGGAAAGTGGAAGGAAGAACCATAAATGCCACATTGAGGTTTGGTTTTATTTGATTCCAATCATTGAATAAACTTGCTTATTAAGACTTACACTAAGATATATAAATTGCTAATTCTTTAGGATAAATAACAACAAATGTTATCACTCATTAAGAACACATATAAAGCAGTAAGTCAATTTGCAAACTGAGAATCTATAACTATCTGCTCTACAGTTCTTTTGATTGTTTTCTAACGTTAAAAAATAATTAAAGTTCAAAATCGCTATCCTATAGCATCTGAAGCTGAAATGCAACTATTGCCTAAGATTCATAAACTGGAAAATGAAAATACTGGCATATCAACTCACATGGACATTAGCACATGAGTTTATTTCAACATCTAATCTTAATAATACATGAAAATTTTAGCAATGTTTCCATGAATAAATAGTGAATTGAGAAGGAAAGTGCAGGACACAAAACTAAAGCAGAGGTCAGCCATCATCCAATCATGTTTGCTATAGGAATACTTCTCCAGTCAAACACTTAACTTCTGCAAGTCTGTTCATAGCATGACTTCTCCACAAACTGGAAGACACACTCTATGACCAGAGAGAGTCTGGATATGAAAATTGACTGAGTTTATCTTCTGGGTTATTTATTTGTTCATTGTTTTTGTTTTATGAATAGTTAAGATTTGGTAGAAAGAAGGAAAGGAAGGAAGGAAGGAAGGGAGGAAGGAAGGAAAGAAGAGGAAGGAAGGAAGGAAAGTAATCTGAATGAGTCAATGAGTAGAATTCCATCTTTTTTGCAGCATCTTCTTGTTTGGGGTATTCTTTTTTTAATATAAAATGTATTTTTTTCTTTAAAGATTTTACTTATTTAGTATACAGTGCTCTGCCTACATGTAGGCCTGCATGCCAGAAGAGGGCAACAGATCTCATTATAGATGGTTGTGAGCCACCATATGGTTGCTGGGAATTGAACTCAGTACCTCAGGAAGAGGAGCCGGCACTCTTAACCTCTGAGCCATCTCTCTAGCCCCTTCTTTTGTTTTGTTTTATTTTTGTTTTGCTTTGTTTTGAGATAAGGTTTCTTTGTGTAGCACTAGCTGTCCTGCAACTTACTCTGTAGACCAGGGTGGCCTCAAACTCACAGAGATCTGCCTGCCTTTGCCTCTGAGTGTTGTGATTTAAGGCTTGTGCCACCACAGACAGGCTAGAACATATTTTATTTTATTTTTCCCCTTTTATTGAAAAAAGATTCCTTTCTCATATAATATATCCTGATGACAGTTTCCCCTCCCTCTATTCCTCCCAATTCTTCTCCACATGCCCTACCATCCAGATCCACTCCCTCTCTGTCTCTCATTAGAAAAGAATAGGTTTCTAAGAGATAACACAAAGCATAGCAAAACAAAATATCACAAGATAAAATTGGACAATGTAATTCAACAGAAGGAAATGAGCCCAAGAGAAGGCACAAGAATCAGAGAGTCATGCCTTCACACACTCGAGTCCCATAAAAATACTAAACTGAAAACTGTAATATATATATATATATATATATATATATATATATATATATATATATATATATATATATATATATGCTGAAAGACCCATTCAGGCCTTGTGCTTGCTGCTTCAGATTCTTTGAGGTCATATGAGCTTTGCTCAGTTGATTTAGAAGGACTTGTTCTCTTGGTGTCTTCCATCCCCTCTGGCTCTTAATGCACTGAACACACACCATATTACTTTCATGTAATAATAATCACTTGGATTTGCACCCATACTCTACTACCTGTAGCTTTTATATATAGTGAGACAGTGCTTCCTTAGCACTTCTGAAGCAGAATTTTTGATTATATAATTAGGTGCTATTAGCCGACAGAGCTAGGCGAATCTCTGTAAGTTTGAGGCCAGCCTGGTCTACAGAGCAAGATCCAGGACAGGCACCAAAACAACAGAGAAAACCTGTCTTGAAAAATCCAAAAAAAAAAAAAATAGCTGCTATTACTCCTAACATCTTAGACATGAAGATACCTCATAAAAATCAATGTCAGTTAAACTTATGCAAATTAAAAAAATCAAATGATACATTCAGATATTCTAGGAATAGTATCTCATGCTGCATCAGAGTTCAAGTCCTCTGGTTTTCTTTTTTGAGCCTTAGAACATCCTACTCCACACACACCAAGTTTCTGCTTTTCACTGACTTTAATTTGTATACATTGACATGGCAGTATCTTCTCATCCTGAACTTTACATATTAATTATTATCTTACCTAGTATGTTTTACAATTAAGTATTCAACATTATTAAATGCTGTTATATGCTAATTTGGCATAAGAGGAAAGACAGTATTTTTAATAATGTATATTAAAAGTGCATCCAAATCAACTCATAGCAAATCAGATCCTCACCTTTGTATATAAAGAGCATTAGCCAGTTACTTGTATTTTTAAAAATTAAGTGATAAGAGCTACTAACCACTACCTTATGATGTCATTGAAAACCTTAAAGATATATATGAGAAACTTTAATTCTAAAATCTACGTTCAATAGCAAAGTTATTCTATACTATAAATCAAATTAAAAGCAGGTATCTGTTTCTTTAAGAAATTCAAGTGGGACTGGTGAACGTGTTGGTATAGGCACTTGCTGCAAAGCTTCACAACCGGAGTTTGATCAACATTGCATTGTGGAAAGAGAGAAACACTCCCACAAGTCATCCTTTAGTTTGCACATGCACACCATAACACATATGAAAAAGTATATTTTTAAAGAGTTATTCAATGCATAGCAAATTAAAACATAAACTAGCAATCAAAAAATTGTATTCAAACTGTCATTTTTTAAGTTAGACATCATAAAAATAGAGTAAAATATTTTAATTTTAAAATCACCAGTCACTGAAATGAAGTGACTGTCTTTCTGGGCCTGGATTACATTACTCAGTGTATTTTCTGGATCCATTCATTTTCTTATAAATTTCATTCTTCTATCCATGAATAATATTTGGTTGTTTTAGTGATTTGAATGAAAATGGCCCTCATAGGTTCTAGGGGGTGGCACTATGGCTCTATTAGGAGGTTTGGCCTTGTTGGAGTAGGTGTGTGATGATATTTTATTTGTGCTTTAATAAATAAATAAATTGCCTGGAGATCAAAGGAAAAATCAAGCCATTATAAGTAAACAAAGAAGTCAGGCAATGGTAGCACAAGTCTTTAATCCTATCACTTGGCAGCCAGGGATCTGTCTGGATCTCTGTGAGTTCAAGGCCACACTGGAAACAGCCAGGTGTTATGGCACATGCCTTCAATTCCAACACTAGTTAACCATGGAGTGTGGTGGTATTGTGTTCCCCAAAATATTGTGTACCTTAATAAACTTATCTGGGGTCAGAGAACAGAAAAGCCACAAGATACTTAGGCTAGAAAATGTTAACACATGCCTTTAATCCTAGCATTCCAGAGACAGAAATCCCTCTGGACCTCTGTGAGTTCAAGGCCGCATTGGAAACAGCCAGGCATGGTGACTCACGCCTTTAATCCCAGAAATCAGCCTTTAATCCCAGGGAGTGGTGGTAGAAAACAGAAAGGTTTATAAGGCATGAGGACAAGAAACTAGGAGCATTTGTCTGGTTAAGCTTTTAGCTGGTTAAGCGTCAGGCTTTCAAGCAACAGTTCAGCTGAGAGCAATTAGGATGAGGACACAGAAGCTTCCAGTCTGAGGAAACAAGACCAGCTAAGAAGTTGGCCAGGTGAAGATAGCTGTGGCTTGTTCTGTCTCTCTGACCATTCAGCATTTCACCCCAACAACTGGCCCCGGGTTTGATTTTATTAATAGGACTCTCTAAGATTCATGCTACAATGGAGGTCTGGAGGTCTATACAGACAGACAGGAATTAACAGAGCTGGACAAGAAGAGGAAGTGATATAGCTGAACAGAGAGAGCAAATCAGATGGCAGAACAGCAAGGCATATAGGCATGGGTAAACAGGAAATAACTTGCTTTTGGAAGCTGCAGAGTTGGTGAGGTAAGGTTAGCTGTGGCTTTCCCTATTTCCTCTGATCTCTCTCAGGCTTTAACCCCTATACCTGGCTCCATGGTACTACTAGGGTGTGGGGTTTGATGTGTGATTTAAACTTTAGTAATGTTCTTTTACATATGTATGTGCCCTTGTATTTGGGGCATAAATGTTCAGAATGAGACTTCCTTGGAAAAACTAATTTTTCCTTTGTGAGCACTTGTCACTTAGGGGTAGTTTCATGGGTAGGAATGGGCACTTATGTCTTTTTCCCTCATCTCGGTGCACCAACCCCATGTGGTTTGGATCCTGTGTATGCTGGCACAGTCTCTGAGTTCATATGTGTGTCAGTCCTGCTGTGTCTGGAAGACACTGTTTCCTGGGTGTCATCGATCCCCTCTGGCTTTTACATTTTTTCTGTCTCATGGTTCCCGGACCCTGAGGGGAAGGCTTTAATGAAAACATCCCATTTAGACTGGGTGTTCCAAGGTCTCTCACTCTCTACACATCCAGTTGTGAATTTTTGTATTGGTTCCCATATCCTACAGGAGGAAGTTTCTACAATAATGGCTGAGTAAGACACTAATCTATGGGTATAGTAGAATATCATTAGAAAGAACAGTCATTTTTTTAAATACCAACAGTTGTATTTTATATACTAATATATTAATATTGTGCATATTAGTGGAAAAAATAAATGAGAAAAAGGAAATAAATCATGGTGGGTCACACAATTGATATTAGGTTGTTAGATTAAGAGTAGAGAAGGGGGAACTTACATAGAAGGAGAAAAGATGTCTGTGGAGGAGCAGGATGTGAGTTTGGGTTAATGATAGACTGGAGAAGGGTAGTGATATGCTCTCAATTAACACAGAACACTCTCATCTCTCCAGAGTTTGAGTCATAGATAAAATTTCTTAATATAGTGCATGCATCCTGTATCCTATCAGAGAAGTCAAAGAAAAGTAGAAGGGTACATAGAAAAAAAAGAAAGGAGAAAACAAAAGAGATATGAGCAGCAAGGAACCAACTGAGATAGCTTTGTTGACTGTGAGTGTTACCTAAGTAATGATGGTTTTAAAGGGGAACTTAATGGAGACTCAGAGGGTATATGCTGACTTGACTACTTGACCTTTTTGGAAGACCCAAGCTGATATTTGGAGTCTAGGTGATTTCTAAACTTCGAATAGAGACTGGGAATTGGGGTTGAATTATGCAGCCCTGTATTTAAATGGCAAACTCAAGTTGAGGCCAACATATTAGTGGGCTCCTTATCTCAGTTGGTGACTGGGTATAATATTTACTACTAAATGTGTATTTGGGATTCTTAATCAGCTTAGTGTTTGACATGGATATTTCTGTCTATAGTACTTTGTATATAAAGGATTATGATTGTAAGTGAATGTATAAATCAAAAATTAAGCTGTCATTTATTTTGCATGTTGATAATTTCTTTTATTCCTCTGTATTCTTTTAGAACTTTAAATAGCTTAACCTACTTTATTTAAAACTCTGTGACACGACAGTAAGTAAAAGTCTTCTGTATTTTGAAGTCATGTCAGACTTTAGCATCACTATGATTTGTTTTTTATACATAATCCATCTCAGAAGACCAGAATATCCTCAATATAAATACCAGTCTTGGGCAAATATTTCCATACAACTCTCTATACTACAGAAGATGTGAAGACAATAATATGAATACATATCCTCATTTTTGAAATGGAAGTTGAGGAAGAACTGGAGACCAGGAAAAAAACAGTCAATAATGCCCAAACGCATTTTCAATGTTTAGATACAGATTTAATGGTTTACTTTGTTATAGATCAGACATTTGGATTCATTATTTTATTCTTTTAATAAAAAAATATAAAACAACTGTTTTATTAGTATCTAACATGTCAAACCACAGTGTTAGAAGTTGTAAATATGTTATTATATAAAATTAGTAGTCCTTATTGTTCTCCTGGCATATAAAAATCTCAGGGACAATAATTAATTTTATTTGGTTATTATACTCAATGATTTTATAGTTTGTGGCAGAAAATAGTAAGGCATATAGGATATTCATCAATTGTGAAAATGACAATGAAACATAAATATGGAGACACACATCAGAGTTTTGACATTTCTGAAGAAGGATTCTTTGAGAAGGTGATATTTGAATTGAGATCTGAATGATGACTCATAATTCTTAATTGAAGTTGTGAAAATAACAGTTTTAAAGATGAGATATTTTTGTTACATGTATCAAGCATAAGAATTGTGATGCTTGAAATTGTGATAGGGGAGCCAGGAGAGGTCACTCATTATTGTAGCAGCTGAAATAACACTTTAATATGTTGTCATAAGGAGGTGTTTGCAAGGAGGGTCAAGTCAACAAGGGGTGGGCTGTAATAACCAATATTGAATGCCAATTTGAATGGATTGAAGAATACTTACCTAACTAAAGCACATTTCTAGTTCTTCCTTGATTGAAATACACCTACATTACTAAAACACACTTTAAATTGTGTCTGTAAAGGAGTTTATAGAGAGAATTAAGTAAGATGGGAAAACTTGCCCTGAATGTGGGTTGCTATATAACTCAGCAGCATGAAGACCTGGGTAGAATAAAAGTAGAAGGAAGAATTTAGATACATCATGCATTTTCTCTTTGCTTGTTTCATATCATGATGTGATCTACCCTGTTATAACTCCTTACCAGGTTGGAATGGAATTTATGCAAGTATGCACTAATGATTTGTTCCTAAAATTATTTATGTCATAGTAATTGTTTTTATCATAGTAACAAAAAGTATGAATAATGCAATAGATTATGGAGGGACATAGGTAGTATAGGAAATATAATGGTGTATAATCAGATATTGGTATCAAAAGAAAAAGAATGAATTTGAATATATTTAGTAAAAAATTCAAATAGTATTGCTAATTGATGGTAAATGGTGAGGACTGGAGTAAAAAAAAATCATTTTAACTTGTATATTGTAAAGGGAGACATCAGCCAACATCTAAGTTTCTTTCAGCTTTCTGTGCCCACCTGCTGCACAGATTTTCAGTGTCTGGAGAATTAGCTGAAATACTTTCATACAATATGGACTGTTATACTTTTCCAAGTTATAACTTTGCATCAGTACTGAATTCTCTGTTCTGAATATTTACTTACCTCACATTTCTTGTTTTTCTGATAGAAATTATCTCAATGTATGCAATTTTCCTCTTTCTCTGTTTCTGTCCATATAGATAGACTGGTGGCTGATTTGACAACAATAAAAGTAGGGTATATCATTTTAGGAAAGTGTTCTCCCACACACAACTAAATGAGAGCTCATACCATACTCATTTATTAGTCTTCATCACAAGGCCAATGACCACAAATATCATTGAATGAAAGATTACCCATGGATCACAGTGTCAGTTCCTGTTGCTTTAATAAAATCCTCTTTTAAAAGCAACTTAAGTGAGAAAGGGTTTATTTGACTCATAATTCCTGGTTACAACCCTACATTTCCATTAAATCAAGGCAACGGGATCTTCTATAAACTAATCACATTTCATGCACAGTCAAGTACAGAAAGCAATGAATTAGCACATGTACTCCTGTATTCAACTCGCTCATTACACTCTTGCCCAGTTCAGGAGCCCCTGCCTAGGAAATGGTATATGTACATCTTCCCACTTCAATATATTCAAGATACTGCCCCATAGACCTACTCTTAAAAAACTCCTCACGGAAACTTGTCCCAGATGACTCTAGGTTGTATAAATTTGACAATCGTTATGAACCATATACCAAGTCACTACATGGGGAGTTCATCTGATTGTTCATACTTCCACACATACAGCACTACTATTTCCTCTGGGTTATCTGGATTAATTTCTTAGTATGTTCTTCCAACTCATTCTTGATGCTAACCTTGTTTCTCTCCAAGGACCTCCATGTGTTCTGCCGAACTTAAGGCCTGAGACTTTTCCCCCATTATTTTGTGTTCTTGGCATTTCTTTTCACATTTTTTTATCATATTGACTTTCCTAGCCATTGTCCCTCTGTGTTTCTCATCCTGACATTTCTCTATTATCTGAAACACCATGAACATGCACTGTGATTTATAATTTGCTTTTTACTATTGAGAGTTTAATAAAACGGTCATGGGCACATGTCCTAAATAACTCTCATCTCTGCCACTATATGATAAAGATTGTGCAGATGTGTTTAGACTAGAGGTAAGATTATCCTGGATTATCCAGGTTGGCTCAGTATAATCACAAGCATAAGGAGGCAGTCAGAGTAAATAGCAATCAGTGAGAATAAAAGGCTAAAGTGATATGAGGAATGACTTTTGATTTCATTGTTCAATTTGTATAAAAGGAGATCTTACCTTAATCTTATATATATCATTTTGAAAATATTAACAGCATGCAGGTATGTTTAAGATCATATAATTGTGTTAAATTATTAAGCAGCAATAAAATAGCACATACTTAGTGTAGACTGCCACTATTGGGATGTATACTTAAGGAGATAAGAAACTTTATCTTGTTTCATATTGCATGCTTACATGCATGCTTAAACTAGGCAATAGCAACCATTTTCAAAATTATGCTACAAATTAAAATCACATATATACTGAATATTATACAATATATGCAGAAATATATGCATATATATTATACCAGAAATATGTACACATATATGTAAATATTTTATGTTAACATGCACCTATATAGTTTGTTATTGTTGGGATCTGAAACATCCCCCCACAGGTTTAAGCATTTGAACACTTGATCTCCAATTGGTAACAATGTTTTTAGAGATTGTGGAGCCTTGTTGAAGAAAGCAAATCACTGTGAGTGGGAATTGTGAGTTAAGTGCCCCAGCCTGCTCTATTTGCTTCATGCTTGTGTTTGAGGATGTGTTTTCTCAGCTTCCTGCTCAGTATGTATGACTGCTGCTTGCTGCCTTGCCTTTACAGAATTATGGGTTCCTCCTCTGGAACCATAGGCCCAAATATACTCATTTTTTCTTTAGATGACTTTGGTCATAATATTTTATCATAGCAACAGAGAAATAAGTAAGACACACATGTATACTTAATATATAATTATTTCCATATATTTATAATAAATATTATTATTGGTGCAATTAAATATATTCTCACACATGCATTTATAAACAGTGAATAAGACCTATTTTGTTACTCATGAATGTACAAAGAATGCAGAAAAAGTAGGAAATGTTAATTTAGTATACTATCACTCTCCTGGAGCATTATAAGAACCATGTCAATAAAGAAGGTAAGTTTCTACACCAGAATCAGTTGCTTCATGTTGCAATGGAGTTAAAATAAAACAAAGTGACTATTAGATAGAGCTTGCATTATTTCCTGAAACAAAAAAGGAAAAGCTATTATTTAAATCAGATAGATTTTCAGCAGTTGGTGTTGCAGCAACAATGGTTGACACTTAGGAGGAAACAGTTAACAATCATAGCACAGTACTGGGCAGGAAGAGATACTATCATTCTATTACTGAATTTAGTGAGTCTTCTGGATGAGCAGGATTTCTACTGTAGCAAACCAGGAGCTTAACCAAGTACTGTCAGCTGCCCTGGTCAGCCACCTACGATGGTATCCTGGCAACCCTGAATGTTTCATCTATGCCAGATTCCTTATAATAGCCCTACTTTGGATTAAAGAGTGAGATCGTGATGCAGGATTTATTTGGAATTGAAATTAAAACACCTTTATCAAATGTAATTCAGAAGCTCATATCACTAAGTGGTTTTATCTTGCTAGTTACACACTGCAGTTCCCTTTGTGCATTTGCTACATAAAAAGGATAATCTTCAGAGTCTCCCCTAGCCAAATGAATTTCTTACCTACACTGGTGATGCGATGGATGTAGTCCTCCGATGTATTCAGCTATTAAAATAGAATAGCAAATGTTGGAAATTTACATAGAATCCAATCAGCAGTGTTCATTTTTAGAAAACTTGGATTCCCAGAAGAGATGCTGGGGAGTTGCAATATGCCATTTTTGTGTTTGAAAAAAAGGCCCACTCACTCTACCAGTAGAAAAGAGAAATCACAGACCTTTCGTGTTCTTTACATTTCTTGGTCAATATAAACATTTCATATCTGCTTTAATTTATGGTTAAATGACACATAAGTACTTAAAATATCTATGCTATTTATTCAATCATAACATTTTAAGCAAAGAAGGTCCAGATATAACAACACGTTTAGTTTGAAGATTTAAATGATATCAAACCACAATTTATATAGATAACATTATCAAGAAATAATAACAAGATTATAGTTAATAAGCATTTAGGGAAATATAGCAACTAGAGTATTGAGTTAGCATTTATAGTGTCATAGGATTTTTCCAACATTATTCAACGTTACTACTAAAAAAGGAAATATTTCTCAACTCAGAAACTCCATGGAACAATCCGCACAATAATTAAACTATGTACAACTGTAGCAACCAGTTTTATATTTAGTTCAGTTTCTTACATAGTAAATGTTTTTCAAGATTTAATTTAAAGACACATTTAAAATTGGAACTCTTTTCTGTTGTGTTTTCCCGATTCATTTTTCAGGAAACATTAGATGCTCAAATTAATTAATTAATTAATTAAGTATTTAGCTTTTAACAAAGATTTGAAGACACTGAATATAATCTTTTCAATGTTTTCCAAGATGAATGGGCAGGGGCTAGCTTTTCTGTGTCTGACAGTATTTAGTTCACTTAACATGTATTGGAGGCAGATTAGGGCATTAGTTACTATTACTGGTTTTATTGCTTATTATTGCAGTTTTTACCTAAGTGTTTTAACATCAGTGCTTGAAAAGCCTGTTTTTGGTTGAATAGAAACCCTAGATTATTTTGTTTTAATCTCTAAAACTGGATTTTATCTGTGACACAATATTTTGATACTTGAAGTTGAAGAGAAATGTGTCATACTTTTAATTACATCCTCACAAATGAGGAGTGAAAACTGAGGCAATGAAGAAAGTGGTTTGGGGCTCAGAGGATTCTTCTGAAGTACTCATTTAAATTCCAATAACACAGATGTATTTCTAGGAGTTGAGAGAAGTAAATACATCATGATAGGTAACTGGTGCTCTACATCAGAAGTGGGCCTCTGACAGTTAAAATAACTGCAAAGGATCTTTGAATAAATATTATCACAAACAGCACTGTTATTTCTACCAAAAGAAACTCATGAATTAATACCTGGGGGATGACAATAATGATAGCTTGTGATTAAGTAGACATCAATTTGGTGTCTTTAGCTGGGAATCTTGGAGCCATTAAAGGCTTGCAGAGAGTGCAGACAACTAATGGGTATAGAAAAACGTTTAGTAAAGGCTTGGACATTTTTAAACATGCAGTTTGCCCAGTTAACCAGGATGTCAAAAACCTTGACACATCAGCTTATTTCTCACTTTACGTGTATGTTTCCTGAATTGTAATATGGTTTCATGACCATTTTACTTATAGATCAGAGCATGGCACAAATATTTGTCAAAAATTTAAGTGTGACTGGATAGTTTCCTTTCTGCTCAGGTCACCTGTGTTTCAATTTTTAGAAACAACTAGAGCTAGCTACTTTTCATGTTAAACTAAAATGTACTTACATTGATCTTTAAATCATCAACATGGCAATTCAAATATTTTATTCATAATACTGGTTTGTGTATGATAAATGTTAAGCTACTATGCTTATAATAGACTCATAAAAGAGAACGAAATATTTATAACTTTTTGTAAAGTTATGGCTCAAATCTACAGTCAACTAAAGCAATATAATGTGCATTTCCAAAGAAATTGGTGGAGATGAAACAAGTTCCTGGAACACTGAGCTCATCAACATCACCTGTTTTTATTTGAGAGAAAGCAAGTTTAATCACTCAAACTCCAGGAATAAACTCACTGAAGAGAGAACTCCATGTAAGATGGAAATGAGAAAAGGTTTGTGGACTGCCAGCACCCCATTCTAAAGCAGGTACTTCAAACAGAGTCTTGTGGAGGAGAAGGAACTGAAAACTGTTAGAAAAAGCTCACAAACCCTTATGGTCACTGTATACAAACTCGTGCCAATCACCATTGCAGGAAATACGTCTGCAATTAATGTCAAAAGCAAGTCACATAGTCTCACTCTGAGGCATGTTGACCCATATGAGCTTGTTTTAATGATTCAGTTTTTTAAAAGGGGAATATTGATGTGACCCGAAATGTCAAAATATTATAACTATCTAATGATGTTATTAGGTTAAATTATTAAGCAACTGTTCTTCATGGATGACTGCTACTATATTTCTCATATTTTTATATGCTTACCAAAAAACAGCAAGAAAGGTAGTCTTTGCTATATTTTCTACCTTTAGAAGTGTTAAAAACAAGCCTTAAGTAAAGAGACACCAAAGACTAGGTTTGAAAGACTGGGCTTTGGGATTTAGAAAATAAAACTCTAGACCTAAAGTATGCTCAAGACCTAGCTTGTCCTTTATGGGCCATTGGCAGTGGCCTTTCATAGTGTTGAAGGTAGTTAAATGAAATGTTCATCTGATCTCTTTGTTCTTTAGTCATCCCAATTTTGCGTTCTTTTTATAATGCATGTTTCCCTTTAATCCTCTTCACGTATTTGTCAAGATTTTATTAAATTAAACATTAAAATTTCACCAAAATAGACATTCTATTGTAGTGGAGAGAAAAAGAAGGGTAGATGAATTTTCATATCTATTAAGCCATAGTTGCCAATAATAGATGTAAATCCTCTTCTTGGTTGAGTAACTAATGTTCACTCTTGGCATCACGGAAGAGTGGACACATTTATTGACTGTCAAATGCTAAAGTAGCAAATACTATCTACTTGAATTTTAGGTCTATTTAATCACAGAGCAGATGGTCAAATGTTCCCTCTTTCTCTCCCACCCACACTTGCCATCTTCATAGATAACTGACATTTGAAATAGCATCCAATGTGGCAATCTCTGGTCACAGTGAGGTGGCAGACAACTCAGCTCCTAATTTAGCTGTGGTGATCTCAGAAAACTATATTATGTTTGTTTGTTTTTGCTCCTCTATAAAACATGGGAGACTTGTGCAATCCTCTCCTTCTGTTTGGGCCTTTTTCTCCAAAAAAATGACTTGATCTTGTGGTCAGAAGAGCCAAGAGTGTCCAGAGCATGCCATAATCATTCAACCAGTAAAACAACACCTGAGCTAGGCTCAGCAGTCTGCTGCCTATCTCCCACCTCATTTCCATTCAGATTTGCATCCAAAGGTCCCCTGGATATGTCCGTGTGCTTGCACACCCTCTTCCTAAGTCATCATTTATCTTTCACTTTGTCATCAAGATGTTATCTTGCACATAGCTTGCTTTTGACTTTTGTTCTTGAATTTACTGTTAATAGTTCTAATGTGAGCAAATAAACCTTTTGATGCCAAAAGTACAGTTTGAATATTCAATTTCTGTCAACATGTGCTCTTATAACAATTATATTAATATGTGCAAAAGTGGAATGTATCTGTGTATAGATTGAATTTATAAGGTATTATCAAAATGTAGATATCTGTTCTGACAGCTCATCATAAATTGCAAAAGAAAACTTTACTATATCTCAGAAGTAGCATTCACTTAAAGGTGCACTGTGGAATCTTAAATTTTAGGTTTTATTACAGTTATTGATGGGATATAATTCTCAGAAACGGTTTTCTCCAGAATGTGCTATTATATTTTGTTTTTCAGTTCAACTAGACAATATTCTCTAATTCACTAATTCCTTCAATGCACAATTCTTTGTCATATAATGTGTACCAGACATTGTGCTTGGCCAAGGATAATTTTAATAATATATATGCATTATGTATATGAGATTCAAAATATTTCTGGACACTGAAAAGTTAGCATACACATTTATATAAGCAAGCTATTAAAATGCTGATGTAGAATAAGGTCAGGTTGAAAGCTCTCATAAGTATGTAATTTTGAATATATAATGCTGCATGTCACTGCTACAAGTATTTCCTCACATGGAATGATGTCCATAACCTTTTGTTCAGAGAAAAATGAAAGTTGGAAGATAACATGCAAAGAAGAAAATTGAGAAATGAGGAGATTGTTTTGTAACTATAGTTTTATTGGGAATGATAAAAAATGTTGAAGGTGAACACAAAAAGGCATGAATGTGATGAATGTCTCCGAAATATGCACTTAAATATGAGCAAACAGCACATATACATCATGAAGAGCATATCAAGACAAGAATAAAATATAAAGCCGGGCGGTGGTGGCGCACGCCTTTAATCCCAGCACTCGGGAGGCAGAGCCAGGCGGATCTCTGTGAGTTCGAGGCCAGCCTGGACTACCAAGTGAGTTCCAGGAAAGGCACAAAGCTACACAGAGAAACCCTGTCTCGAAAAACCAAAAAAAAAAATAAATAAATAAATAAAATAAAATATAATAACTTGTTTTAATATGAGCCAGCAGTGTGTAAGAATATAATATCTATCATCTCTCTCTCTCTCTTATAATATAAAATAATATATCTATCTTATCATAAAAAGAATGACTTCCCTACAAAGTTTTACACTTGATAAAAAATTGGAATTGTAAAGCAAGAAACTAAATATCTGATTACAACTGATGTCATTATACAGATGACATATAATAGATTGCTAATTCTCACAAAATTAGACTCTGCTCACAAATTGTGCTATTTATAGGTGTATACACATTCCATTCACTCTTAACATATGAAAATGTTTTTAATGTCATAGATTATTTTACTGCATAAAATAAACTCTGAAGAAAAGAATGGTTTCACTAAACCTAGGTAAAAGAGAATGCTACAGGGAGTATACAACTCAGTAATTTAAGAAGTTGTAATGTTTAGTGTAACTATTTTAAAAACAATTTTTAGGAAATAGAAAATTAGGTACTATGGTAAACACATAGGGAGAGAGGTATAATGTAATACTGAAATATTTGTTCTCAGTTACTTTAAAAACCTTTGGTTTTTACCCCTTTTCCTTTTTAATAGTCTATATCATCTCAATTTTGGAAA
Organism: Peromyscus eremicus; assembly: GCF_949786415.1. NCBI lineage: Eukaryota > Metazoa > Chordata > Mammalia > Rodentia > Cricetidae > Peromyscus > Peromyscus eremicus. The sequence continues at coordinate 34,687,296 of NC_081419.1, forward strand.
GCTTAAAGCCTTAATCAAAGTTGTTCCTCTGAATTGAAAGTCATTTGCAATTGAAAACAGAAATGAAGTATAATTTTTGCATGGTCTTCTTGTTTCAATTCTCTGAGTTTTAACATACAGGGGTCTTCTTGGCAATCTCATCACGGACAATTAGAAACATAGCATCTTTTATTATGAACAGAACTATTAGTTAATAAATTTAAAAGATCCTGATAATTTTACATCTCAAACTCATTCAAAATGTGTACTTTATTTTTTTCTTTTTGCAAAACTATAATCCTAGGGTTGAAAGAAAAACTACCAAAATAAAAAGGAACAACTTGAAAAACTGTATGCTCCCATAAAGGGTGGAGTTCAGCCTCAATGCACAAATGTGTTCTCAGCTCGTATTGTCCTGTCATTGAGAAAACAGAAAGTACCCCTGAAGTGAAGAAGCAAGCCACAGAGAGCCAGGCAAACTGTATATAGGTAGTGGGCTGTGTCTGCATAGTAGGTGCTCTCAGGAAGGTCGTCTAACAAAATAGCTGCTGAGTTACCTTATATTTCAGATGCATGACTGAGGCAAATCATGGGTCAGTTTTATGCTTTCATGACAGGAAAATCCCCTTCTTATGCTTTGTCCCTCTGATACTTTTTCCTGAGAAAAGTGGATTACATTCCAAAAAAGAAATGTCATTAGCAATTTTACACAGTGTGCTGATTACTTTTGTCAATACACATAAGATAGAGCCATCTAGGAAGAGGGAACCTCACCTGAGAAAATGCTTCTATCAGGTTTGCCTGTAGGCAAGCCTGTGGGGGCATTTTCTTGACTAATGCTTGGTATGAGATAGCTCTGCCCAGTATTCACGGTGCCAATCCAGGGCACGGGATCCTGGGTTGAATAAGAATCCAGGCTAAACAAGCCATGGAGAGCAAGCTAGTAAGCAGGATTTCTCAATGGTTTCTGTTTCAGATTTTGCTTCTGGGTTGTGCCCAGACTTGTCTTGATGATGGAATGTAACCTATGACATGTAATAAACCCTTTCCTCTCCAAGTTGCTTTTGATCATGACATTTATCACAAAATAGAGAGCACACTAATATATACCCAATACTAGCAAACAGACAATGAAGAACGACTTTGGATTTCAGAGGAAATATAGTGATAATTAAATCTGATTTTTTCTTAAATATTTTAATATTGACCTTATTGATCTACCTGGTAGACTGAATCATTTCTGCATAAAACTGAAAGATCTTAGATTCAAGAGTAGTAATAACTGTCACAACAGTTCTGGCTCTGTACCACAAAAGAATGCAGATATCCAATAGAAACTTCTCATCTTCTCCCCAACCTATAACTAATGTTACTAATGTTACATATACTAATATTTAGCTTTAATTTATTCTGGAATAAAAAGGGAAATGAAGGGAAAAGCAAAATGATGATGTTCTCATATAAATTGTTCTCTGTAATTTCAGTTGAATTATTTTTATTCATTCAGGAATAGTCAATACTGATCAGAAATGGTTATGTGTAGCCTAATGTTCAGAAACTATTAGTTTGGAAGTTCCTGTATTTTTGACATGGTTGACAATTGTGCTGTAGGACAGGAGTATACACTTACATCTTAGCACATTTTGTTTTCAATCATTTTGGATATATACATAGAAGTGGAATTGCTATAGCACATGGACATTTCTTTTTAATTTTTTCAGGAGTTCTCATGCTATTCTCAATAATACCATTCTACCTGTCTGCCAATAGTGAACAATACTTAATTTCTCTGAACACTTCTTATTTTATGAGATTGGATAGCAGTTCTGTTGCATGTGAGGAATATATCATTGTACTTTTAAACACAGTCTTCTTATGTTTAATCATGTTGATCATATTTCCTGTGCAAATTAACATCTCACATGTCTTTGAAGAAATGGTTATTCAAAGGACCAAGGAAGCATGGCCATTTAGATAAAGAATTAGGAAATGGGACCTCATGAAATTAAAAACTTCTGTATAGCAAAGTACACCATCATTTGAGTAAAGGAGCAGGCCACAATAGGAAAATTGTTTACCAGTTGTACATCTAACAGAGAGTGTCTAGAATTATGTAGAATATACGAAGAATTCAAAAACTTAAACATTAAGAAAACAACTCAATTTTTAAAAATGAAACATGGAGCTAAATATAAAGTTATCAAAAGAAATACGGTGGCTGAAAAAAATTTTAAGTTCAGAAATCCCAGTTATGAGGGAAATACAAATTAAAACTACTTTGAGATTTCATCATACTCCAATCAGAAAGGCTAATATGCGAAAGAGAAAGAAGAGAGAGAGGGGGGAGAGAGGGAGAGAGGGAGAATGAAAGAGAGAGAATATGGTGGCATGGATGTGGGAAAGGAGGAACACTTATTCACTGCAGATGGGAAGACTGATAGAGGCACTATGGAAATTAGTGTGTGTGTAGAGATTCCTGAAAAGCTAGAAATAGATTTATCACGTGAACAATCTATACCATGGAGCATGTGCTTGAAGGACTGTCAGGATACTACAGAGATACTGGCTTATCCATCTTCACTGCTGTTTATTCACATTAACTAGGAAATGGAAAGTAGCTTTGATGTCTATCAACTGATGAAGTTTATTCACATTAACTAGGAAATGGAAAATAGACTTGATGTCTATCAACTGGTTGATAATGAAAATGTGGTACATTTACACACAAAAAAATATTATTCAGCTTTTAAGAAAAATGAAACTCACAGGTAAATGGATGGCTCTGGAAACATTCTGAGCTGAGTATCTCAGACTGAGGAATACAACCGTAAGTTTTTCTCATTAGTGAATATTAGTCTTGAATTCCCACATATGTAGGTTCAATTTGAAATAAACATAGGAGACAGAGAATGAATGAAGGACTGTGATGAGCTATTTCAAGCAAAAAATATAGAGCCAGGTTATATAAAGAGCTAAAGGGGGATAATGGTTCAGAAAGTGTTTAATGGGATAAGGGACAGTAGAGCAGAGTACATGAGCATTTAGAAAAGAGGGTAAATAACACTAAAGACATTTTCAAAAACTCATATGGAAATCTACTACTGCTGAAACTTCCATATATATATGGAACATATAAAGCTGATATTAACCTGGAAGCTTCATCCCTCCACTGACTAGCTTTCATAGTGTTGGAAGGTTCTATGAAGTCTACAAGAGGAAAGAAAGATCACCAGTCTTAACTAACTGTGAACTCTGTGAGCTACGACAGTGACTACATGAGATGTAGCCATAAGTGTCATGAGATGCCTACCCGTGAAATAGAAGCATGAATGCTATAGGAGTAACCAACCACTTTCTGGTTCGATCTAATGCCTACTCCCTAAGATAAAACTAATTCCTGGCATGGTTATCTTTAGCTCATAAGCCCTAGGAGATAACCTGCTAAAATTACTCTGAAAGTAATAAACTAAGTTTTAATGGTATTAAACTAAGTCCTAATGACTATTGTTATAACCAAAGGTGCAACCCTCATTAGAGGAACTTCAATTTGAGATGAATGGTGATTAACACAAAGATTCACAATAGATACAAGTGTAGAGAATATGAGACTGTAGAATGATCAACCATAAACAGAACCTCTATTTCATGCTTTCTCCTTTCAAGGCTTAGGGATCATTGTAGAAGAGAGAGGAAAAGGAGGTGGTAGTGTATGACAAGGAATATTTTTTTGGACCTAGAAGAGCAATAACACAATATAAATGCACAGCAGTTGAGACAGCATGCCTCATATCTGTGTGACATCAGGACAGGCAAAGTTCGATCATACAGAGAGGAGGTGTACATAAAGTCTCACTCCTTGCTATGGAGCTATAGGCAATGGATAGCTGCTGGATGAGGGAGAGTCAGCTTATTTTGAAACATGCAACCCCTGTTACGTAGATCAACCTCTAGGGAAGGCCAAATGTCCAAGATGCTCTTGATGAAACACATAAGAAGGAAAGACACAAAGTTGGGTGAGTATGAAAAGGGGGTACTTCCAGGAGGAGTGTGAGGAAGGCATGAGTATGATCAAAATGCATCACATGGAATTTTCAAAGAACTAACAAAAATGAAAGACAAAAAGAAATGCCTGTTCAGACCATTTGCCATTTTTGCAGGTCCATTATCTTTTTTCAGTTTAACTGATAATTGTCACTCCATTCCACAACCACCATCTGTCCTCTGCCTTTCTGTGTTCACTCTTTCCTCTTCTTTCTAACAGAAAAAAAAAAAAAAGCACTAGCTTTTGGAAATGTTTATTTTTACGTATTACCTTGATCCGACCTCAAGAAGCGTAGAGTTAAGATTTTTCCTTTTATGAGGAATGTTTACCACAGCAGTACACTGCTTGGGGGCAGATATTGAATCTCCTTTTCACTTGGCTGCTGCCATTGACCTATCAGTGATGATAGAGTGTTAGTGAAAGAGAAGAGCAGAAAAACAGGCAATGGAAGAAGAAATCAGCCAAAAGAGCTAGCAAAGGTGAGTAATACAGAAAATATCTTAGTTTTCTTACCTTGTTATTAGAGAAGAAAACCATTTTAAACTACATAGGGTGATTTCCTTTACTCATATGCTAAAATACAAAAAAAAATCATTATATTTTAAAACTTCATCTTTGCTCTCACATACCAGCTTAGTTCTTTAAAACATTATTTGTAGCCGGGCGGTGGTGGCGCACGCCTTTAATCCCAGCACTCGGGAGGCAGAGCCAGGCGGATCTCTGTGAGTTCAAGGCCAGCCTGGTCTCCAAAGTAAGTTCCAGGAAAGGTGCAAAGCTACACAGAGAAACCCTGTCTCGAAAAACCAAAAACCAAAAAAAAAAAAAAAAAAAAAAAAAAAAAAAAAACCATTATTTGTAGACATTTAAAAGGAACAGGAAGATTAGATAAAAGCTGTAATAGGGCTATGCCAGCCACAGAATTTTAGGAGAAAGATAAAATGCTTCTTTAGGTGGGATAGTTGGGAATGGGGACACTGGTAGCTGCCATTGTTTACTCCAGTCGAATTCTCCACAGAATTAGAGCACAGCTTACTGCTTCCTCAGATGTCAAAGGAAAGGCATTATCCTAAGAGTTTTATCTAAGATTAAAAGCAGGTAATTTTAGCCTTTGTTAGAAAATGATTTTATTGCAATGACATGTTCCATTCATTTTTATGCTCTAAAAATGGCCTGAACTCTAATTTAAAGCAAATTGCATAAAGTAATTATGAAACACTTTTACTGTAAGTAATGAGAAACATAAAATTCTGTGAAGCTTTTAAAACAAATACCAATTATTACACATTCTTGGATAATAACCTTTTAGACATTTTGAATTATTTTTTACATAATACATTCTCTTATATTTGTGAATATAACTTTAAGGTCAAGTAATACAACACAAATATTTGATCTATATCTTATTTTCACTAAATTTACCATAAATGCAAATATTTAAACATTATTGCCTTAAAATATACGAAAGGAAACAGTGGCAAATTAAGATTTCTATTGCCTTTATATTTATAGTGTACCTCTATGTACTTTAGAATTATATTTCAAATATATTCACATAATTATCTTTTAATATTTTCTCTGATTGAAATTTTCAAAAGTATATGTGACTAATATTATTTCATTTCTTAAAAAATACAATCTAGGGCTTGAGTGATGGCTAGGTAACAGTCATCAGTAAGAGTACTTGCTAACCAGGATCTGAATTTGAATCTTTGGACCCCACACTAAAAATAAAACTTTAAAGGACATGGCCGTGCACACTTACAACAAACACAGTTTTAGACTCTAAGACAAGTAGATTGCAAGAGCTCTCACACACATGTGTACAACACAATTTTACTTCCCCACATTGCATGTACCACAATGAAGATGAATTGACGATATTCTACAAAATCTCCCAGCCCTTATCCCTAACCCATTAAACAGAATTCAGACTGTATTAAGCCTGTGCAGAAACTGCCATTATTTTGAAGAGTGTAGCTCATCATGCTCCTATGCTCCCCGAGTAGTCATTTCATCTTTCTAACTCCCCTGGGAACAATATAAAATTTCTACTCATATTCTATATTTAAAGAATAAACCAGAAAAGAACTTATATAATTTCTACATTGCTTAATATCAATAAGGATATTTTTTTTTCAAACTAACACAATTTTTATTATTTGTTGAGATGCTTTGAAGGAAGACTAATCTTTATAGCAGATTATTATATAAAAAATAAACTACTGTATTTAATCATATACTAAAATATAGAATAATGATTCACTTTTGTAACTCTAGCACCTGGGAGGTAGAGGCAAGAAAATTAGGACATTAGATAGTAATCATTATCATAACAATATTTTGGTCAGTGATCTTATGTATATTGGTCCCATAAAGTTATAGTGGAGCTGAAAAATACTTGCTCAGTGACGCCATAGATGTTTTAGTATCATAAGACAATTTGTCACTATGTGTTAATGATGTTGATTTCAACAAACCTACTGGGCTAACAGTTGTGCACTATACCAATATAATTATGTATAGTATATAGTGTCTGATATTGATAGTATATGACTATGCCATGGCTTATAGGTTTTCTATATTATATTTTTATTATTTTAATATGTACTCCAGTTTATATAAATGTTTATCATAAACAGTATGCATTTTATCCTGGTGGAATCTTATATATCATAATTGTATCAACAGGTAATGCTAAATGACTATATCATATTAGAGCAGTTTACAATATTGCACTATAACCAAATCACGTAACATCACATTTCTCAGAATTTCTAGTGACATGTTTTTACTAGCTTCTTTTTCTTAGTGTTATTACTTTTTAAATTATGATTTTAATTAAAACATAGTTACACAATTCTCCCTTTCACTTTCTTCCCTCCTATATCTCTAATATTCCCTCCCTCCAGCTCCTCATATGTCTCCCCCTTACTCTCTCTCAAATTAACCACCTCTTTATCTCTGATTATTATTGTTTTACACACACACACACACACTCAACCAACTTACTCTGTTGCATTTGTGTATATGATTTCGGGGCTTACCATTGGCATTAAATAACCAATTAGGGAACTCATATCTGGGGAAGACTAATTATCTGACTCTCAGCAGTAATTAATTTCCTGTAGTTGTTTGTCTAGGCTTGTGGCCCTATGAGATTCTCTCCTTCTACCTTACCATGTCTATTGGTGTTATAATTCTCCAGATTTTGTTTAGAAAGCCATATTGTTGAGGTATCATGGATGCATCTTACCTCTCAGTTCTAGAACACACAATCTCACAGCAGACTTCTAGGCCCCAAAGCTCTTACAATCTTTCCATTTTCCAGAGAAGTTAGCTGAGTCTTAGGAACAGGGCTTGTATTGTAGATGTGTCCCTTAAAGTTAGGAACCTCAGAATCAGTTATTTCTGCATTTTGACTTGTTTTCTGCCATGATGTTTTGTGGGATTTTTTTTTCCTGCTACAATGAGGAGCTTTTTTGATGAGGAATGAGAGCTACAATTATTTGTGGGTATAAGAATCAGATTTCGAATGTAGCTAGTAGTGATGTTGGTCTAGTAAAGTGAAAGTGTTAGGTTCTTCTCTTAGGTCCATGTTTTCACTTGCACCTGGTACTTGAATAGGTTTCTAGTACCAGATAAGAATTCTTCTCTTCGCTGTTGAGTGAATCTCAATTTACGATTATTGTGTATTTTATTGAAGGCTTGCAGCTCACAATTTGTAAAGATATTGTCTAATTTTCTTTAAATAACTAAAAACCACCTACAAGGCAGTGTTTTCATTAGAAGCACTTGGAACTCCCAGGGGAGAGTGGCCATGCCGGATGACATGCTTTGGTTACTGTGGATGGTGCTACTGGTATTAATGGGTAGCATCAAAGACTAACTTAGTAGCTATACATTTGTGGTTTTTTTAACTTGGAAAAATTACATTCAGATACAATAAATTTTCAATATCCTCAAATAGGTAATTTATAGTAAAAGCTTGTGATGTACAGTTTTTCTGAAATACATCATACAACATAGAAAATATGTTGGAAAAGAACAGCCTTTTGTAGTTGGGTTTTTCTTTAGGCTGCTAGCTCACAAATAAGGACATGGAGAATTATATTAATTATGAAATCTTTGTCTTAGCTTAGGCTTGTTTTTAACTAGCACCTATAACTTAACCCATTTCTACAAATCTATATTCTGTCACATAGTGCTCATTCTGCTTCTTCTGTGTTTCCTGGTCTCTCTGCCTTTCTTCTTCTTGAAGTCCTCTCTGTTCCCGGAAATTCCACCTAACCTCTTCCTAGTTATTGGCCATTCAGCTTTTTATTACACCAATCACAGCAACACATTTTCATACAGTGTACAAATATCCCACAACAGCCTTTCTTTGGTTAAGGAAATAAATGAAATCTTTGAAATGAATGAAGATTCTATAAATTCATAACTGTAGTAGGAAATAGCATCAATAGCATCCTAAACCTGAAGTGCCTGAGACATGCAGCACAGATTGAACCACACTGGGCAAATGCATCAGGCAGTTTACATTAAGAAAAAATGTATACAGTTATCAGACAATAGCATGCAGCATATATTGAATCAAACCAAATAACATCAGAAAATGCATGCAGCATAGATTAAACCAAACTGAATAATGGTATCAGACAATGACAGAAACTCAATGTCAAGAGAACACAGAGTATTATTAAAAACATTCTGAATTTTTGGGAAGCCATAGTAATACCTTCTTCCTTAAAATAAAAAGGCACAATGGTATATTCAGTATTCAAGGCAACACATCATCCATCCTAAACCTTTGTTTGCTTTTCTATGCTACAGTGAATACAAAGCAAAGGAACTGATACTCTGAGCTTTTCCCAACCAAGATTCTATGTATGATTTAGGATTAAGGATTCTATAAGAGATGTATCAACCTGAGAGTTGGATTGAAAACTGAATTACAGAGAGAAAAGGATGGAGGGAGAAAAAAAGGAAAAGCAGAAAGAAGGAGCATGAGAAGAGGAGGATAAAGAGAAGGAGGAGGAAGGGAGAGGAGTATGAAGCTAGTCTTGGAGAGAGGAGGAAAAAGAAGAAAAAGTTATTGAAGGAGCGGAATAACAGGACAAGAAAATAGAGTGAAGAGGAGAGGAGATAGGGAGAACCAAGTTCCAAGTCACTCACTTTTCTACGAAGTGTGTAGTGACTCCAAAGGCAAATATTCTCATGGTTCCTTCTTGGTGTTCAGGATGAAATATGTAGTGCCAGGATGGGACAATGAGGAGCCTACTGGAACTCAATTTTCTGAACCTCAGTTTTGTTCAGGTCAAATGGAGTGTACATAGATTATAGAGCACATTTTATAATGGTAGACAAAATGTGAAAACAACCTAAATGCATCTTGTTGAGTCATTGATTAAAAGGATTCCATCCACATCCCCAAACATGACAGGCTATTGAAAAGACTATTGGTTATTCTCCATAACTTGACAGTAAGGCCCTATTGCTGAAAACTCTACCTGTGCAATTGAAAAGGTAGCTATCAAGCTTGTGACCAACTTTAAGCATTACCTCTACATTTAATACTGTTAAAGCACACTAAAGTACTATGCATTTTGAGTACTAAAATAATAATGACTAAAATGAAAACTGATACCAGTGAATTATTTTTCTGAAAACAATCTTCAGGCTGTGAATGTCAGAAGTAAGTAAGAAGGTTGACTATGTAAATTCTGAATATGTAAAGACAGGAAAAATTCCTGGAAGTCACCAGTTTTAAGTTTTTTGCTATGAAGGTAATCTAGGAAAAACAAAAATCATGTAAGAAAGATTTAGATGCAGGAACATTTTTGGCCAAAAATCTCTCGTTACAGAGTTACACAAGGTAAAAACAAGAAATATTTGAAGATGTGTGAAGATCAGACTAGTTGGCAAGGATGGAAAGAATATATAAACTGCTATATTGAGAATGAGCCACAAACTCAGACAGAGAAAACATTTGGAAAAAAAAGAAAAAAAACAAGGAACAGGGTTAACAAGAAGAATATCTAAACTACATACAAAGGTCTAAGGCAAGAATATAGAGGTAAGAAGACTATAACTCAAGATTATGAATGAAAAATTCTGATTTTAAGGAATTCTTTCTATAGAGCATGGAAGAAGCTCTCCAGGTAGTATTTCAGAAGGCAAATTTATCAAAATACCTCTCAACCAAAGGGCAAATCTAAAAGATATGTGTGTAAAATTTTCTGTACTTGAAGATGTAAAGTATATTTAAGCCACTGTAATAAGTGAATGCTTTGGAAGAAATCAATGAGTCTAGAATTATGAGGACTCCATGGAACACTCAATATAAAACAGCAGACAAACAAGTCTCTTGTTTCTCAAGATTGGCCTGTGAATGATACATAAGGATTTTAAAGACTGGGACTCACTCAATGAAGGATAGTCTCCAACTTAGAAGCCTGAACCTTCAAAGGATTTCGTTTTGTAGACTTCAGAAATTAACTAAAACTGAGAGTTTTTTTTTTCTTTTTACTTTGGGCTATGACAACCCTAAGAAAAGTCAAAGATTGGTTTGTGTATCTACTGGACACAGAGAAAGCTTTGGAGAACTCTGTAGGAAACGCTCAGGTTTGGGTTTGGGGTTTGTTTGTTGGTTTTGTTTCCTCTTTTAGAGAGAGGACATTTTTCAATGATGTGAGAAGGAAACCACAAGTCAAAAGATAAGAAGCCACAGTTTGAAATCCACTTCCTGTATCTTTTGTTCTCCCCTCTATTTGCAAGAATGGGCTTTGTATTCTTTCTGTGTCATCAGTTCCCTATCTTCTGATGAGTATCCATGGTTCTATTTAGTCCTGGCTTCTCTATGTTATCCATTTAAAGACATTCAAAATGAGATATCTCTTGGCTTTGAACAGATATTCATGAAAACTTTTTTTAAAAATTGAGTAATAAAGAACAATAAACAACAGTTAATACTGTATTCTATATACTTCTGTGCTTTATAGGTAGAAGTTAATGGATTATGCTTAGTGGTTGATTTTTATCAGTTTTATTAGTTTTACAGAAAAGTTAATTTTTCTTCTTAAAATGAAATAATTTCAGTATTGTGATGTGCTTGTGAATTTCCTTAATTCATAATACTCTATTTCATCTCCATAATGACAAGACCACCTTTATTTATATTTTAAATTTTAGTATTTATTTAAGAAATATATTTCTACTAATATAAGTATAATATTTTGTTTCTTTTAACAATAAGACTATTATATGATTTCATAATTAGCAATAGAAATAAAAAGAATCAGTCAAATACAATTCTTGGTTGTGAAATGCCATTTTTCCAGTAATAATCATTTTTTAAGAATTTGAAATATGTAAGAAATGATGCTAATTAGCTAACCCTCACACTACACATCATAAGTGCATAACTTGCTTAATTTCATACTATAGGAAATTATGTTCCAGAATGTGTAAATACCTTGTCCAGCAAATAGGAGAATACAGATTTCAAAGTTTTACATATGTGCCTTTCATTTAGAATATATACAGAGGTTAGGTAACTAGTAAGGTAGCATGGGAGAAGAAGGTATCTTTCAAGGAAAGGTAAATAGAGAATACTGTCAGAAAGGAGGAAAAGGAAAATTGAATTGAGGTATTAAGTAGGGTGACAGATAGGAGGGCAGGATAGAAGAGAGAGTATGGTGAGGGATAAATAATACTAAATGCTTTTTGAAAAAGCCATATATATGCCTACTACTGTAGAAGCTTCCAAATTATATTCACTCATTAAAGAAGTTGAAATGAAGTTACCCAATAATGGGAATTCACACCAAATAAAACCCCTAGTACTAGAAGTAGGTTACTTCATTTTGAGTTATTAGCAATGCGGTCCTATAGAACCCCAAACATAATGATCTGTTTCGGCAATGATATTAGTGATCTTCTAAAATTTTATAGTAAGACTTTTTGCTGAAGACACTACATATTTGAATCATAGAAAATTAAGAAGCCTAGTTGGCATTCAACCAGAAGCTTCATCCCTCCTGGCTAGCATTCAGAGTGCAACAGGTGCTGTGCATGTCACTGGAAGAGAAAATTTAATAATCACTAGTCTGACCCAGCTTGAAGCCTCCTTACTACCATAGTAACTTGTCTGGCAAGATATATCCACTGATGCAATATGGCACAAATGTGGAAGTAAGAAACTACTTTCTTATTGGATTTAAGTCTGGTTCCATAAAACAGAGCCCATACCTAACACTGTCAATGGACCCAAAATCTATGACTGAATAGGTCTCGGCCCCTACAGGAAAACCGGCTACTATTTTACTAAGTAAATGCACTATTAAAACAACTCCTCATGACTTATTGCTATAATCATAGATCTGTGCTTATTTCAGTCTTCATCAGAGAAGTTTCTTCTTGCACTAGATGGCAACAAACACAGAGCCTCAGAGTTGGCCAATGTGCAGAGAAAAACAGAATGTCAAGTTCTCAGTGCTAAATAGCATTTCTTTATCACAACACCTCTGCCAAGGTTCAGGGATCTATGCAGAAGAGGGTGCAAGGAGAATCTAACAGCCCAAGGTAGTGGAGTACTCCAAGGTGATAATGTTTTCTAAACACAGTAGAGTAGAAGCAGATACGAACTCACACATATTGTGACAGCATGCCTCAGAAATGCGTAAACTCAAAGCAGACAAAATCCCAGCATGGAGGAGGGGAGATAGCCATAAAAGTCCACCCCTAGCCAAAGAGATATTGACATTTGATACCTACTGGGGTAGAGAGAGTCAATTTTCTTCAACAGAGTGGCATCTTTTACATTAACAACTGTCCATAGCAGGCCACACAACAAGAAGTCAACAGAAACTGTATGAGGAAAGAGAGAGAGAGAGAGAGAGAGAGAGAGAGAGAGAGAGACAGAGACAGAGACAGAGACAGAGAGACAGAGAGAGAATATTAAACTGGGTGGGTAGGAAGGTGGTGAAGGATCTATGAGGAGTTGGTGAAAGGGATGAATAATACCAAACATATATTATGTGAAATTCTCAATTAATATATAGACACAGTATTTCTAAAATGTTTTACAAAGCCAATAATTTGTCTAAAATATTCCATTTTTTACTTATAATTTTTAACTTTATCCTCAAAATTATTTTCAATACTATTTCTTATAAAAGACATGCTAATAAGGTCTTATCTTTCAGCAGGTTTCAATTTAGAACTTACTTTATCTTCTTATAGGATGATAAGGTACTATAAGCAGAGCATGTACATTTCCACATGCTTTTAAATGCCTAAATTTAGCTGTGGATGTGGATTGGTGACTATCTAGTATGTATAAGTAGCTATGTTATATACTCACCTCTGCAGCAAAATATTAACCATTTTGGATCTAGTAGATTCAGTTCATGATGATTTTAAATTGGCAGAGAAGTCCTTTTGCTTGTCATCCACAAAATCATATAAACATATGTATCCTATCCTGCTTTGTTCAGTCTTATTTCTTTAATCCAAGAGAAGCATCTTTGCTTTGGCATCTGTGTTTTGCTACAATGTCAACAAATGATTAGTAAATAAGAGGCATATTATAGTAACCTGGAAAGATGTAATATAACATTATCAAGATCTTGATGTCCTTCTGTCTTTCAGTAGTAAAATATAAGTTAGAGTTTGAAGAAATGGCTCAGAAGTTAATAGCACTTACTGATTTTGCAGAGGACCCCAGCTCAATGAACAGCCCCCAAATGGCAGCTTACAAAAGTCCGTGACTTCACTTTCAGGGGATCCAATGTCCCTTTCTGGTGTCCATGGGCACTCTATACACATGATGCACAGATATACATGAAAACAAAACACTTACAAAATGAAAATATGTAAATGTTTCAAAGGAAATAATATTGTCTGTCCTTTGATAATTTCTCAATAATCTTGCTTCTAATTTCTGTGAAGTCCCTGTGAAGTCATATCCTTTGATGGAAAGTTAATGATTGAGAGTTATCATCCTATTAGCCAAGTGGTTGATGATAGATAATTGCACTGTGAAAGACAGAAGCTGCAAATAAAAGCCATTCTATTCTCACCATCTTAGCACTCATCTCTAATAAAATGCTAGAATGTTGCTTCTCAAGTATTACTCACACTTCATTTGATTACCAAAACACCATCCAAAATAGAAAAAAAAGATGATGGCAAGATATGGAGAACGTTTGTATTAAGCATAATATGGCTGTGTTTCCCTGATTTTGGAATAACCTTGAATACTGTGGCTTTCTGAAGTAAGGACAGATAAATAAGCTTAAAACATAATGTACAGAGAAGAAGAATTACTGTGAACTGCAAAGTAAGCAAGAATATGCTTGTCAATATGATGAATAAAGAAGTATCTGTTTTTTAGAACTACTTAAGAATCAAGGATCTTGTGGAGTTCACGAACTTTCCCAAATGAAGACTCAAGATGAAACATGGGAAGAACCTGAGAAGCATGAGGTAAATTGACAACAAAGATGCCTAGCATCATGTCAAGACTTAAGTAAACATGCAAAGTCAGCTTAAAAGTCTGTGGTGCCATGATAACATCCATGTGCTTCACTTAGCACAGTGTGTATCTCTGTGAGCTAACACCATTTTTAATTGTAGACAAGTTAATTGGAACCCAGACATTAAATGCATTACTGCAGGGCACAAAAAAAAATCAAATTTACAAACCACAGCTTCTCTATTTCTCTGCCACAACTTTAAAATGGGTAGATTAAATAAATCTGTACATAGCCATAAAAATATACATAGTACTTGTTTTGCATTTGAATATATGGTCATTTTTAGTGCTCTTAACTATTTTAAACCTCTCTTTTTCTCTCAGATCTATTCTTCTATCTATAGCATTAGTATATTCCTAAAACTAGGAGAAATAACCATCATCTCTTTCATACAAAATTTATTTGAAATTGAAACTTTACTTATTCCTGACATAATCAGAGTGGGAGTTCTGATGTGTTTTCTTTTCTCACTCAGTTTCTACTGAATCTATATAGTTTCTTGTCTAACTTAAGCACAACTGTTGAGGAACAGCTGGACAGTCAAAATAAATCTTTCATGTAGTCTGGTAATAAAATGTGACTTTTATTCTAAAATAAAACTACAACTCCCCTTGCTCTTACCATATTCCATAAAACAATGATTTTTATTTTCCTTGAGATAAGGTCTGTGTCCCAAGTTGGTCTCAATGTAGTGACTTCTGGTCATCCCATCTGGATGCTCAAACAACAAAGATAGTTTATATTATGGACAATGAAAACTTAAAACAGGGGTATCCAGGGACAGTTCCACAGCTAAGAGTACTGGTTGCTCTTCCAGAAAACACAGGTCCAGTTTCCAGTCCCCATGTCAAGTAGCTCACAGCCAACTGTAGTTTCATCTTCAAAGCTCCATGCAAACCTCCATGTAGAATTCACACACATACACAATAATAATAATGATGATGATGATGATAATTAATAATAAAATCTAAACAATATGTATTTAAAAATACATCATTTCCAATATATTTTTGTTTCCTGATTAAAGTTTGGGAATACATATATTCATCAATCAGTCTTTTAATAACAATTTATATCAGTATGATCTCAAGAAATTACTATTATTAACATCAATAATAGAAAGTTAGCATTTTTTGACTCTCCACTTGTGTGGACAGTGTTCTATGTGCCTTGAATACATTGTAATATTTATTTCACAAATAATAGCATCACTATTCCTCCTGACTTGCAGCTGGACACACAGAGTAGCACACAAATGCCAACACTCACACATATACATCATACACATGCACAAAATGATAATCATAATTTTTAAAAATCAATTTTAATTGAATCAGAAATTAATAATTACATTATATTAAACTACTTTTGCAGTCAAATTTCCCATACCAAATTTATGTCATACTATACAGAAAAAAATTAGAATTGAATTTTGATTTAATTTTATAGTTGCTTACATATTATATCCATATGCAACAATAATTCAAATGAATAATATAATATGTGAAGTATAAGAATACATATTGATATTTGGATGATACAAGCATAATAATGATTATTTTTAATAAAATCCTATGTTAATAATTATCTCCTTTATTCAAACACTCCTTAAAATGATGGTAGAATTTATGAAGGTTAAAACATATAATTAAGGTATCAGATCATAAGATGTTAAAAGAGTAGATTCAGAATTTTAAGAAAATTTTTGGACGTCAGAGGATTATTAGGAATATGATAAAGTGTTAAGAAAGAGTACTAGTGTTATGCCCAGATCGTAGGGAACCCCAAAAGACCATCACGGAGACTGAATCCCATATGTAAATCAAAGAGCCTTTGTTTTCAAGCTCTGAGCTTGGTCTCTCTGTCTGTCCAATGCAGCAGCAAGAACAGAGAGCCCAGAGCCCAGGCAGGGTGGGGTTTTTATCATAGCAGAGGTTGGGGTGAGGGGATATCTAGGGTTGGACCTTGATTGACTGACATTTGTCTAGGGCCATCTGTAAAACAAAAATAAGTATGTACTAGACTCAGGGACATCAGGCCACCTTATCTAATGGTTAGAATGTTTGGGATGTCAGATACTTCACCTTAGATGTAGGCCCTCTCTGGGTAGGGTCAGCTTATGGCTTTTCCTGGGTCTCAGTGTTGCCTGCCAGTAAGCCTGTCACAGAAGCTGTGTCTGGACCTCTAAGCCTGTCATGGCAGGTGTGTGGTCAAGCTGTTTTGGGGTCCCACCACACCAGATACTAGTAGAGATGTGTCCCAGCTCGCAAATGTTCTCTGAACTGACCAGAAGCAGCATGAACAGTAGGAGTCAGTGAAGACTGGGACACTCCTGGCCATTTTAAAACCCCTAATTTGTGGTAGAACTTACCAGTAATACTTTCTAAAAGAAGTGGTAATACACAGAAGGTTGCTGGGAGAAATAAGAAGAAAAATATAATCATACCAAAATAACAAGTTATAAAAATAAACTGAATTAATGAAAGTATGAAATGGTGTCATATGTAAGGAAATCTGGGGGATGACATGTGGTGAACAGCATCAAAAGGGGAATGCTGAAGCATTCTACTATATAAATGAAAATAGTATTTATGATGCAATGTTTTAAATAGAAACAAGAAAAATACTTGATATTAATTCAATTTAAACAATAATGAATTCTTTAGATTCAAAAATACAGCTATGATATGCATAAAGCACAAAAATGTTGCAGCACAAAATGCCCAACAGTCCAATTAAGAAATGGGCTATAGAACTAAACAGAAAATTCTCAACAGAGGAAACTCAAATGGCTGAAAGACATTTAAGGAATTGCCCAACATCCCTAATCATCAGGGAAATGCAAATCAAAACAACTCTGAGATACCACCTTACGCCTGTCAGATGGCTAAGATCAAAAACACTGAAGATACCTTATGCTGGAGAGGACGTGGAGCTAGGGGAACTCTCCTCAACTGCTGGTGGGAATGCAAGCTTGTACAACCACTCTGGAAATCAATATGGCGCTTTCTTAGAAAATTGAGAATCAATCTCCCCCAAGATCCAGCTATACCACTCTTGGGCATATACCCAATGAATGCTCAATCATACCACAAGAGCACTTGTTCAGCTATGTTCATATCAGCATTGTTTGTAATAGCCAGAACATGGAAACAACCTAGATGCCCTTCAACTGAAGAATGGATAAACAAAATGTGGTACATATACACAATGGAATACTACTCAGCAGAGAAAAACAATGACATCAAAAGGTTTGCAGGCAAATGGATGGATCTAGAAAAAAATCATCCTGAGTGAGGTAACCCAAACTCAGAAAGACAAACATGGTATGTGCTCACTCATAGGAGGATACTAGATGTAAAACAAAGATGGCTAGACTGCTACTCACAACTCCAGGGAGGCTACCTAGAAAACAGGACCCTAAGAAAGACACAGGGATCACCCAATGACAGAGAAATGGATGAGATCTACATGAACAACCTGAACGTGAGTGGGGTTAATGAAGGGTAAGGTTTGAGGGAAAGAGAGCTTAGGGGAGAGGGAGATGCCAGCTGGATCAACAACAGAGAGGGAGAACAAGAAATAAGAGACCATCGTAAATGAAGACCACATGAGAATAGGAAGAAGCAAAGTGCTAGAGAGGCCCACAGAAATCCACAAAGATACCCCCAAAACAGACTGCTGGCAATGGTCGAGAGACAGCCCGAACTGACCTACTCTGGTGATGGGATGGCCAAACACCCTAATTGTCGTGCTAGAAACCCCATCCAACGACTGAGGGATCTGGATGCAGAGATCCATGGCTAGGCCCCGGGTGGATCTCTGGGAGTCCAATTAGCTAGAAGAGGAGGTTTATATGAGCGAGAATTGTTTAAGACCAATGTTGGATAAAGCATAGGGACAAATAGCCAAACGAATGGAAACACATGAACTATGAACCAATGGCTGAGGGGTCCCCAACTGGATCAGGCCCTCTGAATGGGTGAGACAGTTGATTGGCTTGATCTGTTTGGGAGGCATCCAGGCAGTGGGACCTGGTCCTGTGCTCATTGCATGAGTCGGCTGTTTGAAACCTGGCGCCTATGCAGGGTCGCTTGGCTCGGCCTGGGAGGAGAGGACTGGACCTGCCTGGACTGAGTCTACCAGGTTGATCTCAGTCTGCTGGGGAGGCTTTGCCCTGGAGGAGGTGGGAATGGGGGGTGGGCTAGGGAGAAGGTGAGGGGGGCGGGAGGGGGGAGAACAAGGGAATCCATGGCTGATATGTAGAACTGAACTGTATTGCAAAATTAAAAAAAGTTACAGTAAGAAAAATTTAAAATACTGTATTCATCCAGATAGATTTCTACATATCTCTCTCTAAAAAACAAAAATGGCAAAACGAGCATTCAATGAATAAGAAAAACAATAAATATTCACAACAAAACCCTTCTTCCAATTTCACATATTTGGCAACAGATGACTTTTAGAAATGTCAGAATTTAGTATACATTGCCAAGAATATTTATCACAAATCCACAATAAAAAATACAAAAGCAGTCTTTAAATACATTTACATACATGTTTACTTATAACCAAAAATTTTTAATTGAGATGACAATTAAGATAATTTGGAACTCCAGAACACTTATAACTTTGTTACCATATCATATAAAACAGTTCTGAAATAAGGATAATAGATGTTATAAAAATTAAGAAAGCTTCTGAAAGCATAGGTTTCCTCAAGTAATTAGTAATCAATGGTTCTTAAATTGAAACGTAACTGAAGATACTATGTTAAGAGAGGAATATCGACTGTATGATCTCATTGATTCGTAGAATCTAAACCAGTCAGACATAGAAGTTGAGGAAAGGCTACCTGAGGCGCATGTCGAAAATGTTGCTGTCTTATACCCCTCATGTCCTTATGTGTAGACTAGAAGCCTTCCAATTCACAGAATAGTTCAAATTTATTTGTCACTTAATGTTTTCTTACATCAAGCACTTTCTTCAATATTGTCCCCATGTAAAACTAAGGAAATGTAGATGAATTAAAATTTTCTGAACTAACGTGTAGATGCTACTAGAGATTATATTTTATCAAAATAAAATATTAAGCTATTTCCTTCCCTTGACCAAACAGTGTTTTGGAATAATCCTCTTGTACACTGTAAAGATTTGTCACTCGATTGGTTTAATAAAATGCTGATTGGTTAGTAGCCAGGCAGGAAATATAGACAGGGCAATCAAACTAAGAATGTGGGAAAGAGGCAGGGTGGAGTTGGAAGTTGCCAGCCAGATGCAGAGGAAGTAAGATGAGAATGTCATACTGAGACAAGGCACCAAGCCTTGGCTAAACAAAGGTAAGACTTATAAATTAATTTAAGTGTAAGAGCTAGTTAGTAATAAGCCTGAGCTACTAACTGAGCATTTATAATTAATATAAGCCTCTGTGTGATAATCTGAGAAACAGCTGCTGGGTATTTGAGAGTTGCTGGCCAGACAGAACCTTCTACTTACAAAACAGCAATGTTTCTATTAGCTTTATTCTGCTACCCAGTCCTTACTGAAGGTCTGCTATGTACATACTAGAATACCAAACTAAGATGCTCTGCCAAAACCCGTGATTGACTTCCATGTGGTTGAAATCATAAGCTGAAAGAAACACTTCACTGATTTTAACATGTGCTAATAAATCCCTAGATTTCATTGCCTCATGATCTCTTCATAAGCTGTTAATGCTGCCAGACATTTTGACGGTCTTCTCAGACAAAAAAGTATATAAATGAACCATTCATGACTTCTGCCTAACCATGCATTCAAGGTGTTGAAACATATATTCCATTTTTTAAGATGAGGAATGAGCATTATTGACCACAATTTCAAATTTTTCAGTCTCTACAAATTCTAATTATGCAAATATCCTAAAACACATTAAAATATTTCTGTTTTCTGAATAACAAGACAAAAATAAGCCAATGGCTAAACATGGAGAAAGAAAAGTGAGAAATAATGGACTGAGAGGAATACAATAGTGCACCTCCCACTCATGGCTTAGTTAAGTGTGGAGTTTGCTACTTTTCATTCACCAGATATCTGTCTAGCTGGCTAAATAGATCTAATAGAAAGGCCCAGGAAAAAAGAGCAGAAAACTGAGAGACACAGCACAAATATTTTTGGGGCAACAGTCTGCTCAAAATATTCCTTTTTTATATCATATTTGGTAGATAATCCCAAACCTGTATATTTATAATTAAATTCAAGTTAAAAGGTAAAAGAATTGTTAACCTGTTGTATGCTCTTACATGAGCAATATATATTGCTGCAGGCCACTGAAATTTGTAATAGGAATTTAGCTAACTATGACAAAAGCTATTATTTGGAATATCAAGGACTTTCCAGAGGAAGCCAAGGCTCAAGGAGTATTGGTGTTATTTAGCTTTTTTAATGTATCAGCTATTTTCTGTTAAGAATTTCACATGTACTGTCATAGCTTCCCCAATTGATTCTTTTTCCTAACAACTTCTAAACAGTGTAGCTTGATCATTCCTTGGGCATAATTAAGGTATTTGGATACAGTCACACAAGCAAGGCTTCTTGCTTCCAGGCTTTCTGCTTCTTTTTACAATTAGATTCAAATATCTGCCTTCTGTAATTATCTCCTTTAGCAAGTATCCAAAGCCAGGGTCAGCTCTGAACAAAAGCCTCCAAGGACAAACAAAGCAAGACAAAGTCCAATAGTTCCCCTTTTTGTATTTCTCTATTAGACCGAGAAACAAATGTTCACCAATATAATTCTGTTGTACTCTATCATGGCTTTATGAACTACAATAGTTAGCAATATATACAGTTGTTCAAATTTATTTATCAGTTAATAAGTTCCTTGATTATTTAATTAATATATTTTAGATGGTAACAGAAAAAAATAACTTACTATTTAGTACATACAGGTACAATAAAAAAGATTATTGAGAAGTCCATTACATTTTATGTACTAAATTGGAAACTAAATATTGAAGTATAAAATTAAGTCAGAAATCCCTCTGCTCCAAAGACATAAACAATTTAGAAGTAGATAAAACCAAAGAGATGGGTCAAAATCAACAGACTATTGACAGCTAAGTTACATGTACAGAGAAAACAAAAGTCTCTGGAGTGATGAATCTGGGGGATTAAATGGAGTTTCCCATAGGTAGTAAGTGTGGGGAGAAGCAGAGTAGAAATGAGACAATAGAAAAGGTTTCATAGAAGACTGGTTCAACACAAGGCAGATTTCTGTGCTTCTCTGTTCTTACTATCTCAACTAAAAAAAAAAAAAAAAACTTTTATAATTTTCTGTCCTCAGTATATCACACAACTTTAAAAGAAAAATGCAACATTACCCTAAGTGGACACTTTTTTTCAGGTGATTGTAGCAGCTTCTGATCTTTTGCCCCAATGGAAGCTTTTTACAGAGTTTCTTTCCATTTCTGATTAGCAGTTCCTAGAAGACCACAGACAGACACCTCTCTCTATAAGAACGACGTGGTGCCACACAGTAGTAGCCTCACCTCAGCAACCCAAATAACCCTTGTAAGATGTAATCCAGTCTTCTGTCCAGTGCTGATTGCCCCCAGGGTCTTGTGTAACCAAAGCTGGCATTCTGCCACTTGCCTATACCCTGAGACAGGATTTAACTGACATTTCTGTTTATTGCCATTACAATTCCAGTGTAAAGAGGACCTACTGTGTCATTTTATATGTTTTTTTTTCCCAAACTTTCATTCTCTGTTAAAGTAAATAAGACTGTTGTAAACACTAGGTCAGGTGCTACCATTTATATGGAGTAAGTCGGTGCCGTAAGAGAAATAAGGACCGTGCAACATGGAGAAGTAAATCACGTGATGCAACATGGTGTTTCTGTCTTTTCTCTCTACCAAAATTAGTAAAACTTCTCTTTCAGTGAACTAGTTCTTGAAATTTTAAGTTCAGACAGAGTTTTCTTTTCCTTTCTGCTGTAATACCTGATCTCTGTCTCCACTGGGATGCAGTGCCCTCCTTTTACTCAATGAACACTTCTCTGTTCCCCGCGTACTAGATGTTTCTTGTATGCCCTCTACTGGCTTCTAAATGCTTTCAGAATAGAACCATAGTTTCTGTTTTTGTTTTATCAGTCTATAATGCCTTCACTATTTTTATCTGGAAAATAAGCAAATAATTTAAGTACAGCACTGGAAAATATCATAAAGGTATATTAGCTAAGAAATCTCTCTGCTTCGTATCAGAATCAATTCTATGTTAAAATGTATGAAAACCGTGTTTCTAAAAATGTGCACCACTCCTTCTGAATGAGAAAGGCATTTAACATTCTGTGTTTATTTAGAGAGTTTATGATTTAAAATATGCACTGAAAAACAGAAATGTGAACCGGCACAGGACAACAACGGTACTGCTTCAGGACAGGGATTGGCAGAGGGGCTGGATGGCTCAAGAAGTGTGGTGTGTGGAAAAAGAAACAAGGGAGAATGAGGCAGAGCAGGATTTGTTTTTAAATTTTACATGCGCATCCAGGGAGAAAACCTAGAATTAGTGGAAGATATATAATACCGATATCAAATCAACACTTCATTTCAGTAGTAAGAAGACACTGCCTATTATGGGAGAGTTCTTTTGCAGCCATAGCAAATAAACAAACAAATAAATAAATAAATAGACAAACACTTTTTGGAATGTCCCTCAAAACAACGCCGTAGCAGAAGCAGGAAACCGAGCTGGGTGGTTTCCACAATGGTTTTTCAAGTGTAAAGCTGAGAAATACACATATCTCACATTATTCCAAATATCCAGGGTACTTTTAAGATTTTCTTATTTTCACTAGAAAGAATATGTATATGAATACGGTTACATAGTTAATGTTCATCCTAAGTGAAAGTTTCAAATGTACACTTTACTTATTTATTTATTTTGAGATAGGCTCTCACTATGTAGTCCCGGCTGTCTTAAAACTCACTATGTTGACCAAGCTGAACTCTGCCTTCCGAGTGCTGGGGTTAGAGTACCATTCCACCATTTCTGTCTTTAAATGTACACTATTGAAGCATATATTTTCATAAGTAAAAATATTTTTGTTGCATTCATAAAGTAACATATTATTTAAATGTATTGAGTACCTACAAAGTATTTTAAAAAATTATGTGATCGTCCATAATAGGAGCTACTTTGATTTCACGTAAAATTTTCTTTCTTAATGTAAGTGTAGTACACACATTAAAAAGAAGAAAGCTATGTTCAGCCTCAAATACTGTGTATGCTTGAGATGTTTCATTATCTTTTGATTATTTTCCCTTAGCTATATATTTATCATATTTATATAATTTCAGAGCTACAATATTTAATATTAGGACTGTAAAGCTAAACTCTTATTTTTGAGACATATGATACTACTGTGTTTGGTAGGAAAAAAATGAATAGAAATCTTTAAAAGGAAAACAAAAATCAGACAATCAGAACAGCAGCCTAATAAAGGCACCTGTGAAAAGAATATAAAAATGACAGTTGTTCCACAAGAGGAGGGGTACTTTAAGTGCATATGTTAATTTTCCAGAGCCATGTGATCACCTTAGGCACATGGTTTCTTATGGTAAGTATTTTGATTACTTAAAATGTCTTCTCAACTATAACTGTGTAGTTATTATATGCGATTATATAATTTAATAAAATTCAATTTGAATTCACCATGGCATGAAACCCATCTCAAATGTTGCTTCTCCTAATGAAAGATGTAGCTGATAATGCTGGACAGTATCTGTTAACTCCCAGGTATCCAGCTTTGGTTTGATGCATTTTAGTTACCTCTGGTCTTTCTACTGCCCACTCTTCGACCAGTTCCCTGGTTGTTATGACCAGAAGGCTGCAAGAATGGACCACTGGAAAATTAAGATGAGCAAAGTCTGTTACTGTTTGTTCATCTTAAAATATGAGTATGAAATAGATTAAAATAAGGTATTGGAATTAACCATACAAAAAAGTCTTCTCCTCCGTAATGCAAATAAATAAAAATTAGCTATCAAGACTGTAGACTTTCTTAGAGAAAATTCTTTCTTCACACATGAAATATTCAAAATACTTTGAAATATAAAAATATCTATATAGTATGGATTGCCCATACTATATAGCTTTAATACACAGCTAAATCTCTACAATATATTCTTGTGGCTTGCCACAATATAGTAATTGAAATAATTAGCCTCTAGATTCATTCCTATGAGGAACATTAGAATTGGTTCTTAAAGAAGATTTTGCATTTAAATATTGATCATAATAGATTCTTTAAGTCTAGAACTAAATAATCAAAAATCAAACTCAGTGTAAGAAAACTATTTCTACTTGATGGGAGAACACATAATATATAGAAACAGGTTACCTTACCAAAAAAAGCAGAAACAGTAGTTAGAAATGTATGCAGCTACCAATAAACCCTATTATTATGTATAGTGTACATATATTTTGATATAGTGCTAACACATAAAATACACTATTCTGATTTATAAGCTTCTACAGAACAGAAGTTATAGTATTGTGGTGATATTGTGTTTCCCAAAATATTGTGCACCCTAATAAGCTTATCTGGGGTCAGAGAACAGAACAGCCACTAGATACAGAGGCCAGAAAATGGTGGCACACAGGCCTTTAATCCTATCACTTGGGAGGCAGAGAGTTTAAAGCCACACTGGAAACAGCCAGGCATGGTGATTCATGCCTTTAATCCCAGGAAGTGAGCCTTTAATCCCTGGAAGTGATGTAAGAAAGCAGAAAGGTATATAAGGTGTGAGGACCAGGAACCAGAGCTGGTTAAGCGTTTAGGCTTTTGAGAAGCAGTTCAGCTGAGAGGCATCCAGTCTGAGGAATCAGGATCAGCTGAAGAATTGACAAGGTGAAGTGAATGTGGCTTGTTCTGCTTTTCTGATATTCGAGCTCTCACCCCAATAACTGGCTCCAGGTTTGTTTTTTAATAAGACTCTTTAAGATTCGTGCTACATAGTATAATTTTAATCTCTCTCTCTCTCTCTCTCTCTCTCTCTCTCTCTCTCTCTCTCTCTCTCTCTCTCTCTGTGTGTGTGTGTGTGTGTGTGTGTGTGTGTGTGTGTGTGTGAGTTTTGCATGTTGTGGTGCACTTGTAGAGGTCAGAGAACAAAAGGGAGGAATATCTTCTCTCTTGGTCAGTCTCCGAAGCAAGAACCTTTGCCTGCTGAGTCATCTTATGGTCCCAAATTTTCCTATTTATAAAATAAAAAATTGTATTGGCAAAATATTTAATGTTAATGAAAATTAAATAGCCTTAAACTGATACTTCTCAAATAATCATAAAGACAACTATTAACTTTTAAATTGGTGGTCTTAAAAATGTTTAATGATCTTTGTATGAAACCAGGAGCACCTGAGTGTGTGTATGTAAAAGACACTTCCCTGAATTTGAGCCTTGTACAATGTACAAGGTAACATTAAGGAATTTCTAAGCCTCCCTTGTCACAGGTCTGTTTGCTCCACTTCTATTTTGATGATAAATTTTTTTAGTATGAATGGGAATTAAATTTGACAGATGCTTTTTGTGTATTGTGGTACATTTCATTTTCCAAGAAGAGTTCAAAAGATACTTCACATCCAACTGTTTTCTCTGATGACAAATTCCCTTAATTGCTGTTGATCTGAAAATTGCGCTTAGGTAGCTAAATTTCATTTAGTAAGACCAAGTTCTGAGCTTATCATTTTAGTCGCTGGTAGTGGGGAATGGTTGATTATTTTGCTTCATCATATTAACTGTGTTGCTCTGTTGTGTTGTGAGATTTGTAATTTCTGATGAAAAAATCATCAGTTGTTTTGGTCATTAAATATCTATGTTAATATCTTTTTCCTAGCCAGGGGGTGGTAGCATACGCCATTAATCCCAGTACTTGAGAGGCAGAGGCAGGCAGATCTATGTGACTTTGAGGCCAGCCTGGGCTACAGAGTGAGTTACAGGAAAGGTGCCAAAACTACACAGAAAAACCATTTCTCAAAAAAAAAATTTCCTTTATTTTAAAGAATTTCCTTTGGTTTCAGGAATTTGATTGTAATATGCTTTGTGTAGGATTACACTTATTCTTTATTTAATCTACTAAACATATTGAATCTATAAGTTGCTATTTTATCACAAATGTGACTTTGGGAGCATTATTCCTGTATGTATTTCTTTCCAAGATCAAATTTTCTTTGAAAGAGTCATCCAGGTTTTCTCTGTATTTAAGCTGAGTGACTGAAACTTAATGGGTTCACATTAACACAACTCTCCCCTCTCATATTCCATCTTAGTTTTCATCTAGTGAAATTCCCATTTCATTTCTGTTACATTCCAGATCTAGAATTTTATTTTACATTGTAGCAATTCTTCTGTTGAAATCAGCTGATGTTGGTGCAGTAAGGGCATTGCTCTTTAATTTTCTAGACCCCTTTAAACTTATTCATGTGGATTTTTGTTTAATTATGTATCTGTGTAATAGATGTGGTGAGTGCAGGTGCCCACGGAGGTCAAAAGAGAACTTTAGATGCCCTAGAGCTACAGGTACATGTGGTTGTGAGCTGCCTGAGGTGGGTGATGGGAACTGAGCTGGTGCTTCTGCAACATCAGTTTATCCTCACAACTGCTAAACTGTCTCTCTGGCCCCCATAAATGGCTTCTATGGAGTTCTCTTTTATATCTCATATGGACAATATCATTTTGATTATCTATGTGTATTAATTGTTTAACTTTATTATGCATCACTTTTTCCTTGTTCCGTATTTTATCTCATAGTTTTTAACAGAATAATAGACATGTAAATACATTGTAGAGTCTCTGAGTTATGGTAGTTAGGCTCCTATTTTATCAAGAAATTCAACACAAACATACCCCCACACACAAACTCACACAAACACACACACACACACACACACACACACACACACACACACACACACACACACCACTAAGATGCTGTTAGGGATTGGTTCTTATGTAGGTTTGCAGAAAGGGAAAGTTTGGAAAGACCCAAACTATACTTTTTATTCCTTGTGAAACTTTGTTTGATGCTGTGTTGGGGAAAAATCCTCAGATTGCTTCCTGTTCAACACATGGTTTTTGTTCTTTGTGTATTATCCTGTGATGTAATTAGAAGTCACTGTTAATATCATTTGACTCTGACATGATCAGAGCTTCTGCACTCTCTGCAGTTCCCAGGAAACTCCCAGGAAGTTTCCTGGTCTTCCTTTAGGTTTTGACAGACATTTCAATTATCCTTATTCCAAGTGTTGTTACCTGATTTCAGCAGGAACATTTGTCTCTGTGAGCTACAGCTTTCTTTGGCATGGTTGGCAAAGTGCACACAGTTCAAGAACTAATTGACCATGTAGGTTATCACAAGTTCATTTCTCAAGGATTACTGAGGTGTTTTCTACTTTTTGACTGCCTGAAAATCTATTGCTTTATGTATTATTCTTCTGTATCCAAACATATTGGTGGGTAGTATAAATTTCTTTATATGCTCAGAATAGGAAATCCATGAATCTTCCTACCCAACAGCTTCAGTTGCTCTCCTATTAGCTCAAATGTAATTGCAAACATTTCACAAATACTGTTATGGGAATTCTGTCACAGGTCTACTAGCAAATTGATAGGAACATTTTTTGGTCTAAGCGGCAGGGTATTTTATTGGGAATGGATGTGACAGAGGGAAAGGAGGTCTTTTCAAGTGGTGGCAGTTGTAAGCAGCAGCTTATGACTAAGTTCAGCTTCTCCATTTGTCCTTTAATATTTATGCACAGATTTTTCTTGATAATAAGTGGTAAAGAAATCTTTTATCATCTGGTGCCCAATGTAACCTTGCTAGAAATCACTACAATCTGTCCTTCCCACACAGCTGCTCTGAAGTCTGGTGGAGAATGAACACCCCACCCTATCTTCCCACATTCCTGCCTTCCCAAGAACCTTTTTGCTCTCTTCATCATATTTCATCAATAGTTCTAGAATCTTTTTCTCGTGAGTTAAATTGTATTATTCTCCTTAGTAATTATTTGTAAGGCTTATATATTATCAGTAGTAGCCCTTCCTAAGGCTTATATCCTTTGAGTAGTAAGTTTTTCTAAGGTTTACATATTATCATTCACCTAATTGCTCTCTTTATCAGTAAATATTTCTAAAGACTTTATCTTAATGCAATTTTGATAAAAAAAAAATTTTAGAAGAAACCATAAAAAAATTGGCAAACTTCCATAAATGATCAAAGCCCAAAGTTAACAATGGCATTGAAATAGATGGTCTTGTAGACATGGGGGCAGAAGTGACTGTAATTGCACCAAAATCTTGGCATCCAAATTGGTCTCTTCAGGAGGTCAATGTTCAGCTTCTAGAGATTGTAACTTTATTTTAGGTAAAACAAAGCACAAGGTGGGTTGAATACATAGGGCCTGAAGGACAGAGAGGAAAATTTAAACCATATATACCCAAAGTGTACTCAAAGAAATGAAATTTGAAAAATGGATGTGTTTCATTTTATAGAGTTTGAAAAATTAAAATATGTACACCATACCGTAGATACATATTCAGGATTTCAATGGGTGACTGCTTTGAGTTCTGAAAGGCTGATTCTGTAGTTACACATTTATTAGAAGCTATAGACATCATGGGAATAACTATACAAATTAAGACTGACAATGCTCAAACATATGTGTCTAATAAAATGAAACAATTTTTTAAATATTACAACATAAAATATGTTCCAGGTATATCACACAATCCTACAAGACAAACAGTTGTAGAGAGATCTAATCACACTTTAAAAGAAATTCTTAATAAACAAAAAGGGGTAATAATGATCCCTAGAGATAGATTGCACAGTAATTTAATAACTTTAAAATTTTTAAATGCTAATGAAAAGGGAACAACAGCTGCAGAGAGACATTAAATAATAGAAAAAAAATCCACTGAATGAAATCAGCTGGTATACTTTGAGGATGTGTAGACCACAAAATGGAAACCAAAATATGTGCTATATTGGGGAAGAGGTTTTGCTTTTGTTTCCACAGGGGAACAAAGCTATGGGTACCTTCAAAATTGATATAGATTCTATTTTAACAGGAGAGACCTCTTGATTAGGAGCGGTGATAGTTCTTCAACTGATGTGGTTACTCAACCTAACAAAAAGGAAGACTCACTGAATTAGGGTCAGGGCAGGGTTTTGTTTTTGTCTTTCCAAGAAAATAAAAATATCCAACTGAGGAATCTAAAGAACTTTAAACAAATGAAGCATTGAAAAAAAAAAAAAAAAAAAGAAGGGGGGAGAACCATCCAGAAAAATTACCAAGCAAAGAAGTAATCTGGTCTAATGGTATAGAATACTTCCTAGAGGGCAAACTTTCATAAATCTTTCCAAATGTTTATGTTTGCTGCTCTTTACAAAACAGAGGGTTGTTAAGTAGTCCTGATTTAATTAAAAACTAAAGCTAACTTTGGAGTTGGAGTGTGGCTTTCTCCTTCTCTAAACTCAAGCATGTTTGTTAAAAGAAAATTCAAAGTCTTTGTCACATATCAGAAAAGCCAGCTGATATAGGACAGAAGAAAACTAAATTCTTGTGACTATTACATTGTCAGTAATCTCATACCCCTCAAACTTATTTTGACTCTTTAAAACTTTTTTTAGGTATAAGTACTGTCTCAAAATTTAAACTTTCTGTTTTCATATTAATGATATTAAAAAGTACTAACAAATTCTAACCTTAGGTTTCATATAGCTTCCTATGCATGATTTCAGGCTTGAGTTTAAACAGATATTTAGGAATTAAGCCTAGATATCCTCGATGTATTTAATAAGTCATGGTCCTTTATCCTCCCTAAGGTTTACAGCATATGACACTTGATATTTTTAAGTTTTCTGCAGTGAATGATAAATATTCCTAACAGTGGTCTCTGAAGTCTCCAAAAAGATTATGGAACTCTACATAATCTTCTACTCAGGTTGTGATAATTCCACTAAGCCAATAAATACCACCCAAAGATTGGCTTTGGATGACAAACTGCTCAGGATAATTCCAAGAGCCCCCAGAGATGCCATCATTCCCCAGACAGCAGGAAGTAATTTAAAAAACATGATGCCCACAATCTCAAGAGGTAAGGTGTATGGTTTTTGGTCTTTCACTGGGTTATAGATATTTGTCATCATGTGGTGGGGGGGTGGTTACAAGTTGTTATTGGGTATGATCATAAAAAGAGGGTAGGATAGATATGATAGCATAAAATGGTATATTATTGAATCTTCTTTCAAACAAAAAAAGCCATTACTAGTTTTAAATAATTTACATTGGTATGGATTTTTATATATTGATAAAAATTTAAAGTTATTTGTGTTATACTGTAAATATGTTTTTACTGTTTAAGATATTTTTGTATATTTGATACAAATTTAAGGTCATTTTTGTTATATCATACATCTGTTTCTATTTTTGCTTAAGGTATTACCTATACAGTGTAGCACGAATCTTAAAGAGTCTTATTAATAAAAACAAACCCAAGGCCAGTTATTGGGGTGAGCGCTGGAAGACCAGAGAAACAGAACAAGCCACAACTTGTCCTCACCTCACCAATTCTTCAGCTGATCCTGTTTCCTCAGACTGGATGCCTCTCAGTTGAACTGTGCTGCTCTAAAGCCTAAAAGCTTAACCAGGCTCTAGTTCCTGGTCCTCACACCTTGTATACATTTCTGCTTTCTGCCATCACTTCCTGGGATTAAAGGCTCACTTCCTGGGATTAAGTGAATTAATGGATTAAGTCACCATGCCTGGCTGTTTCCAGTGTGGCTTTAAACTCACAGAAATCTGGATGATCTCTGTATCCCAAATGATAGGATTAAAGGCGTGTGCTACCACTGCCTAACCTCTATGGTTGTTCTGTTCTCTGACCCCCAGATAAGTTTATTGGGGTGTACAATATATCAATAGTTTTAAAAGCTATTTAGGATAATAAAGAAGTACAGATTAATGTTCACCTACAACTATCAAACTTACAGTCATGTTAGTTAGGTTTTCTAGGTATACAGAGATATATTAGACATAATCTTCAAACACTCCAAAAATCTACAAATTATAACATTTAAAATGTTTTAATAACTTAGACTTTTTTTGATACAGATGCATCTGCTCCTGGCAGCACTGATCTACTTCTAAAGAGACTGATAGGCATCGAAGAAACTCCATATGGAGTTTGCTTTCTTTGTGGCATAAACTAGCCATTAAGACAAGAAACTGCCCTTACCTCTGTAGCTGAAGTTCTGCTGGTCCTTCCTGGCCCACAGTCAGGACAAATCTCTCCCACTTGCATCCCCCAAGTAAATACATAGAGACTTATATTACTTATAAACTGTATGGACATGGCAGGCTACTTGCTATCTGTTTTATATCTTAAATTAACCCATTTCTATAAATCTATATCTTGCCACATGGCTCATGGCTTACCAGTGTCTTACATCATGCTTCTCCTCACAGTGGCTGGCCTCGTCTCTCCCATTCTGCCTTGCTGTTCCCCCAATTCTCCTCTCTGTTGTCCCACCTATACTTCCTGCCTGGCTACTGGCCAATCAGCATTCCATTTATCAATCAATCACAGCAACATATATTTACAGCATACAGGACATCCCACAGCATACTTAGAGTACTGACAGTACACTCTCCAAACTGGACAAGTAGAACACACAAAAAAAGTTAACTGCTGAACTTTGCAATGACAGGGTAGGACAGTCCTTCAAAATTTCCTGCTTCTGAAAAAGGTCTATCAGATGTTCTAGGCCTGTAGGCCAAAGATGAATGCCCTAACATTGCAGAGGAAACTTGGGTGACTGTCCAGGCAGCCAGCTGTTTCTGTCATTTCTCACATTTTTTGGAAGTCGCTTGCTTGTACTTCCTGTTTACTAAGGTGATATTATTTCCTTCTCAGATCTTTGATGGGATTGAAGACTAGAGAGTTACAGTTACAGTTCTCCCAAATCTTGGCAAAAGGCATATTAGGTACAAAACTTCAGTGTCTTCAGGATAGGACAGCTAATGGAATAATCTCTATAAATTTGCCAATTACTGAGGTACAAGACATTGAGAATGTAATTCTAACTTGATAATAATTCTTGTTGTCTGTAGTTTCACTTTTGTTAAGCTTATTACCTTTCCTTTCTTTTTGGACAATATTTGATAATAATTCTTATTGTATATAGTTTTACTATGTTACAGTTAGAACCTTTCCTTCTTAATTAGACAAAAAGGGGCAAATGTTATGAGAACTATGTTACCACTCAGCTAGCCAATTGAGAGAAGTGTTTTGTTCCAAGAGGCAGTGTTTTCATTAGGGATGAATGTGACTGAGAGAGAGGTGGACATTTTAAGCAAGGAATGAGCAGCAGTAGTGTAAGTGTTACCTTGTGACTCGGTTCAGCTTCCCCATTTGTCCTTTAATATTTGTGCATGGATTTTGCGTGATAATAAATGATAAAGAAATCTTATATCACTACCACAGAGTGTTTATATTTGCATTGGAAAAACAGGTTTGCAAGGAGACTCAGATTTGGGAATTAGTTGCATAAACATTCAAGAACTATTACAATAGAAGAAAAGTAGACTCAGTGGGGAGGTGGGTCCAAACATGAGCAAAAACTAAAAGGTCATCATTTACAACAAAGAGTTATGTTTACAGTAGGGTTGTGTGTAGAATGAAAATTATTAATCAGTCAAGGGTATTGAGACCATCTGTCCCTTCATTCTGATTATAAATATTATTGATAAATTGGCCAAAGTATAGAGAATAAGTAACTGTGGCATGTTCTTCCCCAAATGTTATATCTATAAGATGACGTCCACATCCAGGGTTCAGAGAATACTGCATAAGAGGAGTAGGAAGGATTGTAAGAGCCAGAAACTCAGGAGGTAGTGTTTGGAAATAGTATCTTTTCAATATGACAACCATACTGCACATCTCAGAATTATGGTTGCCTGTGTAAGACTATACAAGTTGACAAGCTAGCAAGATTTCTGCTTAAGACAGAGTAGCTAGGGTTGAATCACTCTCTTTAAAATGATTTCTCAATATCCTTACTACAACTACATTAAGCAGACTAAGTGAAAATGAGGACAAAGAAGAAAAGAGAGGTAGTTAGATCACAGTTTGTTCAACTAGCAAGTCTCTGTCAGGCTCTGCAATTTAGAAATGGTCACTAACTTGATATTTACTATTTTCCTTTGGTTAAATGACCTAGATATTTACTTTTTTGTTAATATTGCCCCCTACACATTCACATTTCTGAAAAAATGCAATTTACCCTTGAAATATATATTCAATGTTGTATTTTGCCCTAAACTTTTCATGTCACAGTATATTACAAAATCAATATATTGTTAAAATTAGGAAAAATATACTGATCTAGTAGCAAAGTGCTCTTATTATATAATAACGTGCAATCTGCAAATTTTTAAACACCTTACCACATAATAAAATATATACTTTTTATTGAGCCAAATAATCTTTATTTAAATTCAAGGTTAGATACTTTGCATCAAGTGAGAAATCTGGTGAGTGCCTCTTTATATATATAAATAGACATCTTGGAAAGAGTCTTCAACCACTTTTTGCTTTTTTTTTTCTAGGAGAATGGACAGAATAGAATATCATAGAACAGAATAGAAAAATTAAAAATACACATAGTAGTTAAAACTGAAAAACAACACATATTTAATTGTAGTATTAAGGACAAGGTTTGAGGGTGTTCTTTGGTGATATGTAAAAATGTATTTTAAGTTTCTAAATAACCACAGAAATACTTGTTCATCTGATTTTTTACACTGATGTCTATGGAAAAAAGAGAGTTAGTTTGTCTACAAAAATTGCCAAATACCCTGAGAATAAGACTAATGTGCTGTGTATTCTTCCTCGAGAAAATTTTTACATTGAAGATGGCCCCTTGAAACAATAGAGCTGGCCCTGGTGGTGTGAGCATGAGTGACCAGAATCTGAGGACCTGAGAGCAGGAGAACTGGCCCAACTCCTTGATGTAGGATGCATTGGGTGGCCAGCTACCACCCAGGCCCAACACCAAGGCTATGAGTTGGCCCACCCCAATATCAACCTGTTGGAGCATATGAAGGGGGCAAACCTACAGATTCAAACTGTAGGATCTCCATGACACAGGACAACAACAGGATATCCAAGAGGAGCCCCAGTGAGGGCCCCTTATCGTGAAGTTACAGAACCTAGAGGCCTCTAGCAAGACCAGTGACTCCTAGTAATGAAAACTTGCAAGTAAAGATGAATGGACTAAAGGGTGAACTGTGTGACTCAACAGGCCACACTACAGCTTCCTTGACAAAATTCTTCTCCTTTATCTTGTTTTTTTGTTTTTGTTTGTTTCTTTATTTGTTGAGTTTTGGAGTTTCTTTTAAATTTGGTTTTGTTTTAGGGGGTAGATTACAAGGGCAGAAAGCAGATGTGAGGGGGACAGACAAGTGGGATTCTGAATGCGTGATGTGAAATTCACAAAGAATCAATAAAAGTAAAACAAAAAAGATGGGCCTTTTTCTAGAAATATTTGTGTATCTGCATTTTCAGATACTTATTAGACTAAGGCCTTGATTTCTGTCCGATAAGTTTACCCTGTACCTACTTCTCTTTCTAAGTGAGAGTTGGGACACAAGGATCAAGAAGGACCAGAAGCTGCCATGTATGCTATAGTGCAAAAGGAAAGATTGGCTGGAAACAAAAGATCATACAGAAAAATAAATCAGTCCAAGGCAGCAGAGAGGCTTTCAACAACGGGCTAGTGGAAATAAGCGCTAAAGAAAAGCACAGAATGGAAAACTCCTCTGAGACCCACCTTACATATTGTGAATTGTAGAAAGCCTTTAACAAAATGCCAGTGAGAGAGCACTTGATCAGAAAGCTAGTTGTGAAGGTCCCTGAGCTGGATGGAAAAGTCAAACATGGGCTGGTCCTAGGGAAAAAAAAAGTGTACTAATTAAAAGTACATCTTTGGGAATGTTTCACTCAGTTCATAACAAGAGACAATTGAAAGAACAGGACACAACTGCAAACTCAAAATGTGGGTCTAGAAAGAATAAAAAGTGAAAGATTTTGAGGGAACCATTTTACTTTAAACAGACAATTTTGAGAGAATTGACTTGCCTGTTAGTTATCAATTAGACTAGAAATGATGATGAAAGCATGTGGCAGAAATGCATTCTTAAATCCCAGCACTGAGCCTGAGGCAGGGAGACTGCATGTTCCAGGGTGCCTGTGCTGGATCTGGGGATGGGTGGAGGAAAGCACCAACAGTATACTTAAATTATATTTATATTTGGAATGATGTATTATATGTATTTAGCCTAACAGAAGAAGTTGGTTTGCTTCTGGTTTTGAAATTTCAGTCAAAATTTACATACTCATCCCATATCCGCACTGCCTCATGATTTTTAACTTAGCTAATTAATGAATGGACTTTTTAGTTTCTTTGCTCCTGAGGATTATGTTAATGTAGACTTCTAACTTGATATGTACATTAATTTCAGCAGCTTCTTCCATCATGATAATTCCCCATTTCTTTCCCTAATTGATCCATCTCCCAGTCCATCTGCACAAGCCTACCCTCTCCCATAGAGTATTCATGAACATATTTTTCTCAATCACTCATCTTCCCAAAAATCAAAGCTTGAGAGACAGTATTGCTTTATTAGACTGCTTCATGAGATGATTATTTACATTAAGTATAATTACATTGACCATCCTGAGTCAAAGATGAATATGAAAAA
Source organism: Peromyscus eremicus (assembly GCF_949786415.1). Taxonomy (NCBI): domain Eukaryota; kingdom Metazoa; phylum Chordata; class Mammalia; order Rodentia; family Cricetidae; genus Peromyscus; species Peromyscus eremicus. The sequence goes on from NC_081419.1 coordinate 34,723,650, forward strand.
GGATAGAAAAATAAGGAAAAATACATAAGTATTACAATAAGTCCTCCTTCCTTTATATTTGTTCTAACAGCTGAAAGCACAGCTCTTATTTCTCTCAGTCAACAGAAGAAGAGGCACTGGGTGATGTAGGTGCCAGGAAAATTTAATTCAGTTCCTTGGTGGGCACTGATTAGGTGTCTGATGACTTGTCAGTCCTGACATTAACCCAGTGCTTAACACAGGCCCTGTCACTGAAGATGATGGTCACCATATATAACCAAAGGGCAGTGCAAACCCAAATTTGCACATATACATCTCACCCACTGGCTATAAACTAGAAGCCCCATACCTCCCTCCTCAAACAGGCTCTATCCATTAGAACACGGGACTAAAGTGAAGGAAATATATTACTTACTGCATTACTTATTCAGCATAAGAGGATAAAACTCCAGAGCAGCCAAATGGGAGAGAATTATAAAGAACTGTGGAGAAGGGGAGTTCATCTTCCCTGCGTCCTTTTACCATTGTAGCTCCCAGGGACCTTCTCATGTTTACCACCTAGATGCTTTACAAACCTCATGCTTAAGAGTTTCTACAAGGCTTCACTAAGCTTGGGGATGAACAACTTGTTGATGATGATTACGTTAATGAGGTGGAGTGAAGAGAGATGATCCAGAAATAAGACTGTGCATACAGTTTCATCTGGCAGCCCACTCCCCATCCATTTCATTCTTACAAAAACAAGTTTTTAATCTAAGTGTTGGGAGGGGTGGGAGGATTTTGTTATGAAGATTATATTTGCTGTCTGAAAAATCTTTCACGTTAATGAAGTTTGTTCAAAGCATGGAGAAAGGTACCCAATATAGATTTTCTCACAAACTAAGTAGCATAGTCTCACTTAAAGAAGGAGGACTTTGACTCAGAACAGACAAAGCTTTGCCTTACGTCTTGTAGGTTCTGCAGATCTGAGAAGCTAGGTCTTCCTTTATTTTTAATTTTATTTTTTATATTTCTCTAAGAAATATCAGATATAACTTTTCTTCAAAGTATTTCTTTTGTTTTGCATATTATACATACGTAAGATCAATGGTAATTCACCCTCAATCCCTGTTCGTTAGATCTTGTTTACCCTTTGCTTTTCCTTCTCAAGGGGACTCCTCCAGCAAATAGTGTTTCACGGGTTACCATTTTCCCCTATTCCTTAAGTGAGTTCTTTAGTTTACTATCATTTTTTTTTTCATTAAAAAAAAAATCAAGCCCCACCAGAATTACTTTGGAATTCATTAACGTTTTGAACTTTATTGTAATTGAAGACCTTTCCCTTTCTTTAAAGAGTTTATATTTAAGTGTCAATCTTATGTAAATGCCTTCTTCGGAGCAGCTTTTATGCCTGGTATTTTTCGTTTTACTTAGTTCTTCACAAGGAAGGTAAGGATTCTATTGAGTGAATTCTGGCATTGGTAATTGGGCACTATGGTTTCTGTGAAGCACAGAACAACGGAGAGAGAACCCAGCAGAAAAGAGTGTGCCGAGAGAAGCAGGCACTGCCTTGGGAATTTGGTGTGGTAGCTGGGACTGAGCTTTGGAGCAAAGCTCCCTTCACATCCCTTCGCAACTGAATTAGTGTGAACTTTTTCCCAGCAGGAAAGTGTTCTGCAGCTGGGCCTGCCTCTGAGGAGGTCTGATGAGAACGCAGTGCAGGCTCCTCTGGTACTGAAACGCACTCTCTATCCATATTCTGAGAGCTGTGCTTGAACCTTTGTTGCCTGACCTTGTCCTGGCTAAGGCTTATTTCTTCTGCCTGGTGCTCTTACTTGGAATGTTTTTGAATATTCTATTTAAGCCGATTTGCAGGTGAACTTTCTGCTAACTCCTTATCACACAGACTTGCTAGTATTTCCCTACATCCAACTGCTTCTTTATTGTATTTTGCAGAACAGCTTCATCAATTTTGTCAATTGAGTGAGAAGTTTAGCGACAAACCAATCAAATATTCGGGTTTAAGTCATCATCTTGAAACTGAAGTCTTTCTTTATTCCAGCAGTCATACCAATCAGCCTTGGGGGAAGGAAGTTGTAGTTGAATTTCCTCATTGTGTTTTGCTCAGGAGTGAAAAGTTTGCTGGGCTAAGTTTTTTATGTTCAAAAATCTCACATAAATACAAATACTAAGCATGCAATTGAAGTCTGCTTTTGCCTAGTAGCCTTAATGATTTGTAGCTATCAAGGTATGTAATTAAGTACAAAAACATAAAGAAGAATAATTAAGTAATGGCAAGATTTTTCTCTAATTTACATCTTTTACATGTTCAAGAATGTAAAGAGAAAGCATATTTAAATTATCCATATGATATTTATATTGATCAAATCCAGTTCTATGTATTAGACCATTTAAATTTAATATGTTGATTTATGTTCTCACAAAATAATTATCAATTAGAATTAATTTAAAGCTCCATATTTTCAGCACACTTATTGGGAAGAAAATAACCATATAAACACTTACATACTTGAATGTCTCAAATTATCAGTTAGGTTTAATTATGTAATAGCATTTTGTTGTCTGTTGCAAAAACATGTACATATATATATATATATACATGTACATATACATATATATGTATATATGCATGATACAATCAATGGAAAAACAGTCCATGAATTTGAAATCAAGCAAGGAGTATGTGGGAGGTTATGGAGGTAAGAAAAGGAAGACAGAAATAATGTAATTATAATCTCAAAAATAAAAGAAAAAGTTCATTTTGTTCTTATTCTATAAGGTTATACTGTGCAGTTTTAGTAAGTACTAGCAACAAGCTATAACTGTAACCTGTTACAATGTGTTTCATACATGGTAAATGACAAAAAATATATCAAAAGATCAAAGGTACAGCAAGTGTTTGATATTCAGATGTGATCACAGTTGTCTTTCAGGTTAAGTAAAGTTCAAATTACCACAAAGAAATAAGGGACAAATTTTAGCATAAAGAATCGTCAGTTAGAAGAAATAATGTCAGAAGGAATCACAGAATGAAGTTTTACCCAAATAGAGTAATCTGTAATAATAAATAAATAAAAGACTACAATAAGATGATTGACAGTAAGATTCATTTATTTTAATATTTGATTATCATATGTTTATTGTATATATTATTCTATTCAAATATACCTTGTATATTGAAAAAAAGAGCATTTCAGTTTATCTTAAGTTTTACCCACCAAATGGTTTTGATGTGATTTGAGGAAGATTGATATATGATTTGCAAAAAAGAAGTAAAACTAGATCCAGCCCATAGTGCTGATGTACAAGCAAGAATGGAAACTGAAGGAGACTAGAACACCCACCAATTGCTCCGTTTTATATAGAAGTTCAAAATGTGAGGCGTTATCTCAACTATGGCTAACAATTTTGCATGAATGGTATTAAGATAGATGATAGGTATTTAGAAAAAATACATTTGCAATCATACCATAAATAATAATAAACTCCAAATGGTTCATAGATTAAATGAAAAATAATATAGAACCACAAATGTAGCAGAAAAATGAGTGAATACTTATATAACCTGGATATGGTAAAGAATTTTCTAATAATGATACAATGCCAAAATTCAACAAAATCTAACATTATTCTTTCTGTAAGTAGTGTTGAATTCCCTTCAAATGACAAAAAATTCTATGACCAGTAGAGAAAAAAATATGTTCTGGGATGAAGGATATACCATATGTATAAATAAATACTAGATATACTTAAAAGAACTTTTAATTGAATAGTAGAAAGACCATTGGTATATTAGAAGAATATGAAAAAGATATAAAAAGACAAATTCTGAAATGATAGAAAGTGACAAGGGCTTCATAAATGGTAAGAAAAAAGCAGAACAAACTACAAAGAGATGCAATTCCTCATGCCTGATTGGTAAAAAGTAAGCAAATGGAAGAGGGCTTCTAGTGACGATGAGTCCACGTTTACAGTGTAACATGTTAAAAGACCATGTGGGCACACGGGCATGTGAACAAGTCAGAGCATTCAGTGACGCATGAAGCTGGCAGACCAGCGTGTAAGCAGTTCATCCCCTACTGATAGAATATAAAGACAAATCTCTAAAAGGGATTTTGTAACATTAAGGCAGGGAGAATGTATTTTACTAAGTAGAAATTTCCTGGTAAGAGTTAATTTGGTGGTTCCTTTCAGGTAAGGTGGATTTTTTTTTCACTATGTTGAGTTAGGCTTCAATTGTTTTAGACAGGAACCCATAGCCCAACAATTTTCCAATTGGTTTTTAATGGGATTCTTTTTAAAAATTTTTTATTTTATAATTAATTTAATTTTACATATCAGCCACGGATTCCCCTGTCCTCCCTCCCCCACCCCCAGCCTTCCCCCCAATTCCCCCCCATTCCCACCTCCTCCAAAGCAAGGTCTCCCCTGGGAAGTCAGCCCAGCCTGGTAGATTCAGTTGAGGCAGGTCCAGTCCCCTCCTCCCTACACCAAGGCTGAGCAAAGTGTCTCAGCATAGGCCCTAGGTTCCAAAAAGTCAACTTATGCACCAAGGACAGGTCCCAGTCCTGCTGCCTGGGGGCCTCCTAGACAGCTCATCAACTGTCTCACTTATCTACAGGACCTGGTCCAGTTCCATGGGGGCTCCTCAGCTATTGGTTCACAGTTCATGTGTTTCCACTAGTTTGGCTATTTGTCCCTGTGCTTTTTTCCAATCATGGTCTCAATATCTCTTGCTCATATCATCCCTCCTCTCTCTCGCCAATTGGACTCTTGGAGCTCCACCTGGGGCTTGGCAGTAGATCTGTGCTTCTGCTTGCTTCCATCATTCATGGATGAGAGTTCTATCATGACAGTTAGGGTGTTCCGCCATCCAATCACCAGAGTAGGTCAGTTCGGGCTTTGTCTCGACCATTGCCAGTAGTCTATAGTGGAGGTATCTTTGTGGATTTCTGGGGACCTCCCTAGCACTCTGCTTCTTCCTATTCCCTGGGGTCTTCATTCATCATGCTATCTCCCTCCCTGTTCTCCCACACTGCTCCTGATCCAGCTGGTACCTCCTGCTCCCCTAAGCTCTCTTTCCCCTGACCTTTGCCCTCCATTACTCCCCTACCCCCAGTTTGCTCATGTAGATCTCATCCATTTCTTTGTCATTGGGTGATCCCTGTGTCTTTCTCAGGGTCTTCTTTACTAGGTATCCACCCTGGAGTTGTGAGTTGCAGTCTGGTTATCCTTTGCTTTACATCTAGTATCCACTTATGAATGAGTACATACCATGTTTGTCTTTCTGAGTCTGGCTTACCTCACTAAGGATGACTTTTTCTAGTTCCATCCATGTGCCTGCGAACCTCAAAAACACTGAAGACAGCTTATTTTGGAGAGGATATGGAGCAAGGGGAACACTCCTCCATTGTTGGTGGGAATTCAAACTTGTACAGCCACTTTGGAAATCAATATGGCAAGTTCTTGGAAAATTGGGAATCAATCTCCCCCAAGACCCAGCTATACCACTCTTGAGCATACACCCAAGGAATGCTCAATCGTACCACAAGGACACTTGCTCAACTATGTCCATAGCAGCATTATTTGTAATACCCAGAACCTGGAAACAACCTAGATGCCCTTCAACTGAAGAATGGATAAATAAAATGTGGTACATATACATAATGGAGTACTACTCACCAGAGAAAAACAATGACATCATGAGGTTTAATGGGATTCTTACCTAAACTTTGATCTAATTAGCCATCAGCCTGGTTTTCTTTTGTCTTGTTATAGAACTTCTAAATTGTGACATCAGGTGCAGAGAAAAAATTTTCGTTCTCCTCTTTATTCTTGGCATGCAAATAGATAACCTAGCCTGGTACTGATAGCTGCAGATTTGAAGAAAAACCTCAAAGAAAAAGTGACACACCAGGTAGATTCTAATAGTGATCTCTGGGCCTCCATTCCAAACCAACTGACATATCTATGGAAACAAAACTTCAAAAGTTAATAGCTAATATGTGAATTTGGATTTTGAATCCAGAGAACAAACAGTCACTGACATTGATAAGTCTGAATTCAAATTTCATTTTCTGATGTGAAATTTTAATACTCAGTAAGGCACTGAGCATTGGTATGTCTGTTGAACAACCCTAGAAAGCATGACACTCAGTGGAATATATATTCTGAACATGCCCCAGGCTTTTCATCATATGAAAATGCCTAGAAGCCATCCCAAGAAAACAGGAGCCTTAGCTATACCAAATCATCTGGTGATGGATGTGCTTCCTGGCTTCCAGAAATATGACAAATGAATGGCCGTTTTTTGTAACTGTAGCACTGTATTAAAGTAGTATTAAATACTCTTCAAATGGTCCAAATCAATGAAGGCAGTTTGAACTAGAAACTGAAGTGTTTCTAAAATTGAAATGGATTCAGACAACTAGACTATTTCAGAAAAGTTTTCAATTGAGTGTTATAAATAGAAGACGATATCAGAGCTGAGAAGACACTTTTCAAAAATGTCAGATTTTCACATAACGTCACTTCAAGTAATTGATTTTATATTGACTTTTCAGTGCCCAAATTCATAGAAAAACTGTTTAGACATAAGGACTTCCATGACTTTAAGTCCTTTAGAAATGTTCTGAGGAATATGAACTCATAGATTTGCTTTGGAAGATATTTTTTTTTGTTAAAACGTCTAACACAAACACACACCAGAAAAAAAAAAACTCTATAATTTGAAGATAATGAGTGTGACAAGAAGAAACTGTTTAATGCCTAAAGCTTAGATAGCTTTGATTTCAAAACTGTCTTTCAGAAATTTGTAGTTTATTTACCTGGATTATGAGAAAATAATGAACTCATGGACTTAAAATTATTATATGACTTCTGTTGTCAGGAAAATCCTAATATGTGAGGTTTGATTCATATTTCAATTTTAAAATCATCAAGACAAGTTTCTAATATTAAAGAGTTATATTTTATTAACTTAGAAAACAAGGCTATAGTTACGGGCTCAGGAATGTACTATCATCATGAGCCACAACTAAAGGGGTAAAAAGCATACATCTGAGTTAGCATTTTTCTGGCAACACTACCATGTCTTACTGTCTTTCAAAACCTTCTTTGCAAATGAGAAATAAGCTCAGCATAGTGGTACATATTTGAAAATTTACCACTCATGGGACAGAGCTAGAACACTACAGCCAGGTGAAGTCCCATGAAGCCTATAGTGTGTTCTAGGCCAGCCAGATCTATACATTCAGACTTTGGCAAAACCAGACAATATTGTAAGAACTTAGCCATAAGTGCCATTTTATGTGAACATCAAGCATCCTGATATATAATATTTTTTTGGTAGTTGATTTTAGGTGAGCATCAAACTTTTTGATATATAACACATCTTGGTACCTTTTAAATTCTAAACATTTCAGTTTAACTCATGAATAGTTAGGGAGTATACTTTTTCTGAACATGTTATTTTTCTAGTTGTTAATTCCTAATTTAATTGTATTGTTGTCAGAATAACTTTATGTGTGTGATGCAACTTAAGAACCCTTTTGAATCCATACTTTGCATATACTCTCTTTAGAAGAATGTGTAGTTTCTTTAGAATTCTTTTTAAATATGCTATACATTTTTGTATTAACAAATGCTGATTTTATGTTTTAAATTGCCATTTATAAGTATTCCTACTTATTGGGTAGAAAGTTTTCTTAGACTAGACTTTATCATTAGTTTTGTTTAAATTCCTAGAGCCAGGTGGCACACATGTGTAATCTCAGCATTGGAGATGACTATGTGGAAAGGTTACAAGTTTAAGACTAGCCTGGGCTACCTGGTGAAAACCTCAAAACATCTTTTATAGCCTTAGTTGCTTTATTCTGCTCAATATATCAGTTTTTAACAGGGGTCTTCTAAATCTTCCTTCCTTTTTTTCTCATCCTATTGAGCTTTATTATGTAGATTTTGAAGTATATGATTATATTATTATTTACTATTCTTTAATTAAGTATAATAAATCATAATTTCACACTGTTGTCATCATTAACTATTAAAGTTCATACACTTACCTCTGTACAAATCGTATCTCATGTCCATTTATGAAGAGAATATGAAGTAGTCACCAGCAGCTGCCAAGCAGGTGACAGACAGACCTCCAAGCTGCATCACCACCACCCACTGGATTCTGTTCCTCCAAGACCCACTGTCCAACCCCATGCACCTGATCATCCCCCCTATGGCTAGCCCTCTTCCAGAACCCCAGCAGACTACATAGGCACAGGCACAACCCATACCAGCTAGAAGAACAGGAGAGCGGCTGGCCTCCCAGCTTAACTGCCCCAATGAGCAGCCCCTAACCCCCAGGGCACACTCTGTGCGCCTCTTCATCCCATCTCAGCACCAGCAAGGCAGCTGGGCCCTGCCCCATCTCTGGTGGAAGTCCACTACTCTAGTGCAGTCCTCAGCAGAAAACAAGCAGGTGAGAGACCTGCATGCAAGCAACCCGCCACCACCACTGCCACTGCACTTTTGCCATAATGAATTTTTGACGTCAAAACCAAGAAATAACTAAATATAGTGAATGGTGGAGCTGTATGAAAGAGACTATGGCTATAGGTTTAATTATGATTTTCTTGTGGTCAATGAGACATTGACCATTCTTCTTTAAGAGGGTCTCATCTGTGTCCCAGGGTATAAATTTGATGGTCCTGAATAACGAGATTGTGTAATGCCTAAAAAGTTAAAGACCACAGTGACAGTATAATGACTTTCCAGTGTTTCTTCCTATTGTAATAACAGAAGTAAAAAATCACATCCACTCCATCTTTATTTTCAACAGAATCACAGAAATCACTGAAATTTCAAAAGAACTGTACGAAAAAGGGGAAAAAAATCACTAAATCTGGCATCTAAATTAGGTTGTTGCTGCCTAGTTCTAACTCACTCTAAGATTCTGTGGCTTAGATAGGCAGTGAGAAAGTTTGCAAAGCAAATTAAGATACTTAGGTGTGGATCTAAGTTCACTTGACATTATTTCTGTAAACACTGAGGACAGTTTAATTCCACTTGTATACATACTTTAGTTTGTTTAGCTTAGATCATTGGCCAAACTGGCTATACTAGAGGCCCTCCAAAGTATGTCTGATGATAAGGGTTGGGCATGATTTCAATAAAAATCTTCTGACCATAGATAATAAGAAAATAAAGAATTTGAAAAGAAAAGTTAGTTCTCTTCCATAATGACATGTTGACAAAAAGGGATAAGAGAACAACATATTAGAACACAGTAACCTTTAAGACAAAATCTAACCTTGAAATATGAAGAAATAAACTCATTATCTTCCATGATATCAAAACAAACAACAAAAAGAAACAATTTTGCTCTCCTAATAGCTATGTAGCAAACAGCTGGGTTATATTCCTTTGGCACAAAATAGCACAGGTAAGCAAAGATTCTAACAGCTATCACATGGTGAAAGGAGGAAAGTCTAATCCATTCTGCGGTGTTGCAGAAATCAAAAGATAGGAATTAATCTATATAAAAAATAAGCAAACACTAACACAATCAATAAAGGGCCTTTGTTCCACATTCAGGAGGACTGGAAGTAGAATTCCAGCATCCACATAACAAGCCAAAAAACAAACAAACAAAGAAAGAAACAAATAAATAACAAAGAAAATCCCTCAGACACCTGCAACTCCAGCTCGAAGGGAAGGCAAGCAGATGTAGGAAGGTTGTTGGCTTCCAGCCTAGCCAAGGAAATGGAAGACTGACTCAAAAGGAGTATGCAGAGTTACAGAGACACTTGGCATGCCCTCCTGGCCCCTACAAACATGCATGAACCACCACCCCCACAAATGCAAAGAAATATGCACAGGTGCATACATACGATTTTTTTTTTTTTTGAGTCAGAGATACACTTGCTCCCACTGTTAAAATCCCCATAAAAAACATCAAACTAACAGCCAGATCATACACAGAGGACCTGGTACAGACCCAGGTAGGCCTTCCTTCTTGCTATTTCAATCTCTCTGAGCCCATGTGAGCAAATTTAGTTGATTTGAAGGGCCATGTTTTCTTGGTGTCCTCCATCCCCACCCTTTGGAGATCAGGGAATGTCACAGAAGGACACAAAATTATTTAAAATAAATGATGAAAAGAATGCTATAAGTTGAAATTCAAATAGAATTAAATATAATCAAACAGTAAGGAGTAAGAGAATTGATTAACCTATGGAAAGAAATGGCAGAAATAAACAAAATTATAAAATGCAGAGCAATTTTTAATTCACCCCAGGGAAAGTACATGCAAAGTAAATTTAATAAGAAGCATCAACGTAAAGCAGAAGAAAACAACCAAGAGAATTATAAGATAAACATGTAAAAATGGCTCCCTAACAAAACATGTCAGATAAAGCTTTGTTCTCTCCTTTGGTTGAATACGAAAGATTCAACACAGGATTTTTGCCAGGAGCCAAACTTATGTGCAACCCTGAAATTTATAAAACAAAAGGTACCAGGAAGCATAAGGAGACATACATATAAATACTAACACAATAATATGCAAAATAAGCAAACACTAACACAATAACAGGAGATTTTAAACATTTTGTTATCTAAAAACTCATTAGGAAAAAAATATGAAAATGATATAAACGGGCAGCATATTTATGAAAGCATATAAAAGGCTGCATAATCTCCCTCAGAGAATGTTTGTGTGTCTGTTCTATGGTTCTAGGGATTGAAGCGAGGGCAATGCACATAACAGCCAAATAACCACTAAGCTGTATTCCAAGATCACAAATGCATGTTCAAATATTTAACACTTTTCTCTTTTATCAGGCTGGCATAAATTTAAAAGTATGAATATATTCTATTAGCAAATCTGTGTAGGAAAGACCTGAACCTACACTATTGTATAAAATGCAAACCATCAGAACTTACAAGAGAGTTTGGTGACATCTAACATAAATAAGTTCACTCACAGTTTGAATGAGTAATCATACTGCTAATGAAGTCTTAGTGATATGTCTTCATCCATATACATCTAATAGGTTTTTCTTTTCATTCCTGATAGCTACAGACCCTTGAACATAATGTAAATGGTGATATCTAGAGGAAAGTTTCCATAAACCATATGATGGCCAAACACTCTAGTCCTGACCAATAAAAAAAAAATAAGAGCATTTCTATAAAATGACTTAGAGATACTTCCAGGATATAGGGCTGAAAAAAAAAAAAGGTAGGAGAAAATTCGATTGCTGTAGAATAATTTTCTTGTACAATATAAAGATTTTTCCCTCAAATCAGGAAGTATAGGTGGGGCCACCAAACTAAGGATGATTGGAATGAGAAGGGTAGGGTCAGGAATTGTCAGCCAGATACAAAGGGAGAAGGAGATAAAAGTGTCATACATTTTACCATACATAAAAGGTACCCCAAGTGGCAGAGTATAAATAAGGAATGTGGGTCAACTTAAAATGTAAGAGCTAGTTAATAATAAGCCTGAGCTATTGGCTCAGCATTTATAATTAATATAAGCCTCTGAATGATTATTTAGAAGCAGGTACAGGGGTGGGGAGTGGGCAATTGGGACAAGAAATATCAGAAATGTCCATTACATGTGGTGTTCCAACATGTGGCAATTTCCACATAAAACCTGACAAAGCTTAAAAAAAGGATTCTAGACACATAAGATTGGACTTAAGAGCAACTTCTTGGTAACCAGCTTTTCTCCTGTAGGTTCTGCTTGCTGGTGGTAAGCAGAGAAATGGTTCCTTTAAAAAGCAACTTCCTGGGCTGGAGAGATGGCACAGCGGTTAAGAGCACTGGCTGCTCTCTCCCAAAGGTCCTGAGTTCAGTTCCCAGCAACCACATGGTGGCTCCCAACCATCTGTAATGAGATCTTGTGCCCTCTTCTGGCATACAAGCAGAACACTGTATACATAATAAATAAATCTTTAAAAAAAAAAAAAAAGATATTGAATCTTTACTGTGAACATTGACTTTTAAAAAAAAAAGCAACTTCCTGGTTCGTGTCAAGGACAACTCTTTTTGGAGATCTTGCTACAAAGCACTTGAATGGGGATTGTGGGTGCTGGGCTGCACACTATTTGGTGGCAGTGTGGATCCAAAATCTTCCCAACGCTGGGTTGGTAAACATGGTTCCCAGAGCTGGTGGTAAACATACCCCTGCCATAAGACTAGCCTGTCAGGGAACCAAGGAATGAAGCAGAGCAAGCCACCAAAGCTGCCAGTTTAATCCTAGCCACACCTGCTTAGCAGTTTAAAGACTCATGTCCTTACCAAAATATAGAGATAGGCATTAAAAACAGATTTAGATTTGAAAAAAAGCAAAACAAAACCTCTAAACATATTACGGTGTTTAAAAATATACATAGGCTTGGGAAAGGAAAAAATGGTAAAGAAATCCTTAAAGAAAAAATAGAGTAAGAAAAAATGTCATAAACTACATAAAGATGGAAAATACACAGAGAGCCTAGACACTGTATGTTATGATGTTGCCTTTAAATTTTTTTGATGGTTGATGAACAAATAATTACTGAGAGACATTTGATTATGAAAGCTGATAGATTAAACCAACCCATACATTTCAAAAATATCTTGACTTCAAAATTTAAGTCAAAAGATATAGTAGGACAGGGCCATAGGGTAGAGGAAATTGGCTCAAACCAGTTGCCAAGGCATGCACATAGCGTACTTCCTTATGAGTCAATTGGAGTCTGCCTGTAGGCCTAGCAACAGGCACTGTCAGAGTTCTTGATTGCTGTCAGAATTCCAGGCATGCCCACATACTTATATTTGCAAATTTGTTCAGGAAGGTTAAACCAGAAACAAAAGAGAAAGCGGTGGAAAGAAAGAAACTACATTTTAGAGAGAAGAAGGGAGCACTACAATGAATATACTTTGTATATCTATAGCTCTTGAAAATATAGCTTCCTATTTAGTTATTAAAATCATGGTTGGAGAGATAGCTCAGTGGTTAAAAGCACTTGCTGTTTCTTCAGAGGACCAGATGACAGGAATGCAGTTATAAATGCTCACTACTTCCTGTATTCCAGATCCAGGGGATCCAATGTCCTCTCCTGGCTTCTGGGGGATATCCACATGTACCAGAGGTAACTAAAAATCGGACCCTCACACAAATAAAACAAAAATAAAAATAAATATTAGTGAAAATAAAACAGGATGTGGAAAGAATTTAAAGGGAAACACAATTAAAAACAAAGCGAGTCATGTTAAAAGTGAATTATATTATCATTCTGAAGCAAGTAAGGAGTATTTGACTTTATAAAAATTATATCAACATTTGACTCTGAAGGACTGATAGATTCCTAAAATTAGCAGTAGTAGTTAACTGTTTCAATTTAATCCCTAATTAGGTCTTTCCTTTTCTAAACAGCATTAGGCTATATTTGTTATAGAGGATATACTTTAAAAATGCATCAATAAATAACTGATAAATGACTAATTGAAATGCAGTTTGAATTATTCAATCTTCACATTAGAAGTTTTCAACTGGGTATAATTTTGCTACTAAGATTGTTGTTCTTCTAACATCCCATAACATTCCATGTAGTCCTCATTAGCTGAGAACTATGCACTGACAAATGAAGAAAAGATTATTGCTGAGAATATATAATTTAGACCAAGCACACTTATCTGTCTAGTGATAAACTGCTCTGTAACATATGTATATAAAGTGTGGTATAAATGAATACTAAATATATTCTGCAAATGAATGTGAACAGACACAAGTGTAATCTCAAAATCATTCATATAATAGCTAAGAAAACACTGAAAATTGTACTTATCTTAGATACTGTCTAAAAAGCAGCCCCTCCCTACTGTTTTGCTATTAGGGACAACTGTAGCTAACCAGGCTGGTTTGCTTACCATCTTACTGGAAAATTATACATTCTCCTCTTAGAAGTGACAATATCTGAAAAACTCATCATACCCCCTGATCTTTGTTCTATGCCAGATTATATACAGCTCCTGTGGAAGACAAGGATACAGTTGCTGCTCTTCCACTCAGTGAATGATTTTGTTAAAAGCAAATACAAAACTCGGTGCATGATTCACCGCCTCTTCTTATGCTGATTTAACTCCTAGATTATAGATTTGTATAAAGCACAGGCTAAGAAATGAACTTGGAATATTGCATTACAATCAATCCAAGGAATGCATTATAATTTCAGTGAAGAGTTATCATGTCTCTTAGAATCTATTTTTACATAATTATGCTATTAAGTATATCACTCAAGTAGAATTTCTGGAAATTCTGAAAACATCATTAAATACAGAAAGTATAACATACCACCACATTTAAAATCTCTTCCAATTCCAGGAAGGCTAAATTCCTTTCCAAGCAGAATAATTATATTTCTTCTACCAGTTGATTATTCTTGTCAGCCACAGGAATGTAGTGAATTACTGAATGCTCTTAATAGTTCAGAAGTTTGCTCCATTATCATATATATCTAGTAGATACTATGCCACCTCACTTCTCAATAATACAAATTATTTTATTTTCTCATTAATTTTTAAGCATGAAATGACATGAATTTTCCAGCTCTCTTGTATAGTTTGGTGATGAGACATCTAAGAGGATCAACAAGAAAATACAAGTAATTGAACTAAAGTGTTTTATTTATTCACAAGCACAATCTTGTCAAGGGATACAAGGAGCTTTCCAACAGGCAATATTCAAGATAACTTTTAATTAATAACATATGTAAACACCATCTATAAGAACAGCATATGTAATCTAAGATTATACCTTGTACTACTTTATAGATTATAGAAAAGCTTGGAAAGGAATATAACTACATATGATACTAATAATAAAAAAATAAAGAAAATTCCATTGAACTAACCCCTTGCTGCCACACTGTACTCAGAACTTAACAGATATGGGATCTCATTCATATGTATAACAGTTACATGAAGTAAATTTGAATTATTCCATTTTATGTGAGAATTGTGGCCCACACAGCCAAATAAATGAATTTAACTAGCTCATATTAAATTTCTCCATGCAATCCTTTATAGCTAAGTTGTGATACTTGTAGACAAAGAAATATTGAGTAATGCTTTTGAAAGACCCCCCGAAGGCAGTCTTCCCTCAGGAGAGACCCTCGCCCAAGGAACACACCGAAACCACGAATCAGATGCAAACAGCAAGAGGCTTTATTCCGGAACACGGGTACCCGGGGCGACACAGTCTCTCAAGAAGCTCAAGGGACTGGCGCGCCCACGGGCTGGAGCAGAGGGTTTTTATAGGGTCGGGCACGGGTACAGAAGCAAGAAGCCTGGTTACAGGGTTTTGATTGGATGATGCAAATGAGGCCAGGTTCAAACCCAGGTCAGCTCGTGGTTTCTCCCCGAGCTCGCCACGCCTAGCTTCTGTCTAGGGTACAGGGTGTTTTCCTGACCTTTTTCTAACCTTTTAGTTCCTCGCTCTGGGGCCAGGTGGCTAACTGAACTCCTCGGTACCTCTCAGGCTTTATTCAAAAGCAGCTGAGCTAAGCTATGTTAGGCGGGGAGGCTGGGGGTCTTTTACTTTTCCATATTTATCGAGGCCAGCCTGGGTAGGCTACAGAGTGAATTCCAGGAAAGGCGCAAAGCTACACAGAGAAACTCTGTCTCAAAAAAATTAAAATTTGAAAATTCTTGTAGGCGTGTATATGTTGATTCATATTTTAGTTTCTCCTGATGCAAAGTTTTCATAATTTTTTATTCATGATTTTTATTATTATAATTTTGATATTTACAGCAAAATTTAATATAATATGAACATCTAGGCAATATTAAGATTTGAAATTAAGTAATACTGAATAATGTAGTGGTGATTTTCATGGCTTAAATGTAACAAATCCAGTGGACAAATCACCGAAGTTTTCTATAATATAATGTGTGTGTGTGTATGTGTGTGTGTATCTTAGATTTTATGCTTATATATTATCCATAGACAACAAGTAATCTCTTTACATATAAAAGTCATAAGAATATAAATAGTATGCAGAATAACAAGAGAAGTACCAAACTAACTGAAAATATGCACTGTTTACTCTCCTTCAAAATAAAATAAACAAAAACAAAAACAAATGTTAGGGGTCTAAGTCACAGGTTAAGTTCACAAAGCTAATATCATAACATTAGACATGAACATAAGGCACTAAACCTAATTCTATACCCAACTGTACAATGAAATATTGTATACACTGTTAAGATCACTCACACCTCAAGTAATCATTACAGAGGACACATGCTCACATAGCATTTATTTTGAGACTTTTGTCTCTTCTTGATTGTAAACTCCTGTCTTATTTTAAGGTTTATTGTTATTTAACTCGCTGTGTTAGTTTCCATGAGGGCCAGAAGAGTGACTGGGATGCCCCAAAGCTGGAGTAATGGGAAATTTTGAATGGTGTTATGAGCCAAACTTGGTCTTCTGCTAGAGCTGCAAGCTCTCTTAACCACTGAGCCATCTCTTCATACCCTTGACTGTATACTCATTATGACTTTTAGTGACTTTTTCAGGATATCTACATTTTAGGAAGTTCTCCTCAGTTGTATTTTCTCTATACACTTTCATTTCATATTCATGCTACTCTTTAAACTTTATTCAGTGTTTTATTTATTGAAATTCTACTCTCTTTTTTTTGGTTTTTTGAGACAGAGTTTCTCTGTGTAGCTTTGTGCCTTTAAAGGCAATATTAGTGTTTATAATTTTGTGTGACCATTCTATATAATTATCTGACCAATGAGGCCAGGCGGTGGTGGTGCACGCCTTTAATCCCAGCACTCGGGAGGCAGAGGCAGGCGGATCTCTGTGAGTTCGAGGCCAGCCTGGGCTACCAAGTGAGTTCCAAGAAAGGCGCAAAGCTACACAGAGAAACCCTGTCTTGAAAAAACCAAAAAAAAAAAAAAAAAAAAAAAATTATCTGACCAATGGATAAAGAAATTTTATAGCTTATAATACTTAACTCCCTTTCCTCTTAAAATTTATTGAGTTTGTTATATTTTGTTGCATTATGAATTTAATACTTAATAGCTGAAAGATATTTGAAAACAATTCTGCTCAAATGCCATCTATAGTTCAATATTGACAGACAGACAAGTCCATAGTTAGCACAGACTCTGCAAGTTAAGAACTCAGTCATTGGTATGACTATTCTCACTACAGAAGCAGCCTGGGTTCCTGTGCTGATGGTTTAATTGTTTTACTCATGGGGTCACACTGCAGCTTTCATAGCAAAATTTTTAATTTATCCCTTTTTAAACTTTTTTCCTTTGTTCTTTTAAATTTTGTTTTAATTGAGAGTGGGATGCAGGGATGGAAGGCAGATGCAAAGGGATGGAAAGATGAATGGGATCAAAACACATGATGTAAAAGACACATAGAATAAATAATAAATAAATAAACAAAGAAATAAACAAATAAAGAAATAGACAAATAAATAAAATATATAAAAGAAAGAAAGAAGGAAGAAAAGAGAGAGAGAGAAAGAGGGAGAGGGGGAGAGAGAGAAAGGAGGCTGAGCAAGCCATAGGGAACAAGCATGTGAGCAGCATTCCTCTATGGCTTCTGCTTCAGCTCCTTCCTCCAGGTTCCTGCCTTGACTTCCTTTGAAGATGGACTATAATGTGGAAGTGTAAGTAAAATAAATCTTTTCCTCCTGGGGATAAAAAAAAAAAAAAACAAAAGAAGTCCACACGATTTTCTGAAATTCATTATCAGTGTTTTTTGTTGTTGTTTTTTTAACCTTGGTATATATATATTTAATTCTATAATCTAATTTTACATATCAGCCACGGATTCTCCTGTCCTCCCTCCTCCCGTCCACCACCTCTGCCCAGCCCACCCCCCATCCCCCACCTCTGCCCAGCCCACCCCCCATCCCCATCTCCTCCAGGGCAAGGACTCCCCTGGGGATTCCGCTCAACACTGCATCAGGCCCTCTGGATAAGTGAGACAGTTGATTAGCTTGAATTGTTTGGGAGGCATCCAGGCAGTGGGACCGGGGACCTGTCCTTAGTGCATGAGCTGGCTGTTTGGAACCTAATGCCTATGCAGTGACACTTTGCTCAGCCTAGGAGGAGGGGACTGGACCTGCCTGGACTGAATCATTATCAGTTTTAACACCTCTCTTTCTATATCCAATTTTGTTAATATGAATTTTTTCTATCACTTTAGGTTAATTCAGTTAAGGATTTGTCAACGTTATTTATCTTTTCAGAACACTAATTCTTCATTATTAATTCATTATAGTTTTTATTTTATGTCATTAATTTCTGTCCCGTTGAATTATTTATTGCCATCTACTGTTTGGGTTTTGTTTTTGTTATTAGTTTCCTGAGACATTCATGTGCAGCACTCAGTCCTTCATTTGAGCTTTCTCTGATATTTTTCAGTTTTGAGACAGCATTAAATAATTATTGCTCTGAATTTTCCACTTTGGACTGGCATTGTTGTGTTCTATAGACTTGGATATTTTGTGTTTGTGTCTTCATTTCTATGTGATTTTTGTTTCCTTCTTGAATTCTTTATAGACCAAAATCATCATTAAATACTGATTTTTTTAATTTTTATTTTGTGTTTTGATATTTTTATGTTTTTTGTTTGGTTAAATCAAAATAACTTTTTACATTTTAAATTCATCAGCTTGGAACAACTTTCTTCTGCTGAGGTGTTTCGCAAAAATCTTCTTTTCAGGTGGGCGGTGGTGGCGCACGCCTTTAACCCCAGCACTTGG
Organism: Peromyscus eremicus; assembly: GCF_949786415.1. NCBI lineage: Eukaryota > Metazoa > Chordata > Mammalia > Rodentia > Cricetidae > Peromyscus > Peromyscus eremicus. The sequence goes on from NC_081419.1 coordinate 34,742,405, forward strand.
GAGGTAGAGGCAGGCAGATCTTTGTGAGTTCAAGGCCAACCTGGGCTACAGAGTGAGTTCCAGGAAAGAAGCAAAGATACACAGAGAAACCCTGTCTCAAAAAACCAAAAACAAAAAAAAATATATCTTCTTTTTGTGTTTTTACATTTATTTCATTTTGAGAATTTCATAAGTATTATATTTACAACATTCCTATCCATTCTCTTCCCCTCCAACTCTGCCTTGTCCCCTGAAACACATACAGCCTCTAAGTTCATTACTTCTACCTTATTATTGCTACATAACAATAATTATAATATATATAATGTTATACACACATTTATATATATATATATAAAATATCTTCTGTCCATTATATGTTGTTTAATCTCTGTGAATTTGTATACTTTCAGTAGTTTTCATTGCTGATGATATCTAGTTTAACTTTATTTCGGCAGATGAAGTACAAGATGGTGTTTCAATGTTTCTATATTTGTTAAGACTTGCCTTCTGTCCTAATATGCAATCCATTTTAAAGAAGGGCTTTTTTTTTCCCTTGGGCTCCTCAATGTTATCTGTTGGGTCCATAGAATTTATGGTGTCATTTAATTCTGATGGTTCTCTCTTTGGGTTATCAGTGGTAGTGGGATATTAAAGTTTTGCACTGTCCCTGTATTGGGATGCATCTTTGGCTTTACATCTGTAATTTTTCTTTTTTTTTTTTTTTTTTTTTTTTTGTTTTTTTGAGACAGGGTTTCTCTGTGTAGCTTTGCGCCTTTCCTGGAACTCACTTGGTAGCCCAGGCTGGCTTCAAACTCACAGAGATCCACCTGGCTCTGCCTCCCGAGTACTGGGATTAAAGGCATGCGCCACCACCGCCCGACTTGTAACATTTTTAATAAAACTGAGTGCACATGTTTTGCGTTCATATTAGTTTAGCACTATAATGTAGTTTCCATAAATGGATATAAAGTTACCTTCTTTGTCTCTTCTGACTGGATTTGGTTTAAAGTTTATTTTGTCAGATATCAAAATAGATGTGCCTACTTGTTTCTTAATTCCATTCAGTGTTGTCTCTGTTGACGAAGTGGTTTTCTTGGAGGTGGCAAAAAGATCGTTTCTATTTTTTAATTCATTGTGATAATATATATTTTTGACTGGGAAGTTGAGACCATTAATATTCAGAGCTATTGTTAAAAGACATTCATTAATTGCGTTCATTTTGTTGAATTTGTGGTGTTTTCTTACACCTCGATGGCTACTGACCTTACTTATTCCCTGAGACTTTGTGGGTGTGTTTAACTTTCTTTGCTATGTGAAGTATTGCTTTCGGTGTCATTTATAGAGCTAGATTAGTGACCCATTAATTTCTTCATTTTTTTTAACCATACAATTTTTTAAATTACTTCTTAATTGAAAATTATACTGGATAGTTTTGATGGGTATATTTATGTGACTTGGTGACTGTATTCTTCTAGAATCAGGAATACATCTCTCTGAACTTTTCTAGCTTAAGAAGTTTCTACCAAGTACCAATTGATCAGCCTGGCTTTTTAACTGACTTTATTCTTCTGCCTTGTGTTTGCTTTTTGGTTTTTTTTTCCAGTTATTTTTTTTCTACTTTTTCTTTGCTTCTTGTTTTTTTGTTTTTTTGTTTGTTTGTTTGTTTGTTTGTTTGTTTTTGTGTGTGTGTGTGTTGCACAGGTGCGTGCATGCGCACACATGTGTTTTGCATGTTTTGTTGGTTGTGGATTTTTGGTTTTGGTTGCTTGGTTGTTTTTGTTGTTGTTGTTTGTTTTTGTTTTATTTTGCTTTGTTTTGAGACAAGGCCTCACGGTATAGCCTTGACTGACCTGGAAATAACTCTGTAGAGCAGCAGGCTGGCCTCACACTCACAGAATTCTCTGCTACCTCTGCCTTCAAGTGCAGAAATGAAGGTATGCACTACCATGGCCAGATCAATATCTTTTCTTGGTTCTGTGTTTTTACCATTTCAACTATACTGTGTCATGGGGAGTGTCTGTTTTTCCTTTCTATTTAATGTTCTGTAGGCTGCCTGTATCTGGGTGGCCACTCCTTTTCATAGGTTTGAGGGGAAATTTTTCTATTATCAACTGAAAACTTTTTAGATGAATTATTTCTCTTATTTCCAGGCTCATAACCCACTTACTGATCTTTTTGAAGTTCCAGATACCCCATGTTCTGTTTATATTTTTCTTAATTCATTTCTGACCTTTGCTTAACTCCTCAATCCTGTCTTCAATGCTTGATAATCTATTTTCTACTTTCTCCTTTCTATATATGAAGTTTTCCACAGAGTTTTATGTGGCTTATTGAATTATTCACTTCCAACACCATTTCAATTTGAGTTTTCTGTCACAATCCTGTGTCTTTCTTGAACTTTAGTTTTATAACTTGATCTGACTTTGCTTTAAGACAGGATCTTTCTATTACGTAGCCCTAGCCATCCTGGAACTCAGTTTGTCAACCAGGCTGGTCTCAAGTTCACAGAGACCTACCTGCCTCTGCCTCCCTAGTGCTGCGATTACAGGCATGCACCACCATGCCTCGATTTGATATGACTTTCTGAATACATTCAGGTTTTTGTGTGCTTTCAAGTACACTCATGTCTTCTTTGAGTTATTAGAACTTACACACATTATTTTTTTGAATTTTGTCTGGAAGCATTTTTAAGACAACCTGATTGGGAGCCATTACTACAGCATCAGTTTTTGTTTTGTTTTGTTTTGTTTGTTTTTATAGAAGAGATGTGCTTTGCTTTATCATTTTTTTTCTCTGCTCTGAAATTTGTATTTATAGTGTACTCAGTCAGCTTTTCTCTCTATTTTAAATAATTAAGTCATCATTCTCCTTTCAGTGGAGAGAATTAAATGTTCAGGAGATGGGACTGCAGAGATGGCTCAGCAGTTAAGAGGACTTGCTGCTCTTGCAGAGGACCAAGTTTGATTCCCAGAATCCACAGCAGTTGGCTTACAATATCATATAACTCAAACTCTAGGAAAATTTGACACCTCTCTAACTTATGTTGACATCAGTACTCATATGCACATAACCTCAAACAGACGTATACTTACAATTTAAATAATTTTAATTTAAAAATAATTGATTTAATCAAATTTAATTTAATGGTAATTTAGTTAAAATCTTTAAAAGTGATTTAATTGAGAGATCATATTTAAAAATTCTCAGGAGAGAACCAAATTTTTCTGTGGTTAAGATATCTTTTTCCTGTGTAGGACTTCTACTCAAGGCCACAGGCTCTATTTCTAATCTTCCTCCAAGAGCCAATGAAGGCCTTGAGTCAGCTCTGGTCTCCTCCCTAGGTTGAAAGCTTTTACTGCAGTTTGTAGAACACCTGAGTGTCTCAAACTGGGTCAGTCTCAATCTTCTCCCTGTGCCCAAAGCTTCCTTTATAGGCTGTAGAATTCTCTACATGTACGTATCTTACTGTATGTGAGCTACAATCACCTCCATGGATTCATAGCTTCTGCCATAAATGATGGAATTCTTATTTGTCTTTTATTGTTGAAAGTAAAAGTTCTCTGATTCTTGTTCTTATAAGCGGTCTTGGGGCCTGTTTTTAAATATTTAACTAAATGTCCATGAATTGTTGTTTGTAGTTTTTTTTGTAATGAAAATGAATCTTCATAGCACTTTCAAGGTCATGAAACAATACCATAATTGAAAATCTGAGATCAAACACTTTTCATTTCATTTGTCATCACTGCTTGGTAGCATTTTGTGAGGCAAGCTTTTTTCTTAGTCACTGATAAATTTCAGTTTGCATGCTGTATGCCTTTCTTGCTCTCTCTTTATACTTTTAACTCAATTCTACTTTAATACCTGATGAAGTATACCTAAAAGTAATATATGTATTCACAAACTTATAATCACTAACTGATTTTTCTATTTAAACCTCACTGTCTCTCTGTAGTTTCTTCCACTGCTGTTATATATAGAAGAAACAATCTCACAACAGATAACTTGGTCTTCTGGTTCTAACAATTTTTACCCCCGATCTCTGTGATATTCCCTGGCCTTAGGTATAGGAGTTGTGTTGTAAATGCATTAACTGGGGCTGAGCACATCACAGTCAGTTTTTCTCTGCATTTGACCAGGTGTGGCTTTCTATGAGGGTCTCCAAATACTACAAAAAGAAATTTCTCTGATGATATGTGAGAGCTACACTTAATCTGTGGGTATGAAGATAAGTATTTACAATGATCCTAGAGATTATATTGGTTTAGGAAAGTGACAATAGAATATTCTTCTCTAGGATCCATGACATCACCAGCAGTGAGTAGTTAATTGACGAGGATTACAGCACCAGGTGTAAATTCCCTCCTGTTCAGTGTATCTTACGTCCAATTAGACAGCTGTTGGTCACTCCTAGATGTAGGTCCCACTATTATATCTATGATGATACCACCCTTTGTTGATCACTATTGTTTCTAGCAGGTTGTAGAGCACCTTCACATCCTTTGAAAACAGGTCCTCAGAGAGCAGCCTCCATGGGGGTCTAGATGGATTCCACAAAGTCCTGCTTTATAGTGTTCTCAGCAATAGGATCCTACCTTCTGGTTCTGAGAGGAAACCAAGAGAAAATGCATATACTATTTAAGGAGTTTCTTGGAGTCCCTTGATCAAAAACTCAGAGGTTTCCCATGGCTGGCACTGGGCTTTTGTTAAACAGTCTTTCGCTTTTGGGGGAAGCATTATCATCCCAATAAGTTTTATATGTGTGTATTTATATAAATAGTGTATACATATTTTAAATAAATATAAATTATTCCTCTCTATGGCTTTTTCAAACATCTTTAGTGTTATTTATATCCCCCTCTTTGCTATCCCTCTGTATTGCATGCTATCTCACCCCACCCCCAAGTTAAATCCTTATTTTCCCTATTTTCTCTTTCATAGCACCTGTTTCTTAGTATTGCTCTCTCTAGGGCCCCTTCTCTCCTCCTAAGTGGTCCCTTTATGTTTTACTGGTTATTGTTGTTGCTCAAGGTTATATACTCACATCTAAAGCTTCAAAGCTAGGATCCACAAATAAGGGAAAATGGGATATTTGTCTTTCTGGGTCTGGGTTACCTCACTAAGTATAATATTTTCTTGTTATAGCTATTACCATCCAATTTCATGATTCCATTTATCTTTCCACTGAATAGAATTCTATTGTGTATGTACATAATGCATTGTCATTATTCATTCATGAGTTGAAGAACATTTATGTTGATTCCACCTCCTAGCTATATTGAATAGAGTAGCAATTAATATAAGTTAGCAAGTATCTTCATATTAAGATATGAAATCATTTGTGCATGTGATAAGGAGTGATGTGACTGCATCATATGGTAAATCTACTTTTAGTATTTTGAAAAATTTCCATAATGATTACCAGAGTATTTGGAGAAGTTTATAATCCAGGCAAGCATGAATGAGGGTTGCATTTTTCCCACATTCTTGCTAGAATTTATGCTCAGTTGTTTTCTTCATCTTGCATATCTGAGTTGGGTAAGATGAAATCTGAAAGTAGTTTTAATTTGCATTTACCTTATTGCTAAGGATGAGACAGTACTGTTAAAGGTATTTCTTAGCTAATTGAATTACCTGTTAAGAACTCTGTTCAAATTTGGACCATTAGTTTTCTTTATTCACTTTTAAAAAATTATTTATACATTATAGATATTTATGCTCTAGCAAATGTTTAGCTGACAAAGATTTGTACCCATTGTGTGGACTTCCTCTTCACTCTATTTATTGTTTCCTTTGCTGTGTAGTAGCATTTTATGTTTACAAGATTTCACTTGTCAGTTATTAACCTTAATTCCTGAGAAAATTGAGTCCTATTCAGAGAGTGTGTTCCCATACCTCCATCTTATAAGGCACTGCCTATGTTTTCTTCTGGCAGGTTCAGGGAACCTCAGTGTGCACATTAGTGTCTTTCAGCCATTGAAGTTGATCTTTTTTTCAGGGTGACAGATATGACTTTAATTTAATTATCGTACATGTAGACAACCAATTTTTCAAGAAACATTGTTGAAGCCTTTTTAGTTTTAATGTATTTTTTGCATCTTTGTCAGTATCATAGGTCTGTAGTTAGATACACTCATGGTTAGGTTTTCTATTTTGTTCCATTGATCCAAATATCTGGTTTTGTGCCAATACCATGTTCTTTTTATTACTAAATTTTATTATACATCTTCACATATGGTCTCTGCTCCAATTTTTGTCTCCAGGCTCCTGCCTTGAGTTCCTGGCCCGAATTCCTTCAAAGACAGACTGTGACCTGAAAGCATAAAATGAAATAAACCCTTTCCCTCCTCAAGTTGCTTTTCATAGCAGTATTTTATCATGACAATGAAAAACTGAATTAGAAAATGGTGCTTTATAAAATGCTATTTCTCTGCTTAGTTTAATTAGGGTTTCAGTTTGTCTTATTGTTTATGTTTTGACATTCTGATACAAGCTGACATTACAGAAATGTGTAGCAGGAATCTTAAAAGTTCTTATTAATAAAATCAAACCCGGAGCTGGGGTGAATGGTAGAAGATCAGAGAAGCAGAACAAGCCACAGCCACCTCACCTTGCCAGTTCCCCAGCTGATCCTGTTTCCTCAGACTGGAAGCCTCTGAGTCCTCATCCAGAATGGGTCTCAGCTGAACTGCTGCTGCTCAAAAGCCTAAAAGCTTAACCAGTTCCAGTTCTTGGTTTTCACGCCTCATATACCTTTCTGCTTTCTGCCATCATTTTCTGAGATTAAAGTCTCTTGTTACTACTGCCTGGCTGTTTCCAGTGTGGCTTTGAACTCACAGAGATCCAGGCAGATCTCTGCTTCTGGAATACTAGGATTAAAGGCATGTGCTACCACTGCCTAACCTCTATGTTTAATATTATGGCTGTTCTGTTCTCTGATAAGTTTATTGGGGTTCACAATATATCAACCACAGAAGTGAGTCACCATACCCCCAGCCTTCTTTGCTACTTTCTTAGTTTCCATTGCATAGAAGTAAGCAACCTCCAGGACACATCAAACTTGAAGAATACTTGTTTACTTTGCTTATATTTCTCAATTTCTACTAAATATCTTCAATAAGATATGTCCCAAATTCATAGCACTGAAAAATTCTAAAAATGATTCCATCAGTTTTTGTAGAAGTTAGAAAACATGCAGTGATCCCAGAAAATTTTATACAACCTAGTGTGCTAATTGGAAGTGACTACAACTCTTCCCATGTCAATGCCTGAAGACTGGCCATTGTTTGCACTCAGACTTTCCTCATGCCCACACACAGAGGCAACAGAAATTGAACATTCCACTGCTAAATATTTCCCAAGTCCAAATTCTCAGTTCTAGTAAATTCCATTTCTTACCTGTATTATGTCCGCACATTTCTCCCTTCCTCATTTTTTATTCACCAGTCTGCCATTAGTGCAATACTTCTAACTCTTCACTTAGAATATGTTTATTTTCTAAATAAAATGCTAACTGCCAAAGAAAAAATGTCTTGCTGCTAATCAGTGACTATCACCTGGTAATCAGTCTTCCTTGTAAAATTGTATCTGTTTATTTGTATGTTTGTTTGTCTGCAGGTATGAGTGTATTAGCACATGTTGGGGGTCGGGGGGAGTGATGATATCTGTCCCCACATAGGCCAGAAGAGGGTACAAGTATGTTGTTTATCACTCTCCACCTATCTTTTTGAAGCATGCCTGTTCCACTAACAAAGAGCTTGCATTTTTGTGGCTAGTCTGGAATCTGAGAAGCTTCAGCAATCCTGCATCCACCTACATTGTAGTTTGGATTATAGACATATGTGGGAGGCTTGCTTGTCAATTGGATGCTGGGATCCACACTAGAGCCTCATAATTGCATAGCAAATGATCTTAACCTCTGAGTAATTTCTCCACCTCATCCCCTGATAATTTTCCCATCTCTCTTCCATTTCTTGGCTCTTTTAATAGCCATATTAATTTACTTTGAAAGTTTTCATGATGACTTACATTTTGGCCCTTCACTTCCTTTGTTCATTGTTTCTTTTAACTTCTGATATCATACTCTCCCCATGAGAAATGTTCTTCCTTATAAAGTAGCAGATCAACAATCATGTCTCTAACATTTTTTTAATATCCTAGATATATTTTAATGTACTTATCTAATATTTCCAGTACATTTATATGCTTTTTTATTCTAATGAAATCTTATATCATATTGCATCATACTTTTATGTGTCATTTTAAAGTCTTTGCCCCATAGCGTTCCTAGAGAAAATAACAACTTCAGTGAAGGTCAGATACCAGTGAGTAGGATAGATAGGTAGAATATGGTTTTATTTTATTGAATTCTTCAGGAAACAAAATAGAGAATTATTGAACAGAATTTGTCTTTAGTGTGTTTGTATACATAAGTGATGCTTTCAGATTGATTCTATTCAATGGGATATGGCTTCCTGAAATGTTTCATGAGTCTGAATATGTTCTACTAGAGTAGGAGTTACTCTCTTTCCTATTGGTGATAAGTGTTTATTACTCAATCAGTAAGTTTGATACCACAGAAATGACACTGGAGGGTTATGGGTGCATCTAGAAAATTCACTTATATATAACGTGTGACTTGGGGATGCTGGCTTTTAGAAGGCTTGCTGTTGCTGTTTGCGTTAGTCTCCATTGTCTCCTGCTGTACTTCCTGTAGCTTCAGTTATCCATTTTATTCTACTCAGGGTGTGACTCATTATTTGATTACAAAGTATCTACACTTTACAGTATGTATTCATGAAAAATGTAACCTACACAGTGTTCAGAACTATCTATGGTTCTAGACAGTTGCTGCTGTGTGCTTTACCCTCTGAAGCAAGGAAGTCACATTCTGATATTTCCATTCTGTCACACAGTGGCTTATGTAGAGCTGGAGAAAAGTCAGTTTCATTTTATTCGGGTGTTAATGTTATTCTTCTTTTATCTCCATGTAAATTTTTGACGTGTAGTTTATAACAAAGGTCATACTCACATGTATGGAAAAGAAAGGGAAAACTGGTCTCTAACCTTATTCCCCACAACCAAACACATTTTAAACAAAAGGCAGAAGAGATATTATTAGAAAGAAATATGGTAAATGAGTTATTTATATAAAGATTCCCATCAGCTATTTTACTACCAAGTACTTACTCAAGTAAAATTAGGCATCACACCATAGAGAAAACAATTCCAGACTTCTTTTTTTTTTCCAAATTACAGGTGGAACTTTGATGGGGTTTGAGAGATGGCTCAATGCTAGTTGCTCTTGAAAAGGACTAGGCTTTAGTTTTTAGGTTATAGACAGTCACAAAATATCTGTAATTCCTGTTGCAGGGTTTTAGACACACTCTTCTGCATTTGCTGGGTACTAAGCATGGATGTTTTGCACATAAATATGTACAAGCAAAGCATCCAAGCACATCAGTAAATAATTCAAAAGGACAAAAACTTTGAAAAATAACTTTAAAGTCATCAAAAACATGGGCTGCATAACAAAAAAAATTCAATTTTAATTGTGATATTTTAGATCTGAAAGACTACTAGTTGAAATATTACCCTAGTATTAAAAATTCAGGGGAAAGATTGAAAGAATAATTGATTCCTCAATGTCTCAGAAACCAGCAAGCTGGGAAATGTATAAAGTGACTTGTTACAAAGAAAGTTTACCAGGAAAAAATGGCCATATCCTCTGTAACTTCCTCTCCAAATTATAATACCTCTTTCTCTTAGAAATAGTGATAGCATGTATCCCACAAAGCACTGTAACTTTGATTTTACCAGCCAGGGAAATTTCATCCTTGCTGACAGCTTTGGCAAGCACTTATGTGAGTCATTTGTATTAAGGTTTCTGAGCATCACTTAAGGTACTATCACTATTTTAACAAAGATATGAGCTGCATCACCAGATGGTGTCTTTAAAAGTCATGCCCATCTATTATTTGTTGAAATACAACATAGACCATGGATAAATAGATAGTTGATAGGTAAATTCTAAAAACAACAATCCAAGAATGACTCATACTATAGTAAAATTGAAAAGATAAATAAATGAGCAAATTACACAAAATGGCTCAGTTGTGGGAGAGAAGAAGAATTCAAGAAGAGGCTACTTTAAGGCTGTGTAGCATAGGCAAGTGGAAGAATCCATTGAGCTTATAAGCAGGAATGTTTGTATGGATGATACTCTAGGCTCCCTTCTTTTAACATGTGTCACTGTTTTCTGTTTTGTTACGTTCTGAATCGGTGCAAGTAGCAACTAGTTTCTGTTTTGCTTTGAAGCTGTTATATTTCATTGATTTTTCACAATTTTAATCTGGTTATTTTCTATTGGAAGGTCAGAGGTTGTAGCCTATCATGGCCTGGAAGCTTTCTCCAGAATCTCAGAATGTGGAGACTCCTTCCCTCTTCAGGAAAACTTCCTGCTCTCTACCTGCCCTTATCTGGAGAATGTTCATGAGCCTGAGGACTGACCTTATCTAAAAACTGTCTCTAAGCCAGCTGCCTTGTTTACCTTTAGTTTGACCCTTGGCACAGATTCCTGCTAGAAGACTTGTGCTAGGAGCTCTGTTATAAGACAATACTGCCACATACAAAGCCTTGTGATAGGAGTGTTTCACTTAATGCAAATTAAGGTTTGTCCCCGAGCTCCTCAATTATATATATTCCTTATTCTCTGGAATAAAGTTGAGCTGAATCATTGAAGTCTGTCTGTCCCAAAGGGCTGTCTCCATTGTACCCACAGCCATTCAAACCCTGTTCCCTGCTTCTGCTCCCTCCACCCTCATAAACTAATGTAGCCAACAGTCCCAAGGAGGAAGCAGAGCCACAATTTTCTACTGGTGATTAGTATGTCACAGTAGATTTCTTAACTATATACATTGGGCAAAAGTCCACAAGGCCTTAATTCTACACAAAGATCTGTAGGTGACTGAGGAGAGCTGGGAACAGGAAGAGCCAGGTAAAGCCTAGTCATTGGTGGTCCAGTCGCAAATGGTCAGTGATAGACCCCAGACCCAGGGTACTACCTTCTCGGGTGGGCGCCCCAAGAACCCAGACTCCGGTCCAGTTGATGCAAACAGCAAGAGGTTTATTGATGAGGCTGTACAGTCGGTCTCCTCTCGTCCTGAGAGTAAGAGTTGCGCCTACTGCAGCCACATAGGTACTTTTAAAGGAAAAAAACCACAAAAGCCACAAGATCACAATTCCCATACAGTTTCGTTTCTATTGATTTATGTCTAGAGGCTAGTTTCACAAGATCATGGCCTGATCACAGGGTGGGTACAATCATGTCCACATGCACATTCTTCCCGAAACCTCAATGGGGGTATCAGGGTGGGAGTGAAGATTACACAAAGGTTACAGTGGTCTTTCCTGGAACACTTGCAATTATCCCAGTCACAGTTGAGTGCATCTCTTAATAGAAATCTCTTTACATTGTTACATTGTGGCAGGTGTGGTTGAGTATGGCTGAGTCAGTTTGCCCTTGGAACTAGTTTTTTAGTTCCTCATTCTCCTGGGAATTGGGGAGTGTAAGCCTGAAGGGTTAGGGTCTTTCAGTCAACCATGTAAGTATTCATACAGATAGCAATATATGGGCTAAACAGGTTATATTTAGAAATACATATATGCATACATATTCATATATGCATGAAAATAACAATTAGTTATAAAATTGAAGAAATTTGGGGAAGGTATATAGTAAGACTTGGAGGAAGGAAATGGAAGGAGAGAAGTTGTAATTATAATCTCAAAAAAAATTAATAAATGAAAATCTCAACAGTAAAAAAGATTTATCGTAGGAGAGTTCTAAAACAAACACTGGTGAGAGCACACATGAATCTTCAGGGATTTTTTTGGTTCAAAGTATATTGTCATAAAGTTGTAAATTGTCTTATACAAGTTGTTTAAAAATGAATTGTAGGCAAAAATTTCTATACCGCTTTCCAGTTTCCAAATAATCAACACAGAGACTTAATATTACTTACAAATGTTCAAGTGATAGCTCAAGCTTATTACTAATTAGCTCTTACAACTTAAACTATTTCTGTTAATCTATGTATTGCCACTTGGCTTGTGGCTTTACCTGTCCTCCAGCATGTCTTGCTCTCTCTGTGTCTCCTAGCAACTCCAGTGACTCTGTCCTTCCTCCCAGCATTCTCAGTTTGGCTGTCCCATCTATACTTCTTGCCTGACTACTGTCCATTCAGTTCTTTATTAACCAATGAGAGTAATATATATTCACAATGTACAGAAGGATTATTCCACAGCAATGAATAAAACAGATTCATTCATAAAACAGATTAGAAAAAAAAATTAAAGACTTCTTAAAATATGTTTACATTCTTAGTTACCAAATTATTCATGAATATAAAATTATTTATTGAAATAATATAATCAAACAAAAACACACTTTATAAAATAAATAATATAATGGAATTAAAGCTCCAAAATAAAACTATAACTTATAATATGAAGATATTCAGCTAATACAGAACATATGAAAAGAAGTACCAAATGATCATTTGGATTATTTCCTAGAAAATGTTGGCTACCTGTTTCCTACTATTGGTAATGAACTTTACTTCTTCCTTTTGTTAATGTTGAACTTGGCCATCTGCTTACTGGATACTAGAAGGTAATGGTATTGGAGTAGACAGAGCCTATCTTGGTTTGTGTTTTGTGACCTGAGAGGACACATTATTGCTGGCCTGGACATTATGATGGAACTTGTAAAAGACACAAAATGTCCTCTAGTTGCTGGTTCAAAGATGCTGAAATAAATATAAAAGTACCTTAGTTGACACCTCAAACTTATAGCCTAGAGGACAGACTCTGGAGACCTACATCAAACCTAGGACTTTTTATATTTAGTCAACCACACATTCATGAGCATGAGTATAAATCATGATTCTTTCATCTTAAAATCATGTGTTTCTTAAGATCTAGGAAGAGAAAAGTACTTGTTACTCACCAAAAATTTCTTTCCCCAAAATAAAACACACAGTAGAGTCCTAGTACACAAATCATTTGTCTTCCATTTTGGTATATTTTTACTTTTCCCTCCATAAGAAGCTGATAGATGAAGAATCACATCTGTCAGGGTCGGAATTCAAGGGAACTGGATTTATTTGGAAGTAAAAATAATCCAGAAAACTAAGGGCTATGTTGTTCTTCACCAGAGGACTTTAGATTCTTATATGGTTACATGTCCTAATATTTTAAGAATATTCAGGTCTATTACTAATATTTATGAATAACTGGGTTAGGAAAATATAACAATTTATGAATGGGTACCAACAAAATAAAAATAAAAATAAGTCCGAAATTAAAGTGCAGCTGAGTAAAGTTTATCATCTTTTTCTGCAGTTTTGTTTCTTCTGTTACAGTTCTTATACATATTGACTACTGAGGGGAGTAGAGAATAGAATCTCATGTAAGAAAAAGTGTACTTTCTTCCTAACTTATACATTTCTAGGTGAAATATGAAGAAGAGAAAGGTTGCATGGGTATCTTCTAATCAAATCCAATGAGACTTGCTTGCCTTTCACACATTGCCTTGTATTTTGAGTTACATTCTATAATTAAATCCAGAGGGAATGGATTGTAATTCTTCCTGATAACCCATCTTTCAGTGTTTCCACATACATTTTGGGGATGCCTTCGTTTAACAAAACTAATTGGTCTCTGTGGGAAATACAAAAGTGTTTTTTGAGGAGGTTTGCTCTTGGTGTACTAGGACGTTTCTTGTATATTATTAATATGTGAAATGAATGCATATTAAGCATATGTAAAATCATTCCTGCAATTCATGTAATAAAAATGTATTACATGAGGCTTTTTGAAGTCTATTTTGTAGAACATATATTTCTTTTCAGAAAACTAACAGTATCTCTAAAGATTACAATTTCATACAGTAATAAAAAAACTATCTGAATTTGTAAAATAATTTAAATCCTCATTAGAATAATGTAGAGCATATTTGGTAAGTGGATAAAGCTGTCTGCCTAAATGACTCATAGAATTTGCATATATGTATGTTCATTTCCAAAAAGTTAATTATCTGTGTCCTAATAACTTCATAGAGATAAGAAATTTCATTTGAGAGAAGGTAAACAGTGGCATTTCATAGACATGCTATTGGGTTTCTAAAAGGTAAAAATGCTGGAGGAACTAGAGGATCCATAGTGTGGGTATACTTGTGGTGGAGACATGAGGTTAATGGCCTGAATGCCCCTGTATATGGCAAAATTTGTAAAGGGGATTGACAGTGAAAATAACATATAATATTTGAAAGTATTGTGGATAGATTGTTTGGAACTGGGCGGGACAACTCTGCATTTTGATGAGTTGTTGTTTCCTGTAACAGTCTATCACCACTGCAAAGAGACATTTTCTTGATGAGGAGTGAGTACTACACTTATCTGTGGGTATAAGGATAAATATTATATTGTAGTTAGGGGTTATTTTGTTTGGGTGAATTGGTAGTTGTAGGTTCTCCTCCAAGATCCATGACATCCTGAGCCCAGGCTAAATCCCTAGGTCCCCAGTACTAGGTATGACCCCCTTCTTGTTGAACAGGCTCAAATTCAACTAGAGAATCCATGACAGTATATGTATGCCACTACAGTACCCTTAGAGTTGTCCTATGATGCTGTTCATTATCATGGTTAACAGGCATCATAGTTGGGTAGGATTGCTAGTTGTTTCCCTCCTTCGCATGCTTGCATGGTGCCTTCTGGTGAAAGCTTTTCCTCGGGAAGAACTAGTGCCACCACAGGGGCCTCTGGACCCTGTGTTCAAAGTGCATTGTCAGTACTGAAACATCTACAACACACTTCCTGCACCCAAGTCTCGGATATCAGTGCAGAAAAAGGAACAGAATAATTGTAAAAACCAGAGAAATTGGGAGTTTTCTGTGAGAGTGTGTCTCCTATAAATGTCACAAGCTTACACCCATGAAGTCTCACCAATGTAGCCACCTAAACACTACCTAAACAAAGATGACACCAATATATATGCTACCATGGACAGGGGAACACTCATAAGGCCTCAGTCCTAGATAAAGAAATATAGAAAGTAAAGAATAATGAAAGCTGGAGAAATAATCTTACCCAGGGAGAAACACACCAATTGGCTGTTCAATACTAAGAGGTAAGCCTTGAAAACACACATAGAAGTAACATTATAACTGAGCATGTTGTAGTTATATATTTAAGAACACATACATGTCTATATGTAACAACCATTAAGAAAAGTGGGCCATGAATTTGAAAGCAATCAAGGGATGTGGGTTCAGGGAAAGAGTTGGAAGGAGGATAAGGAAGCATGAAATGACATAATTATATAATCTTAAAATGCAAATTTAAAAGTTTAAAAAAATGTATGTATCACACATTTTAGTGAAAAATAGATATTTAAGTGTTATTGAAAGAAGAAACAAAGATAGGTTAATGATAAAAAGCCAATATTTTTAAAAAGTACATTATGGTATCAGGTTAAGACCCAAATAACAAAACTGGTCAGTCTGCAATGGTTTCAAAATGGGACTCAGGATGAATGAAAACCACAAAATAAATGATAAATTAGAAGACCAAATTAGTCAGATAATGACAAATATACAGCAACAATGAGCCCAGAATGAGCATTGACTGAAAGCACACTATCTAAATAACTGAAGAGAAAAAGGGAAATAATTTTGCTTTTACATGTGAGCTAGTGTAGCATTCTCTGTTGTCAAACGGATAATTGTCTGTGAAATTAATACAATGAATTATACTTCATGAATGGATTTCAAAACTTAATTTCTAATGCTCAGTGCAGTGTTCAAATGTAATATTTATGTGGAAAAAAATCAAGCTATTATACATAAATATTAAATGAAAATGAATTCATATTTTGGGATAAAAAATATGTTGTTGATCACCCAATGAGAGAATCAAGAAGTATTTACTGAGCATGTGAAAGACGAAAGTAATCTTACATAATGAATATATATATATATATATATAAAATCAATTATACTATTTTTGTGAGCCATCCAGTCACCCTAATTGAGACATACATCAGAGTTGATCTGAAATTTGCTCGGGAAGCATTTTTAGCTAAAGGAACAGTAAGAAAAATCAGAGCTGAGGACACTTATACCTCTTTGGGAGGGGCTCAGCTAAGTTTTCACATCCTAGTTTCCACCTAAGGCCTTGGTAAAAACTTTCAGGGTCACAATGGGGTTAGCAGTCTAAGAGTCTGACTTAGTGTGTTTTTTGTTCTCCATTTTCAACGGACAGGCAAAACCAGGGCCCTCACAAATCCTCAATAGCTGAATGACTGGAAAGGATATTGGCAAGATTTGAGAGAACAAACACAGGAAAAAGCCAGGAAACACAGATGTGGTTTTGAAATATAACTGAGAGCTCCCCGCTACTGCCATAGCTGGAGATGGGCTCTGCGGCTTTATTAGGATGCACAAGTCGACAAAGCACGGGGTTGAACAGCAACAGTCCCTCAGTGCAGTCATAGTCCCGACACTTTATAATAAGGATGAGCAGAGAACTAATTCTCATTTTTCCTAGCCCTTAAGGAGACTATCTTGATTTGTATCACGCTAGAGAAACAGACTCCTTCATGAAAACTTTTAATTATTCTGGAGTATTATTTCATCAGTTTTAATTTCATTGAGGACTTATAATTTAATACTTTAAACACTGCTTTACTATACTTCACTTAACTTGATTATAAAATAAGACATTCAGAATCAATTGTAAGGTCCTGTGTAATTTCTGTTTTGTAGTAATTTAAAACCCAAAAGGGGATGCCCGACTAATCCAAATTTATTTTAATTACAGCTATTATTTGAAGAAGGAAGGAACAATTTAGAAAACTCATGAGTGAGCTTACTAGGGCTACCAGAGAAAAATATCACAAATTATGTGGACTCATGAGCTTTTTTGTTTTTTTGATACTTTTAAAGGACTGGAGACTCATACCAACAAGTGTGACCAAACAAACACAACCTGGCTTCTCTTCAGCACAGGCAATCCCTACCTTCCTTGTCATTTCTGTTGACTACTGGCAATCTCTGACACTCCCTGAGGTATTTGTTGCTGTGTACTTCATCTCTGCCCTCATCTTTATACCTTCTAGCTGCTAGAAAATTTTTTCTTTATATGGCCATTGTTTTGCAATAATGAAATTCAGACATACTGGATAAGGGATCTAAATAATTGTATCTGTAAGGAACTTATTGACACATAAGTTATACTCAAAAGTGGTGGGAAATGAAGGCTCTGAGTTTGAGAGGTAGCAAAGGTAGCAGAACACGGAAGGGACAGGAAGGAAAAGCGAAGGGAAGAAGTTATGTAACTGTATTTTAGAATAATTTCTTAAAAGTATAATTAGACATATATATGTATATATAATACTAAATATATAAATACAGCCTTCTTAGTCTGTGTAATGTTATTTGTAGTTATCTATTTGGAGCTCACCAGTTAGTATTGGATAACTAACAGAAGACTTTTCCCTAGGAAAGATTATTTCTCCTGCTTTAAGCACCTGTAGTTCATTGTCTATAGTTGGGCCTCATAGGATTTCCCCTTCCCATGTTAATTTGTTTATTGATGTCCTCATTGTTCAGGTTTTATTTTAGGCAGCAATTTGGTGAAAATTTATGGATGTAGGCTCTCCTCTTAGGCATAAGACCTCTGTAGCCACAGGCAGCTGACTAGGTTTACAGTACTAAGAAAAGGCCTGAAATCCAACTAGACAACTGTTGGTAACTCCCAAGATAAAAATGCCACTATTTCAGTACTATGGAGATGTTTCTAGTCCAGTCATTGTTCTGATCATATGCTTTATGGATGAACAGGACTGCCAAATGCTCTTCTCCCTTGGTAGCCTGCATAGCACCTTCAGATGCTCTGAGAACTAGTCCTCAGGGTTGAAGCTTGTGGGTCAGTTCCAGCTCTATTTTTATCCATCAGAGTAATGTAAATTTTAAGATTCTATCTCACCCTAGTCAGAATGTTCACCAACCACCACCACTACCACCACCACTCAAAAAGTGACAGTAAAGTTTGTCAAGAATAAGAGAAATGAGAAACTATACTCATTGTTTATTGGAAGTGTAAACTATTGCAGCTACTATGAAAATCAGTATGGAGTTCATTCAAAAATAAAATAGGACTACTATATGACTCAGACATACAATACTCATCACACCCTACCACAAAGATATATATATATGTGTGTGTGTGTGTGTGTGTGTTTTCCCTGCTGTCTTCATTATAGCAAGGAAATGTAATCAGCCTAGATGTCTATCTAAAGATAAGTGATAATAAAAATGTGGCACATATACAAAATGAAATTTTATTCAGACATAAGAAAAAATATATTATTAGTTTTGCAAGTAACTGAGTGGATCTGAAAAGTATTTTACAAGTAAAGTTACCCAATCATAAATAAAAATAGCCGTGTTATTCTTATATGCAATTCCTAGGTATAGTTTTTAACGTTAACATATGTGGCTGTGAATGTTTTTCTAGCTCATGTAACAAGAAAGAGGACCATGAGAGAGGAAAAAGAATATTTCAGGAATGGGAAAGGGTTATAGAAAGTATGTGTCATGGAAACAGATAGAGGCTACTGTCCCCAAAGGGGACAAACAACCAAAGGAACATGGAGAGGTGGGAAGCAAGAAGAACAACAAACACAAATTATAAATGGAAGTTCCTTAATTAAAACTAGAAATAAAAACTGATTAAAACATCTCAGAGCTGTGACTGCTTAATCTCATGACTTTGTAAATTTGCCAATCTCTCCAGGCATGTGTATCAAGATTTTAATAGAAGCATAAGTTGGCTGGGAAGCTGTAAAAATAACTCTGGAGGAAATTTTAGATATGCTAAAAAATATTCATCCTTTCCTCTAAATTAGAAAAAGTGTACTTTAACCAAAACAGAAAAAAAAAAAAATCATGAAAGCTTCTAACATGAATCCAAATTGGTCTTAATAAAAACCCGGAATCAGATATGTGGTAAATGCTAAAAGATCAGAGAAATGAAAGCTACTAGAGAGACTTCTTACCTCTGCCGAATCCTCAGACCAAAAGGGCCTAGCTTCTGTCTCCACCCCACCTTATCACTTCCACTCTTCATCCAGCCATATTGCTATTCTCAGGTCACAGGGACCCCCCAAAAAACACCACAGAGACTGAATCCCATATGTAAAAGCTACGAGCCTTTAATTTCAAGCTTAGAGTTTGGGCTCTCTGTCCGATACAGCAGTGAGAGCAGAGAGCCCAGAGCCCAGGCAGGATGGGGTTTTTAATCGTAGTAGAGGTTGGGGTGAGGGAATTTCCAGGATTCAGGACCCTGATTGACTGACATTTGTCTAGGAATATAGGGAATGTTTGGAATGTCAGGTATTTCCTCTTAGATGCAGGCCCCACTGGGTGGGGTCAGTTTATGGCTTTTCTTGGGTCCAGGTGTTTCTTGCCAGAAGCTGTGTCTGGGCCTCTAAGCCTGTCATGGTAGCTGTGTGGTCAAGCTGTTTTGGGGGCCCCCCACAATATCCCTTCCTTTTTCCTCCTTCCAAGTGCTAGAATTAAAGGCAAGAGATCCCAAGCGCTGGAATTAAAGGTGTGTACAACCACTGCCTGGCCTGTAGTGGTTAGCTCAGTTCTCTGATCTCCAGGCAAGCTTTATTTGTTAAAGCATAACCAAAATAGCACCACAAAAGCTAATCTAGCCAATATTGTATACCAATTAATACCTCCTTCAAGTTGCCAGTCTTAGGCAGAGCTTTGAAGTGATAGTTGGTATTAGAATCATCTAGAGCCACTGATAGCTCAAAAGCTCTCTCAGATACCCATGCAGTCGCTTGCTGCCTTAGAAGTGCCTGAGTTTTCCAGAGAATTTAGCTGCCAAGCCCCAGGTTGTTGCCTTTATTGCTGATGCTTGAGATCCAGGTGTAGGTCAACAGGGTACGTTTTGAATGGTACACTTTCTAATCAGAAATATGGAACTCTTTCCTAAGAGTCACACAGTTCGGCAGCCATACACTGTTTCCAGGAGTGTTGTGTTCCATGCCACTGCTGTTCCAGAGTATAACTGCACCTCTTTTACTCTTTTTAAATATTATTACAATAAATATTATTAATGTACAATAAATATTACATTATTATTACAAATAAAAAATGTAAGACTTTTAGCCCTCCCTTGGTAGAATACTGTATCATAAACTAGAAATCTCACTTCTGTGCCACATACCACTGCATGACTTTCCTGAATGTTATCAAACTTTAACAAGAATAAATTTATCATTTGAATTTTACTGTAAAAATATTAAAAACACTTAAGCTTTGGATCATCATTTGTCATAAGATGACTTGCAATCTTATGTGTACACCCACATAGAAACAGTCTCTTACACACAGTTATTCCTACCTATAAGGTATTATTCCAAGTTAAATCTTATTCTGAGCTATTAAAATTACAAATAATAATTCTTAGTATTACATAGATCTGGAATTCAAAATATGTGATAATGGGCAATCAGGAAACAAAATCCAGAGGTCAGAATTATGTTACTATCTAATTTATGCAATGAATGAAATATCTTAGACCTAAGAATTTTTACAAAGTAAGATAAACATTTTTTTCTGATATGGAAATCATGACCTAATGCACCCCAAACTAATGAGTTTGCCCATTTTCTTCCTTCTCTTTACAATACACAGAATTTTCCCTGTTTTTTAGAAAGCAATGAGAACTAAATTTCTAGATTTTTTTTTGATGATTTCTAAAACTAAGAGTTCATCAAGGTGTGAACATTTAAAGACTACTTGTGGAATATTATAAAACAAAATATATTTCACCAAACTTTAA
This sequence comes from Peromyscus eremicus, assembly GCF_949786415.1. Classification (NCBI taxonomy): domain Eukaryota; kingdom Metazoa; phylum Chordata; class Mammalia; order Rodentia; family Cricetidae; genus Peromyscus; species Peromyscus eremicus. Next base: position 34,763,305 of record NC_081419.1, read on the forward strand.
AAACTCAATTAGAGGAAAAGGTAAGAAACAGGCAGAAGATGTTTACAAAGACAATGCTTTAGTATAGAAGTTTCATGAGAGAGAGAGAATGAGGGAGAGAGGAAATGAGGGAGGGAGGGAGAGAGAGAGTGGGGGATAGAAGAGAGACTGTATCTAGGTAACCAGAACAGCACCAGCCAAAAGCTGTTGAGTCACTTAAGTAAACAGAGCACAGTTTTACCTTTCCAAAACAAAGATTTAAGACAAAATGATCTTTGAGATACCTTCCTGATTAATCACTCATAATTAAATGATTCTCTGAGTTACACTCCCCTTCCTTAAGGAGGATGAAGTTTGGTTCCAGCTGGAAAAATCTATGTAAAGCTAAGCTAAACTCATAATTTAAGAGTTCTCAATGATTTCCCAATTCCTTTCCAAGGCAGTGGTTTAAAAAAAATTCTTTTTCATTCTTCAAAAACAGAAATTGCATGTCATGTGTTTTCATGAATTTATATTTCGCTGTAGACTTCCCTCGATTCAGACAGATCCACAGTAAACTTGGAAATAAATCCCTTCAGTCACTCATCTATTTTATATGTACTTCTCAACAGCATCGGTGTAAAGATAAAAATAGAGTACAAGAAACCCTCTGCTATCTTTACTCGCCTATGGTAAGCTGCCACCCTGCATTTGCCTTCAAAGTATTTTGTCTTAATCAATGTGAAGCTCAGGGCAGAGCAGTGGCTATGAGACAGAGAACAGGGAAAAAGTGTGTGTGGGAGGGGGCGGGTTGGGAATCAAAAATAGAATCTATGAAGGAAAACATAACGGAATTGAAAAATTAAACTACCTTATGATAATTTGGCTTACCTAATATGAATATCAAATCACATACCACATTTCTTTTTGGATTTTATGTAAATATTTTCCTCAAATATGTTTTTAGAAGGGAAATTGTTAATTTATGGACCTATGTGTATTTGAAGTTTTGTACTACCAAACCAATCTCCTGAGGAAAAAAAAAAATAACAGTAATGAAATGTTGATTGCTATTGCTGTAAGTGGGAAATCCAAAGCCATTGTGGGCAAAAGTCAGCTTGCAAAGAGGAAATCCACACTTGGGATCACTCTTAGCTACTTTTCCTATTGGAATGATAAAATACCTTGAGAAAAGGGCAACTTAAAGAGAAGGGGTATGTTCTGGCTCATAATTGAAGGGTCAGAACGGGGAAGTCAAAATGGCAGGAGTTTGAAGCAGCTGATCACATCATATCCACAATCAGGAAGCAGAATATTGGATGCTTATGCTCAGCTCACTTTCTTTCTTTTATTCAGGAGGAACCCATCACAGGAAATGGTAACGCCCACAATGGACAGTTCTTCCCATCTCAATTAACCTAATAAAGATAATTCCCAACAGGCATTTCCAGAAACCTATCTCCTAGCTGATTCCATTTCTCATAAAGTTAACAATTGAGATTAGTCATTATAAGATTCGCTTATAGTCCCCAACTCTGCCATCTCAGCCATGATGCGGAAGTGTCTGCCATGACAGTTCAGAGACAGTTAATAATGCAGAATGACTAATCGAACTGACTGTTATTTTGTTTTCACCGTTTCTCAAGGACTGTTCCATTGTACAAAGCATGTATGTAATTTCTCACAGGTAGCATGAATTTTGGCCCTAGATCTACTCCTGTGTTCATAAAGAGGCCTGTACTTCAGGTGCCTTATCCTTGTGCAGCCAGGCCTTTGAGAAGATTGCCATGCAGCCCAGCAGAGCTGGTAGATCTGTCATCAGAATCACTTCCCTTACCAATGGAAGTAGCAGGCACAGTTCAACATGCACCTCTCTAACCATTCATCATTAGCTTGCATCCACACACACACACTGCTGTGATTGTGAAACAAACTTGGTCTTCTGTTATTCCAGTGTGAGATGTGGATTCAGATACTAACTAAATCCATTCCTTGAGACAGGCAAACAGTTGGCTGACCTGAAAAAGATGACTGAAAAAAATGTGGAGAAAGAGCAAAAGTAACCATTCTATTAAAACAAACAAACAAACAAACAAAAACCTAACAGCTTCTTTTAGGATGGGAGAAGAACTAGATTTGGTAGACTACCAGAGTTCTATGCTGGCTGCTCTTTCCCTTGTCACCTTGTTTGTCCCTATCTGCCATTTTCCCATTGGAAAGGGAGCATTTTCTTAGGAAGCCAGGACTTGCTCTCCACTATCTGTCTTACATCCTTCTAACTCTCCCTCAAAAATAATGCATGACCATAATATTTACCATAATATTTCCATAGTTGTGATTTAGTCACAATGTAAGATTGGGATTCAAGAACAAATTCATACCAATGATTGTAAAGAATTGCATGCCATGTAAAAATATCTCTAGGAATATTGTTAGTACAGACTCAACTCATGGCCAAAAGGAAAGGACACCGATATAACTGCTGAGTGACATGTGGTTGTATCTATATAGTCATACAACATTCCTCAGTGCCCGATTCTTATCTGGACACAATAGTGGATGTTCTGTTGGAAATATATAATGCATTGCTGCTGCAAGATGTTTCCAAATAATAGTTCTTGAGGCTCATAGTGCTCAGTGTATGACAATCAGTTCTGAGTGTATAGTTACATGATGTTTTGTGGCCATGAGCTGAGTCTCTACCATACTACTCCAAGAGATTGTTCTCCTTTCTTTTTGATTGCTTGAAATAGGGTTTCCTAGCTCTAACAGTCTTGGCTGTCCTGGAACTCACTTTGTAGACCAGATTGGCCTTGAACTTACAGAGATGCACCTGTGTCTCTTTTTCCGAGTGCTGGGATTTAAAGGTGTGCACCACCAAGCCTAGTGAGATATTTTTATATTGCATGCAATTCTTTACAATAATTGGTATGAATTTGTTCTTGAACCCTAGTCTTACTGTGACTAAAACACAGGGCCTTCCCAAAATCTCAACAAAGCGTATTTTGATTCCAACTCTTTTAATTCTATAGACTTTTCTAGAATGTTTTTCAGTATGATATGTATCTGTTATGTAATACTTTCTTGTCTCAGACTCATCTCTAAGCCAGCTTGTCTCTTATTTCTTCCATGTGTGTGATGTGCTAACTCAAGGACACAAATGACTATCTGGTGCAGTATTTCCTAATTGTTAGAAGAAATTAATGATTAAGCTAATTAATCATCATTTGCCTGGACAGGGATATACTAAATATTCTATATTATTAGAATCAAACATTTACTGAATGAAAAACTATCATCTTACCGAGACCTGTATACTAGCCACCTCTGTCTTAATCTGTCTAATCAGCATTGTGCTGCTAATATGATATTTATGAGATGGTAAGACATTTCATGCCACTTTTTAGACAACATTTATAGGTTGCCTATAAATTTATAGGCAAAAAACCCTATAAATTAATGGTTTTCTCTGCTTCATGTGACTATAAACAGTCTGTGATCTCTTTTATGCTTCAGACAGAAAATACTTAATTCACCGAAGAAAAGGTCAAATAACATGTCATGAAGTGGAGAACACACTGGTCTCTTTGAGCAGCGATACCACAACTGTTATCAGACTGGAATTGGGCCAACTACTTATTTATGTCTATGATATACTATGATTGTTATCTAAGAACTAGCTCCTTTATTTCTTCAAGGATTGTACAGAATTGTTGAGAGATGTGTTGATGTACACCATTCATTCATCCTACAGATCTTTACTGTTGCCACTATTTCTACTATCCCTGGATCATCAAATTTAATACTGCTTGTGGTGTCTATCTTGTTTGACAGAAAAAAGTTTCAAGGTTTCTGTTTGGCACTGGCTATCATGTATCAAAATAATTCTTACACTATGGGCTATGGAACTTACTAATGTGCATGTTCTTATTAACATTATTTAATATTTCCCCAAAAATTACATTATAGATTATAAGACTCCCCACAGTTTTACAGCTCACAGAAAAGGCAATATGGACTTTAGGAGAGGACTGGGGCTACAAAAAAAGATATTCTAGAATCTTTCTTGGGCATTTAAGCCATCCATCAGACAAATTTGGGAGGCAATGTGGCAGTAACTAATAGGTGTTTCTTTTACTTATATTTTTAAACATGTTCATAATTAGTCTTTAGCTCTGTTCACTGACCTGTTTCTGGTTATGTCATCTTAGGCCCTAATACAGCTAATTAACCATTCCTGACAATGTTCTGAGCCTTGCCTAAATTGTACTGACATCTAACTCAAGCTATTGCTTTGAGTAATTCAAGCATTTCATTTTGAATATTTTGCCTGAAATGAAGTCTTCCCTTAGCCTGCAGGAAATAGGTCTTATATCATCACAATCTAGCAATGGAAGCTGGGAGCAAGTTAGTTTTCACAGGGATGGGTAATATTTACAGATTTGCAAACCATGGAGTCTTTTTCACGAGTATTCAACTCAGCCAGTGGAGAGGGCAAGAAGCTATGAAAACTGGGTATCTTAGTAAGTTTTCTATTGCTAAGAAGAGAGAAGATGGCCAAGTCAACTCTAATAAAAGAAAGCACTTCATTGGGAGCTTGCATATAGTTTTAGAGGGTTTGTCTATAATCAACAGGTGAGGAACAGGCAGGCATGGTGCTGGAGCAGTGGCTGAGAACTTTACAGCCTCTGAAGGCATCAGGCAGAGAGAGGGGCACTTTGCCTGACTTTTGAAATCTCTATGCCCACTCCCAGCGACACACCTCCCCCAAGGCCACAGCTCCTCCCCTAATCCTTCTGAAATAATTCTACTGACTAGAGAGCAAGTATTCAGGCAAAGGAGCCTATGGGAGCCACTTTCATTCAAACCTCCACACCATAATAATGGGTAGTAACTGATGAGTTTCCATAAATCTTTAATTTGAAAAGCAAGTTCCAGATAAAATTTGATTCATGGTCTTACCTGTTTCTGATTTCTGTATGTGATTCTTGTCAGAACTTTGGATTAAAATACCTTTGTAGTATAATTAAATTTTGGACTGTATTTCTATTATAAATAAAATGTGAAATGGAATTCTTTTTAAATAATATGATGAATGTTTTCTGACTAGTATTGACCATGCTAAAATGATAGCAGACTAAGCAAAACTTCTGTTTCCCACTCCCTAATATGTTTTCAGTGGATAACAAGAGTTAATTCAATCATTGTTATAAATATTAGTACAGTCTGTTTTAAAGCTATTTCCTCTGAATGAAAATATTGTCTGCTAAAAGGAGGAGGAAGACTCAGAAGACTCAGAAAGTTAATGAAACAAGACTCAGAATGTTCAAGAAACTTAAAAGGTTTAGTAACCTCAACAAGTTATAAGAATCATAAGACCCTTCCCCAAGGTCACATAAGCAGTAACAACTGCTAAAGAGAGGAAACTCTCCAATAGATGGACCTTCCTGAAAACGGTGTAAGGGTCTCTGGAGACGCAGCTTTTGCAACTCGTTCCTCAGGCTAGACTCAGTTTGATTTTTATGATACAACTGCCTTTGTGTCACCCAGGATCCTATATGTAACCTCTCATCTATGTTCCCGTACTGAACTTCAGGAAACTCAGGGTTTCACTAAGCTAGATTTGGGTGTTGTTGTTTCTTTGTTGTGTCATTTGTTCCCTATCTGGAGTTCTATCTGTCACATCTGCATGGGAAAGATTAACTGGTACCATATTACCTCTAAAACTTTACGGTGATTTTTTTTTGGGGGGTCTGTACTATATTCTGGTAAATACTGAATTCTGAAAATACTAGTATTTTTTTTTAACCACAATTCTTCAATAGGGTAGGAATTCTACTGCCAAGAAGGTTCTTGCCATATGAATAAAGACTGGCTCAACTCTAAATTTTCTCACTCATTCCCTCTTGTTTTGTAGACATTTCTGTACCAGGCCCTCAGTACTTAATAGGCCTCTGGACCTTAGCACCGTGGACTCAATGATGGAAGTATCATTCAGGAATAAAACTCAATGTGTAGACAGCACCACCAGCCAAAACAAAAACATAGACCTAATCCATCACAGTCCATTATTTGGGGAAGTTATTAAATGTACTAATCCAGCTTTTTGGCTTCTATAGTTCTGCTTCTGGCTGACGGTTCTGATTGGCTGAGAGTTGTCAACCCAGGACGTGATTTTTGTCTTTAAAGTTTAACCTGATAAAGGCTTGAGGATCCCAAACAACCAGGGTAGTTGCTGATTGGTTGGTAAAGACTTAAACCCATATCTGAGTAGTCTTCTATGGAGGATACCTCACAACATTTCTTTCTAATGTTTTAATTCTATTTGAGGAAAGATGGGGGAGGCTGCTAAGGTAGAAATGTAAGGAATTGTAACAAAGCTTGTAAAATTCAGGGAAGCCCAGAAGGGAACAAAACTCATGAGGTGTCTGCCTGGGTTGTAAAACAATGAACAATTTCTGGGTAAGAAGAGCAGGGGGCTCCAAGAGGAAGGATCGTGAGTCATTCCTCATCTTGGGTGCATTTTTTAGTGATGCAGCTGCCTTTGAGCTATTCATGCTTCTGTAAGTAACCTTTCATCAATGGTCCTGTAAGTGACCCATCAATTGTCCTGTAACTAACCCTCATACACTAATTGGTTCACTCAGGTAAATCTCAGTAGGGTTCTTTCTTTGATCTGTCAGTGTTATCTTAATTAGGATGAATAGACATTTGTTCATGTCTACAAGGAAAAGTCACGCAACGCTTTCCAAAGTGTTACACATATGTAATTAATTAAAGAGGTGACCACAAAATGAATGTGCATAGGGAATAAATGAGAAAGAGAAGATAGATTTTAGAAAAGAGAATATTAGTGATGAATGTGTGCTTAGTACAGCTCCATTTAAACAGGAGCTTCTGAGCCAGTAAATAGAATGCCTTCAGACTAAAGAAATGGGGTGAAAAGCTTGAATAGTCAACTACCAAGTCAAATCTCTGTCTCTCAGTGGTTACTTCAGAATATTCATAACTCCTTCCCCAAGCCTGCTCCCACCCCCTGAAATCTTAAGAACTGACTGGTATCCCTTAATGGGAAGAATATCTTCAAACAAGGTGAGGCCAGGTGCTATCTTTCTATGTGAAAACTGTCTGCTGCTAACTGGTAAAGCTAATGTGATTGATGAACAGGATCACTCATAGACATTTTAAATTGCATGGTTTAGGAAAATTGTGGATCTAGATATACCGGCAACCTAGGCAAGATATCAATTCTTTCTAAAAACTATCAGGAACACACAATACACAACTGAGACTGCTAAGTTTGCTGGTAATTACAACAATAGAAAGTTGGATTAATGCACCAAATATGACCCATAACAGGAAGTTACCATAAAGAACTTATAATAGGGTTTGAATGTGGGGTGGAATTAAAAGCAAAACAAAGCCAAACAAACACACACAAAAAAACTGCTCCTCTGAGTGAAATGCTAATAAAAGGTAAGAGAAGTACTATGGCTAAATATCTTAAGAAATCATGTCCATAAGGCAGAATATTTGGTGTAGGCTATAATTATAATTTTGTAGAGAAATATCAATCATATACACTAGCTGATAGAGGCAAGTGTTTGACATTTTGTGGATGAAATAATGTTCAGATAATAATATGTGTTCAAATTTGATTATGAAGTGTTATTGGGTTTTTATCTCTTTTTTTTTTATTAATTCTTTGGGTCCAGGGTAGGTTTATCTGATCTTGGTGTTATTTGAAATCCTTTGTCTTTAATAGAAAACAAACACTTATCTCCAAACATCAGGGCAGCTCACACTGACACCAAGATCCAGATCACGTTAAGATGGAAGATCCTGCAAATCAGAGGATACATGTCTCTTCCTTGAAACCGTAAGCACAGTAGGCTGCAAAATACAAAATACTAGGTGCAAATGATACCATTGAATTTTATGCTTCAAAACAAGAGTCACGCATAATTGCTCATAAATGGTAAATTTAAATACTATTCATGAAATTTGGTACATAATATCATGGTTATGTTTACATTCCTCAAGAATTTGAATTTGAGATATGGTTATTTTATTTTTAAAAAGGAATGTGTCTCAGTGAATAAAATTGCTATGTTTACTAAATGAATTTTAGTTGATTAATATATTCATAATATCTATATGTGTTTCTAAGATAAGTTTTAAAGCTTTTATTCACTATCATCTATATATCCACTTATTAGTGAACCAGAAATATGCTGATTATAAGAAAAATATTTACTCAGAATTTTTCAGTAATAAACCTGCTATACAAGCACTGTTATCAACTAAAGATGAAAGAGCACTTCAGAATTTCAATTTTACTTTTAAATTTCATTAGTGTACATAAAACATTAAGCATATTCCATCCCATGTTGTGAAATGTTTGCAAGTAATACTCTTGGGATGTCTGTTAGGTCCATTTGACCTCAAAAATTCAGTTTCTATGTTTTTGTTTTGTCTGTATGACTTTTCCATTAGTCAGAATTGGTTATTGAAATCACCCATTTTAATTGTGATAGGGTTCTTTGACTTAATGTCTAATGGTATTTGATTGATGAAACAGAGTACACTCATGGCCATTGTACATAAATTTAACATTATGAGGTATTCTTGACAAATTGCTATGTTAACTACTATGAAGTGACTTACCTCCTCTAGCAAGTTTTGGGTTGAAGTCTATTTTGTCAGATATGTGATAGTGGCATCTGCTTATTTACAATTACATTTGCTTGGAATACAGGTTTGCTTCCTTTCACACTATTGTGTTATCTCTCTTGATGGTGATGAGATTTATCAAAAGAAAAATAAGAAAAAAAGATAGACCAAATTATTTTTAATTACTGTGCTGGTTATGGCTTCTGATTGGGAATTTGCGATCATAAGATTTTAACATTAATTCTCAAAGTTATCATTGAAGGCTGTTGTTCTAGTTTCATTTTCTGTTGCTGTGAAAAGATACAGACTAGGAGCAACTTAAGAGAGGAAAATATTGAGTTGTCTTACACTTCCAGGTTGCAGTTCACAACTGAGGAAAGCCAAGGTAGAAACACAAGCAAGAACTGAAGCAGAAGCCATGGAGAAATGAAGTTTACTGGCTCCCTGGCTTACACTCAGCTGGCTTTCTTAAACTAGTCAGAACTACCTGTTAGAGGTGGATGATACTGTGCACAATCAGATGAACCCTGTATAACAATTAACAACCAGTATTAGAGTCCACACAAATGTCCAAAGGTCAATGTGATGGAGGGAATTGTTCAATTGTTTTTTTCTTCCCAGATGACACCATTGTTGCGTCAAGTTGACAGTAAAAATTAACCTGGACAAATACATGTTGATTTATGTCATGTCATTGATTTTGTAGTGTTTGGTGTTTTTCTAGTTCTCATTGGTTGACTATTGATTCAGGGAGTTTATTCTTTTCTGCTGCTTCATATGTGTGAGATTCATAAGAATTGTGTCATTGAAGAATAGACAGGACTCTGGAGAGGTCAACTGAATATAGCCTGTTAGAACTTAGTGAAACTGATTTTCAATACCCTGAAATGAGCTGGCTTGCCTTTGGTTTACATCTATACACAGGCAGAAGAATGTTGTGAGTAAAGTGAAAGGCCAGACTAAAATTCCCAGTATCTGTGACTGTTTTTTTAGCCTCATTCAAATTTCACACAAACTCACTGTTCAAGAGACTGATGGCCTCAGAAGACCAGAACATGATTAAGAATCAATTTTCTGATCAATTCCCATTAAGTTGCATGAAAATTAGCACTCCATTTTCCTCCCCAAGTGTCAAAGATATGCAAGAGTTGGTGACTGATAGTGAAGATATTTTGTGGTGAGGGTCTTTGCCCATGAAAAAATCATCCTGGAATACACAGAAAATTGTGTCCATCAACACCCACCCCTTCTCTTCTGCTGTAACCACAGTCTTTAAATAAGTATGAAAGATAATTTGACAATAGCAGTCCTGGTTCTGAAACTGAGGACTATTGGTAGAATGTATAGAAGATTCTATTTTAAGCCTACTTCTAGAATATTATTTTCCAATACAGTAGAGTCTGAGGAAGCCAACACTATACATTCATCTATACACTCACTATACACTATCCATTCATCATCTTTCCAATATATAACATTTTTAAAAACTAATAAAAGTGCCCACTATAGTACTAAGCTGCTAAAATAACATTGTGTATTCAATAAATGAGTAATGAATATGAAGAGAAGATGGATCAGTGGAGGTATAGAGTATGATGGAAATGTCTTGGAAGTCCAGCCTGGGTTCTATGACCCACAATCCTAAAATTTCCTTTATAAGGCTGAGTTTCAGATGCTGGTAACATGCCTGATTAGTTCTTTTGAGGTTGAGTTCTTAATCCTCTACTTGCCTCTTAGTTGAGAGATTAGGTTATAAATGTTTATCTGAGCAGTAAGTGGTTTTTGATATTGATGCAGGACCCTTTGCGATTGATGGAACCTTTCTCTGGCCAATTGTGATTGACACAGAGCCCTAAGACACAAGACACTCAGCACTCACTAAAGGTCAGCTTGAGACAGTAGCTGCAATTCATTATGTCATGTCATGAAAATTAATGGTATGGACTCTTAGGGGAGTATACAAAGCAGAAGTATTTTTTATTAAGAAGTAATGAAAAGTGAGAAATTGAGAAAATTCAAAGAAAAATAAAAGCACTGAGAGTAGAGGGGTTTCCAAGAAAAGAAATCTCATCAGACTCTTTTGTATGGGGCAATGGTTCTCAACCTTACTAATGCTGTGAGCCTTTAATACAACCTTCATAATGCTGTGGTGACCCATAAAATTATCTTGTTTCTACTTCATAACTTTAATATTGCTACTATTATGAATGGTAATATAAATATCTGATATGTAAGATATCTCATGGGTCACAACCTAGAGGCTGAGAACAGTCAGCCTAGAGCATTTGATGGGACTGTCAAGAACTTGACAAATGGTAAAGTAATCTGTGGTGAGCCACAAGAATATATTATACAGATTCAGCTATGTATTAAAGCTATACTTTTATTATGAATATTTGGTGTTATCTACCTTTTAATATTTCAGCTGTCTTCTGCTATGAAATTCTTGTGTGCCCAAATATCCCAGACCGTTTGGCAAACAGTTCAGCTCCTTATACCTGCTGAACTTCTAGGTAACTAATTCTCCAGCTGAGTCTATTAGACAAGCTGGCTGGAGATGCATAGCTTTGTTTCTTGCACAAATGAAGCTCAGATCATCCCCTTGTCTTGAGGCCTAGAGGCTCTCCAGAGCAATTGACTGAGAACAAAAGAGATTTTTACATATCAAGGTGGAAGGTAAGGTGGAGCAACATTCCTGAGGAGGCAGAGAATCCTGTGGCCAGGGAAAGAAGAAACAGGCATTTTCTGTAGACAGAGAGAACAACATGACCAAGAAGAAGAGAAGAACACAGAGGTTTTGTAGATGATAAAGCAGAACTCTTGTAGAGTTCATCAGAGCCAGGAGTAGAGAGCAAGTAGAGATTGAGGGCGAAGAAACAGGATGAAGATGAGGCTGGAAGCATAAGAGCTTAGTTGTTAGTAGGACTTTGAGAAGACAGTAAAAGAGAGGACAAAGAAGAACTGAGTGTCAGGACAGAACTGAAGCAATGTAGACAGGATTTCATGCCAGAGAAGTAAAGTAGACAGATAAAGAGCTTGGTGTATCTGTATTTATTCTTGTCCTGAATGCCTGACGAAGAAGCTGTAGCTGAATAGAAGTAATTTTGTCTTAGATGAATAAAGTCAACAGACATAAGAGCATAGTGTACTTAGATTTTTTCCCTCAGATAGCCCATGCTGGACATAGCATATTCCTTGAACTCTGGGTAATCCATAGTAATCTGTGTTTGGATTGCTTAATTCTCTGGACTATTGAGAGCCAAAGCACTGGAAAACCCACTATACATACACACACACACACACACACACACACACACACACACACACACACACACATATGACTGGCAATGTCATTGCAAGTGTCTCAAGTGCTCTTTTTTTTGAGAATCTCAACTTGATTACTACTCCCATTCCTCCCTGTCCACTCCAATTCCTCCCATGTCTCCTGCATTTCCTCTGAAATTGTTGACGCATTCTCTCTAACTATTTTTTATTTATATATACACATAAACACACACACACACACACACACACACACACACACACACACACACATACACACATATACATAACTGTTGTGGGGTATCACCAAAGAAGATCCGTGGACATGGGTTCAAGTCAATAGAAAGTCTTTATTAGCTGGTAGTGACTATACTGAGTGTTTGGGACCCAAGTACAGTCCTGAGCCTTTCTTAGGGTGAGATTTTAAACACAAAATCCACATCCTGTTTGTAAGGATCATGTCCTTAATTATGTCACCAGCCGCGATGGCGTCCCAGCTTAAAAAGCAGACATGCTCTCTCTGTGTTCTCTCTTTCCGCACTCTCTCCTTCCATATTCTCCTCCCTCCGTGCGGTCCCCCCACCCCTCTCTCTTTCTCTCTCCTCCTTTCTCTCCCAATAAAGCTCTAGAAAGGTAACCATGGCTCATGACACTTCTGTCACCAATACATCCAGTACTCTCCTCCAGCACTCTGAGCACCACCGCATAACCAACACTGTTGACCCAACTCAGCAAAAATTGTTAGCAAGAAGTGGACTACAGAAACCAAAAATCAAGGTTAGTACATTCAGAGAGTTTCCCATAACGATGGACTTTGATGGCTTAAGTCTTTGTTCCTATTTTGGTAGCTGTTGCTGCCTATGTGCTGGGTTCCAAGTCCTGCTGGTACTTCCATCATGGTGTTAGTTGTGTTAGGGTTATTTGGGAGGGGGGAGTGGCTATTACATTCCCCAGTGGTTCTATGGGCATGAACCAAATCATGGACTCCTCTGTGGAGAGGGGATTGTATTGTCTTCTTAGATTTAATAGTTTATCATCATTTATTTTCTGCTTTACATAGCTAGCAAGCACTTGAGCAAGCATGGACCTAAGTGAGAGCTAGGAGCAAAGGGATTAATGGTCCAGCCATGGCCATAAGTAGAGTAGCTAATCAGGGGAATCAGGAGAACAAAATTCTTACCAGTTGTGAGATTTTTGGATGTTTCCTTTTTTTAGTTTTGAAGCTAATTTCTTACCATAACTCAACTTTCTCTAATTATCCTTATTTGGCATAAAAGCAACAAGTTTCTCCAGGCTGAATATAGAGACCATCTTGACTCATAAGAAGTGTTCCCATCCTCTTCAGTCCGAAGAACCATATTATCTAAGGACTCTAACCGGGCTTCCACATGGGAAGCAGAATTTTCTAGATGGCCCAGGAGGTCTCTGTCTACTTGAGCACTGAGTTTCTTAGTTTTTATCTCCCAAAATTTGGGATAAAATCCCAGCTACAGTGAATCCCACAATGCCTACCCCCAAAATTAGGGGAATAAGAATGTGAACAGTATGCCATACTTGGGGAAACCCAAAATCTAGATTTAGCTGGGCCTTGCACTCTTTTCCATTGTAGATGAACACCTGTGGTATAACATACATGAGTACACAAAAGACTGTGTTCTCCTTCAGTACAAACAATTCAGAAGATGCAAACTTAGATGAGCCATTTGCGCAATTCAGGTAGTCTGTGGGGCCTGGAAATACATTTGGCCACCATTCTTGTAATTAATCTGCTGTGTATGGCTTTAGGAATATGCATAAAGGGAAACTATCTGGGCAGTATCTTGATGACATGAAACAGACCTTCCTTTCTTGGAGGTCCCTCAGGGTGAGCTTATGCTGATCCCATTAACAGCTGTTAGGGTATGAGCTACAATTTATTGTTTGATTAATTCCGAACCCAACATAATATGGGGGCTTGGAGTCATGGCACAGCCAGCAGTCTTGACCTATGTTAAGAATTGTTAAGAAACTGATATATTTTTTTCTAGCTTCCTAAACCCTGAAGGGCTGGCTTCTGCTGCCTCCTGTATCCTTATCTTTGAGGTTATCAAATGAATTCCTGGGGAAATTAGAATGTTATGGCGTGCTATCTTAGAGGACTCATATTTGGAACTCTCTCACTTAACTAGAAGACCCACAGTTCCAGGGATATACTCCTACCCAGGAGTATGAAAACCATCCCCTAGTAGCTTGCTTCTTAATGTAATATTTCATAGACATCTACTCGGGAGGTAGGTTGGGTCTTATTGATAGATTAGCTATGACCTCCCAGGTTATAGTCTTTTTTATTTTTGTACTCAATTTTCTGACTGATGGTGTTTTGGGGTTACCAAAAAGACAAAACAGAATAACAATAATTATAGAGCCTGTGTCTGTCTTACTTCTTTTGTTGGTTGGAGAACCTGGTGGCAAGCCACGTGTCATTATCTTCTGTAGCCTCCTTTACTTGGATGTGATGGGTCCACAGGGTAACATCAGCAGCCTTCATGGCTGTAAGAGTGATAAGGACCAAGGGTTATGGGCCTTTCCATGCTGGCTCCAGGTTCCAGGTCCAGAACCTCTTCACCCACACAAAATCTCCAAGCAGGCTCAGACATGGGCAAGTATGTAGCCCCTTAAACAATCTGATGAATAGTCCTAGGGATCTCTTGCAGGGTCTGTAAGAACTTGAGGAGGGAATGGTTAGTAATTTCTGTCTTATGAAATTCTTGATATAGGTTGTATCCAGTCCTCAGGAGAGCAAAAGTAGGAGTTTGGCCTAATTTTCACTGGTCTCAAGAACAAATTTAGTTGACCTTTCCTGAGCTTTGTGGCCTCTAGGCACAATGCAGTTTCCAATTAACATTTAGGACCTTTGCCAAATTTTAGCTGTATAGGGTAGGCCTTTGTCAGACTCCTGGGAGAGAGACAAATGAAATCTATGAATTAAGTATTGGAGAAGGGATTTAGTTGCTGTTGATGTTTTTTGTCTGAGCATAATTTCCTTGACAAGAATGGAATATCTAGGCCTATTTCAGTCACCCACAGATGGGTTGGCCTGGTGGAGTTTGGTGACCATCTGTCTTCTGATAATGGCAGGGAATACAGGTCTTTCATCTGACAAGAGTGACCGACCATTTACCATCTTTTTGGCATCCCCTTTTGCCTACACGGTTTCTTTGAGTACAGATTGGGCTCTGGAGCAATTCAGGCAGGATAAACAAGATCTGAAGAGGCCCCACTTGTTCTAAGGTCACCTTCTGGTGGCTAAGTCTATTATCTTGTTTCCTTGGGCCTCTGGGGATTCCTCTTGTGGAGGATTATGGCTACCTTTCTTGGCAGCCATATAGTCTGTAGTAGGGCTAGGATTTTCTTTTCACTTTCATTTTTTATTTCATTCCTGGATGAAGTGAGTAGCTCCCTTTCTATAGAGAGAGCCCCCATAGACATGCACTGCGGCAAATGCATACAAACTGTAGATGTATAAAGTGATGGCTTTGCCCTTCCTCCAGTGAAATGCCTGGGTTAAGATCAGGAGTTTAGCTCTTTGTACTGAAGTCCCCCAGCTAAGTAACTGAGCCCAGACTCTCCTGTCCCAGGTGACAACTGCGGCCCCAGCATACCTGATTTCATCTTAACAAAACTGCTCCCATCAACATGCAGTACCTCTTCCACTTCTCTTAGCCAGACATCCATTAGGCCAGGTCTGATGGATTGGACTTCATTAGTCCCTTTCAAGCAAAGGGGTGGTACGGAATTGTGAACTATGCACTCTTCCCCACTCCAAGGGAATCCATAACCTCAATTTCTCAATGTCTAGGCTCTAAGGAATTTGCTTGGGCTCCAGAAATATTGTGAGGTATCTACCAGAGAAAACCACTCAGACCCCGATTCTAGGTCATAAAAAGTCTGTAGTAGCCACCTGAGATACACTGTGTATTTTAAGACTTGAGTGTAGTTCTGAGCATTTCTATGGGTAAGAACATAAGCACAAAAACAACATCTTGGGATGAGACAACTAAGTTAGCAAGTAAATATAGCCAGAAATGGCACAGAAGCCAAAAAAGCAAAGTTAGTACATTTAGAGACCTTCCCAGACCTATACACTGATAAACTGCCTTTGTTCTCATTTTGGCAGATGTTGCTGCCTATGTGTTGGGTTCCAAGACCTGAATGGTACTTCCATCATGGTGTCATTTAAGTTACAGGGGCCTACTAAGGTCTAGTAACCTGGTACATAGTCTTCTAAGTCCATTTAGTGGTGATATATGTATAAGTGTTTATAGCTGATCTCTTTGGATTAGACAACCTATCACAAGGTTCCTACCCTAGCGAAGGCTCATTCTTCCTCTCTCAGAAGGCAATAATTGCCAGTAGATCTTCATATATGGTTGAGAAGTTACAAGATTCTCTTCTCACCTACATTTCTATTTTTCATATTGTCTTTTTAAGGTGACCATATTTTTGAGATTTGCAGGGTATAGCTTTCCTGTCATATATAAAAGATACTATCTAATGGAAGATGCCCTCTCTAGCTCTTACAATCATTTTTAAATAATATGCTAATAAATTATCAGAAAATTTCATACCTTGACCATGACACTCCCCATTTTCACCTGAAATATATTCTTCCCTTTGTGTTCTTTTTTATTTAATTATATTTTAGAAGAGACTATCCCAGGGACCTGTCTTAGACCTCTGATTATTACAACCTTCCTGCCCCTCCTTCCATAATATTCCATGAACCTTTAGTGTAGGGTTTGCATTGTAAATGTATTAACTAGGGGTGGGTACACCAAAGTCAGATGATTTCTGTATTTAGATTAGTTGTGACTTTCTGTGATTATCTCTGTGTGATGCAAAAAAAAAAAAAAAAAAAAAAAAAGAGAGAGAGAAAGAAAAAAGAAAAGCTTTTTAATGGGGAAGGAAACTACACTTATCTGTGGATGTAAGGATAAATAGAATGAAGTTAGAATTTGTTCTCCTCGAGAAAACTGAAAGTAGTCAGTATTCCCATAATTTACATTGCCTCATAAGACACAGGTATTTGGCTAAATTTATAGTGACAAACACGAATTCCCTGTTATTAAGCAGGACTTAAATCCAATTAGATAACTGTTGGTAATCTCCAAGATATAAGTGCTACTATATCTGGGTACTTTATTCCCTGAGGATTTCAGTAGACTGACTACATGACATCAGCTGTTTTTCAAATCAACTGAGATTTCTATGTGTACTTCATAAAGTATACTTAATTATTTTGTATTGAAATATTTTAATTGACAAGTTAAATTATATGCTACTGTTACAACCCACGTTGAAATAAACACACTGTCTTAGTTAGGGTTTCTGTTGCTGTGAAGAGACACCATGACCACAACAACTCTTCTAAAGGAAAATGTTTAATTGAGGTGGTGGCTTACAGTTTCAGAGGTTCAGTCCATTATCATCATGGCAGGGAGCATGGTGGCGTGCAGGCAGACATAGTAGAAGTAGCTGACAGTCCTGCATCTTGAAGGCAACAGGGAGTCCACTGAGACACTGGATGGTATCCTGAGCATAGGAAAACTTAAAGCCTGCCCCCATAGTGACACATTTCCTCCAACAAAGCCATACCTAACTCCAAAGACATATCTCTTAGTAGTACCACTCCCTATGAAATAATGAAGGCCAATTACTTTCAAACTACTACACATACCTTGTGGAATGTCACAATTGAACTAACCAACATGCAATGCCTAATATACATTTTGTTGTAAGAACACTTAAAAATCTACTGTCTTAGCCGGGCGGTGGTGGCGCACGCCTTTAATCCCAGCACTCGGGAGGCAGAGCCAGGCGGATCTCTGTGAGTTCGAGGCCAGCCTGGGCTACCAAGTGAGTCCCAGGAAAGGCGCAAAGCTACACAGAGAAACCCTGTCTCGAAAAACCGAAAAAAAAAAAAATCTACTCTTAATTTTCAAAGTCTAATACAGTTCTACTAATCCTTGGTAGCACATTGTCAGGCAGGTCTATTAAACATAAGCTTCTAATATAGCTGAAATATATATTTCCCCTACATGTCCCCATACTATACATTCTGTTACTCCTGATAATCGCCATTATCTTAGCTTCTATGAGTTCAATTTCTTTAGCTTTTCCATGTTTGTTAGGTCACATAACAGTTGTCATTCTGTGTCTGGCCCACTTCACTTAGTATAATATCAGTAAAATTCATCCATGGTATTGAAATTCAAAAGAATATCCTCCTTTTTTAATTTTTTTTATAATTTGATTTAATATTACATATTAGCCACGGATTCCCCTGTCCTCCCTCCTCCTGCCCCTCCCACCATCTCCCCAGCCCACTCCCCATTCCCATCTCCTCCAGGGCAAGGACTTCCTTGGGGATTCAGCTCAACCTGGTAGATTCAGTCCAGGCAGGTTCAGTCCCCTCCTTCCAGGCTGTGCAAAGTGTCCCTGCATAGGCCCCAGGTTCCAAATAGCCAGCTCATGCACTAAGGACAAGTCCTGGTCCCACTGCCTGGGTGGGGGTGCCTCCCAAACAGTTCAAGCTAATCAACTGTCTCACTTATCCAGAGGGCCTGATCCAGTTGGGGGCTCCTCAGCTATTGGTTCATAGTTCATGTGTTTCCACTAGTTTGGTTATTCGTCCCTGTGCTTTTTCCAATCTTGGTCTCAACAATTCTCACTCATGCAATCTCTCCTCTTTCTTGTCGATTGGACTCCTGGAGTTCCACCTGGGGCCTGGCCATGGATCCTGCATCTGCTTCCATCAGTCACTGGTTGAGATTTCTAGCATGACAGTTAGGGTGCTTGGACATCCTATCACCAGAGTAGGTCACTTCGGGCTTTCTGTCAACCATTGTCAGCAGTCTATTGTGGAAGTATCTTTATGGATTTCTGGGGACCTCTCTAGCACTTTGCTTCTTCCTATTCTCATGTGGTCTTTATTTATCATGGTCTCTTATTCCTTGTTCTCCCTCTCTGTTGTTGATCCAGCTGGGGTCTCCCGCTCCCCTAAGCTCTCTTTCCCTAGACCCTTGCCCTTCATTATCCCCCCATGTCCAGTTTGCTCATGTAGATCTCATCTATTTCTCTGTCATTGGGCAATCCCTGTGTCTTTCTTAGGGTCCTGTTTTCTAGGTAGCCTCCCTGGAGTTGTGAGTAGCAGTTTAGTCATCCTTTGTTTTACATCTAGTATCCTCCTATGAGTGAGTACATACCATGTTTGTCTTTCTGAGTCTGGGTTACCTTACTCGGGATGATTTTTTTCTAGTTCCATCCATTTGCCTGCAAATCTCATGATATCATTGTTTTTCTCTGCTGAGTAGTACTCCATTGTGTATATGTACCATATTTTATTTATCCATTCTTCAGTTGAAAGGCATCTAGGTTGTTTCCATGTTCTGGCTATTACAAACAATGCTGATATGAACATAGCTGAGCATGTGCCCTTGTGGTATGATTGAGAATTCCTTGGGTATATGCCCAAGAGTGGTATAGCTGGATCTTGGGGGAGATTGATTCCCAATTTTCTAAGAAAGTGCCATATTGATTTCCAAAGTGGCTATACAAGCTTGCGTTCCCACCAACAGTGGAGGAGAGTTCCTCTTGCTCCACATCCTCTCCAACATAAGCTGTCTTCAGTGCTTTTGATCTTAGCCGTTCTGACAGGTGTAAGGTGGTATCTCAGAGCGATCAGGATTACAGGAAACATACCTAAACATAATAAAGGCAATTTACAACAAGCCAACAGCCAACATCAAATTAAATGGAGAGAAACTCAAAGTGATTCCACTAAAATCAGGAACAAGGCAAGGCTGTTCGCTCTCCCCAAACTTATTCAATATAGTACTTGAAGTTCTAGCCAGAGCAATAAGACAACATAAGGAGATTAAGGGGATACAAATTGAAAAGGAAGAAATCAAGCTTTCGTTATTTGCAGATGACATGATAGTATACATGAGTGACCCCAAAAATTTGGCCAACATACTGAAACAGCTTATAAACACATTCAGCAACATAGCAGGATACAAGATCAACTCAAAAAAATCAGTAGCCCTCCTATATACAATTGACAAACAGGCTGAGAAGGAAATCAGAGATACATCACCCTTTACAGTAGCCACAAATGATATAAAATACCTTGGGGTAACTTTAACTAAGCAAGTGAAGGACCTGTATGACAAGAACTTTAAGTTCCTGAAAAAAGAAATTGAAGAAGATGTCAGAAAATGGAGAGATCTCCCATGTTCATGGATAGGCAGGATTAACATAGTAAAAATGATGATCTTAACAAAAGCAATATACAGATTCAATGCAATCCCCATCAAAATACCAACACAATTCTTTTTTGTTGTTGTTGTTGTTGTTGTTTTGTTTTTTGTTTTTTTGAGACAAGGTTTCTCTGTGTAGCTTTGCGCCTTTCCTGGAACTCACTTGGTATCCCAGGCTGGCCTCGAACTCACAGAGATCTGCCTGGCTCTGCCTCCCAAGTGCTGGGATTAAAGGCGTGCGCCCCCACCGCCCGGCTCCAACACAATTCTTCACAGACCTGGAAAGAATAATACTCAACTTTATATGGAAAAACAAAAAACCCAGGATAGTCAAAAGAATCTTGTACAATAAAATAACATCTGGAGTCATCAAGATCTCTGACCTCAAGCTCTACTATAGAGCTACAGTAATAAAAACAGCTTGGTACTGGCATAAAAACCGACATGTGGACCAATGGAATTGAACTGAAGATCCTGACATTAATCTGCACACCTATGAACATATAATTTTTGACAAAGAAGCCAAAACTGTACAATGGAAAAAAGAAAGCATCTTCAGCAAATGGTGCTGGCATAACTGGATGTCAACATGTAGAAGGCTACAAATAGATCCATATCTGTCACTGTGCACAAAACTTAAGACCAAGTGGACCAAAGACCTCAACATAAATCCAGTTACTCTGAACCTGATAGAAGAGAAAATAGGAAGTAGTCTTGAATGCATTGGCATAGGAGATCATAACGCAAGCAATATTAGGTCCAGCCTATATTGTTTGCTCCCAGGGTCTGAGGAAGAGTCGACCAACCAGCTGAGGATTCTAATCTGAGGAATATTCAATGAATCTAAACATACTGAGTTCTTTAGTCCATTCACTTTATTCTTCTATGACGATTCTATCTGCACAGTTTCTTTTCTGCTCTCTTACTTAGCTCCTCTCGGTTCCTCCTGCTTGCAGTCCCTCCTGCTCTCAGTCCTTTCTGCTGTTCTCTCATCATTCTATCTAGTTCTTTCCATCTCCGTCCTCATCTTTGTTCTTCTCCATCAATCCTCTTCTCTCAGTGCTCTCAGAGAACCAGTATATATACCCACACAGTAATTCTTTGGTAAAGCAATGTGAGGCTTGAAGTTTTCAGAGTAGCAGAGAGAGGTGATAAGGACCCACTCATAATGCAATTAATTGTCAGCTTCCAATTATAACCCAAAAGGGGAGTGACTAAAGGGGAGTTCTCTGGTAGGGTCAACTAAAGGCTAAAATCAATTAGGGAATTTATGTGCTCAAACTATAATCTAGAAATGGCTAGATAGAATGTTAGGGGTCAATAAGTCACAAGAAAATAAACTGTCTTTGGCGCCACTTTTCCCGCTCATCCCAGCTGCAGCTGCTTTCTGATAGGGAGGGGGACATATGTTAGATGGCTAAGCAACCTATGTCAGAGCATGTAGTATTTGGTTAGTAAAATCACTTTCACTCAGAGTAATTGCTGAGGAGAAAATCTAGGAATAGCACCTGGCTGAGGAGGAATAAAAACTTAATTTGCACAAGAAAGAAGCCTGGCACCAATTGCCTGCCTAGCTTGGAGGCAATCTCCTTGGGTCAGTGGGAAGTAACTGCCTTAACTCAGTATCTAGCAAAAGGCTAAAACTTCATCCCAGGAATGTGAGCAGAAAATCTCTTAAATTAGGGTCTTGTGTAAATAACCTGGGGTGAAGGTAAGGAGTTGAGGATTTAATTGTTAGTGGTTCTTTTCTCTATTTGTGAGTGAGATGAGCTAATGTTTATCTATGTGCAGTTTTGTCCTTGGAAAAAGGTATCTTTGCTGAAATACTTTTGTCTGGAGAATGGCCTTGGCGAGATATATATTAATGAAAAATAAATGCAGCTGTGGACAGTTGTCCAATTACCCCAAATGTATAGGAAAAGTTGTGCCCAAGATCGAGATGCAATCCTGAGATTACATGTACACATGACATGGAGATGCACGGTAAATGGGGAGAATCATAGCTCTTATTGCACAAGAAGTTTACAACAAGAGACAGCCAGTTCATTCAAAAGTCAGTAATCCCATAACACCTTGTGTGATGGTTTCCTCTGACAGAACCCTTAGTTCTGATAGGTTGACCTTCTGAACACTAGTTGTCACTGCTGTATACTCTCATGGACTTTCACTACCAGCGCTCTCAATAAGATCACTTCCTAAATATAACACCAGTAGCACAGACACTGAGAGAAACAATCAATCAATGGGACCTCTTGAAACTGAGAAGCTTTTGTAGAGCAAAGGACATGGTCAACAAGACAAAGCGACAGCCTACAGAATAGGAAAAGATCTTCACCAACCCCACATCTGACAGAGGGCTGACATCCAGAATATACAAAGAACTCAAGAAATTAGACATCAAAATGCCAAACAGTCCAATTAAGAAATGGGCTAGAAAACTAAACAGAGAATTCTCAACAGAGGAAGCTCAAATGGCTGAAAGACATTTAAGGAATTGCTCAACATCCCTAATCATCAGGGAAATGTGACTATCCTCCTTATTTTGAGAATACATACCACACTTTATTTATCCACTTGTACATTGATAGATATTTAGGATAATTCAGTGTTTAGTTTCTTATGGATACTACTACAAGAAATACAGATTTTCTTATAGTTCAGATATAAATTCAGTAGTGGGAATTTTGATAATATGGTAATTCTGGTTTAATATCTGAGGAACTTATATGCTGTTTTAAACAATGGCCATGCTAACTTACTATATTTCTTACTTTTCTATTGTTATACTAAAATACCACAACCAGAAGCTGCTTAAAGAAAATAATTTACTTTGGCTTACACTTCTGGAGGTAGAGTCCATAGTGGTGAAGATATCACAGCACTGCTGAAGCAGGCTGATCACATTTCTATCCACACACACACACAGGAAACAGAGGAAAGGAACAGCAGTGGGCCCAGGTTATAAACTCTCAAAACCCAACAACAATGACATACTTCCCTCAGAAAGGCACCCCCTCCTGAAGGTTCCATAGCCTCTCAAATGACATTAGCAGACTAGGAACAAGTGTGCACCTACAGGAGGCTATGGGGGGGACATTATTTTGGTCAATAGCTTCATGTGCAGTTCACACTGAAGCTTTGGGCATTGAATACAGGGCCATTATACAAAGCTGGGTGTCAACTATCTTCTGAAACCTAGGTACAAACATTCAAGACTGTACAATACTTACATTTTACCTGCATAAAAACCAGCACAAGATCAACTATGTCAAGTTCTACTTGGCATATCACATGGGAAGGAAAACTTAACTATCTCCCTGATGGTTTGCTATCAACCAAAAAGGGGTCCATACTTCTTAGTGACTGAGATCTGAAGAAAGGACTAAAGCAAAAAAGCAATCTTAAGACACTAATTTTGAAACGTACATGTCACTTTTTCTTTATTTTCCAAAATAATTCACAAGACCAGTCACACATATTCTAATTGTTAAAAGAATTACCAAAGCCAGCCAACACTCAGAAAGGGAAGTAGACTTCCTTTTAGAAGGAAGAAGCTGTAGAATCACAGTGCTTTTGAAATATTATGTGAAAAAAATGAACTCATTTTGTAAATAGACTATGTATGTATTTTGTTTATCATGGTGTGTCAGCACACAGTTCCTACCAGAAACGTAGAAGAACCTCAGATATTTGTTGCACAAGTGAATATGTTTATACCCCATTGTGAGGATTGTTTATATGAAAAATAAGATTGTTTCCCTTCCAGCCTTTGTCTTTTCAAAAATGCACAGGTTCAGAAGTTAAACCTCTTATTTCATATATTTTAAGAAATTTTTTTCATTAGGCTTTTTTTTCAAAAGGAAAAAACCATCAAAGAAAGTTGAGAGAAGAAACAAAAAGAATTTAGGGGTACCTACTTTTGGAGCTGATAAGTGTCTTTGTCATCTGAGACACATTCAAAACTTCTGGTGTCTAGCTCTTGGGACTGGATTGAGCAGCAGAAGTTGGCGTTGGCGTTCTACATCTTAATCTCTGATTCATTTCCTTGCCACCTTTCAAGTAAAAGACTAAAAATAAATTTGAATGTTTGTTCCAATAAGTAACTCACATTTGTATTTTACATCTTAAGGCCATTAAACATGCACTCTAGTTTTGTTCAGATTGTTTGTTTAAAAAAATGAATCATCAGGAGTAGGTAGAAATTAATGATTAGTTCTACAAAACATTGGAAATATAACCTAGAAGCAAAATGCCACCTAATTAGTCATATCAATTAAAAGAAAAATTCCCATGCACCTCAAGGAATAGTCACTCATCCACTACTGTATCCAAGTTTCATGAAATGCTAACAACTACAAATGTTAGCAGCTTTCTATTGTCAATAAGTATTTTTCATTTTGTTTCAGAGTATGAGGTTTTTATTATGCTTTTTTTAAAAATTTTTAATTTGCTTGTAAATTTCATACTGTTAATTGATATTTTTCCAACCCAAATCTGCAAGGTTCCATAGAGGAGTAATTATAACCCCTATTATTGACACAGTGTAGGAACCATATAATATTTTCTATCAAATTATTATATGCCTTTTTAAATAAGAAGCTTTCCCCCTAATCCCACCTAAAAACTATCATATAAATTTTACTCTATCATTGAGATTTATATGTAAAAATATATAATTTCTGAAAGGCTTGGCCTATCAAAAATACATATTTTGTGACTCTTCTAAAATTTACTTACAAAATAAGTTCTTAATTTTCCTAATTTTCACATTAAATATTTAATACTTCTTCACCTACCGAATTTGAAAAAGCAAACTTGAATTTTACTACTAGAAATGATACATAGAATCTGATCTTTTAATTTTTCAAATAGTTAAGAGATACAATTCAGGTATTTTCCTCTAAAATCAATTTTAAAATAAAAATCAAATTTGATGATGGTATTATATCCCATTTGGCAGAGTGCCTGTCTTCCATGCATCATGAAGTCCTGGAGTTCAAGGCTGCCTGGGATAGGCTGCCTCAGACGAATGCGTTTTAAATTAATACTACATTTGAACAGTGATCTTTAACAGCCAAATGGCCAGCCAAAGATCTTCCTTTCCTATAATACCTATTTTTCTAGTCTGTTATGATTTTCACAAATGACAAAGTATATATGTACATATATGCATACACATAAACAGAAAAGGAATTTAAGAGAAATCAGTTCTGGGTGGAAGCATTCTAAAGACATAAGGTTTTTCGTTATGTCTTTGGAACATTGAAACAAATGTCTTGGAAAATTCACCAGGTGAAATTTGCCACTAAAATCTCACTCCAGGCTTCCCTTAGTTCCCTGGTTCTTGTGACCTTTAAAAGAACGAAGATGTGGTTTGACCTCACAACATAGTGCAGAAGATAGGTAGGTTTTATTACAGAGTCTTGGTCAAAGACACCATTGTCGTAGAGCACACTCTTAAAGAGGCTAAGATTGGGCACCAGCCAAAGAGGCTCCTATGCTGGTTAACATCTTAGGTAGTCTTTGTACTACATTTCCTAAATTCTCTAGAACTGACTACTTTCTCTGCAGTGAATTTTCCTAAGTGATAAAAAGGCCCACTTGGATAACACTTAACTTAGAAAACTGTGATATGCTTTATATATATAAAACATGAAAGTCTCAGGCTAGAGAGGAATCTTTTGACTTTCAAAACAACTGACAATGTCATGTCTTCACCAAGAGCCAGAGAAATGACTCCGATCCCTTTCTACAGTCTCAGTCCCTGGTGTCAGTGATCAATATGGGGGAGTAGGTCATTTCCATGACACCCAAACCCGCCGATAGACAACCGGAAACTTAACAAAAGATGCAAAGGCAACAGAAAATTATTCAAGAGAAGGGAACAGAATGTTTGCACTGTAGGGGTCAAGCTGCCCTAGGGACAGTTTTGTCATGATGCTGAATACCAATAATAAAAGAATAGTAATGATTAACAATACAATATAACTTAGTCTAGTGTCACAAAATATTTGTTAAGATAAATAGAATGAATATTTTAATAATAAATTCTACTATTTACTGATAAATTAGAGGCCTTATTTTTTTCTATTTATGGATATTTAAGGGTCTTTAAGTATTTTTCCTGAAAGCCCAAATCCTTAAATATGTCGATATTATATGACAAGTAAACATCTATTTCCACTTTAGAATGCTCAAATCAATGGAAAATTTGTGACATAAAAGCAAAACAATGACCGAATTTTAAGGCAGGCCAAATCTCTCACCCCTCCAAATGACAACTCTCGCCTCTAAGGTAGCTTGTTCTGTTTTTGTTGTTTTAACGTTTTGGTTGTATTTGATAAGCCCCAAGTTTAATTTGTAACTTTTTTTCTGAAACATGTACATGCATTTTGGAGGTGCACCCCAATTCCTGTAACTTTTAAGATCCTGATGAAAGAACAGTTGCGAAAATACTGCAATTTAAGCACACTAACATTACAAGATTTTTTTTTCCAACTAATCTTAAGAGTCAGAGTGGCTCACACAGAAGCAGTAAAGCTCCATAAAATAGAGGAAAATCTAGTAAAAGTATCAAATTCTAATTCTACCACTCTGTTATTATTCATCCTTCTTAAAGTCTTCACCTAGTGCCTATGATGAGGCACTTTGCACAGCCTTGGTTCAGGGAGGGACCTGCCTCAATTCAGTGTACCAGGTGCTGCCGACTCCCCATGGGAGACCTTCGGAATGGGGGTGGGAATGGGGCATGGGTTGGAGGGGAAGGCTGGGGGGTGGGAGGAGGGAGGACAGGGGAATCTGTGGTTGATATGTAAAGTGAATAGAAAATCTCTTAATTAAAAAAAAAGGGGGAAAAAAGTCTTCACCAACTTCAGAGCCTAGCATGAACTTACAAATGGTATACTCTAGGTTAGAGCTCCCTCTTGTGGCTGCACTTAGAAATTCATATAGTCTCTATGAAGAAGCACTCCTAAACTTCACATTTTTACTATACAAGTAGGAAGACTTCAATATTCTGAGAGGTACTGAAACACAGCTTCTAACATTGATTTTTGTACACCTGTCAAATGTAATAAAATGAAGGATTTTAAATTATCAAATTATGATCACAGACTTTACATCAGCAATATGAGAATAAAACTTTTTGTATTGTCTTTAGAAAACTAGTTTTGAGGAGGTAAGCAAATATGTGAAAGGTTATATAAAATGTAATAACACACTAGCTTGTTTTTCTTGCCTGTACTGATAAGAAATATGTGTTTACAGGTGAGAGTTATCAGTATAATCCTTAATGATATCCATTTATTTATTTATTTATTTATTTATTTACTTATTTTGTACCCGATATGAAGCTAAGTGTCTTCTCTGTTGGTTTAATGAGAAGCACTACTTGCTCCGGGTATTGTAATCATGATCCTTTGCTGAAGTCTGGATGATAAAAGCTGTCTTCTAAAGGGACAGCTGTGTCTGTCCCCTCAGCTATCACGGTATCACATTGTTTGTTTTACTTACAAAATTGGTGTGTTTAATACTACTGAGGGAGTTAATAGTACCGATGAAGTCTAGTGCTTGATGACCACCAACAAAAAGAATTGCAAGGCCTATATGCTGCACCTAATAAAGGAATGGAATTGTAAATGCTTTATTCCACAGTCCAGGTTATCTTCCCAAATGGAACATTTTAAAGGCCACTTTTCTTATACCTAGATTTAAAAAAAAAAAATCTGTTTCAAAGATAACTTGACATCCAGGTCTTCATGTCCCCCCCCCCCTTTAAAAAATGACCAATTCGCCTATCTCGTAGTTGAATTTACAAACTAGCCTAATACATTAGCTATTGTCCCATGGCTCTAAAATTGAAATATTTGATTGGCATGGTAGAGAGGTATTAACTTTATTCCATCTACAATTTATTTGTAAATAAACTAATTTTTATGTTACAATTTGTCTCTTCATGTCACTAAAATTATAAGGAAACTTTGAGGTCAGTTTATGAATCTACATAACCACTAACAGAGTAACCTCAGTGTCTATGCCGTCTTCACACAGAGAGGCTGTGACGAACTATAGACTATTTTGTCCTGTGGTCACAGAAATAAAACAAGAAAACACAGTGTTAGCCAGGCCTATGGTAATGGCCTCATGGTTGTTTATATTTTCGTATTTATAAACTTTAATCAATTAAGCAATTGGTTCATTTATTCAATGGATATTTGCTGAGCCATCTGCCTACATACCGTATTACTATACAATGTGAGAAGTGTGGAAACAGACTCTATGAGTTAACTGAGGAAACACAATGAACACAGGCAAAATTTAGATATGCACTTGTGAGAACACAAGAGGAAAGCTGATAATGGAAGTGGAAGCTGTATTAAAATCACTGGTATCTGCTGGGAGGACAAGAGTGGAAAAGAGAGAAAAAACACACCCCTTGAGTCAGGATCTAAGCAAAGAGGCAGGCTCTGCAATGAAGGGCTGGACACAAGGTCTTGTGGTTGTTAATACTCCCCACCCAACCACTGAATGCCCTTTCAAGAAGAAATGGGGCAATGAAACTCTCAACTGAGATTCCAGCTATCACTCTGTTGAGTTTAAGCTATTACTGATGTATGTAACTCCACATCACATAAAACAGGTTTCTCACTCTGTGTTTCTCCTGAAAGACTTCACATTGCAGATGGATATTTTCTTTGGTTGGATTTTTTTTTTTTTTTGATATTTTATTTTGGGGCATTTTTTGTCTCTACGTTTTCCGCATGGCACATTTTCCCCTTGACATATCAATATGGTTCAAATCAATTAAGTGAGGATATCTTTTCTTCTGGGACTAATTTAGACTTGAAAAAGGCTAACTGTGGGGAGAGGTTCCCATTGCAGGTCTGTCAAAGGGTCATAGAACTAAGAAATAAAGAAATGAGCAACATTTTGAAGAAGGAAGAGACGGTCACTGTAAGAGTCTGGAGAGTAAATTGTGTTTTTACTTGAAGGTTAGTAGGTGTTATTTATGACAGACAGGTGTCAGTCTGTCATATGGTAATAGGTGACATGCCTAAAATGATACCATATGGAAATTAGTTCACTGTAATCAGAATATACCTGTCAGAGGAGAAGGTTAAATAAACAGGAGCCAAGACAGGAAGAACAATTTTTAGGTGGCCTATTGTAGCTACTTGTAAAACCAAGATGTCCACACTCAATTTTGTATAGGCCTTTAAGCACTTTCATGCTTTATTTGATTTCCAAGAGATTTCCCCACACTTCTGCTAAAGTATTAACCCAGATGCTGCAGTTTTCATGAAGAAAGGAATCTTGTATTTCCTGCTTCTATAATTTGAACCATGTTGATATGTCAAGGGAAAAATGTGTCATGGGGAAAATGTAGAGACAAAAAATGCCCCAAAATAAAATGTCAAAAAAAAAAAAAAATCCAACCAAAGAAAATATCCATCTGCAATGTGAAGTCTCTCAGGATAAACACAGTGTGATAAACCTGTTTTATGTGATGTGGAGTTACATACATCAGTAACTTGTATAAGTGCCTCCTTTTTTTATAATTTGGTTTAATATTACATATCAGCCATGGATTCCCCTGTCCTTCCTCCTCCCGCCCCTCCCCCGCCCTCTCCCCAAGCACACCCCCCATTCCCATCTCCTCCAGGGCAAGGACTTCCTTGGGGATTCAGCTCAACCTGGTAGATTCAGTCCAGGTAGGTCCAGTCCCCTCCTCCCTGGCTGAGCAAAGTGTCCCCGCATAGGCCCCAGGTTCCAAACAGCCAGCTCATGCACTAAGTAAGGACAGGTCCTGGTCCCACTGCCTGGGTGCCTCCTAAACAGTTCAAGCTGATCAACAGTTGAGAGAAAGCCCGAACTGACCTACTCTGGTGATAGTATGGCCAAACACCCTAACTGTCGTGCTAGAAATCTCAACCAATGACTGATGGAAGCCGGTGCCTCCTTTTTTTAATAAGACTACTTCTGTTATGGTGTTGAAGCTTTGTTACTTTGTCTCCATGGCAAATCTATGGATGTTTCAGTTAGATTGCAAGATGAGAGAGATGTTTCTGATATTAATATTTATAACCAAGAGACTGGTTGGCCAAGAGCATTCTAAGAATGAACAAGTCCATAGTTGTTGTTACAGTATGGAGTTGTTTGTGGCTACTACAAAACTGTGAAAGTTGGGCATTCATAGGAGGTTTTTTGTTTGTTTGTTTGTTTTCCTTGTTCTTGTATTTGAAACAAAGATGTGAAGACAGGAGCCTAGATCATGGAAAGCAACAAAAAGTGGTGTATAATTCAGTGTTCTCTAGAGGAACATAAATTATAGAATGAAGAGAGAGAGGGAGTAGGAATTTATTAGAATGGCTTGCAGGCTGTGGTCCAGATAATCCAGCAATAGCTGTCTGTGAATTGGAGGTCCAAGAATCCAATAGTTGTTTAATGTGTGAAGCTGGATGTCTCAGCTGGTCTTCAGTAGACACTGGAATACTGAAGAAGTAAACCCTAATGCCAGTGAAAGATTGGACTTGCTACCAAGAGTGAAAGCAAGCAAGCAAAGAGAGCTTCCAAAAATAAGCTTCCAAACCTCTTTCTTCCATATCCTTTATAAGCTGCCAGCAAAAGGTTGTGGTCCAGATTAAAGGTGTGTCATCCTACCTCAAAAGATCTAGAATTACAGTTGCTTTTTCCACCTCAAAGTTCCAGATTAGAAATGGATCTTCCCTTCTGAAATAGTTTGTTTGGAAATCCTTCACAGGTATGCCCAGTCATTTGGGTTTTAGTTAATTCCAGATGTAGTCAAGTTGACAACTAAGAATAGCCATAAGTCCACCCTTTGTCAGCTTGACACATAATCATATCTCCTTATATCATGCTTAATTTCCAAATGAAAACAATAATCAGGTCATAATTTTGCCTAACATTAAATAGCTATTCTATATGTAATGGTAAACTCATTATATATTTAATCAGGTTAAAATTACACCTAACATTATAAAGCTATCCTTTATACAACTGCAAATACTTTATAAATTTATAATAGATGGCAATGTCTCTTGAGGAATAGACTTTTAATATCTCAAACTTAAATATGATACCCACTGGTATTGTCTTAATTGAATCACATGATAAAGAGATCAAGGAAAGAAAACACAAATATCTCTACAAACACATTCAAAATTCAAAAAACAAAATAAAAAAACAACAACAGAAACACTCACTTCAATTATAATCCTCATTTCTGCAACTAGTCATGTGGCTTTAGCTGGTATTTGTAACCAACTTCTTCTATTACCCATTCTGTATATCCTCCACAGCAAGCACCTCAGGAGGTCTTGGCTATTTTCCTGGAGGAGTGAGTCATATCTTCATTCCTAACAGGTCTGACTAAGTAGGACATTTTAGTTTGTCATCAAGCCTGAACTAGGATATTTTAGCTTCCCAGTGACATGGTAACACCAAGTGATGCCCTGAAGGATCTCATGCACTCCAGACCAAAATAATCTTTCTTGCCTCTCTTGTGAAGAAACAATCCAATTTCTCCTTGATAATCTGTATCAATCACCCCTTATAACTCTGTTATTCCTTTCTTAGCCTGTTAGAATAAGGGCATCAGAAGCTGGAAGTGGCCATGGGGAAGTCTGAACTTCCTGTTCAATTAAATGTTTGCTGTGGCTCCTGGAAAAAGCACTCCCCCATCTGAACCAAAACTTCTAGGCCAACAGAACTTAAAGTTGTAGGAAGAGGAAAGAAAAAAATTTTAATGGGTCACCAGAAATAATAGTGAGTGGAACTATTTCCATTCCATCACTTGATTACTGGAACTGTGGATCCTGACTAGAGCAGAAACCACACCATATATTGGACACGATTCAAAGCATTTATTGCCTCCTGGAGAACCTTGCCTCATCCCTCCAGGCTGCTGTCACCTAATTGGCACAATGTGCCTTCACAAGGCCACCCCATGTTTCTGTTAGCCTTATTTTAGGGAGATAGGGAACATAGCAAGTTTGGGTTCCATGATCATACTGTCATTTTTGCACTTCTCTGGCTGTGAAGTGAGTTTCATGGTCAGACACAATGCTGTGTAAAATATTATGACATTGGATAAGGTCTTCTTTAAGTTCATGGATGGTGGTTTTTATAAAAGCATTACCTTCAGGAAAGGCAAATGCAGAACCAGAATAAGTATCTACTCCAGTAAGGAAAAAAAAATGTTGTTCCTTACACAGAAGAAGTGGTTCAATATAGTCAACCTGCCATGATATCACTGGCAGGTAACCCTGGGGAATGGTGCCATATCTGGTGTTCGGTGTTGTCTTTGATGTTGACAGATCTGGCACTCAGCAGCAGCTGCAACCAGCTCAGTCTTGGTGAGTCCATATTGTCCAACCCATGTATAATCTCCATAACTACCACCATGGCCACTTTGTTCATGGGCCCATTGAGAAATGAGAGGAATGCTGGATAAAGAGGCTGACTATCCACAGAAAGGATCATTCTATCTACTTGATTATTGAACTCCTCCTCAACTGAAGTCACCGTTTAGTGAGCATTTACATGAGACACAAGTATCTTCACATCCTTTCTCCATTTGGAGAGATCTATCCATATACTTCTTCCCCAGATGTCTTTTTTTACCAATTTTCCAGTCATGTTCTTTCCAAGTCCTTGACCATCCAGTCAATCCATTGGCTACATCATACATCTAGCCATTTCTATGTCCAAACAAAATATATAACCATGTGTACTACCCAAAGTTCTACCCACTGTTAATTTTTCCCTTCACCAATGTGTTTCAAGGTTGTTCCAGAAAGGGCTTATAATACTATAGCTGTCCACTTCTGCTTGGTGTTGGCATAACATGCAAAATCATCAGTAAACCAGGCCCTAGTTTCTTCTCCCTCAATCAACTGATCATAGGGCATGCCACATGAGGCTATGGGCGCATGCTTGGCAACAGACCAGATTGTAACATGAATAAAATCCATAGGTATTAACTTTTCTACATAATTTGATTGTGTGTTCATTCCTGCACAGACCCAATCATGTATAGTCTGCTTTCATTTGAAAATAGATTGATACAGTTCACACTCACTTTTGGACATGTTAGGTATATTAGTTGGGATTCTCTAGAGAAATAGAACTTATAGAATGAATGTGGGGTTTCCTACAAGCATCACAGCTAGCAAGGAAACAACCTGGGTGAGGAAATAATGAAGCTCAGTTCCGCTCAACTTACTTTGCCAGCATTGTTTCAAATTCCTAGAGTCTGACACCAGGTCGTTTATTTTAGCCAAATTTAAGCACAGCATAATTTTCAAAGAAAAATAATTGTCATGAACAACAAAGCTTAAGACATGTTTGCATTAAAACTCTTTACAAAGTACATGGTTTCTTCCATAAAGAAGGACTGTTGACTCAGAAACAATGCTCGAGTCTCAGAAAGATGACTGAGGTAAACAAAAGCCTGTGGGAATCTAGCTTGGTCCGTACTAAGCTAATATAGAAGTCATTTGGGATATTATTGTAAAGTACAAGTAACATCTCTCATAAGGATGTGTTTAATGGATTTAAAAGCAATGCACAAGATATAAAGGGAAAGGGTCTGGGATAAACAAAACATAAATTCTGGGGATATGAGTGAAGCCTGGCTCTACAGATAGCAGAGGTCCACCAGGTTGTAAACTTCATCTTTCCCCAGCATCCCAAAAGGAAGACAGATAAACAGCTCCTGCCTTTGAAGAGATAAGCCTGTGTGTTTAACTTTTCCTGGCCTCTCCAGTACTTGCTTGTGTGCAAAAGGATGCCCTGTCCCCTATGAAGGAAATATATATTGTATATATAATACTTAATGATATATATATATAATTTTTATTAGAATGACTTATAGGTTATGATCCACTTAATCCAACAAGGTCCAAGAATCCAGTAGTTGCTCAGTACATGAGGCTGGGTATCTCAGGCAACAGTATATGCTGTAATCATGAAGCAGGTTCTAATTCCAATGAAGGAATGGATTTGCGAGCAAGGAAAAGGCAAACAGGCAAAGAGCAAGAACATCCATGTTCTTATATAGGCTTCCAGAAGAAGATGTTGTCCCAGATGAAAGATCAGTATTTTTGCCTCAAGATCTGGAACAAAGGCATGTGGCTTCCTACCTCAAAAGTCTGAACTTCAAACCAAGCAAAAAAAAAAAAAAAACTCCTTCACAAATGTGCCCTCCAATTTTTGGACTCCAGTTAATTTCAGATGTAGTCAGGTTGACAACCAAGAATAGCCATCACAGTGGATCAGATAATACCCAGCTCATGATGGGCAATTCAAGTCACATGATAACTTAGTGGCCCATTGTCTAGTGTTCAATTCCTACTAAGACCCAGCAGGCCAAGAGGTATATTTCAAAAGGAAAATACTTGTCTGCAGGTGATGATAATGCCTTACACCAAAGTCCCAAAGCCTCTTTTGTGATTCACCTACAGGAGCCTGCCAAAGACTCCAAACAGCATCCCTATCTGCCACTGATACCTCAAGTACCATCAGGTTTCTAGATCACATAGTCCAAGTGGTGGAGCATCTTTGATCTTTTGAAGAATCTTCTCCTGTGTCAGGACCCACACAAAGCCAGCAGCTTTCTGAGTCACTTGGTATAGGTCAGAATTGGATTTCCAAGTGAGGAATGTGCTGTCTCCTGAATCCAAATAGGCCCACTAAATATTGTACTCCTTTCTTAGAGGTGTGGGGGGCCAGGTGCAATAGCTTTTCTTCCCCTTGGAAGAAATGTTTCTACATTCCCCACACCACTGGACTCCTATGAATTTCACTGAGGTAGAGGGCCATTGGAATTTGGTTGGATTTATTTCCCATATACTGATGGGCATATCTTTTACCAAGGATTTCAGAGTGATTGCTACCTTCTGCTCACTTGACCCAATCAGCATTATGTCATCAATATAGTGAACCAATGTGATATTTTGTGAATGAGACAGATGGCCAAGAATCCTTTTAACTAAATTATGACACAAAACTGGAGAGTTAATATATCCCTGAGATAAAATTAAAGGTATACTGCTGGCATTGCCAACTGAAAGTAAATTGGTTCTGATAATCCTTATGGACAGGTACCAAGGAAAAGGCATTTCCTAGATCAAAAGCTCTGTATCAATTCCCAGGAAATGTGTTAATCTGCTCAAGTAAGAACATCACATCTGGAATGGAACATCAGCTGCAATCAGATTCACTACTTGATTGAGGGTTTTGTTTTTTTTTTTTAATAAGAAACTGTCATTCGCCATGATCCATTTGTATTCTGCATTGGCCATATAGGGGAGCTAAAGGGAGATGAGATGGGAACCACCACCCCTGCATCTTTCAAGTCTTTGGTAGTGTCACTAATTTCCTCATTTCCTCCAGGGATGTGATGCTGGTTTTTGAATCACTATTTTCCTTGGCAGAAGCAACCCTAAAGATTTCTGTTTAGCTTTTCCAATATAATATCCATCTCTCCACAGGTCAGGAAACCAATGTGGAAATTCTGCCAACATTTAAGTACATTTATC
This sequence comes from Peromyscus eremicus, assembly GCF_949786415.1. Classification (NCBI taxonomy): domain Eukaryota; kingdom Metazoa; phylum Chordata; class Mammalia; order Rodentia; family Cricetidae; genus Peromyscus; species Peromyscus eremicus. Next base: position 34,799,075 of record NC_081419.1, read on the forward strand.
CCAATTATACATTCTAGGACTGGTGAAATAAACACAGGATGAGTTCAGAGACCCTCTGGACCTACTGTGAGTCAGATTTCAGCCATAAATTCCACTAATCATCTGACCTTCATAAGCCCCTTCTTTAATTGGAGTGTCACAATGATTTTTGGGGTCTCCCATAATCAGCATCAATACAGAACCTGTTTTCAATAGACCCTGGAACGTTTCCTTTCTCCCTGGTGTAAAGTTGCCCTTATCTAAGGTCATAGGTCCTTCTGGGGAAGGATTGGAGAAAGACTAACAATGAAACTTTTAGGTTTATGTATTTTCTCAAAGTCCTTCCTCATGGCAACCTGGCTGTCCCTTCATTCCCGGTGTCTGGGTCTACAAACTAGCTCAAGTATGGAAATTGAATCACATGCAGAGATTCCCTTCTGCCAGCATAAAGTGTGGTCCAGATTAAAGCTTGATCTTCCTACCTCAACAATTCAGTTTAGAGGTGTTTCTTCCCATTTCAGATGATTTAACTAAGAAAAATATCCCTCACAGGTGTGTACAGTCATTTGGGTTTTAGTTGATTTAGATGTAGTCAAGTTGACAACCAAGAATAGTCATCACAAATGATGAATCATACATCCTGACAGACTCAACTCTAGAAAATGCAGCTACCATCATCATATCGTCACCCTGCCTCTTTAGTTGATAGAGCTATAGACAAGTGGTAGCCTGCCCCTTTAAGACTTCCCTAGTGGTTGAACCATGAATACAAATTAATCAGTGGTCTATTAGGAAGCTGGTGTAGTTGGTAAGACTAGAAGAGTCACAGGGACTCCAGAGATCAAATCCTTTGTATGTCTCACCTGAGAAGTATTTCTTTACAAAGAGACTAGTCAAAGGTAAAATAATGGGGAGGGACCCGGCAAGCCAGGTTTTGAAAGGCCAAGATTAAAATGATGTCTCACCCACTTGCAGACAGACCCGTATTTGGTTGAATTTACTGGAACACCTATGATTAAGGGCTTACTCTTAGTTTTATTTAAATATCAAAAGGAATGAGTGCAGAGTTTAGTTGTGTTGCTATCATTGTTATCCTACCCACCAGAGGTTGAAAGAAGCAGTAGGAAAATTATAATCATCCTGCAACATTTAACTACCATCCAGGGACATCAACATTATAATGCCACAAGAAAAAGATAATGTGGCTATATAAGGTGGTGTCTAGAACAAACACACACACACACACACACACACACACACACACACACATCTATTTCCTTTATAAGACTGACACAGAAGACAGTCTTTTTGATCAAAGCTTACTTACTATTTTTACTTTCTATTATTATAGGTCATTGTCCCTGGGGCCTTATGTGCTAAGAGCCTCCTTCTACTCCAGCATGTCTTACTGTAGAATAGCTATCTAAAAATACATTGAATATTAGTCAGATCTATTAACCAAATCTTCTACAGCTGGAGAGTTGGCACAGAGTTTCCTTGTCAATCAGCAATGGGTCTCTTTGTGGAGATATCCAACAGATAGATTACACAAATTGTTCATCTGTCTATGTCTGGAATAAGAGGGTGATAATACTTGTAATATAAGGCAGGACTGTCAGGAGGCAGCAGAACAGGGCAGTGATGACTCATCTCAAAGCAGGATTGTGTACGTGTTACAGACTTTTACCTGAAAGGGCAAAGTTGTTGCCTTACTGTGAAGGAGTCAATTCCTAAATATAATGATATGTAAGAGGAAAAGGCAGTAGGTAGGCCTTGAATACAATACAATCACCATATCCAGCTTTTGTATAGAAATAGAAAATGGAGGTAGCAACTCACAGTAAGTGATAGTCTCAGTCCAGGAATATGTTAAGACAGCTCCTTAAACCAATTGGCATAAAATAATTATTTAGGGAATAAAAGGAGAGATATTGTAAAATTATATGAAAGAACTCAAGTGAGCAATGATCTTAGCTACTTACAGGCATCTGGAGATGTCTGTGGCTTGATTTTATTTGAGTCTTGGCAGAAAAGGAAGCAAATACCCAGGAAGTTCTCTGGAATAATCATTTGAGCTTACTAGGGATAGAACATCCTCAACTCTACTCAGATAAATCCATGGTGACAAGCCTTATAACTTCATTGCATTTGGAAATATAAGGAATATGTGATAGAATCTGTATCAGACAGTTTTGAGTGCCTTTTGTTTTGTAGATTTTTTAAAACAGACTCAAAATGATGATCAAAATGATCCCAAAAATGTCTTGAACTGGGCTTATCCTAATAATCAGCGTCAGCCTTGCATATTAAAGTCCTTAAGCACAATTAAGACAGTTATCACTGTTAACAACAGTCCTGAAATTTTATCATTGTATACTTCAGGAGAGAATCTTGCTGTAAGTGTCTGAAATAAAGACTACAAGGAGTACTATGGGACAACTGACCATCTTGAGCCACTGAGGAGGATGGGTCTTGTTGTTAGGAGTAACAAAATTGCCCCGAGACATCTCAAAGAAACTTAAATAGGTCTGATTTTTAGACTTATACCTTGCTAGAAGGGAAATGAAGGAACTGGTTAAAAATCGAAAGAGTAAGAGAAAATATATGTATCTAATTTACATATAGTCACAGTATCATTTCTGTTTCTGTGATTAAAACATCCTGACCAAAAGCAACCTAGAGAAGATATAATTTATTTTATCTCACAATTACAGGTTAGATTCCACCACTGTGGGAAAGTCTAGGCATCAGGAGCTTGAGGAAACTAGTCACATCACATGTACAGTCAACAGCAGAGAGAACTGAATACATGCATGGTTCATGCTCATCTAGCTCTCTCTGCTCATATAATGTCCAGAACCTCACATGCTCTCACATCACTTAAAGTAAAAAATATAGTCCACTTCAACTCTCAAAGGGCATGTAACCTCTTGACTCGTTGAAATCCTCATAATCTATGAACAAAGGACATCTGTCCTTTTCCAAGCTTTCCTTGAGTGGAGGCTGGCCTCACAAAGGAGAGGAGACTTACGCTTCCAGTGAGCCTCCACATTGTAAAACAGACATAGTCCTGGAAGAAGTCTATAACCCAGTGGCCTTGGTCAGTCTGGGCTGGAATGTTCTGCTGACTTCAATAGTAGCAGGAAAGAATCCTTTTACTCATGGTTGATTTGGTACCTTGAGTTGAATGGGCCAGCTACCAGACTGAGCTCTAAAATTTCCAGAGTTAAGCAAGTAAAAGGCTTAGGTGATTGCTATCAATTGTGCTTGCTTTTTTCCATTTTGTCTTTGTATGCTACTCCCAGTCCTCAAGTCTTCCTTTTGCTTAATAAAGACTATGAAGGTCATGCCTAACAAAATATAGGAGGGAGACTGGGTGCCTGGTCTAGTTTCTGAAGGAGCTGTCCAATAGTCAGAGATCCTTGGCTTTAGTATTCCTACACATGGTTTCAGCTAGCCCAGATTGAAAGGAGTAGGATTTTAGGATGTGTCCTGTGTTATTTCCTCTAGCCTTTTATGCTTAATTGTTTTGATACTTGCCCTTTCTCTTCCCTCTGATAGACAAGTATGCATAGATTCTAAGTGAGCCATTCCTCCTTATATCCTACATTGCTGGCTTGATAAGACCAGCAAAGCTCCATGTAAGGTATAATAACCTGGCAAGCCTGAGTTTGGGTTATAGTATCAAACCCATCTGCCCAGTTGCTTGCTAAAAATCAATTATGAGAGTTCCTTTGTGTGTATATTTGGTGATCAGGTTGGCACAGATATCTTGCCAAGTTAGGCTAAAAGTCGTAGTGTGTCCTTGAAATTCTCTAATGAAGGTGGAGGGGTCTTGACTAAATGACCCTAGTTTGGATTGTATTTGGGAGCAGGTCAGATATTAAAAAGAGATACATGTATCATTTTTGTGTGCCGAAGTCCCTCTTAAACACCTTTCAAAGAAGAAAGATATTTTTCACATGGAGAGGGCACAGCTTTTAACTCTTCAGTGAGGTCCTTCTATAAAATTTCTAAGTTTGTGTATGTTAGAGTGCATCTGGAGAAGGAGGAGAGAAACTGCAGTGAAGGAGGAAGGGAGGTGAAGAAATAAGAGGAAGGGAAGCCAGAGAAGGGAGGAAAACAGAGTCATTAAAGAGATGGGTGGCTAGCAGTGGAGAAGCAGGGGCTTGTTTAAGCATGCATGATGGGTCATTAAGGCTATTCCTGAAGCTGAGGTTAGGGGACAAAGACTAGTGTAAGAGATTCTGATAAGGCACATACATCATACTGAATAGATGAGGACTCAGAGACAGAGCCATAGAAGGCCTGGATACAAGGAGTCTCAGAATACTTTCCTAAATTATAAAAAGAGGTCAAATTGCAATAAAATTGTATTGTGTTCACAGAATATTTATTTTAACATATGAAAAGAAGTTCACATAAGTTTTTTTTGAGAAGATACACTTTAACTAAGTCAAATGAAGAGAATGGAGCTAATTCTCAAGACAAAAAGATCATATGTGGTAAAGCAATACATCATAATGTGCTAGCTGCAGCAATATGTTATGTAATGTTATGTAAGTTAGATTGTGAAGCAATCTAAGTCAGATGTGCACAAAAACATAATTAAACAAAGCAAAAATCAAAATAATTCATTGTGGGAAAAAGACCTTTAAGTAATTCTCATAGTAGTGTTTAGAATTTCAAATATTTAAAATCCTTTATAAAACTGGTGAGAAATTAGCAATGAATGCATAATGAAAATATATACTATGATATTCTATACAGCTGTAGATACAATGAAATCATGAGCTTTGCAAGTAATTAAAAAGAATAGATTATATTGAACGTGGTAACCCAGATCCACAAAGACAAACTTCACAGGTTCTCTTTCAGTGAAGGCTCCTAGCTTCAAAACTTCAGATGTGTGTACAAATCCTGGATTAACTGCAGAAATCAGAAATCATTTCTTGGGTGGGGTTGGAGGAGCTATAGAGAGGAGAATAGCAAGGCACAGTGATCTGATTGTGGAAATAAGAAAGTGGGATCTTTGGAAAGGGAGAGTGAGGTAAATGCAAAAGAAGGAGGGAAAGGAGTAGAGGGGAATAGCAAGGTTCAATTGTCCTAGTCAGAGAAATGAGATAAATAGGGATTCTATTTAGGGAGAGGAAGGAGATAAATACAGAAAAGGAAAGGAGAAGGATAAAATAACAGTAAGGATGACTAGAAAAAAAACATTAGGAATCATACTATTAACTATTTACCTAAACATACCCATAATCCAACTAAGTCTGTATATGCATATACATCATACACATACATATTTTGTAAATGTAAATTTTCCCATTTAGACTTAGAATGCTTCCTTGAAGAACTATAGATCATCTCACAAAATCTTAAACACAAGGAATGAACATTCACCTTTTGAACTGTTGGTAAGAGTTGTCCATGAGACTGCTAAAACTTTATAGGTTGTTGTTTTTGTCCATGTTTAGCTTTAAGAGGTGGAAGGTCTGTAGTTATTGGTGAATACATCATTCACTTAAACACAGGACCCAATGAACAGGAGCTGTATCTGATTTGAAAGTCTCCTTCCTGGAGAATAGCTTTCCTAGTACCAAAAGTTGCCATGCAAGCTTTAAAAGGAAAAAAGTAACCAATAGTTCTACCCAGGTATGATGCTTATGAACCATAACAACAAAGAGCATGGCATGGTAACTCTCTTAGGGTTTTCAATGCTGTGACAAGACACCATGACCATGGCAACTCTTACAAAGAAAACATTAATTGTGGTTGCTCACTTACAGTTCAGAGGTTCAGTCTATTATCATCATGGCAAGACAGAGTGGTATGAAGGCAGACACGGTACTGGAGAGGTAACTGCTACATATTAATATACAGAGAACAGGAAGTAGACTGTCTCATTGGGCTTGGCTTGAGCATATATGAGATCTCAAAGCCTGTCTCCACAGTGGCACACTTTCTCCAACAAGGACACACCTCCTAACGGTGCCATTCCCTTTGGGGACCATTTTCTGTGGACCACCACAGTAACACCAAGGGCATAACAGGCAATAGAAAACTTGATAGCACCCAACAGCTTTCTATTTGGATTTATAGCCTGTTCAACAAGAAAGAAATTGTTCCTGGTACAGGGAATCTAGACACCTATACATGGCTAGTGAAGTTATTTATCCACATATAAGTGTAGTCTCACTCCTCATCAAGAAAAGTTCTACTTGCAGCAGACAAACAAACAAACAAAACACTACAGAAAACCACTACCAATCTAAATAAAGAGTTGTGAACCCCTTTCCCAGTGGATAAATCTACAAAACAACTTTTGAACCTAAGGAACAGGTATCATTGTGGGGGGGGGGGATGGGAGCAAAAATATTTAAGAACCAGAAGAACAAGAAGTTTGTTATGAGATTGTGTCTCCTAGAAATGTCAGAGAAGTTATACCCATAAAGTCTCATCAACATGGCTGCCCAAACAAGATCTGAACAAGGACGACACCAATGGATATGCTAAAGGAGAAACATTCATTAAGCTGCAACCTTAGACAAAGAACTACAGACAGGTAAGGAATTATGAGAGTGGAAGAAATAGTCTTCCCCAGAGAAGAACACACTCATTTGTTATCCAATACCAAATGGTCAACCTAAAAACAAATACATACAATTAACATCATAAAGACTGAGTAGGTTGTATTTTGATATTTAGAAATATAGCGATTTCTAAATATAATTTATATTTTTGTGAGTATATACATATATATGTTCAACAACAACTAAAGGAAAAAATGGCCATGAATTTGAGGGGGGGGATACGTGAGAAGGTTTAGAATGAGAAAAGGGAAGGGGGAAAACGATGTAATTATAATTAAAAAAAATTCAATATAATAAAACAAATGACTAATCTCCAAAGTAATGATTTATTTACCACCATGAAACCTGAAGAATACTGAGAAATAAAACATTCTCCATTTTTTTCTAGGAATTACATTAGCAAGTAACCAAGTAAGAATTCATCTCCATAGAAATATATTGACAGTAAAATATATATTTCTCTATATATTTGTAATGCTACAATTTTATAGTCATTTCCACAATGGACTATAAATGTGAATATAAACCTCAACATTACAAAATGGTTTCAGTTCTAACAGTACACATTTAGAGTGGCCAGACATCTTGCATCTTCTGTTGTCTTGCTTAACAGTTTTTCAGTTCCTGACAGAAGACTAAAGACAGATTCTGTATAAACCCGGAACCAAGTTGCTTACTTTCCCAATGTATAAAAAACCTAAACCATTGTGTTTAAAGTAGTCACTATGAATGTTAAGCTAGCAAAATCCATAATGTGGAAAATTCTCCAAGTCAAACAACTTGGTCTTTTAGAGATAAATTGCACGATAAACACATATCATACTGTTGCATTGATCTATATACATAACAAATTAGATTTGTTAGGGTATCAGTTTCATACACACTATCACACTATACCCCATGGATGTAGACCAGAGGTTGATGTCAGATGTCTTCTTTCACTTTTCATCTTATTGTTTTATTTTAAAATGTTATTATCATTTCACACACAAAAAACTGTGTGGCTCTGTGTGTGTATATGTGTGTGTCTGCATGTGTGTGTGTGTATGTGTGTGTCTGTGTGTGTGTGTGTGTGTGTGTGTGTGTGTGTGTGTGTGTGTGTGAGAGAGAGAGAGAGAGAGAGAGAGAGAGAGAGAGAGAAAGAGAGAGAGAGAGAGAAGGAGGGAGGGAGGGAGGGAGAGAGAGAATATGCATATCATGGCATAAGAGTGGAAGTTAGAAGACAGCTTTGTGGAGCTGCACAAATTAGATTTGTTAGGATACCAATTTTCTTGCACCTTTATGTGGGACCTTGAGTTCAAACTTGGGTCATTAGCCTTACACCATCCTGTGTCAAGCTTAAGCCATCTCCATCAAGACTCCACCTTATTTTTGTTGCAAGGTCTGTCACTAAACATGAAGCTCACCAATTGGCTACTCTGAAGACCTGCCTGTCTCTAGGCACTCCCTCTCACAGTGTTGTGATTACAGGTACTCAGCTTTTATGTTGGCTATACAAAGAAATCTTACATTTTTGTTTCTAATATACAAAAACACAGTGACAGAGTATACATAGCTAACTAAATTCAACTGAATTTAGTTTAATCAGTTCTTTTAATTTCCAACCATGTGAGACACACTGAGTTAAGTAAAGAAGGGATAAACAGATCAATAATGAAGTGTCCATGACTTTAAGCAGCTTATTGGCTATTGTAGAGGAATAATAAAAAAGATTAGTATCACATAACTGAAAATAAAATATATAAGCACTTTTTTCACATAGAGAAAATCCTATGTTATTTATTAGAAGATTTTAATACTTTCTATTCTTTGAGAATTTCATATATTTATACAGTGTGTATATGTATATATTAATCTACCACTACCTCCCTCCATGGGCTCCATTCCATCTCCTTCCAAGATTTATCTCCTCTTTTCCTTCTTATTACTAATAACCTATTAAACCTAATTATTGCTGCCATGGATGTGCAGCCATTCGTTGGGATATAAGCAACTTATCAGTGGCCATATCCCCAAAGAAGAGTGATTCTACTCTCTCAGCTTCCATCAACTGCTCCTGTCATAGGGATATGGTCTAAGAGTTTCTACCCAATTGTGATGAAATTGTGATTGGTACGAACATATGTAAGTCTTATACAGTAATCACAGTGGCTTTGTGTTCAGCAGCCATAGCATGTACCACAAAAGCTTTTTACAATTCTTTTTTATATCTACTGGACTGCACATCTTGTCTACCCCCTCTTTCACAAAGTTCTCTGAGCCTTGAATGGTGAGAGGTTGATAGAAATGACTCATTCACAGCTAAACACGGTGTTATTTTTACTTGGCCTTTGTAGTGGATAGCCATTCCAGCTTTGATCTGGATGTTCCAACCCCCATCGAGACTTCGGCAACTGTCACACCTACAAGGCGGGGCCAAGGGAGGCGCCTGGAGACCTGAGATCTGGATGGGCCAGTGCTCTCTGTTCCGGGACCCTGAACGGTGGAGGTGGACCAAGCAGAGCTCCAGAGAACACCGTTGGACTGTGATACACCTTCCCCAGACCCCGCGAGCTACCTATCCCTTAATTTGTAAGTTATGCCATTAACTAAATCTCCTTTTAACTACGTGGAGTGGCCTTAATAATTTCACCAATATCTTCTCAGCTGATCTTGTTTCCTTAAAGTGGAAGCCTCTGTGTCCTCATCTGAATGGCTCTCAGCTGAACTACTGCTCAAAAAACCTAAAAGCTTAACCAGCCTAGTTCCTGGTCCTCATGCCTTGTATAACTTTTTTGCTTTCTGCCATCACTTCCTGGGATTAAAGGCTCACTTTCTGGGATTAAAGGTGTGAGTCACCATGCTTGATTGTATCCTTGAACATACAGAGAACCAGGTAGTTCTCTGCCTCTGGAATGCTAGGATTAAAGGTGTGTGCTACCATTGCCTAACCTCTATGTTTAATATTGTGGCTGTTCTGTTCTCTGACCCCAGATAAGTTTATTAGTGTGCACAATATTTTGGGGAACACAATACTACCACATTTCCCCTTCTTTTGTCTAAAATTTAAAAAAGCTTATAATTAATACAAGAAAAACTATATCCAATAAGTATATACAATATATACAGTCAAGAATTATATTAACGATGTCTAGTCCATTAACATTTGACAGGCTCAGACAAAAAAAACTTCATTGATATATAACAATGTCCAGTCCAGTAACATTTGATAAACTCAGACAAAAAATTCCATTACTTATCCTATTTAAAACAAGTAGTTCCTTTTTAAAAGTAGATTCAATAATTGACCTTTTTATCTTATCATATCCATATTCTCTTTTTTCTTTTCATAATAGATTAAATAATCTATCTTTTATCAATTTTATATCTTCCCCTTTTTCTTTTTAGAGTAGATTCAATGATCTACCCATTTATCCTATTATTTCTTTATCTTTTTTCTCAGAGTAGATTCAATGATCTACCTCATATCTATATTCTCTTTTTTCTTTTTCAAACAAAAGCTCTGAATCTAATCTCCTTGCTCAGCCTTTTTCCTGACCATTAACAATTAACAACTTGTAACCAACCATCATAGACAATGACAATATCCATAACTCATTAAATGACCAAAAAACACCCCTCCCCCATCTTGGGAATATGGGTGTTGTTTTCTTAAAATTACTTCCTGCTTTCTGAGGGTGAAGATATCTTTAGGGAATCCTGAAAAGAAAATTTATGGGTTAATCGTCAAGTCCTGAGAGAGTTAGTTGTATCATTTGTATAGTATCTGCCCAATGGGAAAGTGCAGGGCTTGTCTCAAGTCCTTGTTCGAGTAGTCTGTCATGCTGGATCATCTCAGCTAGCCATCCTAAAATTGTCCTGAGCAGTTGTAGTCCAAAGCCGAACTTTGAGTGGTGTTAATTAGCTTAATGGTGTTATCATAGTCCATGTGGAATTGTCAGTCACTGTGGGGTCCCATCATCCTTTCGTAGATTTCAAAGTTGCTGTTAGGTGTGGTCATGGTTCCCCACTATTTTTTTTTTTTTTTTTTTTTTTGTGTGTGTGTGTGTGTGTGTGTGTGTGCCTCCTCTGTGGTTTGGAGCAATTACAGTCTGATAAATGTCTGTCTTTTGGAACCATGAACATTCTTTCCTAGAAGAAAAATCTTCACAGCAATTTCTCCCCACCATTTGTCTTGCCAAACTTTTCCAAACTGACTTTTGCTGATGTTTTCTTGTAACACAATGGTCCTGGCAATTCTTCTCTGAACAAACAGCCGTAAACCCTTCATCCCAGGTAGCAGCATCACCACAGTTACCAACACGATGAGAAGGAACCAGCAACTCAAAGCAGTAGCCACTGCCTCCATGGTCTCACCGCCAGTTTGTGGCTGGGCCCTGGCCGCAGCTTCTCCTTAGCAAGCCTCCCAGGCTGGCCTCAAACTTGGGATTCTCCTGCCTCTGCCTCTTTCAGTAAATCCAACCAGCGTGCCACCACAACCTGCAAAGTGTAGCTCAGGTCTGAGCTGGGGCCCACAAGGCCACAGGCAAGTGGCTTTTTCGAGAATTCGTACCACAAACGTTTGGATGCCAGATGTAGCATGAATTCTTAGAAGGTCTTATTAATAAAAACAAACCTGAAGCCAGGTATTGGGGTGAATGCTGGAAGATCAGAGAGACAGAACAGGCCACAGCTAATCTCACCTAGCCAACTTCTCAGCTGATCTTGTTTCCTCAGACTGGAAGCTTCTGTGTCCTCATCTGAATGGCTCTCAGCTGAACTACTGCTCAAAAGCCTAAAAGCTTAACCAGCCTAGTTCCTGGTCCTCATGCCTTATATACCTTTTTTGCTTTCTGCCATCACTTCCTGGGATTAAGGCTCACTTTCTAGGATTAAAGGCATGAGTCACCATGCTTGATTGTATCCTTGAACATACAGAGAACCAGGTAGATCTCTGCCTCTGGAGTGCTAGGATTAAAGGTGTGTGCTACCACTGCCTAAACTCTATGTTTAATATTGTGGCTATTCTGTTCTCTAACCCCAGATAAGTTTATTAGCATGCACAATATTTCAGGGAACACAATATTACCACAATTTCTTAATGTTTTGTGTTTGTAACATCAACCCATGTGTCTTAGATAGTGTTTCTATTGCTGTGAAAAGACACCATGACCATGGCAACTCTCATAAAGGAAAACATTTAATTGGGGTTAGCTTACAGTTTCAGAGGTTTAGTCCATTATTGTCATGGTGAGAAACATGGCAACATACAGGTAGACATGGTACTAGAAAGGTAGCTGTGAGTTCTACATCTAGATCCACAGGCAGCAGGAAGTGACTTCCACACTAGGCATGGCTTGAGCATCTGAGACCTCAAATCCCACCCCCCAGTGACCACTTCCTCCAACAAGGCCACACCTACTCCAACAATACCACACTTCCTAATAGTGCCACTCTCTATGGGCCTATGGGAGCCATTTTCTTTCTAACTACCACATCATGTTACTGAGCAATTCTATGGGCTGGGATCTGGGACTTAATTAAAGGGAGAAAGCACCTAAACAGCCAATGTTTATTTTATGTTTCCCAACTGCTGATACAATTTGGCCAGCTGGTTCATATTCCAGCTATCATAACTAGAGCTGTTCCTGTTGCAAGCCATGCCTTTCCCATCCTGATGGACTATATCCACAGACTAGACCCAGTTTCATGAAGGACAGCTTAAAGGAAAGAACAGCATTTGTAACCCAACCTCTGAAGGAACCCCCAGAAGTGTGGCCAGTTATTGTGACTCATGAGTCACTTAAGGACTTCCCACTAACAGGACCCGCATTAATCTTGCAAAAGGACCACTTAAGGGGAAAAAAGGCACCTGGAACCCTAGGAAGAACACTAAGAAAGTCAACACTGGAGCCAAGTAGCGTGCTAGACTGATCTCCTATTCTATATCTTAAGCTGGCTCTGCCTCCACAACTACATCTCCATTATTTAATGCTTGATATCAATTAAGCAAGCTACTCTGTTCTGATGTGTTCTCAATTGTTTTCTTATTTTCATTTTTTATCTTCTCTTTCCTTCTATTCTACTGTTTTTTTTCCTTGACAAGTCTTCTCAGAGAATATTCTAACAGGCTTCCAGACTATAGTAGGTCCCCAAACCTTGGCATAACTTGCACAATAAGGGAAATACCATTCAGTTCTTGGAACTCCACAAGTAGACAGGAACATCTGCCAAAATGAGAGCAAAGACCTAATCCATTCAGGTACAGTCCTTAAATACAATCACCTTGCTTTTTGGCTTCTGTAGTTCTGCTTCTGACTGTTCTTGCTAGCTGAAGTATATCATCCTAGTTTGTAGATTTTTGCTTAAAAGCGCACCTTGAGAAAGACTTGAGACTGTACTTGGTCCTGAACACCCAATATAGTCACTAGTTGGCTAATAGAGACTTTATGTCTTGAACCTATGTCTGAATGGTCTTCTCTGGTGGATACCTCACAATAATATAGACTATCTTGTTTTGTGAGGTCTTTGTGTTTCAGCATGCTGTGAGTGAGGATGGTTTTGTTTGTTTATTTTCACACAGAGAGACATATCAGTGTTCCTTTACTTCCAAAAATGACTAGTGTTTAAGGGAAGATTATTTACAAATTAATTATTATTATATTTTTACAATGGGCCTATACTTCAACAGTAATTGTTTTTGCAGACACTAATATATACCCAGAGAAATACCAGGGATGAAACATGACTTTCCTAAATTATTATTCTCACATTAATGCCCTCAAAAGAGACTGAATTTGATAAAATCCTGGATAAAGAAGTTTTCAGTTTCATGCCCACCAGTGAGCAGTGGAAAGTTCCAAACACATAGTCACACAGCTATGTTAAATTCAATGGGTCAAAAAATGAAATAGATCCATGCCAGGGAAGCAGGTGGGCTAACTCTGGTTTTTCTCTCCCTCCTCTCTTCCAAATCTATCCCCTAGTCCATCCCAACTCTCTAGCAGACTAACTGTGGCTGTGTCCCCTCTCTCTGCCCAGACTCCCAGGCAACTAATCAGAGCCTGGTGGAGCATCCTTCTTTCCTCCCTCTTCTGAACCCACTCAGGCCCCCCAGCCCATTCCTCTTCTGAGAGCCTGCTTCCAATACCTAGATGAAGAAGGAAAGTTGGAGAGACAGCTAAAATTAAAGATCATTTGAGAGTGTTATGAAAACTAATACAGTAGAAGCTTCTTAAAATATATGCATATATAAAGGTGGTCTAAATGAAATAGCCAAATAGTAGGGGAGACAGAGCCCTAAGTAAACATCTCTTGTCACCAAATGGAGCTTCTGGTACTAGGATTGGGTTACATCTATTGATTGAGTTGTTTGATGGAGGTCCTATAGGAATCCCCAAATAATCAAGGATGTTGCCAAGACTACAGGTTTCTCTTCACAAACTTACAGCAAGGCCTCAGTGCTGATGACAACACCTACAGAATTCATTAAACATGGCGTCATTGAACTGTTTCCTACATAGAGCCCTCACCACTAAGTGCTAGCATCTTTGGAACAGGGAAGTACACAGCATGCTACCGAAAGAGAAAGGTAAACACCAAGCTAGTCACAAACCCTTGGGTCTACAATGGTGTCCTGCCTGCAAGATATGCTAGTGCAATGGAGGTGCAAAGCTTATGGGAGTAACCAACCGGTATCAGATTCGACTTAAGGCCTACTCCATAAGATGGACCTGAGACTAGAGGTAAAACTAAATATTTATATTCTACAAAAACAAAAACAAATAAGCACACAGCAGTAAAATGGCTCCTAATGATAGTCTATTGTCCTCATAGGTCAGTGCTTTGCTCAGCCATCATCAGACAAGTTTCCTCCTGTGGCGGATGGGAACAAATCCAGAAACCCAAGCCAGGCATTAGAAAGAAAGCTGCAGTACTTGGAATGCTCAGCCCTAAACAGAATGTCTCATTCAAACCTCTCCCCTCAGAGCTCAGGAAACCCTGTAAGAGGAAGGAGAAAGTGTCAGAGCCAGAAAGTACGGAGAACACCAAGAAGATAAGGTCCGCTAAATCAACAGGATCAACACACATATGAACACACAGAGACTGTGGGAACATGCACAAGGTGTCTAAGGATCGGCAAAAGATGGGGTCCTAGAGCTAATGGAAGTGGATGCAACAGACCAAGAGGGAAAGAGGACCCCCACACCATCCCTAATCCAGAAACAATATCCAGTTTATAATCACTTGCAAATTAAAATTTAGTTTTCTCTAAGATTGTCTCAGTGGGGAAATAAACTACTTTTAATGGTAAGCTGCATACCCAGCAGTAGACAACCAACAGAAAACAAACTCCATGGCGTCTTTGTAGGCTCCTTGTCTCATAATGTTGTGTTGGAGTTTTCCTTTCTTTCTTCTTTAATTTGTATCTTATTTTATTTACATATTTTTCTTCTCTCTTTTTACCCTACTGTCCTCTCTCTCTCTCTCTCTCTCTCTCTCTCTCTCTCTCTCTCTCTCTCTCTCTCTCTCTCTGTGTGTGTGTGTGTGTGTGTGTGTGTGTGTGTGTGTATAATGGTTTCCAGTTTAATGTTTTTATGTGATTTGTAAGTCATGAGAACAAGTGGATCTCTGTGTCTGTATCTGTTTTTTATGCATTTTCTTGGGCTCTTTTTCTTCTGTCTGTTTGTTTTGTCATATTCAGATTGTTGTTTTTTGTTTATCTAATTTTATTGTTATTCCTTAGAAGCCTGTTTGTTTTCTAATGAAAGACAGAAAGGGGGTGAATCTGAACGGGAGAGGAGGTGGAGAGGAACTGGAACAAGTAGAAGGAGAGGAAACTCTAACTAGGATATATCATGGAAGGAAAAAATCTACTTTTAATAAAAGGAAAACAAAACAAACCAATTTTCAAAAAGCTATAAAATAAACATAAACAAGTAAATCAAAATCTACTACCAGCAACAGCAACAAAACAAAACAAAAGTGAAAAAAGAATGTTATCTTTCTCAACTTAAAAAGCTGGAAGAGGGAAGGGAACATAGTCATCAATTAATTTCAGCAGGATATGAATTTAATCTCCAGATCACAAGATAAAATGTTAGATATGTAAACACAGGCTTTTTTCTGTTCCACCAGCAACTCCCAAATATGCAGCAACTGCTTCCCAAACTACAACAGAGAGGCTTATATTAATTCTAAATGTTTGGCTGATGGCTCAGGCTTATTACTAACTAACTCTTCCAACTTAAATTAACCCATTTCTGTTAATCTATATTTTACCATGTGGCCATGGCATTATTGGTCTGCAGGCATCTTGCTCCTTGGGTGACTGGATGGCGTCCATCTCTGACTCTGCCCTTCTATGTCCTATCTCTCTCCTTTCCCTCCTGGCTCTGAACCTGCCTTGCCATAGGCCAAAGCAGCTGTATTCATTAACCAGTGGGAGCAACATATATTCATAGCATACAGAAAGACATCCCACATCAATGGTATGTGCACCAATATTACTAGTACTGTACATGTAAAGACAGACATCTTTGTAGCTATATGGCCAATCAGTCTAGGATAATTGGAGAATTATGGGACAATGAGAGACTCTTTCTGAAAATAAAGTGGACAGTTTTGTAGTTTATTTGCTCCACTTGTGACTTTGGGTTATAGGGCCCAAAGGAGAAGGTGCTTCTTGCCATTTGTAATTCTCACTTTATTGATGTTATATTGTTTTGGACTTCTTCATTATCAAAGAAGGAACATTACTATAGATGGACTGTAGGACTCTGTAACTGAAAGTATTCCTGATCCTGCCTGGCCTGTGTTCAGAACAAATCTCTCTCATTCACTGGTCCTACAGCTGCTTGGACCCAAACAAACACACAGAGGCTAATATTATTTTTAAACTATGGCCATGACAGGCTTCTTGCTATTTAGTTCTTGTATCTTAAATTAACCCATTTCTATAAATCTATACTTTGCCACATGGCTTGTGGCTTACCGGAACTTTTACATCTTGCTTATTCTGCCATGTCTAGTAGCATCTCCTGACTCAGCCTTCCTCTTCCCAGAATTCTTCTTGTCTACTTATCCCCCTATACATAGCATTATTCTACAGTAGGACTCTATTAAATTCCTTTTCAATTTATTTTTGCTGCTCTGTCTCCTTAACAATTTTTTTTTGTCCAAAGAGCACATCTAAGAAAATCTATTAGCATTATAGCATAGTAGATGCCCCAGTCATTGGAAGGAAATAGAGACACTCTTGCAGTAGGAAATAGGAAGGGTGTGCTGGGAACTATATAACTCACTCAGTATAGTAGCACTTGCTACACCCTGAATCATCCTGACAGGAAACACACAATGACATTCTCAGAGGACATGGTGTCCATGGTCCAGATCCCAACCTAAATAACCCAAACGTGGGGGGAGATGCTAGTTGAAGGGAGGGAAATCTGAAATAGGAAAAGAAAAGAAGCAGTGAAGCCAGTGGAGGTGTAGAAATTAACAGTAGCTATGGACCCATGACCAAACTCATGAACCTTCTTCTGCAGTTACCCTAGGAATAAACTCCACTGTGTAGTCCCAGTGAAACTGTTTACAGATGAGATGAACTGGTTACTGGAAGTACTCCAACAAAGAAAAACCAGGCAGTAGGAAATTCTGTGGTCTACCAACAGTTATGAATTTTCACAATACATTACTTTGTTACTTGGAGCTGTCCAAACAAAATTCCACAAACTAAGTGATCTAAACAGCATAAATTAATTTTTGATATGACAAGAGTCTAACATTAGGTGCTAGAGGATCTGGTTTCTTCTGAAGTCCCTCTCCCTGGCTGACAGTTGGTGGTCTTTCTTCTCTTTGCACACCTGCACACAGTCTGAGTGTCTACATCCAAATGTCCTATTTTTTTTTTTAACTTTTTTAAGGTCAAGTGTCTGTATCCGAATGTCCTATTTTTTTTTTTTTTTTTACTTTTTTAAGATCAAATTACATTAGGGCTCACTTTATTAGTCATATTGTGATTTAATTACCACTTGGACCTACTTCAAAATTTAGCCATCAGGGTCAGGCTTCACTATCTGAATTTTAATGGAGCACTATTCAACCTATTTCAGTGAGTAAACCCTTTACTACACCAAACTGATAAAAGTTTTCTTAGTAGAAGACTTTTTTCTTTCTTTTTTTATATATATAGGAAGGAAATGCCCTGTACTAAAGATACATGTCCCCCAAGAAATATCTCTGTGCGTGGGCATCCTACATTCAAAGACTTGTCATAGAAGAGGCACAATGAATGGGAATTCTTCCCTTAATTTAGGTCGATGTTAAAAGGCAGTACTATCTTCTAGATTCCTAGAGATATAGTTAAAACTGAAGCCACTTTTGGAAATATACTATAGTCAACTACTGACTCTCTGGCTAGTGGTGAATTCCTTATTCAGTTAATGGCGGTGTTCTTAGGCCAAGTATGGCCTACACCTGTATCTTATCACTCAGGAGGGGGCTGAGCACAGGCATGACAGGTTAGAAGTTAATCTGAGATAATACAATGACATACTGTCTCAAAAAACTAAGAATAATAGCAAAAGATTACATTCCTGAGTTTCACTGGCCCCAAAGCTCTTACATGCAATGAAATTTAAAACACTGGATCAAGCTGAGTGTGGTATTATGATGCATTCCTTTAATCCCAGCACTAGAGGGGCAGACACAAGGGGATGTCTGTGAGTTCAGCATACATAGTGAGTTCCTAGACAGCAAGAATTACAAAGCGAGATCATAATTAAATAAACAAACAAATAAATAAGTAAGTAATTATAGCCAAATTTCTAAGTGGTTTCATTAAATAAAAAACGCGGAGCCAAATATAGGGGTGAAAGCCTTAGAGATCAGGGAAATAGAAACAGTCACCAGCCACCTTACCTCACCAGCTCTGTAGCTTCCAAATGCCATGACTTCCTGTCTACCCAGGTTTTCATTGCCTTGCTATTCTGCCCTCTCATTGGCTATCTTAGCCCAGCTACCTCACTTCCTTGTCACTGCCTGTCTGTACAGACCTCCAGGTCTCTATGGTTGGTCTTGGGATTAAAGGAGTGTGTCATCACACTTGGCTCAGTTCCCTGGTGTGGCCTTGAACACACAGAGACTCTGCCTGCCAAGTGATAGGATTAAGGTCATGTGCTACCACTGCCTGACTTTTGTGTTTACTTAAAACAGCTTGCTATTTCTCTAATCTCCAGGCAAGCTTTATTTATTAGCATACAAATAAAATATCACCACATTTCAGCACAAATAAAACATCACCACAAATAATATAACACTAAGTCAAGGTAACAAAAGCAAGACCACTTCAGATACTCCCAAAAGGTGTTTTCCTAGTCAATTGCCACTCCATAGCTGGCTTTCACTCATTTCCGAACTTTATGACACACCGTTCCACTGAATATTGTTGTGTCTGATTACTTACACTAAATATTATTATTTTAAATGTATCCACATTGCAGAGTGTAGCAGAAGTTTAAACTGTTATGTACTATTCTGAGGCATGAATAAACTAAGATATGTTTTCCACTGTTGGTGACATGTTGAACTGTTTTCAGTTTGAATCTTTTAAGAATTATGCCTTTTTGAGTATTCCTTTATGATAACCTTTTCCTGTAGATATACATGCCTGACTTTATATTAGGTATGCCAAGATATGTATCACAAACATACAAAATATATACATGCATGACATTATGTTAGGTATGCACACAAATACTACAAACATACAAAGCATAAATGTGCATGCCAGAATTTATATTGGGTATGCATAGCTATACATAACAGACATGAAGTATAGCTAGATGTACCTGGCTTTATATTATGTATGTATAGATAGCCAACACAAACATATGAAGTTTCTAACTATGTCTTTTCACTGGACAGTTTGGATTTGTTTTGCATTAGTAATCGGTATCAAAGAATTTCTCAAAGATATACAAATAATAATTGCCACTACCTCTAGGAACAATGTAAGAGAGTGTGTCCTCCATCTTTCAAAGAACTTAGTGTAAGCCTTTATTTTCCCTGTTCTACTGTGTGTGTATATCATGATCCTCTGCTATGCAGAGCTGTGTGCTATTGTTCCCATAGTTTGGGATGCCTTTATTATGGATTTCAGGAAGATTAGTCTGTGGTCGCTTTTGAACTCTATTGGCTATTTTTTTTTTTTTAAGATCTTGATTTATCTGTTATTTACCTGATAGTTACTGCCCACCCCTGCCTCTTCCGTAATTCTTTCAGCATGAATCTATTGTATCTTATTACTTTTAAGGGAGTTTTTCTTGTATACCTTAGAAATTCAGATACTAAATGCACTTGGATTTGACTCCCCATTTGGTATGAGGGAATGGAATAAAATTCAGTTTTTCATATGCATGTACAAAGTACCCTGACCATCTCTGTACAAACGATGATTCCTCGCAGTACTACAGCTTCAACCTTGTCCCAAATTATGCTCCATGTATTTGTGACTCCCTTTCCACCTTCCATCCTGCTCCAGTGGTGCTTTGTGGCTGCTGTACCTGTGTTAGTTCTCTAAGCTACTACAGTTTATTTCGTAATATTTGGCATAATGAGTCCTAAACTAAAGCATACATTAACTAAAGCAAAATGTTAAACAGATGGAATTGAAGTGAAAGACATACCTCATTTAATTTTGAACTTTCAGAGACTTAACAGCAAATTAGCATCGAGGTAAAAATTCTAATCAAAAATCAAAATGGCATTCTTCAGTAATACGGATAAAAGGTAAGCCACTGAATGTCCCCCCCCCCCTCACGGCTTGCTTAGAGTGCCAACTGAAATAAGTATAACAGGTTCTTTTGAATAGTTAGGTGGATCAATAGATTTATGAATTACTCAAAGAGCAGAAATGACAAGGAGTAAATGACAGTGAGGAAGCCGCTGTGGGGAAAACCAGCTTGGGGAACGATGCTTGTCAGTGCTTCATTCATCCTTGAAGCTTAAATCCTGGAGATTTGACCTAAAGAGTGTCTTAGGGGAAATAAGACAAAGCCTAGGGGCTAAGAGTATAGGGTTTCTCATTACAAGTGTATTTACATAGAGCCAGTACTTTAAGGACAGTATTTCACTTCACCAATTAGAAAAAAAGGATAAATAAAACCAATTCAAAGAATGAGGCTGTGGAGATATTCATCTCTGCTTTAGCAACAAGAAAAAAATGCATGTACGCGCGCGCGTGCGCGCGCGCACACACACACACACACACACACACACCCCTCATCTATCCCTGAGAATCTTTGATCACAAGTCTGTAACCCAGTAGATTAAATACTGTATAATATGGAATCAAAATGGTTCCTAAAACTCAATGCTAAACTTCAGTTTAAAGGCGTTCTTTTTAGTTCAGAGAGATATTTGGCTATTTTAACTTGACATTTTTATAGTACCTTCTGACACTACCTGTCATATATGTAGGTAAAGCCACCAAGCTAAATAAACACACACACACACACACACACACACACACACACACACACACACAGAGAGAGAGAGAGAGAGAGAGAGAGAGAGAGAGAGAGAGAGAGAGAATACAAAATTTCTTGAGAGAGAGATTTAAATTTCTTGTCTACACTGCCCCACTTTCTAGTGTTGACTTATAATCATTCTTTTCATTCCAAATATAAATTCCTTGGTAGATACCTGTATTGCAAATCCTTCTAATCATGTCAAATCAATGGCTTACATCTCAAAATGAAATTCATTTCCTCAGCAATGCCCTAAGAATATTAAAATCTATTGACTTAAATGGGCTCTGATTAATCAACTTTTGAATATGTGAAGGTTTTTTTTTTCTGTCCCAAACAAAAACATCCTCACCTACTACAAAATCCTTAAGGTTTTCTCCTGTATCTCCATATAAAAGTTCATTATTTCACTGGGGGTTATGGGGTATGCTGTTATGTAACAGTTTCTTCTGAGATTGAAACATTCTTTCAATATCTTTTTTTAATTTTTTTCATTTGTTTGACATACTGATCACAATTTCCCTTCCCTCCTCTCCTCCCCTTCCCTCTCCCCACCTGCCATCTGCCTCTCTCCCATTCATTCCTCCTCTGTCTCTGTTCAGAAAGAGGCAGGCCTTCCATGGGAGTAAACAAAAACATGGCACATCAATTTGAGGCAGGACCAAGCTCCTCCCCCTACATGTGTGGCAATAGTGTAGCTTGGTCTGTTTGTGGGACTCCTAGCAGTGAGATCAGGACCTGTCCCTGGCACTTGAGCTGGCTTTTTGTGAAGCTCAACTCAAAACAGCTTTAGGACGTCCCTGAAAACTGACCAGATGCACTAGGCCCCTAGCTGCCAGAGTGAGGAACAAAACCTGAGCGTCTCCCTTAGATGAGGAAGCTGAGCTACAAAGAAGACTTTTTTTTTTTATTATATTTTTTTTTATTTTATTTAATTCTACATATCAGCCACGGAATCCCTTGTTCTCCCCCCTCCCGTCCCCCTCACCTTCCCCCCAACCCGCCCCCCATTCCCATCTCCTCCAGGACAAAGCCTTCCCCGCAGACTGAGATCAACCTGGTAGACTCAGTCCAGGTAGGTTCAGTCCCCTCCTCCCAGGCCGAGCCAAGTGACCCTGCATAGGCCCCAGGTTTCAAACAGCCGACTCATGCAATGAGCACAGGACCCGGTGCCACTGCCTGGATGCCTCCCAAACAGATCAGGCCAATCAACTGTCTAACCTACTCAGAGGGCCTGATCCAGTTGGTGACCCCTCAGCCATTGGTTCATAGTTCATGTGTTTTCGTTCGTTTGGCTATTTGTCCCTGTGCTTTATCCAACCTTGGTCTCAACAATTCTCGCTCATATAAACCCTCCTCATTCTCGCTAATTGGACTCCCAGAGATCCACCCGGGGCCTAGTCATGGATCTCTGCATCCAAATCCCTCAGTAGTTGGATGAGGTTTCTAGCACGACAATTAGGGTGTTTGGCCATCCCATCACCAGAGTAGGTCAGTTCGGGCTGTCTCTCGACCATTGCCAGCAGTCTGTTGTGGGGGTATCTTTGTGGATTTCTGTGGGCCTCTCTAGCACTTTGCTTCTTCCTATTCTCATGTGGTCTTCATTTACCATGGTCTCATATTCCTTGTTCTCCCTCTCTGTTGTTGATCCAGCTGGGGTCTCCTGCTCCCCCAAGTTTTCTTTCCCTCGACTCTCGCCCTTCACTACCCCCACTCATGTCCAGGCTGTTCATGTAGATCTCATTCCATTTCTCTGTCATTGGGCAATCCCCGTGTCTTTCTTGGGGTCCTGTTTTCCAGGTAGCCTCCCTGGTGATGTGAGTAGCAGTCTAGTCATCCTTGTTCCACATCTAGTATCCTGCTATGAGTGAGTACATACCATGTTTGTCTTTCTGAGTCTGGGTTACCTCACTCAGGATGATTTTTTCTAGATCCATCCATTTGTCTGCAAACCTCATGATGTCATTGTTTTTCTCTGCTGAGTAGTATTCCATTGTGTATATGTACCACATTTTGTTTATCCATTCTTCAGTTGAAGGGCATCTAGGTTGTTTCCATGTTCTGGCTATTACAAACAATGCTGCTATGAACATAGCTGAGCAAGTGCCCTTGTGGTGTGGTTGAGCATTCCTTGGGTATATGCCCAAGAGTGGTATAGCTGGATCTTGGGGGAGATGGATTCCCAATTTTCTAAGAAAGCACCATATTGATTTCCAAAGTGGTTGTACAAGCTTGCATTCCCACCAGCAGTGGAGGAGAGTTCCCCTAGCTCCACATCCTCTCCAGCATAAGGTGTCTTCAGTGTTTTTGATCTTAGCCATTCTGACAGGCGTAAGATGATATCTCAGAGTTGTTTTAATTTGCATTTCCCTGATGATTAGGGATGTTGAGCAATTCCTTAAATGTCTTTCAGCCATTTGAGTTTCCTCTGTTGAGAATTCTCTGTTTAGTTCTATAGCCCATTTCTTAATTGGACTGTTGGGCATTTTGATGTCTAATTTCTTGAGTTCCTTATATATTCTGGATATCAGTCCTCTGTCAGATGTGGAGTTGGTGAAGATCTTTTCCCATTCTGTAGGCTGTCGCTTTGCCTTGTTGACCGTATCCTTTGCTCTACAAAAGCTTCTCAGTTTCAAAAGGTCCCATTGATTGATTGTTTCTCTCAGTGTCTGTGCTACTGGTGTTCTATTTAGGAAGTGGTCTCCTATGCCAATGCATTCAAGACTACTTCCTACCTTCTCTTCTAGCAAGTTCAGAGTAGCTGGATTTATGTTGAGGTCCTTGATCCACTTGGACTTAAGTTTTGTGCACAGTGATAGATATGGATCTATTTGCAGCCTTCTACATGTTGACTTAAGACCAGACCAGCTGCCTGGAAGAGGCAGAAACCAGTTGATCTTCCTGGAAAAGGTTTAGACCAACTGAGGCATCTAGAAAGGACACTCTCCAATGTGTAAAGATGCCTGCAGGTTGTGCAGTGTGCTTCTCCTTCCCCTCTTCATGAGTTGTCATTTACATTGTGGTTGGCCTTGGTGATGCATCTGTCTTTGGGTCATTTCTGCTCCTGTAAGTAACCCTTCACCCATATTCCTTTAAGTAACCCCAATAGAGCTCATTGGTTTACCATGTTGGGCTTTGGTGGTATTGTAACTTGGTCTGTTATGGGTTCCGTATATTAGGTAAGTAGACATTTGTTGTGTTTCCCCAGGAAAAGTTGTGTCATACAACACATGCCTGTAATCTCAAGTGCTCAATGGAGGCTAATACATAAAGATGATGACATGTTTCATGCCAACCTGGGGCTGCTGAGAAAGTCCCTGTCTCAATAAAAATAAAGAAAAAGACAAAAAAAAAAAGAAAAGAAAAATGGGGGAGATTGATTTCTTCCTTGTAGATCAAAGACTGCCTAGCATGTGCTGAGGCCCTAGATTCAACAACATTCAGCACAAAAATAAAAAAAAATAAATAAATAAGAGGGCCAAAGAAAAGAGGAGGGAGGTAGAGATGTAGTGAAGGAAGAAATCCTCTTGAAAATTAGTGTGTAGGTTTTTCTTGGAAGTTAAATGGCTGTCAGATCAGATAAATTTGAGTATTTTTAGTTATATTGGTATTAAACATTTCCCTTCCACACCAATATGTAAAGTTGTTCTAAATCTGTTTTCATGAACACGCCATTTGAGCTAATTACTTTATAGTAAATGCAGCTCTTAAATAATTGCTAAACCTTGGGAAATGCTTTCAATAATTGACTTAGTTTTCATAAGCAAAACTTGTGTTATTAAATCTAAATTAAATGCACATTTGAGACACTTAAAGTGTTAGCATATCAAGCATTTTAATAGTGTAATGGAAACAACTCATAGAATTAATGCCAGAAATAATTCAAGCAGTACATTGTTCACCTACTTTCCTGAATGTGAAAATTCTGTAGAGATTTTTAGTACACTTTATGTCACCTGTAATGAATGCCTTCTTGTTTACTGATATAATCTAACTTAACTATGTTTCCTCAGCTATAAATTCCCTTCTTCTCTGTCTTATTGGGAGTTAGAAGGGCTTACTTTAAAAATGCTGTAAGTTTAAATTGGTCAAAGGCACAGACAAAGCAGAAATGACTGAACGTTGAATAGTTTGTAATCGCAATTTGTTTGTACTATGGTGTGAATATAAAAACCACTGTGCTTTGTAGCCAGAAAACAGGCTTTGGGGCAGTGACTGCATTATGAAGGCTGTGACCTTGTTAATGAATTAGTCTTCTAAGGGGTGAAGATTTTGATAGTCTGTTGGGAGGCAGAAGAAATTCAGGAAGTATGAACTAAAAAGAGAGAGGGAGTCCTTGGGGCTACCCTTAAGAAAGTCTTTTAAGAATGGCAGTTGTTAATTTAAAGACAACATATGAGAATTAAATTTGCAGCGGCTGGTGGTGGTCTAATGGGAATTCCATGAGTGTTCTTTAGTCCTGATTGGAAACGTGTACGGCAGAATCTGGAGTTTGTCTTCAGCGACGAATTTGATTCACTTACGAATGTTTACAGCCTGTAAAAAGTAAAACAAAGAATGTGTAACTACTATGAGTAAGGTAGCTTTGCTCATATTAACTCATGTTTGCCAAAAGAATAAATATAAAGGAGTTGAATAAAAAAACAAACAAAAGCAAAACCCAAAAAGCAACAACAAAAAAACAAACAAACAAAAAAAGAATCATCTCTTGGCACACCACTACCTACCTCTCACTTCGCAGGTGCCCAGAGTGAGTAGCTTTGTCATAACTGCCCTTTCCAACGCAGTTTTCATCCTTATCACATGCATGCCATGGATAGATACTCTAAAACCATGAGCCAAGATACATTTTGATTATTTTTAATTTTATTGTCTCATGAGCAGAAAGTTTTAAAATGGTAATTTTAAATAACATTTTGTAACTCTAATTGTTGCACATTTTAGCCAATTGGTAGAAAGAATGTACAGATCAAGTCTTTCCAAATAAGGAATTGTGTATTGCTTTCTTGCATTTCATGTGTAGCCATGAAGCATTCTTTTCTTTTGATAACTCATTGCAAAAATAATTTCAAGGATGGAAGAATATCTGACAGAAAACTAGCCATGATTTTCTAAGTATAATTTCCCCTGATTAATCTTGATTCCTACTAAAAATGAAATACCCTGGACTGTATCTCACATTCAAGTACATTATACTTTCTGGAGTGTTATCAAGAAAATGTCTGTTTTATTGAAGAAAAGGAGAATGAAGGGGTGTTTACATTTGTGAGTCTGCATCCACAAACACCTCCTTCATTTATTGTTTTACCATTTCCTAGAGACTTTTCCCTAAGCAGCCACACAACTTCTTTCTATGTCTCCACTAGACCTCTAGTAAATCCTTTTTACTCTTCTTAGTAATAAACCTAACTGCCCCCGTTACTCAGTATTTGTTAATTGTGGCTACCTTACTACTAACGATTCATTTACAGCACTCAGACAATACAAGAGTAGGACCGAGATATTGCAGTATTATAGATTATGATTTTTCTCTAACATATAAAAGCATGAATTTTTGAATTTTACAATATGTATTAATGTGTAGTTATATACTCCTACAGATATAAATTTGCTAAAAAGAATGACAGAGGTTTTAGACATTTCTGTCTATGATTAAAAAAAGTTTTTTCATTTAAAAATATTAAGCTTCCCCTGAATGTGGAAACAAGTGGGTCTCTGATTCTTGTGCCTTCTCTTGGGGCTCTTTTATTTTCTGTTGTCTTGTCCAATTTTGCTGTGATTGTTTTAGTTTTATCTTAATATTTTTTATTTTGTTATGTTTGTTGCTATCCTTTAGAAGTCTGTTCTTTTCTAATGATAAACAGAGAGTGAGTGGATCTGGATGGAGAGGAAGTGGGGAGGAACTGGAAGGAGTAGAGAGAAGGAAAACTGTATTCAGATTACATTGTATGAGAAAACAATCTATGTTTAATAAAGGGGGAGTAATATGTCTTCTTATAAAAAATTAAGTCCCAAGTCTACTACTAATGAATAATTCTTGGTTATCTGTGAATTTTACCTCCTTATAAATGTGAAATTGTAATCTTATAGCTATGCTAATTGAGTTTCAGCAAATTAAACATAAAAATGTGTGAATAATTAAAGTAAATATGAAGTACAAGTATTGGAAATCTGGAGTTCTGGCTGTTATTCCAATATAATGATGTGCCTGCTGTTTTACCCACATATATGATGGGAATAGAATCAAATCTTTCCCCAGTTTGGAATTGATCAAGCTTATAGGAATCGTTTATTATTTTAAACTTACAACTCTGGCATTTTTATACCATGTACTTCACCCACTTAATTCTCTCTTTTTGCTAGTTTCTTTCTCTTCCTCATACCATGTCTTGCCAATCTTCTCTTACTAAAATAATCTTGTATAGAATTTTATCACTCCATTTTGTATGTGTGTGTAGAAATATCACACTGAATCTCACTGATATGTATTAATAATTCATGTTAATGAAAATAATAAAGGGAAGATAGAACAAGGAAATTTTCTTAGGAGCTCTAATCATAATGATTTGAAATTGGAAACTGCCTAGATATCCATTAAGAGATGAATGGATGAAGAAAGTGTGGTAAATTTACACAATGGATTATTACTTAGCTCTTTAAAACAGAATCCATGAAATTCACAGGTAAATGGATGGAGCTAGAAAAATCATTTTGAGTGAAGTAACCCAAACCCCAAAAGACAAATATAGTATCTATTCACTTAAATGTGGAAGTCAGCTTTTAAGTCTTCAATAAGCAGGCTACAATCCGAAGAACCATGGAAGTTGGGTATACAGTAAGGGACTAGGGGTGAAGGAAAGATCTTTCTTGAAGAAGGGGAAATAGAATATACAGTTGTAGATGGGTAGAGACTGGAATGAGAAGATTAAATGGTGAGTAATATGCTGTGGAATAATCCTTTTGTACACTGTAAAGATTTGTCACTCAAATTGGTTTAATGAAAAGCTGACTGGTAACCAGGCAGAATGTATAGGCCAGACAACCAACTAAGATGCTGGGATGAGGAAGGGTGGAGTCAGAGGAGCCACCAGCAGACGCAGAGGAAGCAGGATAGGTAGAAAATGAAGTAACAGGCCATGAGCCACGTGGCAGAGGGTAGATAAGAAATATGGGTTAATTTAAAATGTAAAAGTTAGCTAGTACCAAGCCTGATCTACCGACCGAGAATTTATAGTTAATATTATAAAGCCTCTGTGTGGTTACATGGGAATGGCTTGCTGGACAGAAACTTCTGCCTACAGTAATAGAATATAGGGATGGACAGCTAAAACTAAGGGCAATTTGAGGAGTTATATGGAAACCTACTATAGTAGAAGCTTATCAAAATATATACATATATCAAAGAAATCTAAATGGAATCACCAACTAGCAGGGGAGATAAATCCCCAACCACACATCTCTCATTACCAAATGACATCTCTGATGTCAGAAATGGGTTATATCTAAATGAATCGTTGGCCAAAGTGGCCCCATGGAAAAACATAAATAACCCAGGGTATTGCCAAGACTAATGGTGTCTCTCCCCAAACTGATTGTAATGCCCTGCTGTTGAAGATAACAGTTACATAAGTCATTGAAGACAGAAAAGTCAAGCTGATGCCTAACTAAAGCAGTTGACCCTACATACTAGTGTTCCTGGTACTGGAATTTACTCTGCACATCACCACAGGAGAAAGGTAAGCACTAGCCCAGCTACAAACACTGCAGTCTACAATGGTGACCTGTTTGCATGACAAGCTGGTGTAATAGCTACACAAATGATATGGAATCCCAACCATTATCTGATTGGATTTAAGGCCCATTACATGAGTTAGAACCCATCCTGACACTGCACAGGTGGCCAAAACACTGAGACCAGAGAGTCCATGGACCTAAGGGAAAACCCAATACCACTGTTCCCCTGAGGGAATGTAGCAATAAAATGACTCCTAATAACATTCTGCTGCACCTACAGGTCAGTATCTTGCTCAGCTACCATCAGAGAAGCTCCTTCTTTTTTCTCTCAAATCCCTCCGCTCATGGATCCAAGAACTCTGCAGAAAAAGAGGCGGAAAGATTCTAAGAGCCAAAGGAGATGGAAGACACTAAAAAACAAAGCATTTGAAACACAACAAGACCTATGCACATACCAACTCAACAAATACTGTAGTAGTGTGAATGGAGCCTGCACAGGTCTAAATTAGATGAGGTTCCAGTGCTGAGAGGAGACAGAGTCATAAGCCCCCATTCCTAACCCAGAAGTTACCTTCAGTTGATGACCACTCACAAATGAATAATTAATTTTCTCCAGTGGCATCTCACTGGGTATACAAACCACTAACCAAAACTAACTCAATGGTATTTTTGGAGCTTCTTGTCTCATGATGCTTTTGCTTTATTATTGTTATTATTATTATTGTTGTTGTTGTTGTTATACTTTATAGGTCCTTTGCTTATCTTTTAATTTTCTTATTTTGTGTTTTTATGGGATTTCTCTGTGTGTGGTTGCATGTATGTTGTACCTCTGCATTTGTACGTGTTTCTTGTGCTTTTTCTTTGGAGCATTTTTCCCCGTTTGCTTTGTCCTGTTATGGTTTTTTTGCTTTCTTTTAATTGACTGATTGTTTTCTAATGAGATGAAGAAAGAAAGAGTGTGAATTTGACAGGGTGAGAGGGTAGAAAGGATCTGGGAAGATACTAAGTATGAATAAACAGTGAGCGTCCTCCCTTGTTTCTGATGGCTAGAGCTTTTTGCTTATTAAGCATGAAAAATAAATATTGTTCCAAAGAACAACAGATGAATATCTTATTTCCTTTGGTGCAGAAGTAGCAATTCTGCCTAGAGCTACATTTCCAGGTAATGTAATTGTGATAGTAATATATTGATGAAGTGACACACACAATATGCTTTATTAACAATGTGATGGTAATATGCAGTTATTTCTACTTACATATTCAAGTATAATTTTAATATTTTTCAAATGCTTCAGATTTCCCTAGTCTAAATTCTGTAAATTCAATTGAAATGAAAATAGATGTTTCTGGTTCTGGAGCCTGGAGTCACTCCCTAGTTCTGCAGAAAGTGAAGTGTCCATCTCAAACCCTGTCTGTCATAAGTGTCCATCTCTGGTAACTCTTTCCCCTGAAGATCTATCAGGATGAGTTTCCAGGACTGACCACACCTCTGGAGCTGGTGGAGGAGGGTCTGCTGAGGAAAGAGGATTTAGCCATGTTGGCTCTATAGAACTTACCCGTAGTGCTCTTCCCACCATTGTTCAAAGAGCCCTACACTCCTAGAAGCATTGATATTATGATGGAAACGGTGCAGGTCTGACCTTCCTCTGGGTGCCTTCATGAAGTGGAGACCTTGTACATTGCAGTGGACAGGTTTGATATGATGCCTGCCCGTATTTGCCCCAGGAGGTGAAAATGAGAAGTGTTAGATTTACACATGTGGCTCTGTTTGCTAGCCATAACTGAAAGCAACATGAGGCAACATCTAACTTTAATAGTGTCAAGGAGAGGTGCAATTTTTGAGCAGAATTAGGTCTACCCCAAGTTGCATGTCACTGGTTGTGCTAAGTATAGGAATGCATTCATTAGGAGACATTGCCGCATCCCTTTTGGTATGAAAATGTCGGATTGGTTCAGAGCGTCTGTATTCATGCACAGTTGTCTGACTTGTGCTTCGAATAGTGCTGGGATGCACATAAAATACATTCCCAGTTGATTTAGGTTTGTAGAGTTACTATACACTGACACCAGCAGATGGCAGTAAAACATTTTCCTTTCTAAAAGGCACCATATTCTCATTAGCACAAGTTGCCCATGTTACGTCTCTACTGCCAAGCTCAATATGAATCCATTGAAAAGAAAATATGATAACTTCCATTAAATGAATGAGCCCACTGCATGTCTCTGAAAAATGACAGAAAAATTGTCACAGATGAGATAATATGGATGATTCTAAATTTATAATTTAAATAAAGATGTATCCACTTAAAGTTTTTGGATCTTTGTTTCAGCCCATCCTCCTTTGCTGTAGAAGCCTGAAATCCTTTTATATCCATACCTTGGCAAACTATTCTAAGAAGTGAGAAGCTGGCACGTGTTGGCATGGATACCTAACATCCACACCGTTTTCCTTTGACAAGCTATTAACAGAAATGTTTCGCTGAAACTGATGGGCTTTGCTTTACTGAAGAAGTGTTTCCTGCCAAAATATTGCTTTTCTGTAACAGGGCCAACTGCAGTGGTCGACGTCAGCTCTGTGCTCCAGACTTCTGTGCTTCCGTTATTTAACAGGAGGGATCTTTTACCATATACGTTTTTAAAAAGTCATTAAACCTTTAATGAATTATTTTCTTTTCTTGCCCATCCCCGCCCATTCAAGTTCTCATTGCTT
Organism: Peromyscus eremicus; assembly: GCF_949786415.1. Lineage (NCBI taxonomy): Eukaryota > Metazoa > Chordata > Mammalia > Rodentia > Cricetidae > Peromyscus > Peromyscus eremicus. The sequence goes on from NC_081419.1 coordinate 34,830,601, forward strand.
GAGTTGCCTCTTTAAATGATTTTATACTGGCATGCCCTGTAATCTCTTCTACTTTTCATACAGTTCATCAGTTTCTCATGTATAGTCCTTTAATGTGTGTGCCTGGTAGTGATTGTTAATTTAGTGGGAAGTTCTGTAATGGGGAAAACTTGTTAGCTAGTTTTGTTTCTTTAGTTAGTTACCTGGTGTGTGCATGTGTGTGTGTGGTATGTATCTGTGTGGGGTACATGTTCTTAATGTGGGCAGGTGTACATCAGAGGCCAGTAAAGGACTTCAGGTGGCTTCTTCTGTAGTCTACTGCTGTATGGCCTTGAGGGAACATCTGTCATTGAACCGGAAGTTTTCTGTCTTAGCTAGGCTATGCTGGCCAGGGAGTGTCCATGATCTGACTGTTTCTGCCCCAATGCTGAAATTACAGGCACAAGCAGATTTCAGCTTCTCGTGCCTAAAAAGCAATCCCTGTTACTCATGGATCCATGTCCCCAGCTTACCTGGTTTGTTTTGAATGTCCCCTAAGTGTTGCTCTCTACGCCCAGTATATGTAAAATGAGAGCAATTCATGACTGACATACAGCTCATGCAGCCATTTTCCCTCACACTTCTTCATTTCAAATGCTTTTTAACTGAATGCAAATACACAGGACACATCTACTTCTAAATTAGCCATTGATATGTCCATGTATTTATATGCCAATACCCTTCATTCTCAGAATATGCAGTTAGAGTATCTGGAATATGCATATAATACAACACACTAGTTATGATATGGTGATAAATATGATTATTGATGATGTTTTCATTTGGGGCATGAACTGAGTTTTGTTGATGACTAGAGAGACATGGTTACAGGTACATGAGAAAGTAATGCAATTAGAGTCAGAATTTAGCTTGCTGTATCATGAAATCTTTTGAGAACTTGTGCCTATGTTTTAAAAAAAAAATAGACAGTCCTTTGCTGACTTAGAGAAAGAGAATGTGGAACTCAAAGTAAAGTGAAAATATTTGTAATAAAAGCACTATACTATTACAAAGCCTGTATAATGGCTATATATTCAGTCATTGGAGCTTAAAGATCATTTGAACTTGATACTTGAATATAGCTATTTACAGAGAAGCACTGTGCTTCAATTTTTTTTTCAAACCAAACACTATTCACTGTGACTATAAATAATGATTGAATCCTGTACACTTGTGGTTTGGTCATTTTTGACGGTTTTATCAATTGACAACCACAGATTTTTGAAGGCTTGCCCAAAATTTTAAGAGAATTTATAGCATGTAAATTGTGTAAATAAATTGTGTAAATTGTGTGAAACCAAAAGTACTTTTATCTCTGAAAACTCCCAGGAGACTGGGGTCAACGGACAGCCGTTTAGAAGTAAAAAGGGCCAGTTCTTTGGCTAGCACCATGGAGATCACACAGAAGTGCATGCTCGCATCTGTAAGTGGATGTTAAAGATCTTACTCTCAGAAAAAAAGTAACAAATAGGGAAACAAAACATTTGCTTGAGAAAATACAAGGTGGAAGAATAAATTTGCTTAATTTTTTCACCTATAACGTAGTAAAAATGCAAATTAATGCACATAGAAGTAGAATTAAAACATATGACTTAGAATTTGTTGAAACTCCAAAGAACTAGAAATGGTATAAAAGGTAACTCTAGACATTTAGATGGAGAAATGGGGAACTGTATTTTTTTTTATTTTATAAAATGTTATATTGTAAAAATGTTTGTGCATATAAACACATGATTCATTTTCATAGGGACAAAAAAGAAATAGTTGCTAATAAATTTGAAATCTAACTCTAAATTATTATATCAAGATGTTTAATTGTGAAGTTTCTACCACTGAGCTACATCCACAGCCAGGTGTACCTGTGAAGACATCTTTTGTTTCCATTCTGATATAATCCAATTTTTTTTTACTTAGCTTTTGTAAAATATATAAAAGGAAGCACTGTAAATTTAAATCGATTGAATACTTTTTATCATATTGCTAAAAAATTAATTCTGCTGGTATCAAACCCTGAAAACAACATGCAAATCTAAAAAAAAAAAAAAAAAAAAAAAGCTTAACTTTAAATAAGACTGTTGATGGATAAAAGAACCTGTAATGAGACAAAAACTCTATGATTCACGTTAGTGAACTTCTAACTTAATAACTGACAAATAGGACCTGATAATTAAGGAAATATTAATTATAGAATTCAGTATAGTTTTATATTTCTGTAACAATAATGTTTCAAAATATTCATCATAATTACAATTTTATTGCCAAAGAGTGGTTGCTTTTCACAGTTGAACTAATGAAAACACAAATTGAGTAAAATAAGTTTCAATACACTCATCCTGTGATTTAAAAAGATGTAATGAGTGAATGAAGGAAAACAGCCAGGCCTCTCACACAGAAGCATTCAAAATTATGCATAAAGAGATTTCATGATCAAAAGTTGGAGAGGAACTTTTTGGGGAAAAATGTGTTTTAGTGCACAACATTAATGTGCACTGCATAGGATGACTTCATCTCAGAGAGTGAAATATGGAGAGATGAGGAGGGCGGAGTAGCTTAAGTCATCCTATGCCAAGTGGTCTGCCCTAAACACATTCACAAGGGACTCAGCAGGCTGTTTGGATATATCCATATTAGTATGTATGTGTGCATATATGTGTGTGTGTATATATAATAATTACATATTTTTAAATGATATATAATTAAAGGCAAGGACATGATTTTCAGAGGAAGCCGAGGATGGGCAAAGCAGTTGGATAGGGAAAAAGGTGAAAGTAAATGATGTAAATACAGTACTCATGCATGAAATTCTCAAAAAAGTTTTTGTAAAGAGTGAAGGAAATGAGAAGTTTCAACAGATGGATTAGCAGTTAAAAGTGCATACAACTCCTGCAGCAGACCAGTTCCCAGCACCCACATCAGGTAGTTCACAACCACCTGTACCAGGTCCAGGCCATCTGACACCCTCATCTGCCCTCCACAGGCACTTGCACGCATGTGGTGAACAGAAGCTCATGCCGGCACACACATAGACACTTCTATTTTTTTTTCTATGAAGAAAACTGGCATATGCTCCCTAAGCAAGATATTAAGGTTAGCAACAGCACTGAGAAGTCATGTTGACAGTTTCATTCTGTGAAATGGTACAGCAATAGAGAGACAGAGATGACCTCTCTGGTTTTCTCATAGGAATACATCACCCCAGTCTAGTCAACCAAATAACACACACACACACACACACACACACACACACACACACACACACACACACACACACAGAGAGAGAGAGACAGAGACAGAGACAGAGACAGAGACAGAGAGGCAGACACAAATACACACTGAAAATTAGTTAAGTAATTTTAAAAGGTAGGGAATGGGACTTTCAGAGTGAAAATAAGCCAGAGGGAAGAGAGTAGAAACAAATACTATCCCACAAGAGTAAAGCCAGAGGGAAGAGATTAGAAACAAATACTATCTCACAAGAGTAAAATAAGGTTAAGGAAAAACTAAATAGGCATCATGAGTTTTATCTGATAAAAAATCTCTCAGTATTAATTGCAATATATGTGCTGTGATCAAATGAATGAGAAAAATGGGAGTGAAGCCTGGGCCCTCAATACTTTTTTCACAAATCTAAAACCTAAAACTGTACTGATGTGGAAGCCTTTTTTTTTTTTTTTTTGAAGCCATTAAAATTAAATCAGGAGAGGCACAATGTTATGTAGGCCCTGTTATTTTTCAAAAAGTTTTCCTTCAAAAGGAATGACCTTCTTTTGCTCAGGAGACTGAATTCCAATTTCAAGTAGTCAGACCGGTTCAGTAGCCACATCTCTAAAAGCCGCTAAGATGCCCACCAATAAGCGAAGTATGCCCATCTGTATAGGCACAAACCAGGTGAACTGTTTCATGGTGATCCAGTCAGTTTAGCCATTTTGAAATCTGCAGCTGCTCAGGACAAGACTGATTGAGCGGTGATGATCAGTGTAGATGGCTGTTGTTTTGACGGGAGGTGCTGAGGGTTAGTTTAGCAGCTTGGGAAGTTATTCCAGGCAAAATCTTCAAAGGCTTTCATATTGACAATTAGATTTCTAGCAGTACAAGTGGCCTGGTCGTTCCCATTAGCTACTCTAAATTATCCATTCCTTTACAAGCTTAAGGATGTTGCTTGTTAAATGCTACATGTTCTGGAAGGGAAAAAAAAAGTTGCTTCTGTTTAGATGGAATGGTTGTTTTGATTAGAGCACTGGCGTTTACCTGTTTAAAGCAATTACGGGAAACACACATTCCGCTGCAGATATTGTAGTTATAATGTTGAAAGAACTGCTGTGACCTTCAAAAAGGAAAAACATGAAATAAGGAGGAAAACAGATTTGATGTGAAAATCCAAAGATTGTTAATGGTATTGTTAGGTTAAAAAAATACTGTTCCAAACTCAATAACTCTGTTTTAACTCTCCCTCATTAAAATTAACCAGTCTCTACTCCTCACCCAAAGAGGACCTCATGCAAATTTTTCTTTTACTGAGGCATAGGGAGCTTGTGCCCACGTGATTTGGAAAACTGGTAAAGATGTTTTCTCTCTTCTGCCAGGAGTCATAATTCCACCTCGCTACAAGGTCCAGATCTGAGAAGAATACTTTAATTAATGAAATAGTTAAACATTTTTTATTCTTGTAAAATAGAAAATGACAGATCTTGAGGTTGGCCCACATATTAAAAAAGCTCATTAACTATAAGAGAAGAACATTCAGAAAAAGGTACAGTAGTTTCCAGGATCAAACAATACGCTGTGGTAATATATTAAATATATTTAATTTGCCATCCTATCAATTTCCTTTCAACTGTGGTTCTTTCGGGTAACACAAGTTAAAGCTACACATAATTTCTTCTAGGTCCACTAGGTGGAACCAAAGTATAAAAAATATGCCCATGCAAGGCCACACACAGTCCAACAATTTTTCAGCTAAACTTGTATTAGCAAAATAAAGCAATGAAATATAAGAAATTCGAGTTTGATTTTTAAGGCTATGAATGGAATTATTGGGGCTTGACTAGTGGTCTATTCACATATATTTTCTGAAAACATTTGTGCATTTAAATTAATATAACATACATAATTAAAGTTCTCTAAAATCTTTAAAGGTGAAATTATTGATATTTTCAAATACAGATACAGACGATATTTTTAAGTCTCAGGTGTTATACAGCATTTGAAAATTATACAACAAAATCTATCTTATTAAACATTTTTTGAAGTTAATTTTTTAGGAAAAAAATTAGAGTCATAGTCAATGAAATAGATGATGAAGCATGTTGTTTAATCAGAGTACCCCATAAGATAAAGTTCATCGGATTGTCTTAAATATGCAAGTACCTGTGTTCATGTTTCAAGAGTTGTCTGGTGTCACATCATTTAATCATCCATGTCACAATTATCTGAAAAAATACTCCTCACTTGTCATACAAGTTTTGACTACTAGATAACTAAATAAGTGAGTGAAATACAAAGAAAGTCATTAGAAACTGAATATACAAATGACATTTCAATTAAAATGCTCTCTTTAACCCTTTTAAAATCTTTTATTCTAAAGATACACATGAAAGAATAGAATCAAAAAGAAAATGTTAAAAATGTTTGAGTAATATCAATGATGTCAGTAATCAAAGGTTTAGTATAGAAATTCTTCTTAACATCATCTCATTCTTTTTAAATTTATTTTACATGAATGTAGGAAGACTCTGAAGATCCTTGGCCGATGATTGAATCTTGAGTTGATGTCAGCAAGAAGTTTTTTGATCAAATGCAGTTCACACACGCAATTAATTTTGTTAGCTATTTCAACAACTCCTTTTTCTTAGGCTATGTATTAGTATGTTTTTTTAAATATAAAACAACACATTGAAAAATGTTTCAACAACAATCAAAAAAACTTTGTCATACTTAAAGCCAAGTGCTTTAGAGCAGGGAAAGCACTGATAACAGAAGAGGTCTCCTGGTCAAGAGAATAGGAATCTCTGGCCTGTCTACAGACCTAAAATTCCTAGGGGGCCAGTCAATCTCCAGGCCAAGGCACCACCCAAGGGAGACAGGCTCATCTTAAAATGCGCTAATGAAAGAGATGGGATAATAATTCTCTGCATTAGAGGCCTAACTCAGTTTTATTGAGCCAACTATTAATAAGCAGATACTTCCTCTCTATTACTTTGTCTCACTCCAAGGTAGGAAACAAAAGGGAGCCAACACCGTGAAGGGTTTGAAGAAAAGAATTTTAAAATACGATCGATTTTTAAGAAATATTAAATATATCTTTTCTTTCAAATACTATAAAAACTTTATGACAACAAATTCAGATCTTTATATCTCCCCCATCTTGTAAGACTTTTATGCAAATGTGTTAATCCTCCACATCCGGTTTACCCCACCCCCAACCCCCAGCATTCATCCAAGAATTTGCCAACTTGGAGAAGTGACCCCTTTCCCATCCTCTTCATTTCCTCTGCATCAGTTACTTTTGAACTAGACAATTGAAAAGAATAAATAAATAACTGTAAGTCCAGACCCAAGTCAGCAGAGAAAAAGACAGTTACTACCTGAGTTCAAATAAAAACCAAGTGCACTTCCTGTCTCTGTGCATTGGCTCTTCTGGGCACACACTCTGCCAAAAAGAAAGTTTGCCTTTCTCATACACTTCAAAATAAACAAAACAAACAAACAACAAAACCACCCAGTATTTTAGTTCTGTAATTCCTTTCTCTATTGATGCTGCTGAGTGGCTTGGAAGTACAGGCTGCACTCTCGAAAACAGTCAAGTCCAATGGCTTAGGTGGTTAATGAGTCTGGAGCACACAGGTCTATTGGTCTCCCCCAAACTGCAACTAATCAATAGTATCTGCTCAGTCAAATAGCAGTTCAGATGAAGGTCAAAAATAGTAATAACACAGTCCTAAACATGGTGTGTCCTGAAGTTTAGGGCAGAAAAGTTATTTATTGATTTCTACCTGTTACTTATTTAAATCAGAATTCTGTCTGAGTAAATAGTAGAAAAAATGGATGAAATAACTGTTCAGTTTAGTAGGGAATTAAAAATCTCTATCAATAAATAGCATGAAAAAGGCTTGCTGTGGTTCTACAAAATCTCTGTCTCCTCAACAATTTTGGAAAACTTTATAATATGAATTTGATATAGAATATATATATATATAAAACACATTTCTAGAAAATATATTTTTTCATTTTGTGAACAATTTGTGAAAATAAATTCACATGTACTGAAGCAAAAATATAATTGACAAAGCATAAGAAAATGATAATAAGACCTGGGCTGGGTCATGTGGGCCCAGAAGCCCATCACTCAGGAAACCTGGACAGGGACCAGGAGTCTCAGTTCAGCCTTGGCTTTAGAGTGAGACCCTGTCTTAAAAATTATTTTTTTCCTTTAGTAGCTGGCAGCTTATCAGTATATCTAATGTTACCTTGACTGGCTTTTCTTCTAAGAAAATTAAAATCCTTTATGCAGTAGTGTATTATGCAAAATTCCCAATGTTCTAAATATAGTATAATGTTTTATTTAGCAGAAATATAGTAAAGTCAGTAAATTCACAAAATAAAATAGCTTACTAATAAGATTATCTTCTGTCAAGAACATAAAATCTAACCAGTATTTTACACAGGAGAGAAAAAAGAGAAAGAAATAGGGACAGCAAGCAGGAAGAATGAGAAGTGGAAAATGAACAGACTGGTATCTAAAATGCAAGATTTTCACACAAAAATGATTTAATGCCAAGTTTCCTCAGCAATAAAAATCAAATTATGAATATTTTCAAAGAAAATACACTTCAAAACTGTGACAGACTTCTCATTACACTCCTTTTGAGGCACATTACCTATCTCCTTTTTAAATAATTGACCTTTGTCTTTTAACTGTGATCCAGGACAGTAATTTCCCAACATGGGCTCTCTCCATACTAGGGTTAAGCAAAGCATGTACCCACCATATTTACTATTGATTTGTTTTGTTTGCTGTACTTTGAAACTTTTGAATACAGTTTCATGTAGACTTCTCTCTATGACACATGATCTTGACCAAGTGTCACTCATTCTTTTATTATATTAGTTCAGATCAAAAGGTTTGATGACAATTATAAAAGAAAACACCAGGATATAAATATTAAAAGTAATTTCCTTTCATAATATTTAAATGAAAAAAGTTGCTTATTTTTGTGTCCTGCAGTTATTTTGGTGAGAAAATGAGTAATAAATTGTGAAAGTTCCAGAAATAATGTTGCATATACACAATGACCTTTAGTTTATTGAGAAAATAGAATTTGATTCCTCAATTTATTCATCGGAAAGGAAGAGAAGTCAGTATCAGTTTATTAGTATTGATATATGAATATTTTAATTTTTGACATATAAACTAAAAATATATGTAGGTTTCCATGGCAGCAGGCAGCACCTTATTCTATTCTAAAAAGCTTCTGCACTAAACAGTTGACAAAATTTGGACTATCCCCTGAAACTGAGGGATGGAAATGGACCAATTTTTTTGTCTTCAAGAAAAGCAATAAAATAAAAGTATTTGTCCTTGAAAAGAAGGTGGAACATGCTCTATCTTTATTCCATAATTTTTTTCTCTTTTCTTTGCTGTGTGTCAACATTAAACTGGAATCTTGAATGCTACCCTGCTTCATGTCTTCCCTCCTGCTGCCTGATGTATTAGTCTCACTAAAGATATATGGCCCATTGGTCAAAAATGTATTTTTAAAATATGTAGTGAAAGGGGGTTGAAGACATGCTATGTAACCTCAAGGAATATTCAATGGAACATGTTCAGCTATTTCTTTGCCTTTTTTTAAACCAAATTCAATTAATAAACATTTAAGAAGTCCAGTAGACTATGGTTGACAATGTTATTAGAAATCACTTTGTCTCAAGTCACTCACATCATGAAGGAAACTGAAACCAAAGAAGTTATCTCTTCCATTCAAGCCTATAGGTCCATTCCTAGCAATTGTGAAATCTATTACCTTTGATTCTAATTTTTGTTCTTAAGTCATTTTGCCTAAATTTCATGCAAGAGTTACAATTTAGGTGGACACAACTGTGGATTTATATTTTTTCCAATAAATGGGGAAGGTGCTTTTGGGTGTTCACAGTACTACAAGATAAATACTGAGTGCTACAGAGCAACAAGGATTACGACTGTGAAGAAACTTGACATCCATTCTTCAGAACAGCTGGCTTTACACTAGGTACAAAAACACCGAGAAGGGAAGACAAAGAAGTATGTAATGATAGTTGGGCTAACTATAATTTTATGAAGACTGCTTTTGAGAAGGCAAAGACTAAATAAAAGATATGCCTCTGGTATGAATTTTTATAAAGATCTAGTGAATGAACAAATAGCAGGTTTTCTTTAAATTTGGACATAGAAAGATAGAAACTCAGAACATTTTCTATTGGTCATGGACTTCTCACCAAAATAAATGACCCAAACTTCATTTCGTTCTCTATGTCAACTTGTAGGAATAATTTATTTAACACTAAAAATTATATTGCAGGTGCTCTAATATTATGTCCTGGGATTGTAAGTTTAAAGCCAGAGACTTTTCTTCTAACCTAACCAAAAGATCAGTTTGGAATCCCATCACTAGATGGCATTGTTACACTTGAATACAATTTAAATAATACAATGACCAAATGAGCTAGTTAAATTAGTAGACAATTATCCCTGCTCTACTCTTCCCTTCATGTGATGAAGTTGGTTACTTATAGCCTGCAGGATAGCTCCTATAGGATGCACCACTCAGTCGGGACTGTTATTCACAAGCTCTCTCTTCCCAGCTTTCACCTCAATCTGTCATACAGATTTGACACCACATCGTTCCAACACTACTCAGAAATGACATGTATATAATGTGGAATATTGTGCACATTTACAGCCGGGCTTTTTCTCTTAAACATTGCCTGCTGTGTCTTGGCACCACTCTTCTGCCTAGCTGAGTTCTCTTCACTTTTTACATATAAATGGATGCTTAAACCAAACTTTTATCATTATTATTATTATAAAGCAAAGCCAACAGGACAGCATAACTGATTTCTGTCATTTTTCTGTTAGCATTTTCAGGTTTCAGCAGAAGCTCCTGTAAGCTAATGAAGGCCATGGGACATGCAGGGCAGTGCTAACACATGATATTTTTATGATTCAGTTCCATTAATGCTGCACATTATAAATCAAGTTAAGTGGCATTTCTATTGAAAGAGGTTCTTCTCTACATATTTATTTATTTTCATAAGATCAACAGACCAATTCAATAAGCTTGGCAACCCATTTTCCTCCCCAGAATCAGCCTGAGCTTTGTTTCCTTCTGTTATCATCATCTAGCACTTTTCCTGTTCCAAACGGAAACTCACTGGGGAAGCAAAATAATTCCATTATGAGTGTTATCAAAAAGCAATAGCATACTATTTTTAAACAAACACAAGTCCAAAATGCATTGTAAATTGTAGCCAGCCTACCCTTAGGTGATACCTTCCAAGCCCTGTATGTGATCACCTTGCACCCTATTTACATATTTCCAAAGTACAATACATTGTGGGTGGTTTCTATTTACAAGAAGGAATGCTGGAAATACCCACATCACAGGATTATATTTTCTCTGTTAACGTAATAGGGCGCAGTTGTTTGGGCAGATTGCAATACAGCTGTGGTGTACGCCTCCTAACTGAGATTGTTACTTTGTTCTTTTCAAACCTACCCCCTCCACTCAGGATGTTCCTGTGAATCTGGAAGTTAACACTTTGTATTCAACAAAGACCTTCAGGACACGTTTTTTTCAATTCCTATTTTAGAATGTTGAAACTATAAAGCTGAATGTGAAACAAGATAGACATTAAATTCATTTGATTCATGATAAAAAATTAATGAAGTACATATAAACATGACAGTCACTTTAAAATCTAACATACTAAATTTGTACATGGAAATCTGATTTGCCAGTGAGTGTGCAGTATGTATGTATATAAGTACGTATGTATATGTGTGTGTGCGTAGATCTGCAGGGATGTCTAAGGCAAAGCTAACAGGTAAACTGCTGCTAAAATAGACAAGAAGAATGTGGGCAGAAAGAGTGACTTGGATATGGTTAGAGCCCTCAGTTACCAGAAAGAAAAGTACTAGATTCATAGACTCTATTCTCAATACTCAGCACTAAAATTCACAGCAATGTGATTACCTCAGTTTAAGAGGTCTTCTGCAACCTTCTTGACAAAATACCTGAGATCAAGATGTTGAAGCTCAAATTTGAATATGACTTTCTACCTTGTAAAATCATGTTATTAATTTATTAAGAAATTTGTTCCTACATTATACAGGCTTACTCAGATGATAAAAGCAAAACATTCCTATTCTGGCCAACATTTTCCTGTTAGTCTGCGTTCATCTCAGTTTCCTTTTGATGAATCTGAGTATCACAAAGTACAATGCTTCTGATTCACAATGTATACGTATTTTTTAAGACAACACATTAGATTAATGAAGTCATGAATAAAAGAGGAAACCATTTTAATATTTGTCTACAAGGTTCCATAACTTATCCTGTGGCCTGTGGATCTGAATGCTGAAAATGAAACTAAGTTTCAATTCTACCAGTTTCTGATAGGCTTCTTAATTTAAATTTTATATGAAAAAAATGAAAGTTTTTAACATATTACACCAAACTCAAAATGCTTAGGCATTGGTATTTTATGATACATACACATTTTATTTATAACATAGGCTTTTGAAGAATATAATAGGCTACATTAAAACACTGCTTTGCTGTGGGATATTTTCATTGTTCTCCTTTGATCAACCTAAGTCTATCATGGGCATTGCTTAAGTTCCTGGGATGTGTGTGCTCTGTCATGCATTGCTCACAGGGGTCTCTCCTGACTTCTCTCTATTATGTCTTCTCTTTCCCCTCACCCCCACCCTCCCTCTTTGTCTCCTCACACACACACACAATGACAACACACTCAAGTAGCATTGGATGTTCATTTCTATGGCATCCAATCTAATTTTACATCTTACATGCAAAAGACATAAAAGCTCCACCAAAACCTGTGAATAGAAATATTCCTACTAGCGTAATAAGGAAAATAAAATGCTTCCACATGGCTCAGAACTTTGTCAGAAGCAGTTTACATGAAAGATAATTTTAATCGATTTAAAATTGTGAGTGCAATTTTCAGTCTTTTTGCAAAACTGTGTAAAAATTTTTTTCATCACACTGACACACATATTATTTTCAATACATTGTAAGGGAGAAGTGGAAATATGCCACATGCATTATTCCTTGAACTCTAAATGGGATCTCTGCATTAACTCCTTAAAATTTTAAAGAAAAATTCTTGATGGTAATTAACATAAATAATGACCATCTTGTTTGTACTCTATATGTTTACAGTTCTGGTTTAAGATTTTCCCAAAGTAAAAATGTATTCAGTAGGACAAATTTGGAAAGATTTAGATGGCTTTAGAAATTTAGCCTCTGTATGGCTGCATTTAATATATATATACATATATATACACACTTATGATCTTATAAAATACAGGGATTCATGTAAATAATATCTATGTTTTTGTAAATTGCTTGATTTTTATTCTCTAAAAATATAGATTAAGATAGGAATATTCTTTAATTATTAAACTTCTAACTTCATTTCACTAAGAAATCATTCTTAGAATTATTGATTTTATAAAATCAGATTATTCTGAGTTTAATAAAGAATCTCTTGAGGGATCGACTACTGGTAAGTAAGGAGTTCTTTTATAGGCACAACTATCAAAGGGTAGATAACAGTGAAAGAATATTGAAAGCAAAATTGAGTACCCCAGTTCCTATTTATTTCAGTCATTTATATTATCTATGCCATCTTTGGTTAGCTTTTGCTGTCATAAAATGACACTTCCCTCACCTGTAAAATGAAACTACCAGAAGTTGACTTGATTCTGCTGAAGTATAAAGGAATAATCAATTTTTATAACAATAAACATGATAAATTAAAGATGATATTATCCTGCATGTTTTTCTGGTGAGTAAACATTTCTCATGAATATAGAAAGTTTGGTTTTGTATGCTTGTAAAATTTGGCAGTATTTAACAATCAGGTACACAATCTGGCAGTTTACAAAGACTACCTTCTCTTTCACACCAAAAATAATTTGACATTTTGGTAAAAACAGAAAGCATTTAGAATCTGAAGTTCAACTTCACAACAATTAAGGATATTTTACTTTCTGATACCTCAGAGAGGTCCCCAGAGAAACATTTATTAATACTATATTTCTAGAGAAAAAAATCTTTCATTGTATTTTTACAAAAATGTGCACACAGATAAAACCTATTTAAATTGACTCATGCATCTATAGAGATATAACAAACAAGTGAACACAAGATTATCCTATCACAGTGAGAAAGAGAAAACCAAAGTAGATTGCTGAGGAATCAGACAGTCAGTCTTCATTTGATTTCATTTTAAATATCAGATATGAAGCTAATCCAAGGACCATCACAGAACTGAAAAATGTGTATGTCAACAGCATCTTTGAAAACTAAACTTGGCTAGACATGAGACCTATTTTAGTTCTCAATTCAATGTAGTGCAGATAACGAGTCTGATTCACGGGCTTCATTTCAATATTGTCTTTATTCTTAAAGATCTCTTGACAGTGTCAAGAATTCTGATTAGTTAATTTGATCACTTTTCTCAAGCCAGATACAAATTAAAGTTGAGTCTAAAACAGAATATCTTACTGTTTACTATGCAGAGCAATCTTCCTATTTCAGAAAATGGCAGTTCTCCAAAGCTGCGTGTATACAGATGAAAATTCATAACATGTTATTCTAACTCCTGTTGTATTTGTGCAATTAACTAATTAGATATGGTAACTATCCACTCTGGAATATCATTGTAATAGCATTAAAATCCCCAAATTCCTACTTTCCTCAGTTCATTTCTCTGTATGAATTATATAAAAGCTTGTTTGTATGATAACTACTGTGTATATCAAATAGAAAATAAAATCTTTAAAGTATAGTGCATGCTTTAACAAGAGATATTTTCTGTGTGTGAGAGAAGCATAATCTGATGAAAGAATGTTTTAATTAAGATGAGTAATACCTGGAATAAATTAGCTTAATACTCATATATACAAATTAATTTCTTCTCCAAATCATGTACAATATATGATAAAAATTCCAGGCCATTTAATTATGTTGAACCTCAACATGTAATCTTACAATAAAATTATCTCTTTTCAGAGTTTTAGCCCTACTTTTCAAAAATTTATTTCCTTATCTCACTTTAAGATTCCTTGGGAAAGGATCCATCATTTAAACATACAAGCTATGTATAAATTAATCCTTGATAAGGTATTAACTTCCATGGTACTGTTTCTAAAAATGAGAGAGAGAGAGAGAGAGAGAGAGAGAGAGAGAGAGAGAGAGAGAGAGAGAGAGAGAGAGAGAGAGAGATCTGACAGGTACTAAGTGTTGTCTCTCCAGTTACCGAAATTACCTTCTGTGTATAATCCACACTAAGCCCTTGTTTGACAGGGCATTTTGTTAAGACCGAAAATTCACTGTTCCAGCCATTTTAATAAGCACATTACATAAACTCTTTCTCTTAATTCTTTCCTAAATCCAAAGAGACCCTCCTGTTCTGGAAATCCATTGTTAAGATGTTAAAAATCAAATCTTAGGGAAGTGAAATGATTTGTTCAACTCACAGAGATGTGCTAGAATTTAAATCTAATGCATCTGATTTTAGGCATTCTGATACATAAACTACTATTTTAATATTGGCAACTTCTCACTAAAAGAAACAATTACCAGCTGGGATCATAGTTATGTAAATACTTGCTAATGACCACAATTGGTTAGTACTTTTAAAGTCAGATGCTCTTGCACTGTTAGCAGCCACATGCTTTATTGTCATTTGTTTACTTACTCATTTATTTATTTATTCGTTGCTTTCTCATCCTACACTAAGTATCCTGAACGTGCAAAATTCAGACCTTTGGAGTTAAGACACATTTTTCATGCCAAACTAAAGAAAAACACTTAATTCATTTTCAAAAAGAGATGAAAGAGAATAAATGTAATGGGTGCCTACTGTCTCCTGCAGGTTCCCATGGCAGCATAGCAGGCTCAAGAGCCATCAGACAGTGAGAGGGATGAAAAGGAGAGAGAGAGAGAGAGAGAGAGAGAGAGAGAGAGAGAGAGAGAGAGAGAGAGAGAGAGGAGAGAATGGGAGGTGCTGGTTTTCTTACACGGAATCACATCAGAGAGTAAGCAGGAGTTGAGGCCATGTGATGTCTGGGAACTGAAGCAGAGAACAGGTCAAGAAGGGTAGGCAGACTTTCACAGTGCATTCTGATACTCCCACTTCTCATCTCCTTGACCCTGTAGGGATGATCAGGGACACATACTCTGTCACATATTTGCTGTCTTTGTTTCAATTTCTTCTACCTGGTTTTCCTGACTTCCTTCCTTCCTTTATATCTATGCATACATTTAGGGAATGGAATGCACATACATATGAGCATTCTCGCTAATCTTTCTGTACCTTCTCATTACCTCCTGTTTCACAGCCGAGAAAAGCCTTACTGCAGTATTAACATGCCATTATTAATAAGAGATAAACTCCTTTAGATTTCTCAGAGACCATAGGTCTATACTGAGTATGTAGTCAAGTTGAAAATATAAAGCGAGACTATTGTTGTAAATTGTTTGAAGTGGTAATTAAATATATTTGTGCACATCTATACTTCTTTCTGATATTTTTAGTTTTTACTTAGTGATCACATAAATGCATGAACAACTGGCTGGAAAAAACACTGTGATAAATGATTTGATTTTTGATTGCTGATCAAAATCATATACTCTTTAAATAGCATCATTCCTTTCCCCACACTTCTCAGTTCTTCAATAGCTTACTACAAAAAAGCCAAAGTACTTGGTGGTACAAGATCCTGTATTTAGCCTCCAAATGAGCTCAGAGACCCATCTTCAGGGCAAGACTTGCTTAGTTACATACTTGGACTAGCTTGGATTTGCCTTGCCTGTGTTCAAGAAATCAAGGTCTAAATAACCTAAAAAAATCAGCACACAACCATTTATTGAATGGTTATTATTTGTATGCCTGTTGACCACTCCTCTTTCCATTCATACAATTTTTTAAATATAACCTACTCTTTTATTTTATAACCAAATAGTAGCATATTGGTAGGCACTTAGCCATCACTCTTGAAAAACTTCAAAACCTCATTATTTTCCTTAATAGACTTGTTTTAATGACCTGAAGAGGCAATGTCTAAAAATAAAGAATTATTTTGCCTCTTATCCAAAGAATCTGGGGTAGAACCTGAGTATACTTACATTTGTGACAGAGTGCTCGTCTGATAATTGATTATTTGCCTAAACTTATGCAGGACAGGCATTTTTAAAACATAGGTGAGTATGAGAATTCTACATTAAACTGATTTGCATTGTCTTTTACCATTTTTCAAAATACTCTGAAATAACACCAAATGCTGATTTAAATTCATGAGAAATCAAGATGCCTGAATTCTGGTGATACATACCTACAGAACAATTTAAAAGGGCCACACACCCTTTTGTGTGGCAACAGTCACTTAAGTGTAAACTACTTAGTACATTGGACAGATTTTTGAATTAAATCTTGAATTCTGGGAGAAAAAGAACAATAGATACATCTTCAGTGTGTTTTGAAGCATTGATGAACTATGGTGCCAATATTGCTTCTAGAATCACTTAACATTATCAGGGATTTTTTTCTTCAGTGATTCATAATCATAAAAATGTATTAAAATCAGGCTTTTTTCCAACATAGAATTCAAGACTCATTCCTAGATCCCCTAAATCACATTCTTTAGTTATACAGACTGGGAAAAAAATTAAAGGATTTGAGGTGTTTTTATTGCTTCCCTACTCCCATTTCAGCTATAAAATCAATGTTCTCCTTGGGCACTATGCCACAGCAGTCCAAGGTAAAGAAGTTAGGTCCCAACTCCCTGAACAAAACAATATTGAATTATGAGAACATGAGAATAGCTATTACTTTCGATGCCCATCATAATTCATATTCATTTTCATTGTATTGATGGAAAGAGATAACTGATGGCCTCATCACCATGAGTAAACGTTGAGTGATCCACCCTCTGGGAAAAGAGTCCTGGTCATGTAAAACAATGACTAATTAATAGATCTTGCAGCACACTCTGGAACATGTTAGGATGTTTATCCTTTTAGCAGATAATGTTTGTTTGCTGAGTCATGCACTAATAATAGGTATGTTTAATATTGTAATTAGTTTTGCTTCCCTCTCCCTCCCAGCATTTATCAGTAGCAACTTTGGAGACAGCCAAAGATAGCAAGTTTTTAATGCTTTGAACCTATTAACAAATTATAATAAAATACGTTTTTACTTAAAGGATACAGGTAAATCTAATTATAATCAGATTTTACATCTACTTCAACAAAGAGAGTAGTTTAGACATGCAATTTAATATCTTGTTCTGTAAACTGAATGAAGAAATGAAATAGAACAGGATTTATAGAGATTTATTTATGAAAACCCATGTAGATTTGTTTTGCATTTAATTTACAATTTGACTAATTCAGAGATGATACAACTTTGTAACTCTAAGTATCACCAAGACAGTCAAGTACAGAACTTGACATATTTACTAAGTGGGGCCTGCACAGTCTCAAAACAAAGAGGAACTTGATGGTTTTAGAGACTATGGCCATGTGGGAGAGGAAAAGGAACAACAGCAACACAAAACTCTCTAGTATATTATGGAAAATAGAGAAACGAAACAACAGAGGAGTGTAAAAATATATACGTCTCTAGTCATATAGCTGCCTGTGGCTGAGGCAGCTTGGTTTAGCATCATTAGACAGAGCTGTTAAACAAATGCAATTTACCCTCCACATTCTTCAGTGCCCGTCAGTTGGGTTTCTTTAATCATCTGAATTCTCAGAGTCCTTCTGAAACCATTATCAGGATGTGAGAGGTTAATCCCACCTCCTGACCCTATAGAGCTGTGGGCCAGACCTTTGGAATTCTAAAAGGCAGTGAGGCCTCCTTCCTTCTGATTTAGTTTCACAGGCTCCTGGGACATCAATTTTTAAAGGCCCAGTCAACAGATTACAGAAATCATTCAAGTTAAATTTTTATTAGAAAAAAATTACTTCACAAATATCCTTCCATGTGAAAATATAAACTTAAATATGTCTAACCAAGGAGGAATCGTAGAAAGGATAGAATAAAGAATTCAAAAGAACTTTTGAGTTGGGGGTATGCAGCCCTGTGCATAATAGTCTTCCTAGTGGTTCAGCCAAATAATTAGTATTAATTGCTATTTCCAAAGGCACCAAAACATTTGAGGTAATTACCTAGTGCTTTCGTAGAAAGAGAGTTTGGGAGACAACTACCAACAACTCCAAACATACCAAACCACCAGAAAGCGTTTCCATTGGCTCGATTTGTAAATTATATATTATAAGCACGTCGGAGCTGTAGTTCTGAAGAGGTTATCAAGTTCTCTGCCAAATATACATAGAGTCTTCATTTTAAATATTAAGTAGATGAAATGGGAACTGTAGGTTCTCTCCTAGGGTCTGCTCTCTCAAGCTGTAGCTGGTTAAGTTTACACTGCCAGGCATGCATTCCCTCCTATCAAGCAGCTCTTGAGTCCAGTTAGACTTTGGTTACCCCCAAAATAATCCTGCTACTATTGCATCCTTAGGAATATCTTACCATGAGGGTCATTTTTGTGGTTCACAGGCTTTCCAAATGCACAAGAATGTTGATTGTGCTCTTCCTATAAAAGCTTGCACAACAACTGCCAATACTATGAAAGCTAGTCCTCAGGAAAGAGGCTTCCTGGTAAGTTGTAGCTCAATTCCCCAAAGTCTTCTGTCTCAAGTATTTGGGATCTTGAGCCATGGCATCTTACATTCAAGTTTTGTGAGTTAACTGAGTGCATTTGCAATAGCTGTATAGTTTTGAGAGTTTCTTTGACTTCTTTGACCAGTCAGAAGGGAGATGTCTGATTCCTGGCACTGGGGTTTTGTTAGTCTGTGGTTCTTGGGGGACAGCACTAAAACATGTTGTCTAACTCCATATACTTAAATATGAAAATATGAGGTTAGAGCGACAGCTAACTCAGCAGTCTCTGATTATGTATTTTATTTGTGTGTTATTATTAGTCTTAGTTTCTACTTGACTGCATACGGAACTGAGTCACAAGCCGCGGGAGAATGCTATGAGAGTTTCTCTTGATCAGAGAGATTTGAAGCAGGAAGGCCCACGTTAAATCTGGGCAGTACCCTCTGGTAGAAACCCAGATAAAAAGACATGGAAGAAGGAAACTGTTTTTTGCCTGCTTCTCTTAGTCTTGCTTGCAAGTTCATCTACTCTGCTGTTATGACATTTTTCACCAATACAAAGCTAATTTCTTCAGGGTTTCAATGTATACTGAAGGCTAGCTACTCTCCAGGAGTCTTCTTGGCTTTAAGCACCAGATTGGAACTGCTGAGACATACAGATTGGTGCACTGAACAACCATGGGATTATCAGTCTTTCCTGTATGGGACAGCAAATGTTGGAATACCCAGACTGCACCCTGTAATCCAGCAATCCAATCTAATAAGCCCCATATAAATATATATGATCATGCATATATTCATTATATACATATTCATTCTATCAATTTCCTTCCTTTAAAAATCCTAATATATTTTTCAATACATATAGAACTATATACAATTTTAAAACAGTGTTTCTGTGTGGACTTTCCAAGCATCTTGCATGTTATATATGTATCCTTCCTCCCTCTCTCTTGGTATCACCTTCCTTCTCCCTCCCCAGCTAGTACTTGTACAAGCTTCATAGTACCTGTGTCCTAATCCCTTTCTCTAGAACTCCTAGTCACTCCTCCTCCCACAATCCCTTTCTACTTTGCTCACTTCAGATAATGGATTTTACTGGAGGAAAAAACAGTCTTTTGCAGCTGTGCCCTCCCTGGTAAGTTATCCAGTCCTAAATGGCCAGCACTAAATACACACACATAAAAGCAACACTAAATAGGCTCAGTAGGTTGTATATTCTACATACATAATACTAATTTTTGAAGAACGCATGAACTTTAAGACGGGTGACCAGGGATACATGGGAGGAACTGGAGGGAGAAGAGGGAAAAGGGGAAATGATAGAAATATAGTATTTAGCTATAAAATTCTAAAAGAAAATAAAATATAAATTAAAAAGTACAAGGATTGCCTTAATGAGAGATTCATATGGCCCCAAACTTGGTAGGCCCAGTAGTCACAAATCTTCAGTTTCATAGGGAATTTGAATCATAAACAATTAACACACTGGTCAAAATGCAAGACTAGATATTCTCTCCAAAGCCACTAGAGCATTAAAATGTATTATTATGTATCAAGACATGAAGAAAAATCTCAATAAACTCAAATATTTCAAAAAATAAAATGAATATATGAGACTTACTTTAGACCTCAATAGTATACCACCGAATTTATACCTTAATGTGGAGTAAGAGTTTATTATTTACAGGGGAAGCATTTCAGCCCTTCATTTCCCATATAGGCCTGTGAATCCCTAGATTATAAATCACACTGTCTGACAGCCCTACTACAGTGAATGGTAACGGCTCTTAAGACTCCTGGCTGCATTAGTTACAGACCAAAGGAGAAATCTCCTATTTGAAAATCTTTATTTACTTGATAACTAAAGATTCATGATAATCTAGAATTTTATTTGTGTGTTTTGGTTTTCTTGGTTATGATAAAGGAATGAGAATGTTGGCAAACTATAAAGCAAGTGATTGAATTCAGGATTTTGATTTGGACTCTGGACTAAAATAGAAAACAGAAATATAGATGTCACTCATCCTCAGGATCTGGTGGGACTCTAAAACCTAGTCACCTAACTGAGCCTCAGATGAACCCAGAAGCCCTCTGAACCCCAAATTCAGTTTTACAAATCAACCTAATCCTTACTTACACATTAGATTGGTTTTGACAATATACTTATCTTCTCTAAAATCACAGCTGGAAAGAAATATAATCTTCCTAAAATATTTTGAAAGTTCACATTTACTTGATGCTATATAACACACTGAGCTAGGGAATTTGAAAAGGCTCCTTCCAGCCAGCTGAGTTGAATGGGCAGAAGTGAGCAGCAATTAAGCTACTAAAGTAGTCTGATCAATCTAGTAAAAATAATTAAACATCAGACACACAAAACATTGGCAAAGGCATGACGCATTATTGTGTAGTTGTAGCAGTTTTAAAAAACCCAGCCTTTAAGAATTATTGCTAAATTTGATCCCTTGACCGTCCTCTCCAGCCACCTGCTACCCTCCTTGTCCTCTGTACCAATCACCAAATAGGAAAGACATTATTGAACAGAAAGCAGATAGATTGGAGTCATCATTTCTAATCCATTCCACATGCCCCATCCACTCTACTGGTGAATCCTCTATCTGAAGCCTAGTTAGCTCTCAGTTTCTCTCTACTGTCTATTACCTCTATCATAGGTTATGGTACCCTTATTGAACTACAATCACTCCTTAACACACCAACTAGAACAGCATCACTAACACGTGTGCCAGATAAAGTCACAGATTTATCTCAACATCCCTAAAGTTTCTCATTTCTTTAAGAATCACATGCAACGAATTTCTCATGATTTAACAAGACTATAAAATCTTCCTTCTCAGGGTGTATCATGAATTCTCCAATCCATAGTCTACCCCTCCTCACTGACCATGTATACACCAGCAATGGAGGATTTAACTTTTATTCTTTATGCCTACAACTTCTTCCAGATAGGGTATGGACTGATCTCTTACTTCCTTTACATCTTCTCTGCACCGACATTATCGTATCTGAGAAAATTTTGGTAATCATATCAGTTTATTTTACCACACAGCACTCAACGATGTCTGGCATATCCATTTGTCTACTTTTCTGTCTATCACCAGTGGAGGTTTACTTTACTCACTGCAACGATCGAATACCTGTAAGGTACAAGAAACAGAAAAATTCAATAACTTGTACTGACTGAAAGAATAAAGGATCAAATGAATGAATGGATAGATAAATAATTAAGTAAAGGAAGCATGATTACAAATGTCATCCTGGACTACAACACTAGTTTTTAGGAACTTTACATAATTTCTAATTTTATTGTCATAATAACCCATCAAAGAAGACATATTAAACTGGGCATGGTGGCGCACTCCTTTAATTCCGGCCTTTGGGAGGCAGAGGCAGGCGGATCTCTGTGAGTTTGAGGCCAGCCTGGTCTATAGAGCGAGATCCAGGATAGGCTCCAAAGCTACACAGAAAAACCCTGTCTCAAAAAATCAAAAAAAAGACATATTGAAATAATTTGCCTCTAAGAGATTAAATGAAATTCCTTGTACTGTTAGTTCAGTTTTGTCAAACATTTTGTTCCATCAATTTTGTTCCCAAATTTGCTGATCATTTGCTGTCTGTCCATCCTGGAGATAAGAGCTATTATCATAGAATATATCTCTGCCTTGATAGAACTTAAATTCTAGCAGGATAGCATGTCAACATATTAAATAACAATATATATAGTAGGATATTAAAAAGCATATTAAATATATATATAGTGGGATAGATTGTTAACAGAGTAAATAACTATATATACTTGCACATGTCACTTTGTACATGTCATTTAGCATCATCATAGAAATAAGTTGGATGTTGAGATAGTGGACCCACTCTCTATGAGCTACCCCAAGATAAAAGAATCCAGAAAAATTTAAAAAAAAAGCCAGTCAGCAAGTATAGGAATGCAAAGACTATTCCTAAAATATAAAATAACACCTGTAATTGCTGATAACAAGAAAAGAATGAATTTCTATGCAGACAGGAAGACAAATTATGTCAGGATAAAGATTTTAGGAAGAGTAATAAGTGTAAGAAGTTCTGGGGAGGAAGTACATTTTATGCAGGACTTTGACAAAGAGTTTGCATTTCATTTCATCAACAATGACTGGTTGTAATCAAGAGGTTGTATTGAGGAAGAGTGAGTGAACTGAAACAATGAATGGTATACAAAGAATCAACTTAAAACAAATCAAAATAGTAGTTTTGAATAATGTGTTCTAAAAATTCTCCCAATTTACTAAAATAGCACTACATACCAACACAGGAATTGCTATATAATAAGGATAATATACAGTGATATATCTTGGCCTAATCAGTATATATTTACATTTAATTTGTCCTATAAATTTCTGAAAATCCCCAATTGTATGCAATAGATTGTAGTGGGAATTCGCCCCACCCATGACCTTGGGCTATCTAGCCTGATAGAGATGGTGCTTATTGCCTGCCTACCTGACCTCTTAAAAGGGAAGGAGGAAGGGGTCACGAGGTCTCTCTTGGACCTGGAAGGCTTCCTGGAGCACTGTTCGGCAACCTGGTCTAGATCTTTTCCCATTTTTCCCTGGGAAACGAGAGGCAATGGAGTCAATTCATTTTGTATCGGTGAGTCTGTTTTCCCCATAGAATCCCTTAATAAATTGATATATAGAGAGATCATTGAGGCTCTCCTTACAATAGTTATTAAAATTCAAGTGTCTGCACATATACCAAAGTTCAATTAGAGTTATATTTCAACGCTATAATAAATTAAAAGGAAACTTGATATAGTGCTTCTGTTCTCCTCAGTAATACCAGAGAAAGATGGCAGAGCTTAAGTCTCGTCTGAAGCTTAGTAGTAGGGAGCACCCACCACCAGGTTCAGTATAACTCTTTTGCGGCTGTGTGCAGTTAGAGAGGCAGAGTGAGGAGGATGTTGCTCTGACTGTCTCATTTCATACCACAAGGATAAAAGTTGGGCACTGAGCTGCATGCAACTGGCTATTGTCTAAAGATGCTCTGTTGAAATTGTCCCACAAAGATCCACTTTTCCCCGGTAAAGAATGTGGAAGGATTTCTGTAGAAAGAATGTAGATCAGACTCAGATCCTTCTAAAGCTGGTGAAGTTGTTAATTTTTTATTTGGTATTTGTTAGGATGCATACTCCTACCAGATGTGATATGGTCACCCCAAGCCAAGCAGAAAGTACATACGATTTCTTAGAATGTCAATGCACAAGATTCAGCTTATTTTCTGTTTGTTATCTGAAATTATAGAACCTTACATTTTTATTGCCTTTCTCTCTAAAGGCATGCACACACACAAATATGAATATCATTTGGTACATAGTAATTATTTATGTGTAGATCCAGAAAGCATGATGATAAAAATGTAGTATAACTATGTTATATTCTATGACATATGAAGGTGTTCTTGGTCCTTAAAAACATTAAATACACAGAAATTGAAAAATTACTATTAATAATGTAATATTGTCTTGACCACATTATTTTTTATTTATCATATTAGTACAAAAATTTTTCTAGACAGTTCAAATAATTACTTCTGCATTTCAGAGTCTTCTTTATATAAATTAGGAAAGTAATATAGGAGTTTGTTCATTTGCCTTCTTATTTGACATCAATGGTTAAAAGAAAACAAAAATGTGTTTATGCACACTTTTGCGGGCATATATTTTGTACCTGACCCTACCATAAATAAATCTTGATAAAATTCCTGTTTTAGCCAACTACTGAACTTGATATTTCTATTTCACAATCACTGTCTGGCTCTCCAGAAATTAGAAGCAGCACAAAGCCAGAAGTCATGAATGTTTCCCTACTTCCATTCTGCTAACTAATAAGTTGTCACATATACCCTTTAGGAAGACTGCAGGAAAGTTCATAGGACATAGCTGATGTCATTTCAAATCCCTCACCTAGCCTCACCTTCATTTACGGTATTCATGATGTGACTCAATTCTTAGACATGTCAACACTGTAAATGGTAGACTCATATTTCTTTTAAGACTAGTAAGTCATGTCCTTACCTACAGATAGCATCTCTTAAAGCCTTTAAAGAACTCATTTATTTTTCTTACTAATGTGTTTTTCAAGGACTTTCCCCCAACCTTTATCAGCACTCCATAGCCCAAGAACTGGATTGTGATTAGCAACGCATATACTCAAACCTCACATTTAATCACTGGCTATCTCATGCACTGTTGAAATATGAGGGATTTGGGTTTCCAAACTAGTCATAGAAAATCTTTACTTTTTTTCTGTTTTTTTATTTAAGGAATTATTTTAATTCGTTTTACATACCAACCACAGATCCCTCACTCATCTCTCCTCCAGCTCCCCTCCAGTTGCCCCCTCAAACCATTCCTCTCATCCCTTCCTCCAAAAATGTAAGGGCTCCCATAGGGAGTCAGCAAAGCCTGGTACATTTAGTTGAGGCAGGACCAAGCCCCTTCCCCCTGCATCTAGGCTGAGCAAGGCTTCCCACCATAGATAATGGGCTCCAAAAGCCAGCTCATGCACCAGGGATAGATCCTGATCCCACTGTCTGGGGCTTCTCAAACAGACCAAGATACACAGCTGTCTCCTGAATGCAGAGGGCCTAGTCCATACATATTCCACAGCTGTTGGTCTAAAGTACGTGAGTTCTTGTGAGCTTGGTTCAGTTGTCTCTGTAGATTTCCCCATCATGATCTTGACCCCACCTTGCTCATATAATCCCTCTTCCCACTTTTACTGGACTCCCAGAGCTTGGCTTGGTGCTTGGCTATGTATCTGCTTCCATCAGTTACTGGATGAAGGCTCTATGATGACAGGGTATTCGCCAATCTGATTACTAGGGCATGCCAGTTCAGGCACCCTCTCCACTGTTACTAGTAGTCTAGGCTGGAGTCGTTCTTGTGGGTTCCTGGGAACTTCTCTAGTACCAGGTTTCTCCCTAACTCCATAATGGCTCTCTCTATCAAGTTATCTCTTTCATTGCTCTCCCATTCCATCCCCCCACCCTGCTCAACTATCCTGTTCTCTCATGTTCTCATTCCCTATCCCTTCCCCTTTGTTGCTCCTCCTAGACAGACCCCTGTTTACTCATGGAGATCTTATCTATTTCCCCTTCCTAAGGTAATCCATGCATCCCTCTCAGGGTCCTCTTTGTTACCTAGCTTCTCTGGAGCTGTGGGTTGTAGTCTGGTTACCCTTTGCTTTACACCTAGTATCTACTTATGAGTGATTACATCTCACATTTGTCCTTATGAGTCTGGCTTACCTCACTCAGGATGATATTTTCTAGTTTCATCCATTTGCCTGCAAATTTCATGATGTCGTCTTTTTTTTTTTTTTTTCCCAGCTGAGTACTCTGTCTTGTGTATGTACCACATTTTCTTTATCCATTCTTTGGTTGAGGGTCATTTAGGTTGTTTCTAGGTTCTGGCTATTACAAATAATGCTGCTATGAGCATAGCTGAGCAAGTGTTCTTGTGGTATGATTGAGCATTCCTTGGGTATATGCCCAAGAGTGGTATAGCAGGGTCTTGAGATAGATTGATTCTCAATTTTCTGAGAAGTCACCATACTGATTTCCAAAGTAGCTGTACAAGTTTGCACTCCTATCAACAGTGGAGGAGTGTTCCCCTTGTTCATATCCTCTCCAACATAAACTATCATCATTGTTTTTGATTTTAGCCATTCTAACAGGTGTAAGATGATATCTCAGAGAGTCATTTTGATTTGCCTTTCTCTGATGAATAAGGATGTTGAGCACTTCCTTAAATTTAAGTTTCTTCTGTTGAGAATTCTGTTTAGACCTGTAGCCCATTTTTTAATTGGATTGTTTGGTATTTTTGATGTCTAGTTTCTTGAGTTCTTTATATATATTGGAGATCAGCCCTCTGTCAGAAGTGGGGTTGGTGAAAATCTTTTCCCATTCTGTAGGCTATCGTTTTGTTCTTCAACAAATGGTGCTGCCATAACTTGATGTCAATATTGCAGATAGATCCATAGCTATTGCCATGCACAAAACTCAAGTCCAAATTGATCAAAACCCTCAACATAAATCTAGCTACACTGAACCTGAGAGAAGAGAAAGTAGGAAGTACTCTTGAATGCATTGGCACAGGAGACCACTTCCTAAATATAACACTGGTAACACAGACACTGAGAGCAACAATTAATAAATAGGACCTCCTGAAACTGAGAAGCTTCTGTAAGGCAAAGGACATGGTAAATAAGAAAAACTGTATTTTAAACTGAGCATTTGAAAGTCTGACTTTGCCTCTAATGTCTCTAAAGTTTACTATCATTTGTAGCTTTGCCATTTATAAGACTTCCCAAGGCTTTTACGCTTCTGACTCACCTGTTTCTACCTTTGCAACTTGTACCAGCAGCGCTCACAAAGCATACTAGCTGGATGGTGACAAAGACTTTATGTATTTGTTTATCTTTATTCTTTTCAGCACAGTAATGCAGACAAGGTTTTTTCACTACTGTGTCCTCAAAACCATTTACTAATGCAAATTTTCTCTGCCAGTGCTTTCTTTATTCATGGATAAGAACTAAGATAGCATCTACCTGCCCATTTCCCTCATGGTAAGTATCTAGTCCATGGAAAATACACAGACAGGTAATGCAGGTTCCTCAAAGCAACTCTGAATTTTTGTTTTGTTACTGAGAATTAAGAATTGGACAGCAGATCTTTTGTTCTGGACATTTATTTATTTATTTATTTATTTACAAACCATTAGAATTTATTTTTTTTATAATTAATTTAATTTTACATATCAGCCACGGATTCTCCTGTCCTCCCTCTTGCCACCCTGCCCCCACTCTCCCCCCAATCCATGCCCCATTCCCTCCTCATCCAAGGCAAGGACTCCACTGGGGACTGAGCTCAGCCTGGTAGATTCAGTTGAGGCAGGTCCAGTCCCCTCCTCCCTTCACCTAGGCTGAGCATAGTGTCCCAGCATAGGCCCTAGGTTCCAAACAGCCAGCTCATGCACCAAGGACAGGTCCCGGTCCTACTGCCTGAGGGCCTCCTAAATAGTTCAAGCTAGTCAATTGTCTCACTTATCCAGAGGGCCTGATCCAGTTCCATGGGGGCTCCTCAGCTATTGGTTCATAGTTCATGTGTTTCCACTAGTTTGGCTATTTGTCCCTGTACTTTTGGACATTTATTAAGAGAAATTATATATCATTCCAGTCTGAGCTTCCGGTAACATAGGCAATTCAAATTAGCCTGAGCAGTCTCACTCAGTCCTTCTGCTAAGAATGTGGTGATAACTAAGTGGATTCTTTCTCTCCTTTTTATTTTTCTGCTATTTTTCTTTTCTTGGAAATGGATTTTGTTGTGTAATATATTCTGATTACTATTTCCCTTTTCCCAGTTCCTCCGAGATCCTCTCTACTTCTCCTCCCATTGGATTCCACACCCTTTCTGTTTCTAGTTAGGAAACAGACATCTAAAGAATAATAGTATAAATAGTATAAAATACAATTAAACAAAACTGAGCAAATTGGAATAGGACAACACACACACACACACACACACACACACACACACACACACACACACAGCCAAAGAGAAAGCATTAGAAACACATATACATACAGAGACACACATATCACATACACAGGAATCCCCTAAAAATACAAAATCAGAAGCCATAATATTTATATGTATGCATATATGTGTGTATATATGTATGTATACAAATGACTTGTATATAAGTAAATAAATATAAATCAACAATTTCATGACCAAACAATGTGAGACAAAGAACTTCCAGAAATACCACTCAGTTCATTGTGTGTTGGCCATTTACTGCTGAGCATGGATCCTACCCTTAAGAGTGGTTTGTAAACCCAGTGAGATTCCATTAGAGAAAACTAAAGTTTTCATTTACAAGCAGTTATCAACTGGAGCTAGCTTCTGGGTTAGAGATGGGGGCTTCTGTCTACTTCCCCTCTCAGAACTGGGACCTTTCCTAGCTTAGACATTCTACAGGCCCTGTACATGCTGCCACAATCTCTGTGAGATATGCATTGGTCCTGCTGTGATTAGAAGGCCTTGTTTTCTTAGTGTCCTCCATCTCCTCTAGCTCTTACAATCTTTCCATCTCCTTTTCCCTAGAGTTCTCTGATCCCCAAGGGCAGAGATTTCATGGGGGCCTCCCATTTAGAACTCAGTGTTCCAAGGTCTCTCTCTCTCTCTCTCTCTCTCTCTCTCTCTCTCTCTCTCTCTCTCTCCCCATTGACCAGCTGTGGGTCTCTATTTGTTCCCATCTACTGTAGGAGGAACCTTCTCTGATGGTGGCTCACAAGGCACAGATCTATGGGTAGAGCAGAATGTCTTTAGGAGTCATTTTATTGCTATGCTCCTTTAGCAGAAGAGTAGCATTTATTTTTTCCCTTAGGTCCCTGGTTTATCTGGTCATAGGTTCATGACCACCTGAACAGTGTTGAGGATGCATTCCATCTCATGGAATGGCCCTTAAATCCAATCAGATATAGGTTAGTTACTCCCCCAAGCTTAGCACATTCTTTTGCCGCACATTTAGAGAGGGGAACTCAAAACTGATATAAAGGTCTTAACAATCTTTACGTCAAATCTTTACCCTGTTATAGTTCCAACGCAATTGAAAAATTCAAGAGTACTTAACCAATTCTCATACATGTTCTTTGAATCTTTTCCCTTTTCCCTAAATATCTCATTTTTGTGTCTTACCATTGGGATCAAAATGTCTGCTTTAACTTATTATTAGGCTCTGATGGGAACTGACATGTTGGGCAACTCACAGTGACACATTCCCGCCATAGTAGCCTCTTGTAAAAGTGCTCAGTTTCCTTGTCAATTTCTCTTTCAAAGAGTAGCACGATATGTCAGTTACATTTTGAATTTAGCAGACGATGGGAGGGAGGAAACTGGTATTTATAGAGATTTCGCAAGGTGAAAGGTTATTCTGTTAGTTTCCTTCATAGAGGAATTCAGAAAACAATGTTGAAGGTAAGGCATGATTCTTAGTGCAGTTTTTCAACTATCCTCAGTGAAAGAATAGAGCATCCTCCATTCCCATTCACTATTGGACTTTGTTCCTATTCTCTGTCAGTTTGGGGTCCTTACTTCAAAGACAGTAAGCACTTGGTTCCTCCAGTTGAGCTAGGCCATCCGTAATGTAGTTCCTATTTTCTTCCTTTTTGTGTTTGCTCTCTAGTTTTTACTTCTTTCCTCATGCACAATATACATATACTCCATGGTGTTTTAGTTAATTTGAGGGTATATTAGTTGCTTTTCTCATGTCTGTGACAAAATACACTATCAACTTCAGGAAGCGTGGTTCATGTTGGCCCACAGTTTGAATGTGCAGCCTGTCATGGTGGGGACACATGGCAGTGGTTTAGGTAACCAGTCACATTGTATGTAGTTAGAAAACATGGAGCAATGAATATTTGTGTCTCAATTCTCTTTTTCCTTTTTGTTCTTCTAGGACCCCAGTCCATGGAGTAGTACTGTTCATATTTAGGTGGGTCTTCCCATTTCAATTAAGCTAATCTAAGAATTCAGTTATAAATATGCACAGAGGTTTGTTTTTATGGTTATTTAAAATCCCTTGGAGTTGACAGTCAAGATTAGCATCACAGAGGATATTCCATGAAAATAAATATAAAATCATCATTATAATCCTGCATAACTATACTCTTCAATATTTAAACATGTGCTTTTCTTAATAAGTAAGATTCGATGTTCATTGGTAGAAAAAATAAATTCTAATAAACATGTACTTTTTATCCTGAAAAAATTTTTCCTGGTGAAGAATTGGATCTTTGATTGTATATGTGAAATGCTGCTTCTCACAAACCAACTTCAGATGACTTCCTGCATGAACATGGGAACAGACTATTTTTAAGGCACTATCATTTCCACACATACATATCATAGATAAATTTTATTCTATAATTTATAAGCATTTGTGTATCCATCTCTATCTTTGGTTGATTGTAACCTGAAAGAATATGTTCTTTATCTACATTTACCTTCATGGTTATCAATCAGAAAATAAATTAAATTCTGAAAGAGCTCTTATCCCACATTATCCTAATGTTAGAGAGTCCACAGGACCAGTGTCAGG
This sequence comes from Peromyscus eremicus, assembly GCF_949786415.1. Lineage (NCBI taxonomy): Eukaryota > Metazoa > Chordata > Mammalia > Rodentia > Cricetidae > Peromyscus > Peromyscus eremicus. The sequence continues at coordinate 34,861,747 of NC_081419.1, forward strand.
ATGGAGTATATACAAACACGTTATTATTTACAGCAAACTAAATATAATGCCTTGATTTGGCACTGCCTGCTTGATATTTCTCTTGAAAACTGTTACATATGTTTGTTTTGAGTTTCTGGCAAAATAGCGAGATTGTTAAATATCTCTCATGTACTTCTTGTAAAATGCAAGGAAGAAATCAAATATTATCTTACCTTAACTTTTATACATCAGACCAATGTGTACTAATTGATATGGAAAGAAATAATATACAAATAAAATGGAAAACCCACTCTTGTAATAACAAACCTGTGAGATTATAACATGCCGATCTGGAGTTATACCTAAAACAATTCCACCCACAATAATGCAACTCATTTATGAATTACATGCAGGATCCAGTAAGGTTGTAATTATGTGGACGTTGATTATCTAGGTTGTCAATTATTCAAGGCTTTTGCTTCCCTTTCTCTTCCTGCTGTCCAGCTTTTGGACAGTTATCACCTTGTTAGTATTTCAACTCTCTGCTTGTTAGTGAGATTGGCAGGGGAAGGGAAAAGGTGTGAAAACTTAAATCAGTAGATACTATTTGTAAGAATTTCCTATAAAAATTGGTGGAAAAATTTGAAGCTAACAAATAAAATCTAGGCTAAGGATGCATATATTTCACTTATTACTTATATGAAGAGATTTCTGGGATACAATCCTTGAAAAGGTGCAGACATTATTAGTAATGGGATGTTCTGATAAAATAACTTTTAGATAGAAACTCTGTAAAGAACTTTATATAATTTTCAAATTAGATAACCAATTTTTATACTTCAGATAATTAGAACATACTATAATTTACTTACCAAAATAACTACTCAAACACATAATTCCACAATTACTAAATATGTGTGATGCATTGTTAGTGATTAAATTTCTTTTTAGATAATTTCATATAACACACACACACACACACATATATTGCACAATTGTGATTCCTTTTAATACAGAAAATGAGTCTGAATTATTTCATTATTTAGATTTTGCATGGATCAGCATAGTTCATAGATTCAATCAAATGTTGTGATCTATTTTTTTCTCCTTTTAGTAAATCTATATGTATTTAAAAATGTTGCATCCATTTTTAAAAATAAGTCCTTTATTTAATTTAGCATACATTTCATTTGTTCTTTTGTGAAGTTATGAAACTTCATGTAAACATTCACTTTTGAATTATTCATTTGTAAAATATTTATTGACTATTAGCGTCAGACACTGAACAGCACTGTAGACATTGGGCAAATGGAGATGTACCAGGTCCCTGAGATTTCAGGCCATTTCTACTTGACTCTATTACTTCTGCCCATAGACCACAATTAACATTCAAGAATAATCAACAGCACCCATACCTGACTTTGTGTCTTATTTGTAACCTGACATGACTCCCTCTTTGTTTTCTCTTTTTACTTTGCTGATGATTCATATTAATTATACTTCTCATTTTCCCCAGTAAAGTCCCAAGTACTATTATTTTTTTTATAATGCCCAGATTTGGTTTGAATACCGATGTCCTTATAGTGTGGAAGTTTATTTTAAGCTTCAGTGATTAGGTTTTCTGTTGTGTACTTAGTAGGGAAACATAGATCTTATATCTCTGTGGTAAAAAGAGTTTAAAAATATTTTACCTCTCTGTTATAGCACCATTGATTGGTGGATGATTATAAGTAAATTTTATGAATTTATTTAAATTAACACATAGTAATGAGCAGTCCAGGTAATGTCATTCAAAATAATGGATACCTTGTTATTTTAGTCACCTGAGGCAATATGTCTAAACTGGTCTTTTCAGAGGGAACCCTGAAGAAGAAAATTGAAAAAATATTGTTTATATCATAAGCTACTAAAAATCTGTTCTGCTTACCAATGGACTTTAGTATGTTTACACAATATTGCTCAGGGTTTTGATACCAACTGTGAGAATGTTGGCCATTGCACTGTTGAAGAAAATAATCTACAGAAGATTGCTCTCTTTTTGAGCATCTATAATGCCTTTACGAAATTCTCCCAAGCAACTGCTATGTCTTGAGGAAAAGTACAGATTAATTGAGCTGAGAGAATGGGTACAAAGGGTGATGTAGCTGAAGTACTATGATGCAGACCTTCCACTGTCTTCTTATCCAGTCTAAGAATGTGCTGGGTGGCCAGCATCAATGTGTGATGACACACACAAAGTGCTACCATCCAAAGAAGCTCACCTTAGTCTCAGAGTAGTCACTGACACTCCAAGACTTCACAAGACTGACTGACTGTCCTCACAGTTGAATCCATTCCCAAGTTGACCTGCACTACGTGGTCCATTGTTCCACCCTATGTAACATTTGTTCTTCTCTGGCAGGGTTGAGGCCACAATGACAAAGTATTCTTACTGATGAGAAGCTAAAAGAAGAGACCGGCCTGCTTCAAGACAAGCTTTGACTATATGCTGTTTCTCATAGCTGCTCTATGACTATATGTACTGTTATTGTCATAGCTGCTCTATGACTATGAAACAGCAGATCTTTATGTCATTCTTAGATTGTTATTATTGTTTTAAACATAATATATATATATAATGTTTCATATTAAATAAAACAGTTTCCTTCCCTTCTTTTCTTTCTTCCTCCCGTTCTTTCTTTCTTTCTTTCTTTCTTTCTTTCTTTCTTTCTTTCTTTCTTTCTTTCTTTCTTTCTTCTGTGCTGGGGATGGAACCCAAAGCTTTATGCAGGACAGCTAAGCACTTTGACATTGTACTCCATCTCCAGACCTGAAATGCTCTACATATGACTAAGAATTTGTAATCTAGCCTTAAAATTTCTGCCAGTCTAAATACATTAGCACTTTTTCCCTGACAGTTTTCATTATACCCTTATAAACTCAATATTCAGGAAGAGATTTTGCTGTCACAAGAAATTCTGAATTTATTCTGGCTACTTGGCTCTGTGTATGCCTTTATGTTGTCAGGGGCTCTGTTCATAGTTCTATAATAGAAGTCATTTGATTATCGAATCATAGAATCTCTGAACAAGTGATTAATTCAGACCCTGTGAATTCAGTTCTAGTCATTTTAAGTGACATCCATATCATTCTAATATAGCTATCTGTGAAACCTACTTGTAGACACTTAAAGAATAATTTAATTTAAATATGTTTTGGAAAACCAATGTAAGTACATGTAAAATATTGGCTTTCATTCATACCTTTTATATATAATATTTCCCACTGCTTGAATTATCCTGGGGAACTCACCATGACAGAAAAATCATGGCATAAAGAATATCAAAACATCATAACAGCCTTCCACCCTTCCATGGTGGTTGGCTGTGTCAAGATGAAGCTGGATATCTCATTTCTAGCCACCGGCTGTCAGAAACTCATTGAAGAGGATGATGAACACAAACTTCATTTGTTTCTCACAGAACTAGCTGCTCATGCTCTGGATAAAGAGTAGAAGGGTTGTGCTTTCCGAATGAGGGGTAAGAACAACAAAGACACTTTTCCCATGAAGCAAGGTTTCTTTACCCTTCACAGAGTGTGCCTGTGGTTGATCAAGGCGCATTCTTGTTATAGATGAAGGGGAACTGGAGAGAGAAAGCCAAAGTGTGTTTGAAGATGTGTAGTGAATACCACCCTAAATGTTCTCAACTTGGTTTTTGTAAAAAATAATAAAGGAGAGAAGGATATTTCTGGATTGAGGGATACTATTGTGCCTTAGCAGTTGATGCCTCCAGAGATAGGACAATCAGATAGCTTTCTGATTTCTTGAAAGAAGATGAATTAAACCATGTGTTGTCAAGAAGTTCTTAAACAAATGGTAAGGTGGAAGAGATTTCCAAGAGATATAGACTGTCTTCCTTAAGAACTTCTACATCAAAGTCCTGGACCAATAAATAATAAGTCTTTAGGAGTCACAAATAAGTGATGTGGCCTTGGGCAGGCGGGGGGGGGGAATCAAATCAAGTTTAATAACATGATTATATCCATAAATTTAACCTTTACAAAAAAAGTAGAAAAACAAAGAAATGGCCTTTGTATATCTTCAAAATGCTGATCTCAATACAAGGTAAAGAATAGGACATGTAAACAAACAAAAAATAGACATCATTTTATCTGCTTAAAGGGAGCAGCAATGGAGAGATGATAAAGAGAAAAAGGTGATAGACAGATCAGTTAGCCAATGATGCAGCATTTGGAAGGCTACTGTCATTGCAAATATCTGCTGAAGCTGTTTCATTTTGTTTGGCTTTGTTTTTTTGTTTTTTTTTAACAATGCCATTACTTAACCAAGACTAGTCTCAAATTATTCCTCCTGCTTCACTCTCCCTACTGCTGGGAGTAGAGGTATGAGTCACCCTATAGATCTTTAGAAAATTTTTTTTGGTTAAATACATGAACACTGAGCAAATAGAGAAATAATGTCATTACTAATTCAACCAAAGCAAAGTTATTTTGAAGAGATAATAATATTAGGAATATTTAGCATTTACATTGCCATAAGTACGCACATTGAATTATTTGATTCCCACATAGTGGTAAAATGAAATAATGGAAATAATGAGTTATAAAACTTATGGCTTAATTTTTAAACTCAAACAAGAAATAAATAAAAGTGTTTTATAATATGCAAATGAAGTTTTAACTAAGAGCTGAAAGGGTAGAGCTGTCAATTAAAGAAATGCAGAACAATTTTTTTGTAACAAACTTTTAAGTACTATTTGCTGTGTTGACAAAAATACTGTAGAGTTCATATTATTCTCTTGATCAATGGAGACATCTTTATCCAAATCTATTTAAATACATTTTGTGCATATGTATCCTAATTATAACATATATATGGAACAAAATTACAACATATATGTGAAACATATATAGATATGGATACATGCATATATGTGTGTGTATATGCATACATACATCTCTCTATATACATTATGTGGTTGCCCCAAAGTACACACACACACACACACACACACACACACACACACACACACACACACAATTTATTTTTACTGCTGCAGATGTTATGGTGATTTTGTTTCAAAATTACCCAAATAGATTGTCAGCTGCTCTTCCAATATGCAGAAATAAAAGGTCATGCTGGGTTCAAACCTTCTTTGTCCTAGATAGGGTCATCTGTGTGACCCTTTTAAGTATGTAAATATGAGACAAATAGAAAGTCATGATCTTGGGATTAAGGTATAACAAGTCTTTTTATTTTTTTTTTCCTTGTGTGATTTAGCAAAAACCACATCTATATAGAACTCAGAGGTGGAAACCGAAGCAATTTACATAATGACTCTTGGGACTTTTTGGTAAAAGTACCAAGCAAAAAAATTGCATTGAGCTTGTGAAATATTCATTTAGTTGTGAAGGGGAAGACTCTAAATAGACAATTTAACTCCAGTGCAACAACTACCTACAAGTCAGTTAGATCCAATTTTATTCCAGTATGGCCACTTGACCCAGGAAAACAGCATCTGCATTGAAATAAAATCAAATCACATGTAACCAAAAAGGGTTTTATCTTTGGTGTGCAGTGTGGAGTCACAAGGGAAAATCACACAGAGTGGAACAATGTTATGTTGATGGGAGTTTTAAAAGTCATCTGAGAATGTGTGCAGCTTGAATCTCCAAAAACGCCCTTGTGTGGCTGCAGGCCATAAACAGCACTCAACCTAGTAAAACTTACCTTCTCTCTCAGGCTGGCAACAACAGCAGAGATCGCTCCCCAACGAGGGAGACCAAGTCCCTTACCTCTCTGCTCTGAGTGGTAGAGAACCCTCAAATGAAGATTGCAAAATTATTGCTAGGCACTGTAGACTACAGAAATTATCTATAAGAATTACAATTAGTTTTAAACAATAAAATAGTTGTAAAAGTTATAATATACATATTATATATATATATATATCAACACAGATATGTTGATAGTGAAGGTTTCACTCTCTACACACATAAAAACAATTATATATATCAACTATCCCTGTGCCTTCTACATCCTTTAGGTTAATTTACTTCATGGACTTTAGTAACTCACATGTGCATTCATACCCCAGGAATTGTAACCAAGTCAAAAATCCCTGTTGCATCTGTAATTAGACCACTGCCTCTCTTCTTCCTGCTGATCACAATAGTGAGTCTTTGAGGCTTTCAGCTCTCTAAAGAAACAAACTAGGCTTTTATATTTTTTATAAAGAGGTAGATAATAAATATTTTATGCTGTTTATCTAAGAGTCTCTGTTACAACTCTCAACGTGCCCATGTACCAAATCTACAGCTAGAAATATTTGTAAATAATCAGACATAGGTGCATTCCAAGAACAGTGGATTAAAAAGTAGTTATTTCTACTGGTCAAGTTTCACCTGCAAGTCATGGTTTGTAAGGCCAAGAACATTGCTAAAGAATTTTATTTCAAGTTTAGAAGGAGCATATAGTACTTTCCCTAATGTTACACTGGCCAGAACGCATGCTGTGACCCCATTCTGATGGCAGGAATAGACTGAGAAATGTTCCCAATGAGTGTCAGCAAAGGAAAATGGGATGAGAGATCATGTGCACAGCTTCTGCCTAAAACAAAGACATTAGCTGAAATGAGTTGTAGCTGCTCCTCTTGCTACAATGCTGCCCAATAATCTCAGGTTCTTCTGTAGTCATTCCTTTTAGATTGGCATAATAGAAACTGATTATGTCTGATCCATCCCCAAGACAGAGATGTGGATTCGAATCACATACCTACCTAAGATGATTTGAACTCAATGCCTCAGAACTATGATAAAAATAAAACAAATCAAAAATATGAAAAAAAAAACTTGGAAACTCTGACATTGGATTAACAAAGCAAAAGAAATTTGTCTAATTAAATTCTTTTAGGAGAAAACATTTAACAAGGGTGCTAAGTAACAAGTTTATTTTATCTATCACCTATCTATCTAACTATCTATATAGCTAGCTAGCTAGCTATCCATCTATCTATTATTTATTTATTTTTACCAAAGAGAGTTGGAAAAAGAAAGAAATTAAAATGTTGCCTTGCTGAGACCACCGTTTACCAGAATATGCATTAAGCAATCCCAGCTGGAGAGCATGCCTGGGTTTCTGATAGAAAAGCTGTCCTGTGTCCCATGGAGGACAGGTTCCAATCCTTGATTCACGTCACACTCTCCCACACACATCTGCATGCTGCCTAGGATCAACTGAATTAAAGAATGTTGCTGCTTAAAAGAGTCTGTGGTAGCTGCTGAGCCTCTGCCCTAGACGACTGAGATCTGTGCTAGTGAGGCAGCTGCCTACAAAAATAAAGCATGGATGGCGAGAGCTTCTCTCCAAGCACTCATTAAAAGGTAAACTTTCTTGGACTGGAAGTCACGTCAATCATCGTTTTCCTGCAAACCCAAAGCTGCCTTTTTCTCTGTTAGAAGCTGTTATCATCTTCAAAGCCATATCAAAAGTGTTTGTTCTGTGCTTTGATTTCACCCACATGGTGAATTCAAAGAAGACTTGAGAGTGAAGAGGGACCATTTCAGATGTGTGAGCATTTGTCTTCCCATGTTTGTAAACGTGATTTAAGTGCCTGACATCTAATAAAAATCTCTTTAAATGTAGTGGAATTTTGTTTCCATTGAAACATAGCATCTCTGTTTCAAAGGCTTGTTGGCTGAGCCATCATAATCTTAAACACAAAGCCCCAGAACCTTTGTACAATGGCGGTATGATGGGAACTCAGCTCAAAGAGTCTTTTTCCTTTTTACTCTGACGCTGTCAATACAAACAAACAAAGTAAGCTTTTTTTCCAGTGACAGTCAAATATCTGGCACAAATAGCCAATTTTTCTTGAGGGGGAGAAAGTCATTAGGAAGATAATGTTACTTAAGGTCCATTTTGCATTGAGAGTATTTGACACCATTCACCAGAGATAAACAGATGCATGTGATTTACATATGAAAACCTATCAGATAATGCGAAAATTTGTATGTGAACTGCTTCATTCACGGAATTAGCCTATGGTAATCTCTCATTATATAAAAGAGGAAATGATTACTAAAAATGTCTAAATAAATATTAATGTGCTTATATTGTTTTCAAATAAATAAAATATTTTGAGAGAACAATATGAGGGGGGATCACTTAAAGGCATGGTTGCTACATTGTGCTATTCATGTGATGAGCAAATAGGTAAATGCCAAATATATTTAAACTGAATTTGGTAATGAAGTATAACACGATTTTAAAGCTTTCTCTGTGGCTCGAATATTTTAAACACTGAGGAGGGGAAAATTGGAAAATAAGTGAATGTTGGACAGAGGAGGGAGGGACCTTTGGTGTTGCAAGTTAGTGAACTTAGTCCCTTATATCACTCACCAAAACATAATAGAGCCCAAAGCAAGATTGAAAGGAAGAATAACAGTGCCTTGGGTGGAGAAGGGAAAGTTAGGAAATAAGATTGCAAAATTTTGATTAAAACTTTTAAAGATGAGTATTGGGAAAATATTTGGTTTTATTTGTTTTTTCTCTACTCTGGTGAAGTGAAAAACTCACATGTAAAAATACTTTTAAGGTTGTGCTAAGTCATTTTTCTGACGTCTATACCTACGTATATCAAGGACATAAGGACACCCTTGAGTGCTACAGAGAAATTATTGGCCCTTCTCCATAATATCTCTAGCTGTAAGCCCACAACTTACAGTGTGGCGGGTATTTTTATGATGGTCTGTGGACATGAGGTGGAGTGCAACATCTCTGCAACTCACTCTCAGATGTCCTACTCCTTCTGCACTGTGCCTTTCCTCCTTAAAAGTGGACAGTATTGGTTCCGAACAGCTACTCTAACTGTGTGGAAGTTCAGTGAGTTATGTAGTCTTTGGTTCTGGTCCGCATCACCTCCCTTCTGCCACCTGTGGATCCTGGGACTTGAATTTGGGTTGTCAAACTTGGCCCAAGGCACTTTACCTACTGATCTCTCTCAAACGGCCCAGAAAACCACATGCAAATTTTGTACATACAACTTGCCTTCATCCAACACTCTTTCCTTTAGGATTATACCTAAATTTGTCATGTGTGGTGTTTTGCTCTGTTTGGAAGCACTACTAAAATAAGACAAGGTAAAAATCTCAATTCTTCCAGACCTAATGCTTTCTACAATCAGAAGTAGTTTATACGAGACTTTCCAATTCTCCAGTTCCTAACTATTAACTCCTGAAAAATTTTCATTAATCTATGCTAATTAGAAAAAGCTTAGTTTTAATTAAGAGAAAAATATCTAAAAATATATTATTTTTAGAAAGGAATGGGATTCTATTATTTCAAGTAGGTAAATTAACTCACTTTAACAGACTGTTTTCCAGTATGCATCTTTAACTGGAGTTAATGATTTATAATTATCATATCAATTTTGTTGAAATGGATTCTCATGAAGTGTTGGAGGATGCTCAAAACTTTGTTCTGCTGAATATTTTCAAGGATCCTCTGGCGATCTTATTTACATTATTAATTTACTCTCTCCAAAGAGATAAGTATTATTAATCAAGGCAAAAAGATCATTCTTGTTAGCTTCCAGACAAATAATGATCTATGGAAGAGTGAAATATAAACTATTAATTTTTTTCTGCTCTTTACACATTAGTTATAATATCAAACTTTCGCTAAGAATGGATAGATTTTCTCCATCGGTAAAGTTGATTCTAGTGATGTGAAGGCGTTATCCCCTACGGATTGTGTATTATTTTATCTGCAAAATAGAGAATGGCATCATTTGTTTTCCCACAACCAATATACATTGCTTGAGAAATGGTTCATGGTTAGGTAGGATAAGGATGTCCAAAATTAGAGATTTTGGAGAAAAGGAAGATATATTTGGCTGCTGTTCTTCGAATTGATTTTTTAGAAATACTGGTCCACTGTCTCATAGTGAATCAATACATATGCTAAAAGAGTAATTCAGCTCTAAAATTGGCAAAACAGTTTACTTTGCATCAGGCTTCTACAAGCCGATCCTGCGCTCAGTGTAGCCCAGCGTAGCATACACTCTTTACGCTTCCTTTTGTGCTTCATTCTACTTAATATTAAAATTTCAAATAGTGCCCAATTATGAGCTACAAGGATAAATACAGTAAGTGGGAAAGGGAGATATATTGGATTTCAAATTTGGAAGATCATGTTTTGTACCTGCTACCTCTCTTGTAGTAAGACAGGGTTGATTGAATTATTTACGAGGCTTTCTATAGCAGCTCACATCAGTTTCGACTCTGATGAAGCCAAACACTGTAGCCATGGGTTGCCTGCTCTTTTGATTTACAGCTACCGTTTTGAGTTTTTTTTTCTCCTAAGTTTTGCATAGTATTCATCTTTCAAATTGCTTTCCACCACCCTCCTTAGCCAAGAATGAGGCTGAGTCCTGCCTTCTTTCCATCGCCTCTGTCTTTTTAGATAAACGCATTTCCCTTTAAGATACTGATTTGTTAAAGCATGCCTCGTTCCTCTAACCACTCCTCATAGGCATTGCTTTGCAAACATTTCATTAAACCCTAGTTCTGAGCTCCTCCTTTGTCTCTGTTCATTCCCAAGCACATCACCACTGTGTACATTTATCTGTGCCTACCAGTAGTAGTGCTTTAATGTACCTTTCTTTCTGGTAAGCATGATTCTTTGTATGCACGTATTTGTTATTCTTAGTTTCTCATGTTTCCTCCCTGATTTACTCTAATTAGATAGACCTTATTGAGTCTTTTATTGTCATAAGGAAATCATTAACAATTTTTAATAATTCATTGAATGTTCTGCTGCTGTACTCTCAAAATTACATTGAGAGGGGAGTGCATAAAGAATATTAGTTTTTAAAAGAAACTTCTAAACATATTGTATAACAAAAAGGTGCCCTGGCAATATGTTATGAACAGTTTTATTAGCTAGTTAAAATAAGAGAGAAAAATTCATATTTCTTATTTTGTTTACCTTACATTTTATTTTATGTTTTAAAACAAGTCCAAGACTAAACATGTACTTTGACTATAATGTACAATGCAATGGAAAAGGAGTTTTTATTTTATTTATTTTGTTGAGAATGGGGCTCACTATATGGCTGTGCTTTGTACAGGACTCTCTGGATAAACCACCCTGGACTGAACTCAGATTTGCCTGTCTCTCAAGTGCTAGAATTTAACCATGCACCACCATTCTAGGCTTGAGAAAAAACATTTTTCTGGGTTCTCTTCTATGAAATCTAATCTAATTCATGGAGGTCATCACTCTTATGACCTAATCACCTCCTGCAAGACCTCACCTCTTACTATCATCCCTGTTATTTTGAGGCATACAGACCTCACTTTGTTGCACAGTCTGGTATAGAATTTCACAGCCCAAGTGATCCTTCTGCTTCTTTTACCTGGGACTACAGTGGTCCCAAACCAAACCTTTCTTCATTTGACTTCTTCATTTGATGTCTGAGTAGTTTAACATAGAATCTCAGATCCAATGATATATATATATATGATTCTACTAATGTTCTCTCTCCCTCTCTCTCTCATTTTGTCTCTGCTAGTATCACAAAAAATCATGACAATTTATTTTTTATAAGTTATTGATTTCTTTAATTTGTCTTATGTTCGTATACTTTTCTGTGCAATGAATACTTTTGAATTATGTTTTGCCTTTTGGTGAATAACCAAATAGAATAATACAGAAATCCCTGCTTTCTAATCCCTTACTTATGTTACCAGGTAAATATTCTTTTGAATCAGACATATGGCCAATGTCCAAAAATGTAGTTGACAAATAGCCACTCATACAGCTCTACACTTTCTTTCCACATATATAACTAGGTTTACCCTTTCACCATTTAATCCAGTTTACCTTCCCAATCTTGGCCTGTGTTCATTTACCCCAATAGTTGGAAAACTGATTCACAGAAACAACTTAAGTTTCACTAAGTCCTGTGCATGTCTCCAGCTCCAGTGTAGTATTATCTCATTTTTGAACTTTTTTTTTTTACATTGAACAAAGACACTAAATCTTAGAATGTCAGAGATGAATAACAGTGGATGGAAATGAGTACTATTAGCAAATGAAAGCTCTACAAGTGAAGGTAGTACTCTTAGAGGACTGTGTAGGAAATGTTTAAGAACAATAGATTTGTTTGTCCAGTCCTTTTGTTTATCTATCTAACAATGAAGATGGTACTTATATATAAATATATTACATATAAATATATTATGTAGTTGCTAATGTATTCATTAACTACCAAGAGTTTTTCTGTCACTAAATATGAAAAGAAATACTGAGATACTTAAAAATCTTTCTATTTATGAGGTAAGCACATTAGTTAATTACAAAACAGTCACATGGCAAGTACCAGGAATATTATATTAAATTTATAATTTATTCCACATTTTAATTCCTATTTGTTTACATATATCATCTGAAGTTACCCAATAATAGCAATACTAATATTTTAGCAGATGGTATACCATACCCAAAACTCACTTTAAAGTTGAATTTATATATTCTTTTGAATACGAAGAACTCCATTATCAGACATATAGATATATCCAACTAAACTGTGAGTTAATGGGATCTGAAATGTTATATATGCACCTCTCTGCACATGCACTGAACAGTCATGGCTGTAGCAATAGGATGTAGACTTGGGTAGTTTCTCTCCACTCCATCACATTTCCTAAGAAATCTAATAATAAGGCTCCCCCTTCTGGATACTGCTGTGTGAGTGGAGTGGAAATTTTTTTGCCTGTAATTTGACCTCTATTGTAGTTCATGGTAGTAGAGGGCTATTGGTTAAGGAGAGAATCAAACTTCAGAAGCTGTGCTTTGCAAAGAACTTACCTTCCAAAGTAATGGCTACGGAGAAGAGAGACTCAAGGGTAATGAGAGGGTGAAGCTCCTAGAGATTTTCAATTATCTTTGGTGAATAGCTTTTTCTCTTGATGCTAACCATTTCTATTGTAAAAGACCTGATCATGTAAGTGAGTTTGAAGAAAAGGCCAGGACAGGATACTTGGAAGAGAAGAAATGAAAATGAAAGGTCACAAAAGCCCTGGATGAAAAAGTTGTTCAGAGGAAGGAAGAATAACAAAGTTCTCGCATTTAAAACACCCCTGGGCCTTAAAGAACTTTCTGATCTGATTGTAGTACTTACTTGCCTTGTCATACAAAGTCTTCATATCCCTTCCAAGTTTGAAGGAGACATGATTGTGATTACCAGACTTCAATTTCTAGTGCCAAATACTAATTATAGTGACAAGCTGGCTACAATTGACTTTCTCCAGTAACATGCACTCTCCCACTGTTACAATTAAAGGATTCAAATTGCCAATTGGAAAGAAATACATCCTGAACAAATTCCCATAGAAAGGGTGACATGAAAGGAAAACTGTTGGTGAGCGTCAAAGCTGTGCCAGGAATAGTGAAATATCGGTAACACCTCACAATCTCAAACAAGCAAAGTTTCATCACAGGTCCCTGGGCTTCTCATCTGTTCCTTTTGAAAAAGTATCTCTTTTGCTTTTAAGATTATAATACATTCTTTCTACCTCCTCTTCCATGGGATTCCCTGAGCCCTGAGAGAAGGAACTTGGTAGAGACTTTCCATTTAGAACTGAGGACGCCAAAGTCACTCACTCTCTGTCTAATACCTGCCTGTGGGTCTCTGGATTTGTTCCCATCTGTTGCAGAAGGAAGCTTCTCTGATGATGGCTGATCTGTGAGTATAAAATTGCATCATCCCTCTTCCCTTTTCTCTGTCCTCCAATATACCCTTTCTTGCTCTCTTTCAAATTTATGGCCTCTGTTTTCATTGTTATTATATGCATGTATAATGTTATATATATGCATATAATATGTGTGTATACACATATGTTTGCACATACATATACATGTACATATGTGTATATATATATATATATATATGTATATATGTGTGTATTCCTAAGTATAATCTGTTCAATCTGTACAGTATTACTTTTTTTGTCCCTTTTCAGGACTGTATCATGGAGTAACTGCAGAAATTGGTATAGTAAAAACGAACTACTGCCCATTGCCAGGGTACAGAGATGAGGAATCAATAGAGAGTAGAAGGGCATGCCAGTAACTTTGAAAACAAAACTCAGGAAATGTTTCTGTTTCTCAAAATTCAACTTGAGAAATTGACTTCCTCTTTAATTGTTTAATGGTTTATTAAGAATTGTACCAATTTTATTTATAATCAATATGGTCTTCACACACATTGGTGGTTTTGTCTGCATGTATGGCTGTGTGAGGGTGTCAGATCTTGGAGTTACAGACAGTTGTAAGCTGTCATGTGGGTGGTGGAAATTGAACCAGGTCCTCTGGAAGAGCAGTTAGTGCTCTTAACCTCTGAGCCATCTCTCGAGCTCTATACTTCATGCTGTATGGAAAATCAATTGTAGCAGTTTTAAATCTGAATCTTACTACTAAGCATGTTGTCAAGGGGAGATAGCTCCACCACAGAGAGGAAGGGTGAAAGTTTTATAGAAAGAAGGGCCAGCCAAACAAAGTTCAGATAGCTTTAGAAAGCTGGTTTAAAAAGTCGAGAGGAAAAAAAAAAAAGAGAGACAGAGAAAGTCCTCAATGTGAGCCATTGATTGAGAAGTTTTATTTGATCAAGTTTGAGAATGTGATCATGGTTTGCAGAATTGAATGGCAAGAAATAGGTGGCTACCTACTGTCTCCATGCATACTTAGGCTCTATAGTCCATTCTGCCAATTTATATGAATGACTCATACATTGTTTATTCCTTTTTCCTTTGGTCACTCTGTTCCCATGTTTTAGGTTTATGTACTTCCCCCTTTGTTTCTGATGTTCATTATCACCTCCCTTGTACATGTTTTAAATTTAATTTGTATTTTTTTCCTCATAATTTTAACATTTTTAAAAATCTTCATGGATCATTTTCACAGCTGTTTCTACTGATTATGTTTCTTCTGCTGGATTTGGATCATATGTCTTTTAAATAATTGAATTTATGACTTTTTTGGTGTCATATTCAAATTTATTGGATCACTTCAAATATTACTTTTTTTGTTATGACTTACAATTAAGTGATACTGTTAGCCGAATTTATTTTTATGGTTAAAACAAATGCTATCATTAAAATAAATGCTAGGCTTATAGTGGTGAGGTTGAGTACATTTTAGGTTTACAGTGGTGAGGTTGAGTACATTTTGGAAGATAAAACAGAAAGCTTGCAGCTGTGTGAGAGATACCAGACTAATTAGATAGGAGGGAAGACAGGACTCTTGTTAATACAACAAAGGCTCTCTTGCTAGGCTCTGGCTGCCTTACACAAAGCCTCCCTCGTTACCTGCACAAGGCACAATTGCCCTCGCCTCTAGTCAACATGTGAACTTTGTGAGTATTTAAACCTTTATTCATGCATCTAATGTATCTAACATTAATACACTGAATTGTGGTTAAGTGTGGCTTCCAAGAAAACCTCTACCTATTCCAGGAAGAAGACTTTCTATTGCCATCCTTCCTTCCAGTGAATATGGGGAGGAGCAGCGGTACAATGGTGAGGATACCAGAGGTCCCTTTGCCATTGCTGTTTGGTTCACTACAGGCTAACAGAACCACATGCTTCCCAGAGATTCTCTTGTCTTCATTTTCCACTGCGCTGGAGGAGTGTTGTGATTAAGCCCTGCCTCATTTTTCTTTATACATGGGTTCTAGAGATCAAAACTCAGGTTGCCAAGTTCATACAACAAACACTTTTATCTACTGAATCATCTCTTCAGGTCTAGTTTCTTAATTTTTCACTTGTGAAATTGTTTTGTGACAATGTAGACTGTGATCCATGAGGGAACCTAAAAATGGTTACATTAGAAATCTGATTTTTCAATTTTTATGTGTGTAATAAATATATATGTATATATACATATAACATATACAATGTAATATATTACACATATTATATATAAAATATTATATACATATTTTATCACATATATTGTGTATAACAATATATTACATATTATATATCATATGTGAAGTTATACATAATATATATCATATATGTGATAACCCGATTTTCTGTTACATGACATTCATCTCATATGTTAGTCATCATATTTACTAGTTCCATTTATTTACTTTTCAAGACTCCACTAAGACTTCCATGCTTACTAACATACATGGGCAACTTCATCCTGTTGCTACATTTGGTGCTAAAATTTTAGTGTTTCTTTTATTCATTTCATGGAAGTATTCACACAGTCATTGACATTCCCAATACCTTAAAATTTTTTCAACCACCTAGATGTCCCTTAGCCAAAGAATGGATGAAGAAAATGTGGTATATTTACACCATGGAGTATTACTCAGCTGTTAAAAACAGTATCAACATTAAATTTGCAGGCAAATAGATGCAACTAGAAAAAAATCATCCTGAATGAGGTAACCAGACCCAGAAAGATAAATATGGTATTTTTTCACTTATAAGTGGGTATTAGCTGCTGTTATGTAAATGATAATCAAGCTACAATCCACAGACCCAGAAAAGTTAGGTAAAGAGGAGGGCTCTAGGAGGAACACCTGGGTCTCCCTGGGAAGGGGAACTAGAATAGATTTTACAGGTAGACTGGAGGAGGGTGGGATTGAAACAAAAAGGATGGGGTAGGGGTGGAGGAAGCGACTGCTGAAATTGGGGGTGAGGATTTGGGGGGAGGTGTGGAAACCTAGTGAAATGGAAACTTTCTGGAATCTGTAAGGGTGACCCGAGTGAGGACTCCTAGTCATGGAGGATATGAAGTTTGAATTGGCTGTCTTTTGTAGCTAGGAAAGGCTTCCAGTGTGGGGCCGGTTGCTTCTGTTGAGTTGTTGCCTGAGGGGGTGCAATGAAGATCCCTAAACACCCAAGGCTGATGCTAGGACAGACGAATGCTCTCTGAAAACCCGTTGTTGAGGACAACATCCACACAGCTCACTGAACGTAGAGAGGAGGAGCCAGTGCTCATATGGAGACTTCACCCCTATGTTCTAGCCTCTTTGGTGGGGAAGGTACTCTGCAGAAACCTGGACACCAACCCAGCCACAAAACACAAGACCTAGCATCTGCTCTGCCTGCAAGATGCTCTGAGGCCAAGGTGGCTCAGAACTTGTGAGAATGGCTGACCAATGTCTGGGTTAACTTGAGGCCCCTGCCACAGGAAGGAGCCCATGTCTGACACTGCGTGGCTGGCCCACCAGGAAAGTGAGACTAGACAGCCTGAAGACTTATGGTAGAACCAAACAAGACTGCAACAAACAAACAAACAAACAAATAAACAAATAAATAAAAATTAAGTGATATCTAATGATATTCTGCTATACTCATAGATTGGGTCCTTGTCCAGTAGTCATGAGAAAAGCTTCCTCCAGCAGTAGGTAGTAGATGGGAGCAGGTGCAGATCCATAGCCAGACATTATGCAGAGAGTCTCAGTTGGAGGTTTCTAATAGGTCCCTCCTCTGGGAGATCAGGGAACCCTGCAGAAGAGGAGGAGGGGAGGAGGAAAGATTGTAGGAGTCATTGGGGATGGATTATTCCAGGAGAACATAGCCCACTGAATCAAATAAACAGTGTTCATGCTCATGTAGGCACAGAATGTGGAGTGGCAAGCGCCCAGCCTGTATGGGTCTACACCAGGTCCTCTGGTCCTCAGCATGTATGTTATGACTGTTAGTTTGGTGTTTTTGTGGGACTCCTAACAATGGGAGCAGGTGTGCCTCTGACTCTTGCCAGCACTTGGGACTCTTCCTCCTATTGGGTTGCCTTTTCCAGCCTCAATATGGGGGCTTTTGCCTTGTCTTATTGTATCTGGTTTTGTCATGTTTGGTTGTTTTCTTTTGAAGGCTATTTTCTGAAGGGAAAAGTAGTTGAGGTTGATGGGGGAGAGGGGAGGTGGGAAGCTGGGAGTAGCGGAGGGAGTGGAAACTGTTGTCAGGATGTATTGTATGAGAGAAGAATCCACTTTCACTTAAAACAAATCTCTTCTGCGTGTGTCAGCTGTTGCTGCCAGGTTCTGTGAATGGCCAGTGCCCTCCCAGCCTTACATCTTGGGAGTGTCCATATGCTTTGTCTTTGTGTCAGAGGTCTTTTTTACCTAGAATCTTCCCTTTTATGATTCTTTCTACTCTTGCCGGCTTGTTATCACCTCCACTCTCCTGGACCTGCACCTTAATCCTTTTATGGTCAGGACAGACAGTCTAATGACAGAATTTTGAATCGCTTAGGAGACATGCCGTGCAACATGCCTCTGTGGGATTGTCAAGATCAGGTTAACTGAAAGAAGGAAGATCTATCTACTGTGGGTATCATCAATCTATACTCTTCTGCCGTCGACTAAACTGTTCAAAAGCAGAGACGTGTCTGAGCATAAGCATTTGTTGCTCTCTACTTCCTGGATGTTAGAGCAATGTGAAGAGCTGCCTCAAGTTCGTGCTTTGGGCTTTCCCTACACCCTTTAACTGTGGATTAAATAGACCTTTCCTCGTTGGAGTTCGCTTCTTACCAGATATTTCGTCACCGCAATGAGAGAAGCAACTGAGACACCCCTGAGCTCCAAATTTACCTATCCAGCCCTTTATTTGGCTGCTATGCTTGGACACCTGAAAAATACCTGCTTATGTCCACAGGGAAACAAATTACTTGACCTTTATCAAGTCAGCTACAGTAGTCTCAGCAATCCAGCTCACTGAATCTGCCTTCATCTAGTTGCTCCTGTGAGAGCATCTGATATCATCATCCACTTGTCTTTAAAAATTCAACAAGAATCCTGTGCTCTCAAAATTCAAAATATATCCTTAGTCTGTTCATTTCTTACCTCATTTTTGGGACTATTTGGGAACAAGATCACAACCATTTTCTCATATTCCAGTGTTTAGTACAAGTAATCTGTTCTCTCTCTCTCTCTCTCTCTCTCTCTCTCTCTCTCTCTCTCTCTCTCTCTCTCTCTCTCTCCCTCCCTCCCTCCCTGCCTCCCTCATTCCCTCTTTTGCATCTCTTCTCCACAAAAAGCCAGTATGATCCACCTTCTTTATTCAGAGTAAAAGTGGGTGACATCATGTGGGTGACATCACAGAGAACTATACACCCTACTTATATTGTTTCTTGATGACATAACTGTCCCCCCCCACACACACTCTTTCTGATTTTCTTTTTTTTTATGTTTCACCAGTGATAAAAGTCTCCTCCACAACAGTTTGTATTGACATTTGTGTTCCTTATGGAATGTTTTCTCTTAGATCTCTTTATTCGTTTATCTCTGGCCTTCCATACAGTTTTGCTTTTTCAGCAAGGACTCTCTTACCATCATGTTGAAAATTACAAGGTGCACATTCTTGGAACTTCTTATCTCTTCTATTTTTGCTTACTACTATAGTTATGATTAAACTTCTAATACTTTTTATAATAAGTAATTCATTTATTAACTAGGTTTATTAAATTTCATGAGGATTTAAATCTAATTTGCTTAAGACACTTAATAAATATCTGTTGAGGGGATTGATAGTTGATCTCCAATGGTAGAGTAACAATCCTGAGCAATTGAAAGGGGTTTTATCTAGTTCTGTCTGTAGATTGATATGACATCTGTATTAAGGGACAGTCCCACAGGAAGCCTCCACAGGAGGGTTAGATGCTATCCTTCATGTTTCAAAGCAATGGTTTTCTGATGGCCTACATGCACTTATGTATTTTTCATCAGTTGAAAACATTAAATAGATTTACAGAGTGACCAACTGTGTAATGCACTCTATTTCCTTCAACTGAAATAGAAAATAGAAATTTGTGCCTCTATTAATTTTTACTGGAATGTGGTTTGAATAAAACTAAATTTTTCTCTTTGAAGTTTAACTCAATATGAGACAGTTCTATTTATCAAAGCTATTTGAATAATGCAGACCAATTAAGTCTGACAGTTTATTCACAATGGTTTCTTATGTGATAGTAGCTCAGACATATTACATCAAAAAGACAATACAATATAGATTGTAGTAACAAGAACAATTTGAATTTGATAGATTTTCTGCTTATCTATAGTTTTCCATTATTATGTTTTATATGAATAGATCTTAAAGAGGAGAAAGATGAGAAATGCTGCTTCAGTTTCAGGAGACATATTTTAATAGCTTTCACTATTGAAAATTATAATCAAATTCCTGGATAAAAACCTAATTTTTACTTTTAGTATTTAAATAGTCTCAGTTAAGAGAAAGAAAATGAGCCATATGATGATGAATGCCTATCATACAGTACAAGAGAAGTTGAGGCAAAGAGCTTAGGGGTTCAAGGGCAGCCTCATCTACAAAGTGAGGCTGAGGCTTGTTTGAGCTACATGAGGTCCTTAAATGAATTAACTAACTGCAAATAAAAAAGAGATAGAGACAGGGAGTACAGTCCTTCGATATGTTTTGACAAATGCACATGCAATATTGATCAGCCACTATTGGAATAGTTTTAAAAACAATGAGATACATAATGTTGCTGTTCTGATTTGACAGATGTGGAATATAAGCTACAGGTAAACTAATTACCCTTCACAAATTTCTATTAAAAGAGAGATTTGAATTGAGGGATTGTAGCTCCATAATTTTTGTTCTTAGCATTATGGTCCCTTGTCTTTTCAACTACCCATGTATCCTTGATTAAGAATTATCTGTTTATGCACTGACCAGAGCCAATGTAAGTATGCACAGCTATTTTCAGAAATCTTAGGCAGGGACCTTTATTCCTTCCTTTTTCTTATCTACCTTGGCTGTGATACAGAAGATATAAATGACAGGGTATCTATCTAGTAGCCATCTTGGACCACTAGGTATACTTCCAGGGAGACAATACACAGCTGGTAGAAAAACTAGATATAATAAGTTTGAACTAGACATAACGATCTTTCTAGTTCTCATATTCCTCAAATTTACAATTGTAAACTAATGAACTTTTATTTAATAAGCCAAGTTTATATGTTTATTCTTTTAGCTACTTTTGGCCAAATCAGACCATAATACAGATAGATACATTTTCCTGCATTTCACTCTTCATAGTATATTAGGCCAGAAGATGGCACCAAATCCCATGGAACTGTAGTTCTTATGCCTGTGAGTTGCTACTGGGTGCTGGAATTTAAATCCAGGTCCTCTGGAAGAGCAGCCATTGCTCTTAACCACTGAATCATCTCTTTTGCTCCTCCATTGTTCTCAATTATTAGATAGAGAATATGTCTCAGAAAGAAATGCACTGGGATTTCTAAATTGATTTGCTTGCTTGTACATCCATCTCTAAATTGTCCATCTCTTTACAAAGTATTCACAAATTATCATGAAATATTCTGAAAAAATTAGAAAACAAAGAAAGCACAACAGAAAACCAAACGCAAAACTGCTATTCAATCAAATTTGTACTGCAAGGATGTCACAGTGAAACCAAAAATTCCAATAAGATCTTCAAGTTTCTTGAAGGTGTCGCACGAACCATCTTTCCTTACCTAAATGTTTTTGTATATTTAGATTTTTAATTTTTAATATTAATCCCTCGAGAATTTTGTACAAAATGTTTTGTTCATATTTACCATCCTTCTCCCAACTCTGATCGAACTCCCTATCCATTCCTAGCCAACTTGTGTCCTTTCTCCTTTTCACAACAAAACCAATTTGTGCTGCTGTATTCACAAATAGTTTTCATATGTTTGTGCTACTCAACTTGGAACCTCACTGTGAGAAAGACTGGGGTATATAATCTCTATAAGATTTAAAATATCCTTAAAAATAGGAATAGAAAGAGATAAATACAGCTGGAAGATAATTCCAAGGGAAAGAGTGCAAAGGCAGAGGAGTATTGAACTCAGAAGAAAAAGACCAGTGTTGGTGAACAGATGTATGTCAACTTGAACTTACATCTAGCTCTATCCCAGACCAAGACAGTTAGTCACATATTGTGATATGTAGTAAAGACAAACCCCTTGACTGAGAAAAGCTGATGCAATCAGTTTTTCAGGGCTTATACAGCTATTGAATCTCAAGTCCTGTGAGACAACTATGCAGAACAGATGCTTGAAAATTCAATCTTACAGCAGGAAAGGGGGATGATGAAAATAAATATAAATGAGTTAAATTATTAACAATTAAAGAGCCCTACTATGTTTTTCTAATTTACAAATGAGATATAAAAACAAACAAGTTAGCAAAGAGTGAGATGTAAGGAGAAGGGGTAATAATGTCTCAAAAATTGGAAACTAGTAAAAACACTGACTAGGTATGACAGTAATCCAGGAGACATCACAAACAGGTCAAGGAATATGTCCACTATCCTAGTAAAAGGGATGTGAAAACTTAAAAGATTTTCAGTGCAAGGAGGGAGAACCACAACTGTATTCAGCAGCATCACTATTGCTGAAATTCATGAGAAAATAGAGCAGCATGGTATTTGCTAAAAACACTGCAAAATCCCAAACTGATTTTACTGCAAAGTTGTATGTCTGCTATCCTTTCACCAAATATTTATATAAAATAACAATTATGTTCTTAATAGTCAGTGAGATTCTATATGGATTTTCATTATTGAAAAAAATCCAAGGCTCCTTAATGGTAATATCTGAGAAATCATTTAAAACTGATGCCAATCCTGTTTATGGAAAAAAGGTAAAGGAAAAGATAAAACAAAATAAGGGATCAAACTGTTCACAGTTTATAAGAACATGTGCCTTCAAAACTCAAAAGAATAATTTGCTAATGAGTAGAACTAAAATCAAAGTTTGACCTAGTATCTACTTTCTAAGTAATCTATGAATTAGCAACTTTGTTATCTACTAAATAGTAAACACCAAAGTATATATAGAAATTGATAGACATACATCACTTATAGCATTTCAAATATAAGCACAGAAATCATTTTAAAAAGAAAAAGGTATAGAGTTCTACTGCAAGAATGAGGGGATCTTGAGTCACATAACAATTTTCCCTGCTCTGGATTAGAAAAACGCAGTTCTATAGTAACACCAGAACACTACAAAATAGACAGTAAATGATACGCAGATTCCAACTGAAGTATGACGAACACTTTTGGAAATGCAACACATCTATTCTAAAATTGCCATTTTATGCATTTAACAAACACAGTTTTGAAGGAAAACACAGACTAATGATTGAAATTAATGTAGTTGTGGTGGCAATGGTACTATTAGAGAAACATATGATATCATGCTTCAATAATGAAAACAATGTGATGTTGGTGCCCCCTTTGTTCTGTAGAAGGCACTAAATCAGAAAAGATTGAAGCATTGTTATAATTAATTGTCATATGATAAAGGTCCAATTTCAAGTAGTCCATGAGTCCTATTATTGGTCTTTTATAAGTACCAATAATAGACATTTGGTAAAATTAGTCAAGCAGCAAGTGAGATTGGTTGAATGTATAATTATGTCAGTTTAGAAAGCAATAGTATACATTTGATAGTGAAAAGATCATATCAGGAAAAACTATAAAATTTGGTAGGTTTGCAGAACAGAATTACTACTTTATATTAATCTTTGGTTCTTTATACTATAGTTCTTAGTGAACTTCTTATATTTTATAATCATAAGCCACCAAGTATAATTATATGTACAGCTAGTCAGCCACATGCATGCATGACCATTGTGAATATGTCTCTCTGTTACATCACCTTATGTGCAAACTTTTAAGATAGTTTGCTGCTGATAGGTGTCCAAACCTCTTATCCTGATCATTAGTGGCTATTCATATAAATAATAACAACAATAATAATAATAATAATTATTATTATTATTATAAAGCCTGAAGTTCACAATTCATCTTGATAAACTCCTTACATCTAGGAAATGTATATAACATGATTTTGTTTAATTCTCTGTGTCATGAATCCTCTCTTTTTTTCTTTTTTTGGTTTTTCGAGACAGGGTTTCTCTATGTAGCTTTGCGCCTGTCCTGGAACTCACTTGGTAGCCCAGGCTGGCCTCGAACTCACAGAGATCCGCCTGGCTCTGCCTCCCGAGTGCTGGGATTAAAGGCGTGCGCCACCACCGCCTGGCATGAATCCTGTCTTTACTACCAATGACAGTTTTACAAAAATTTAATTAGATAACTTCCCTTCTGTCTTGATTTCCTCAAGACTCTCTCAGATAGTAAGTGAAATTGAGCTGAAACTTTGTATATTATTAAAAGGGCTTTGGACAATGCACCCAAAATTTATATATAAAAAAGCATGTGAATTCATTTAATTTTGAGAAAGTTAATTTTGACTTAATGTTTATGAAACAATTAATTAATTGCTATAAATTAAATTATGTTGTTAAAAGTTTTATAAAAATAGATTGAATTACCACAAAAATAGTTATCAACAAAAAATATGATGAAGCTGAACTACCTTTAATGTCATAATAGCAGGTTAATATTTTTAAAATTAGATTGTATAAATATGAGTATAGTCATACAAATATAAAAATATAAACATTCCTCATTAAGGTGTGATGTTCTCTGGGAATCCATGAACAAACATCTTCCCATTTTTGATTCTGCCATGTATCATGTTTGGATACTAATTGTATTAAGTTAGCTTTTTCTTGGGAGAGGTGAACAATAATTAATTTATGTCAGAATACCAATGACAGAGTAAACCAACCATTCCACCAAAATGCAACTTGGTGAACCAATGAGGTTACTTACAAGAGTATGAGTGATGGCTTATTCATAGACTTGTAGACAATTCAAAGAAATAGAAAGCCCATTCCAGCATGGGTGACAACTCATGAAAGCTACGTCCTGAAACTCTCTGCACAGTCTGTAGAAAATTTGGCCATTGAAAATCTTCTCTCCACAGAGATGAATACTGCTTGTATATTATCCTGGAAAAGGCTTTTTTAATCTTGTAGGTTTCAGATACTTTCTGATATTTGTGAGTTTTTGTTTACTTCTTGAATTTCATGGGGTTCTTTCTTTCCACTAGGAAAGAATGTTTCAACTCAGAACATTGCTAAATAATACTATCATATAAGAATTTTATAAAATTGTGTTGTTTCTTCTTTTTTTAGCAGCAACCTAGTTTCATTTATTAGAAAGATACATAACATATTTAACTATAATTATATACTAAATATGGACAATGGAAAAATATATATAGTCTCTGTGATCCAACACAGATTTCTATGTTGTTACTGAACATATTAGTTAATAATTGATGATAAAATGGTATAAATGTATAAGCAAGTTGACTATGGGCCAGACTTCATCTGAAAGAACCCCAGGAGTCAAGAATTCACATTCATTTTTCAAAGTTTTTACAGGTGCCAAAATTTGTTACTGTTAGATGCCTCACAATAGAGTACTCATCCTATACTATATTTGTAGTTCCTGCTGTACTGATTTTATTATACTGTTATTTCTAAAACTATGTATGATCCTTAAAATCCCATACAGAAGCCAAGATATTAATTATTCTAAATCTGCTTCTAAAGGAACTTGGATACCTACTCTTGCAAGGTCAAAATTTAGACTTAGAGGTAAAAGTTGAGACCCATGTTTTGCCGTTTAAAATTTGTTTCTTCCTTGCTATATGAAGATCTCCTTACTTATCACATTGTGGTGAATTGAATGAGACTGACCCCCATAAGCTCATATGTTTGAAAAACTGGTACCTAGCTTATGGAACTGTTTGGGAAAGGACACTAATGACAGATTTTGAGTTTTCAAAAGATTCTTAACATTCCCAGTGTTCTCCCTCTTCCTCCTTCATGTAGATCAAGAGGTAAGATCTCAGCTGTTATTGCTGCCTTGTGCTTTTTCTGCCATCATGGACTCTGTCCCTTTGAATCCATAAGCTCAATTAAATGCTTTGTAAGATACCTTGGTCATGATATTTTATCGCAGCAATAGAGTAGTAACTAATAGAAAAATATATTTTAAAAACACCACTTTTTGTTAATTTATAATTTCTGTTGACAGTTTGTGAAGAATGAATTCTTTTGGCAGTCACTGTTCTAACTGTTCCTCCAAACAGACTTCAGATATAGGTCAATATGCAGTCACTCAGATAATTATGAAACAAGAGACATTAGAGAAAGTCAGAGAGTTCCTGTTACCACTTGAACTTTATAGAAGTATGGAATAACATGGTCTGAGAATTTTGAGTAGATAACTAAGGCACTATCTTTATCATAAAATTGAGAACACTCCTGAGCTGCAGAGAACTTGAGAGATGAATACTTAATTCTTAGGAGAGATTTTGTGATGAAATTGATTCATAGACAAAACTTTAAATTACAGCATGATAACCTTAACTTAGTGTTAACACAAAACACAATTATAAATAGGTATTTTCATCTTGAAAATTTTAAACTAACCAATTGTATCATTTAAATAAGAATAGTTACTAAAAGATATACTTAATATTAATAAAATAAGGTTCATACAATATGTCAAAAGAGTAATGGGTTATCAAATTACTTATTTCAGAAAGATAATTAGAAAATGCCTTTTCACTCTAAAGCATTTTTTTTTTTTGTAAAACTTAAACTTGACCTTTAATGGCAACTCATGAAAAGCAAAAACTGACATTTCAAATGCCTGTCTCAGGAACATGCATTCAACATCAGAAGAAATTTGTGTTCCTTGAATCCAAACAGAAAAATCTTGACACTTACTAAAAAAAAATAGTGAGGTAGACTTATTAATAGGAGCTCTGACAGTGGAGGTTACAGTAGAAGAGAGACCATGAACACAACTCGGAATACCAAGGTAAGTACAGATTCACAGCTGAGAAGCAGTGGAGGTGGAAGAGGTCATGATGGGCATGAGAGGTAAGCTGGATTCTGAAGAAACTGACTTGACGAGACTCTTGCTTAGGTGGGCCATCTAAGAGCTGTTTCATGGTAACGTGAAACAGATGTGGAATGTCTTAAGACAGCTGCTTAGGGACTTGCTTCGAATCCTTAAATTGAGAAGTTGACTCCTCTACAGCAATAATGAGATACTGTTAAATGTTTCATGAAGCATTCATCAGAAATAATCAGAGAATGATTAATAAATTACACAGAATTAGGTGGTTAAAAACAAAACTAAAGTCAAATACTGTGATAAGATATTTCCATTAGGTGTGGGAGACAAAGGTATTCATCAGTATGAAAGGGAGAATGGATCGAAAAGAAGAATGCTAATAAGGTTACAGGCAGTAATGATTGTTTCTGATGTTGCAGGTTGAAATAAGGACACTGCTGTGACTTGGACAGGAGCCATAACCTTCTAGTAGAAAACTGTCTACACTTTCTCCATACCTTGATACTTTGTGTATGGATGACAGATCAGTGTGGAGGAGTATCAGGGCAGCACAGCATTGAGAATGGGACACGTGTTATTAACTCCTTTAGCCGGGACTACAATGAATATTAGAACCAAAAAGAAAAATTAAGATTTCAATGACTTGAAATCTGACCAGACAATCTTATTTGGTTAGGTGTTTGTTACTTAGTATACAACATGTAAATGAATGTGACACGTACATTGTGTATTCATTTTAAAGTTCTACTTGACTATATCATCCATGTTAATTTTTACAAGGGTCAAAACAAAGTATCATTATTAAAATATTTTATACATCTTCCTTGAAGACTTTAGCCAAGTAAAAATTGTCTGAATGTTAAAGAAA
This sequence comes from Peromyscus eremicus, assembly GCF_949786415.1. Taxonomy (NCBI): domain Eukaryota; kingdom Metazoa; phylum Chordata; class Mammalia; order Rodentia; family Cricetidae; genus Peromyscus; species Peromyscus eremicus. The sequence goes on from NC_081419.1 coordinate 34,889,403, forward strand.
CAAGTGGATGTTTCGCATGCACATAACAACTGTGCTGACAATCTTATTGGTCTTTTAATTACATAGGACTGCTTTTCAGATATTTTCATGGTGCTTGGAGATAAACCTAGGACTGGATGTACACAAGTCTATGTGATATAATCTTGGCCAAATTTTCAGATTTTTTTAAACAGATATTATCAAATTTCACTTAGAAGAGGCACCTTTTGCCTAGGTAAGTTTATTCTCCTGGGATATAAGATGGAAATTTAAATATAATTTAGACTACGGACAGTACAGTTCTCTTCTATAGCATTCTAAGTACCCTATGTTATGAGTTTTTAAAGATCAACTGCATTTGCTATTTCTTGGCATTAAAAATACAGTAAATCAGCATCTCTATCCACATCACTAGTCCTGTTATGGATTCTGTTTGCAACTCCACTGCTGCATTCAATATGTGCATTTACATTTAAGTTAACATCTAGAATTGGATAAGACGTTTTGGAACATTTTACATTTAGTAGTAAAGAGGAGACATTTGATATTTATTCGCACTCTGCTCACCACTAGCAATTTGCAGATCTAAAATCACATCACATTCTGTCTCACATATAGTGGCATTTCTTATGTATCCTCTCCATATTTTGCTATTATTAAACCAATAGCATTGGGCTATAGTCTCCCTTGAAGTCCAGAAGGAGAAATATAAAAAGAAACTAAAAGTCCAAAGTATTTAAGAGATAGATATAAATCAAATTATAACATTTTATAATTATTCTATAATATTTAAAATGTTAGAAATAACAGTATGACTCAATGTATGCTCAGTCAAAATAACTGTCTTCACAAAAATGCCACTAGCACATAAAACAGAACTCCACTTCTTTCCATGAATACTATGCATATGCCCAACGCCCTTGTTGTAAAACATAAAGTTGATCACTAAACTTACTGAACATTTGAAAAGCTAATAGAAGTACCCGAACCCATTTTAAGTATCAGAGCCTCTTAGAAAGTTTATGTATACTTAAGAAATTCAGGATCCTAAACTAATTGAGAAAGTGCTATGTGAAAAAGGAATGTTGTGCTTAAGGATGCATTGTATGCAAAAAAATAAAAATAAACAGGAAGCATTCATTCTAGCTGACTGCTGCAATGCAGGCCTGAAACCTCAGCTTTGGAGAGGCCGGAGGAGGAGGGTCTCTGGGCTTAAGGCCAGCCTAGATCATATAGGCTTGCCTCTAAAAACAAAACAAAACAAAAAGCAAAAACAAAAGAGGAGAGTATCTATTTTGCATCTGTACTAAAAGAAAACCAGGAAGAATGTGTAATGAATAGCAGTAGCAGTTATTAGAAGACAATGAAAACTTTCCAGTGCTCATACATACCTATTTGCTTCAGAACATAGGCCATGTCTCTCTTGTAGCCACTTAATTTTCAGTGTGTTCAGTTCTGTTCTCACTTCAATGTATTTATGTTTCTTTCTCTTGAAGTACCATTCTGTACATCTTTTAATTATTCACCCTCATCTTTTGACCTAAATACTTAAATACATACTAACTGATGTATATTACATGGTGCTATTGGTATCTTTGTGTTTTGTGTTCACATGCACTTTACTTTCCTTGTTGTGTGAATACCACAGTCTTTATCTGGCCATGTTCATGTGGTGCATTGTTGCACACTGTTTCCTAGTATATTTATAACATGCATGCTAGGAGGGGTGAGCATGTGGGATGCCTCCAACTCCTATGAGCACACAGTGCTTTGATGGGTGTCCCTTAGGAAAGCTGGGTACCCGGAGGTGGTTATCAGGAACTGTATCATAGGCATGTGTGAATTTCATTAATTAACTCTAGATTCTTCCCAAAGTTTTTTAGCCATGCTTATTTGCACCAATTTGTATATTACATCCCCACTTATTTCATGCTCCCATATTTTTTTAATTTTTAATCATTGTTTGGTTTATAGATGGTCTTAACATTTAATTTGGCCAGTGAGTTTGAAGATCACATGCTTTGTATTTTCCTGATTTTTATTCATTTTTAATTTCTTTTACAGGCAGAGTTTCTGCTCTAGGGACCAACTAGCTTGTAGCTTTTATACCATTTCAAAGACTTCTTTCTTTTCTGTTTATTGATCTATGAATTGTTCTGGACTCTAGAATTTTTCTTCATGCAATTTGACACAAAGACATCTTTTACATTTGTAACTGATTAACTGTGATACACCAGTCCTTCATAAGCACTAACCCTGGAGAGGACAACAGTAAACTCATCACCATGAGTTTTATCATTGGAACTCATTTAGAAGTTATTTCCTTCATCAGATCTCCATGGTTGCTTCTGCTAATGTTCTATGTTCAGCCCTCACATTTAGATTTAAACTAGAGTAAGGAGGAAACAATGTTCTTTTACACCCTAAGTGAATTGATTTTTCAAGGTCCTTTATAGGAAAAAATATATTTTCAATCCTTTGTGTTGCTAAGTTTTTCAAATATCACATAAATATTTAGGTATCAATTTATTTCTTTTTTAGTTCTTTATTCTACTTAACTTCTCCTATACTCATACTGTTTTTATCTAATGTTTTTGTAGTGTGGCTTAATTTCTGAAAAAGTCAGTTTTTAAAACTGATATGACTGTAGATTGCCATTTTTCTATACAATACATAAAAATATAGCCAGTTTCAACCAGGGTTTCATGAACACACAGGTGTTAAGATCTAACATGTTTAGAATATTGTATAGTCATTTCTGTTTGTATAGTACACAGCTTCCTGCATTTATATATAATTTCATTTCTTTTAAAATTAAATTTTTGTGTAGCATTATAGTGATTTGAATTAAAAAAAAAAAAAAAACCTCTATAGTCTTGGGCATCTGACCACTTAGTCTCCAGTTGGAAGCTCTATCTGGGGAGGTTTGGTAATACAGCCTTGGAGGAAGTATGTCCCTGGGGATGGACTTTGAGATAAAGGGCTCTGGCCACTTCGACTCCCTTTTCTCTGCTTTGTGGTTCTGTTAGAACATGTGACCTCTCAGCTTCCTGGCCCCACCACCATCCTTGCTTGTTGTTTCCATGCTTCCCTGTCGTAATCGATTATTTTTCCTCTGGAGACATATGTCAGAATAAACTCTGTATTACTTAACTTGCCTTGGCCACAGTATTTTCTCACCACAACAGAAGAGTAACTAATACATACATTTTCTTACTGTTTTAAATTGCCTGTTGCTACACAAATATATTTCATTGTACTTTATATTCTTGGTGTTTATTTCATTGCTGTAGAGAAAAGCTATGGAATCTCATTAACTATTTTTAGTAGCTCTCTACAATAATTACATTTGTTACAAACAAATGAGAATTCTATTGTTTCTTTACAATTTCTATGCTTTTCTCAGTTAAAGTTTTAAGAAACTTCTCCATAGATACATCCACAGATCTCGTCAAGTTGAATAAAGATTAGCTACAATAGGAACACAGTAAGTTTGCATGCTCTGAGTCTGAGTTCTTTTATTTAACATGATTCATTTGAAATTTACCCATTTCATTGCATGACCATAATTTTCCCATTTTATTGTTCGGTAGTTCTTAAGTATATTGTTACAACACTTTCAAATAGTTTGTACATTTAATACTTTAAATATATTTGGGTTGTACCACTTTGTAGCTATACAGCCACTATTAATACTCATAGATGGATATTTATGTGAACACAAGTTTTTTATCTTTTGCTTAAATAATAAAGAGTGAGTTTTCTAAGCAAATTGAATGTCCAAACATATTCAATCTGCAAAAGACTTTAAAGTGATTGTGCCCAATTTTCCACCTTAAAAGTATGGGGGAGGTCTTGTTTATAGTTCAATGTCTGGTACTATCAGATACTTTCTTTTAACAAATGGAATGGCTACTTAAAGATTTAATGTGACTTACTTAGGATTTTTCTAATGACCAGTGACTTTGGCATCTTTCATGCTGTATACATCACTTTTATAACACTGTCTTTCTCTATACAGATGAATCTAATGTTTTACCAGAACCCATTTATAGTATTTTTTCTTTTTAAAACATCTTCTGTGTGCATCTATTTCTGTGTGTATCTGTCTCTGTCTGCCTATATCTTTCTTTTTGCTCTGTTTTCCTTCTTCATTTTTACCGTTTCTTCCTTCTCTTACCTTTTATGGACTTCTGACCTACCCAGAGTCTGCTACAGCTCTGTATCTCTGCTGTTATAGCAAAACAACAGAGTCAGACAGTGAATGAATGGGTACATTTGCCCCAACAAAACGTAGTTTACCAAAATCCATGATGTGAGGCTGGAGAGATGGCTCAGCTGTTAAGAGCACTTACTGCTCTTGTAGAGGGGCAGGATTCAATTCCCAGAATCATAAGGTAATTCACAACCATTCATAACTTCAGTTCTAGAGGATCCAATTCTCTCTTCTAATGTCTGTGGGTACTAAGCACAAACATGCTACACATATATACAGGCAGGCAAAACCCTCAGGTATATTTAAAAAATGAATACACACACACACACACACACACACACACACACACTCTGACAAAATTCCATGATAGACCAACTTTGACATGGAGGCAGAGCCTGTTGACCCCAGGCACAATGCAAGGTAGGTAAGATTTTAATCTGTGACTCTTACTTGTCTCTTTAATTGATTAATTAATCGTGTGTGTGTGTGTGTGTGTGTGTGTGTGTGTGTGTGTGTGTGACTCATGCCATAGGGGAGTTTGCTTTTTCCTCCAATGATTTAGGTCCCAGGGATGAAATTTAGGTAGACAGGCTCAGTTCCACCAAACTATCTAGCCATCAGTCTGCCCCACCTATTGGCTTTTCTAGAACAACAGCAAGCTAGTGGGTTCAGCATGTAGCTTTCCTATCAATTTTGATAACTTATGTTATACAGTTTAAGTTAGATTTCTCCTCCTCGTCCATCATCTTCTCTTTTGCATATGAATACCCAACTGTTTCAAGACCATTTATTGAAAAGACCATCTTTCTTTTTTTAAACTGACTTTACAGCTTTGTTGAAATCAATTGACCATATGTGTATCAGTTTATCATCCTGTTGTCCAGTGAAGTGTTTTTTTAAATGTCAATTAGATTTAAAGTGTTTGATATAATTTTTGAGGTCTTCTATTTCCTAACTGATTTTCTGTCAACTTGTATAATTGATTAATGAGAAAGAAGTATTGAAGTCTTTAGTAAAAAGTGTCATTTTTCATTGTGTTTTTTTTTTCAGTTCTATCACTTTTGTTTCGTGTGTTTCACATCTCTGCTTTCCTGTCCACACAGTTTAGGACTGCTGCGTCTTCTTTGTAAATCGCTCACTTTATCATGGTGTGATGCTTTTATTAACCATTGGTTAACTCTTTTGCTGGGAAGTCCATTTTATCTGTTATTAATATAGCCACTTTGGTTTCTTAGATGGCATAGGACTATGAATTTCTAGCCTTTTACTTATAGACAACATATAAGGGAAATGTTGATGTTTTAATACAATATTTTCTGTCCTTCAGTTGATGCATGTTATTATTCAATATTTAATATGACTCTTACAATTTTGATATAAAATCATGCATTTTACTTTCAATTTATTCTATCCATTCTAAGGCTTTTATTTGTTTTTGTCCTTTATCTGTATTAAAAGTTTTTATATTTCTGTATTACGACATTTTAAAGAAATGTTTTTCTTCATTATCTTATAATTTACAACAGTAGTTGGGAATTTATGCACTGTTTCCCACTTTATTGTGTTATTGAGTTAAGAATATATTTTAAGTTAAGGCTTGAAGGTTTTCAACTTATGTTCGTGAGTTTATTTGCTTCCTCTGGTGTTAGGAAAAGAACCTGAAGCCTTGTGAATGCGAAGCATATGCTGTATCATTCATCTCTTCAACGGGGATTAAAATGAAGAAAAATAAAGTAAAACACACATACACAAATGAATAGGTGAAGAGAATATAGATAGAGATTGAACTAGCACAGAATGCTAAGATCTTGACTATCTGGCCCTCTTGTAAGATGTGATTCCTAGTCCCTGCTTTTCTGTGAGCACCTTCCACTCATCACCCACTCTCAGACTGTGCTGGCTTCACATGCCTTCACATGCCTCTACTTAACACTCACACTGTCTCCTCTCATCATGTTTTAAGTTTTGTCATGCATTGTACTTTTGTGGATGGTATAGTGCTAATACTTTCTTTAGCAAGTCCATTACTTTCTATTATGAATAATAACATTTGAAGACATGAGTGGGGGTAGTGAAGGGCGAGGGTCGAGGGAAAGAGAGCTTGGGTGAGTGGGAGATCCCAGCTGGATCAACAACAGAGAGGGAGAACAAGGAATAGGAGACAATGGTAAATGAAGACCACATGAGAATAGGAAGAAACAAAGTGCTAGAGAGGCCCACAGAAATCCACAAAGATACCCCCACAACAGACTGCTGGCAATGGTCGAGAGACAGTCCGAACTGACCTACTCTGGTGATGGGATGGCCAAACACCCTAATTGTCGTGCTAGAAACCTCATCCAACTACTGAGGGATCTGGATGCAGAGATCCATGACTAGGCCCCAGGTGGATCTCTGGGAGTCCAATTAGCGAGAATGAGGAGGGTTTATATGAGCGAGAATTGTTGAGACCAAGGTCGGATAAAGCACAGAGACAAATAGCCAAACAAATGGAAACACATGAAATATGAACCAATGGCTGAGGGGTCACCAACTGGATCAGGCCCTCTGAGTGGGTGAGACAGTTGATTGGCCTGATCTGTTTGGGAGGCATCCAGGCAGTGGGACCGGGTCCTGTGCTCATTGCATGAGTTGGCTGTTTGAAACCTGGGGCCTATGCAGGGTCCCTTGGCTCGGCATGGGAGGAGGGGACTGGACCTACCTGGACTGAGTCCACCAGGTTGATCTCAGTCTGTGGGGAAGGCTTTGCCCTGGAGGAGATTGGAATGGGGGGCGGGCTGGGGGGAAGGTGAGGGGGGCGGGAGGGGGGAGAACAAGGGAATCTGTGGCTGATATGTAGAACTGAATTGTATTGCAAAATAAAAATTAAAAAAATTAAAAAAATAAAATAAAAAAAAATAAAAAACTTTCAAAAGTGGAGATGCAAGAAGAGTTAAGGACTGTACTCAGGCAAATGGCAGACATAGATTTGGGGGTTAATGTAAATCTCTTCAGTTTCTGAGTACTGTGTAGCTGTAGCTAGATCTTTAGTATGTAAAAGATTAGTTCTCTCTTATTGGGACTGCATTAATCAGACATTTATGGATTGACAGCATGTCTCATGGTCTTTCTCTTCAGGCAGTTTCAATCAACTTTTGTGACCACCTGAGAAGACAGAAAACTTCAAGACTTGAATATATCAGGAAGGCTACACTTCATAGATCTCCCAGACTTTGAACTCTTTGGTTACCAGTTGAATACACAAATAAACAAACAAAACGAGGGTCTTGTCAGCAGTTTCTCCACAAAAGAATATTAGACAATCCTGAAAATAGAAACAAGGATAATGTCTTGGGACAACTGAGAAGAATATTTGAATATCAAAAAAGCTTATGGTGATGGGGCTGAAGAGATGGCTCAGTAGCCCAGAATGCTTACTATTCTTGTAGAAGATCAGAGAAGCCACATGGTGGCACACAGTCATCTGTAACTCCAGTTCCAGAGGGGATCTGACACTCTCTTCTGGCCTCTGCAGGCACTTGCATGCACATAGTACACATAAACTCATGCAGAAACACTCCAGTAATATAAAACTAAATTCATAAATCTTTAAAAGACAGAATAGAACATATGCATGAACAAGTTACTGTTTTGTTTCCAGTAGAGCCAGTATTCAAAGCCCATAGAACCTCTGACCCCTCTCTTAACCTTATCTTGTACAATAAGGTACAATAGCCATGAGCTTACCAATGTGGGTTCCTGAATAAATAGAACAGTTACTATTTACAAATGAGTCTCATTCACCCTGCAGAATGACAATATTGTTGGTCAGAGTGGATGTCATATCTACATAGTGCAGATGGAGAAAGAATAAGAGAGGAGGAGGGAAGTGAGCCTAAAGGAACACAAGCTCATTTTCCATAGGGAATGCTTGGATGCTCCAGTGTTTGTCTGTCATGGACAATGACACTTTATCCTATCCAGGCAAATGAATTTTCAAAAACACATCCTCACAGGGCTCATTCATCCATGAACACTTCTCTAGGACTTCAGGGAATAACTTTGGTGTGTCATGAAGATGCCCAGTGAAGATCACAGTAGTCACCACTAAAGCCAAATGGAATGAACACCAAGGCAGGTACCTCACAGAGCAATGTACAGAAGAAGATATGCACTGATCCATCAATACAAGCAACTTAATTGTGGTTAACTATTAAAGAAGGGTTTTGTTTTTAGCTTTGATTTGGATATTTTTATTTTTACAATTTTTTGTGAGAAAACTTTGTTTTAAATAAATGTCATATGTTGCTGACAAATGTATTACACTTGAAATCCTCATCAAGGACTGGCTATAAAATGGTATTGATTATGAGTGATGTTTTACCTCCTGATTACCTATAAAAGATACAACCTTGGAAAATCTGAGAATGACAACACATTTTCTATGGGTATTATCATTATTATTATTGCATTTATATACATATACATACATACCAATATATTTATGCATATGTTTATAAAATCTAGTGTGTACATTTAGTGTTGCTTATGATACATGTGCTCAGGGATGACCATTTCAGATTGGACATCTTATGCAGGAGTTCACCTTTGGAGGAAACTAATTCTCCCTGTCTCAGCAGCCATTGACCACCTTTAACTGGGATCACATGACTGGGATGGGGCCATGTGAGATTTCCCTTATCCACTGTGGCATGTACACTGGTGTCATTGTTGTGCTGATCTTGTTCAGGCAGCCATACTGTTGAGATTTCATGGGTGCCTTTTCCCTCTAATGTTTAGGGGATACTATCTAGTAAAAGAAGTCTTGGACTTCTGGCAGCATTTCTACCACCTCTTCTTCAGCTTTAGGTATAGGGATTGCATTGTGGATGGATCAGGTGGTGTTGCCTCATAGTCACACATTCTCTGCACCATAGTCAGTTGTGGATCTTTGCAGCAGTCTCCATCTTTTGCAAGGAACAGCTTCTTTGGTGAGGGTATGAGAGCAAGAACAATCTGTGGACATAAGGGTAAGTATTCAGAATATAGTTAGAAATTGTATTGGTTTAGGGTAATTGCTTCTCTTCTCAGGTTTGTGACCTCTGCGGCAATGGCTAGTTAGACAGGTTTATAGTATCAGGCATGAATCCCCATTGAGCAGGCCTTAAGTCCAATTACACAGCTGTTGCTTACCCTCAAGATAGAATTGCCGCTGTTTCCTTGTGTGTGCACATCCATGTTCCCTACATTCCTCAATGTTCCCTGCATTTGACTCAAACCATTAATCTATTTTTTTTTTGTCTTGTAGCTCATTGATCCCATAGGGAATACTTCATATAAATATGCAATTTTAAACCATAGTGGTTTTAGAATGTTACAAGAAAACATGGTTTGATGAAGACCTTCGTTCTTCAGTAAACTCTAGATGTTATTTTAAAATTAAGTAACTTTGTCCATATGCTGTTTGGATTTTATAATCAAACATATACAAATATTTGCCACTCTTCCTGTTTTCCATCACTCAAACTGAAGAGTTTTAGAATATTGCTCATGTATGTATTGTATTATCTAAATAACGCTGCTTTAATATTATTACAGACACTTTAGTGTGTTTTGATATTAATTTACAAAAATTGAAAAGGAAAACAATTGCCTTTATTTCATCCAATGATTGCACATAATGTATACTCAAAAAAGTCATATACTGAGCATGCAACATTTTTTCCAGATATAACTTAAATCATAGTTTTTCATATGTAAGCCTAAATAATGCAAAAGTTAAGTTTAGTAAAAAAAAATATCTATCTACTCAAATTCTTGTCATGAGGAATCGTCTAATGAGATTTAAAATACATCATTCTTATCTTAATATGACAAGTGTTACCACTATTGATGACCTTGAATAATTATTCTATCACTTCAATGTTTTTATATTCAAATAAGACATTTACAAAATTGCTGCTGGCTTGCTGTGTGACCTGGCGCCATTCACTTAACCTCTCTGTTTCTTGATAGTAATCAGATTAAGATTAATTACAAATGCATGCTTTGCTAGCATTGAAGGAAAAGAGAGGAATTTGTAAACTAAATTATGTTTTGCAATATGTCCTAGACATCCTTTTAATATGAAATCATAAAAGTATATGCCAGCATATGAATTATATGATAAGCCTGGAAAATTGAAGTAGTTTAAATTTAAAAAAGTAAAACAGAATTTTCCTTTGATTTTTAATTGATAGTGAATAAGTAGAAAGGGAAAATAGGTTCCAAATTAAATTAAATGAATTTTTTCTGCTTTTAAGCATCTTACTTTTCTTAGAGTAACAATTTGCTAAAATCTTAGAATTTTTTTCTTTAGAGTGAGAAAGAATATGTGCTTTTCCTCAATGAAGCGTGGTGACTGGTGGAGCCCTTAGTTCTACTCTGTTGACTTGTCTGAGGAATCAAGATCCCTGATTTCTAGTCAGCTAGGTGCTGAGTACTGAGCTATTCCTGGATTAATTCAGCTACAGGCTTTGGGTGACACTTTTTCCCCATGAAGAAGAAAAGGAAGGGGGGAATGGCGTTAGAGTAAATGACTTCTCAGAGTAATTTCATAATTACATTTTATGGTTTATAATCATTCAAATAGTTCTTATAACTTTTTCAATTCTATCTGAATTTCAAAAATACATATATGTACATTGGTTTTAAAAAAATGAATGGAACTATAAAAAAAAAATCATCCTGAGAGGGGTAACCCAGACTCAGAAAGACAAACATGGTATGTACTCACTTATAAGTGTATATTAGCTATAAAGTAAAGGATAATCATGCTATAATCTACAGCCCCAGAGAGACTAGATAACAAGGAGGGCCTAAGGAGGGATGCATGGATCTCCCTGGGAAGAAGAAATAGAAGAGATTTCCTGGGTAGACTGAGAGCAGATGGGAATGGGAACTTGAGGGATCAGGTTGGGGGCAGGATAGAGGGGGACAGTAATGATAGAGATTTTGTAGATAGAGTTTTCCTGCCTGGCCCACAGTCAGGACAAATCTGTCACCCGCCAGTCCCACAGCCGCTCAGACCCAACCAAGTAAACACAGAGACTTTTATTGCTTACAAACTGTATGACCGTGGCAGGCTTCTTGCTAACTGTTCTTATATCTTAAATTAATCCATTTTTATAAATCTATACCTTGCCACGTGGCTCGTGGCTTACTGGCATCTTCACATGCTGCTTGTCTTGGCAGTGGCTGGCAGTATCTCCTCCCACCTTCCCGTTCTCTAAATTCTCCTCTCTGTTAGTCCCGCCTATACTTCCTGCCTGACCACTGGCCAATCAGTGTTTTATTTATTGACCAATCAGAGCAACAGATTTGACATACAGACCATCCCACAGCAAGATTTCTTGATGGGGGAGCATTTCAGAGTCAGCTAGAAACCTGGTGCAAAGGCAACTCCCATGAAGCTACAAGGACGACCCCAGCTAAGACTCCTAGCAATAGTGAATAGGCAGCCTGAACTGGCCATCTCCTGTAATCAGATTAGTGACTATCCCTAATTGTCATCAGAGAGCCTTTCATCTAGTAACTGATGGAAGCAGATGCAGAGATCCACAGCCAAGCACTAGGCCCAGGTCCAGGAGTCCTGAGGATTGTACAAGTTTGAGGGGTCAAGGTCATCACAAGGGAACCTACAGAGATGACCAATCTGGGCTCATAGGAGCTCATCCACACTGGAACAACAGCTAAGGAGCCAGCATGAGACATATCTAGGCCTTCTACATATGTGTGACATTTGTATACCTTGTATTTGTGGGACTCCTATCAGTGGGAACAGGGCCTGTCCCTGATACTTTGCAGACTTTTGGGAACATATTCTGCATACTGGGTTGCCTTTCCAAGCCTTAATTCTAGGGGAGGAGCTTAGTCCTACCTCAACTTGATATACCATGCTTTGTTGATACCCATGGAAGGCCTCCCCCTTTCTGAACAGAAATATAGGAGTGGATTGGAGGGGGTCAGTCAGAGAGAAGGGAAGTGAAACTGATTGGGATATAAAATAAATGAATGAATTTAATTAATAAAAAAATAAGAAATAGTCTAAGAACTAGCTCCTGTCAGTTTATACTCTATAAGGAGGAAAGGCCCACAGACTCTGCCATTGTGCTAAGAAATGAGGTTTTGCAGGTATTCCAGACTCAGGAATAAACTAGCTTGTAGACATCTTTTGGACATGCCTATGACAGGTAATTCTGAATTGGAATATCACGAATGAACTCTTGGCTTTGAGATGTCACCATAATGACAGCATTTTCCTCATGATGCATGTTTGTGTCTACTATCACCTTGCAAGGCCTCAGGTGGGCGGTTGCTTAACTTCTTCAACTGAGCACTTTGCACTCTCATTAATGTTGTTATTTGTATCTGGAACTGAAGCCTCGTCCTTGGATGGGCCACCCTTTGACTACAACATGCCAGGTTCCAAGCACAACACTTGCTTCCTTCCAGTTCCTACACTGAGAGGTCTCCCAACTCCCCCTTCCTATTTAGTGTGAGATGTTATGATCAGCTGCACTCATCTGATCCAGCTCCCACCTCTCCTCACCATCTGTACATTTTTAATAAGTTGCTTGTGACCAGTCAATCACAAACCATTTATAATTTAAGCCATTTATAATTTAAGGCTTACCCACATTCCCAAGATTTGACTGTTATTCATAGGCTCCTTCATCTGCTTTTACTTGCAAACTAACTATCCTCTGCTCCAACAGCAGCAATCAGCAGCTGTCTGTCAATCCCAGACTCACTTGCCTCTGGAAGGGGAGCTCGGTGTTTGTGTGGTTCGGGTGTTGTGAGCACTGTTGCCCCTCCAACATGTCTCTAGCTCTTCTCCATTCATGTTTGCATTATTAACAAGCATTCTTGATGATGTTTTCTGTGCTCTGTGACTTGTCTTCTACCTAGGTATTTTCAACCTGGCTACATTTTTGAGAGAAAAATAGGGCCATCCCGTTTACCATGTCATTTTTAGGTACATGCAGAAGCAATGGGAACTTGGCCAGAATAAAAAGCATAGCAATATTCATTGGTGGGTATTCTTTTTTCCAGTTTTATGAGAAGAAGAGCCTGATATGCTCACCAAATGCAATAATCGAGATTATGAGAGCTGATTGTCCAAGAAAGTTCTTACTTTATTTTCTGATGCATTATCATCTGTGTTGCATTCACATGACTCTTTCAGAGAAACAGAAATAAGTAAATCTCAAAATAAAATAGAAATAAACACCAAATTAAATGGGATTATGTGGCTAGTGTAGTCTGTTTCTGATTATATCAGAAATCATTATCTGAGAAGAACTTTTTTTTTTATAAAAATAGAGATGGGGACCTCAAATATGAAGTATGTTGAACAGCTGGCAAGTCACCTATACCCAAGATGAGGCATGTATTTTACCCTTAAAGCTTGTCATAGGGAAGTATTCTTAATTATGAAAAATTTGATGACATGAGTTGCACCCCCATGCTTTACTCATAGTTATTTAATAAAAATTTTGAAATATTCTTTGTACTATAATTCTCTATTTTTCATATTCAAGACCAATACCAAGTTCTCAGAAAGACTGTGAAAGACTTAATGAGACATTTATCTGCTCTATGTATTTTATATTTAGCTGATAATATAATGAGGCCAAAGTACTGGAATGAAACATCCCTAACATTTCACATAATTTTCTACTTCCTCTCCACCATTTTTGGTATTTCGGAAGTGTTTTAACTTTTTGCTGTTTTGAACTTTACCATCACTATCAATAATCATTATGCTACTTGGTGCTACTTGCAGCATGCTGGGAAATCTTATTCTGAAAAATGCATTTTCATTTAGTAGTGAGTTTATTATTAAGCCTAATAAACAAAGCAATTTGCTTTAAATTTGATTTTCTGTAATGCCACACGTGATTACTTATACTGACTGTGATGTTGCCTTTTGTACATCTTAGAACTCTATTACATAAAACAGACTTTTTATTTCTTCAATTCTTTAAAAACTATGCATGCATGTGTACTTTTCCTTTGAATATGAAACCACTCAATGATAATCTCATATAAATAAACCGTGTGTCTAGTTGATATATTATGTCCCCAAATATCGGAAAGTATTTGTTAATATATTGTAATTTAAAATCAATGTGGTAAAAGAGAAATGCATACAATTCTTAGTTATTTCATTTTTTAGATACTTTAACATTGCTTTGAAAAGAAAATGAATTGATGTAGAGAATCACATTCATTTTCCTAAATCTATTTCACCTTTCTAAGATATATACCTGATTCATTATATTTCTTATTTCATATGACAATATATTATGTATCTGAAGATTTGTATATGGATGAAATTACAGAGATAATTTTTTCTCTCATCACAGATCAAAGTTGAGAGAACTTTGAAAATTGATATATTAACTATAAACATTATACAAATAATCATTGGTTTATTTACTTGCAAGAGGCAGCTCAATTTACTGAAACATGCAAGAATCAAATAAAAACTCAAGTCCTAAAGAATAACTATGGACCAAAGTGCCTGATTAATGTCTATTTTTTTCAGTCAATTAATCAGTCAGCCAATCAAAGGAATGATAATCATATCATATTCTTCACAGAATGGCTGTAAGCTTTAGATGACATAATAAATTGGTATACTTCAAGCTGAAAAATCACTGTACCAATATAAAGAATTATTATTCTGCTGCTATCTCTAGTAAAGTGATTCATATATCGAATAGAAGTCTATACAACTATGGACTAGGACAAAGTAAAAGTCGGAAGATTAGCACTGGAGTACATGTCTCCCTTGAACTTTTGCTGCCTTAAAGCATTTTGGAAAACTCTCTAGGCCAGTGGTTCTAAACCTGTGGATCATAACCCCTTTGGCAGCTGAATGACCCTTTCACAAGGGTTGCTTAAGATCATTGGAAACCACAGATATTTATATTACAATTCATTCATAACAGTCACAAAAATATAGTTATAAAGTAGCAACAAAAAATTGTGCTTCTGGGTCACCACAACATGAGGAACTACATTAAAGGGTCACATCATTAAGGAGGTTGAGAACCACTGCTCTAGACTAACTGAACATTCAAAAACTTATGTTGGTTGATACAATTTGTAGGAACAAGGGTAATAGGCAATACCGTGGCACACATGCTGTTCTGAATAGGGCACATGGAGGAGATAAGGTTAATTTTTAGTCAATTCAAAAACTACTATAGAAGAATTTGCAATCACAGCTACTACCAAAATTTCATGGTTCTCAACCTAAAATATTCTCTTGTGTCCTAGTTCATCAGAAATTTTGTTTCCCTTCTTTTGATGATTTTGAGATACAATGAACACACAGAATGAATTAGAATCCATTTGCAATTTTATTCTAGGATTTCCTTTTTGTGTTTGGGCACAAATGTCTGGAGGCTGTTGGAGAGAAGTAAAACTGGAAAAGCTGAAGTTTTCATTTAATAGTAGAGAGTAAAACAACTGTGAGCATCATTTACCTCATAGCTTAATGCAGCATTCTGAGGTGGACAAGATGGAGAAAGCAGAGTTATTAGATGTTGAGTCTACAGGTTAGCACAGAAGAAAATCATTATATGTCAGGAACAGAATTTTATTCTTAGAAGAAAAGTGAATAGTCGCAGGACAGCTGAGAGGGAAATCTCTGCATTGTGTTCATGAAACCCTGAGCAGTAACCTCCAGAGAAAATAGAAAACTCCACAGAGATGGCTAACATTGAATTGGCCTAAAATGACAGAGGACACAGAATGTGGACCAAAAAATTTTTTTAAATGTGCTCAGGTAAATTCCCCTCTGCCAAAAAGAAACTCAATATGAAGCATCAATTCCCCAATGGACAATGCTGAAAATTGATTTTTAGGGCCCCTTCCAACTGTACATAATAGAGAAGTATGTGTTAGTGGTCGGAGATGGATTTTTTCCAATTGTATTGGGTACTGCTCTATGAATAGAACCACATCAATGGGAACATTCATTGAGTAAACTGTATGGGATTATTCTAGATTGACATTAAAAGGTCACATGAAACCTTACAAAAATCTATCTGATGTGCCCTTAGAAAACTGTATATATGACTATCATAAAGTAATAAAATATGGAATAACCTCCAGGTTGGTCTAAATTACCACTGCTACATCACTGTAGTCAATAAACTGGGGCATTCAAGATGGAACAATCACATCTTAAAGATAAATACATTGGAAACTTTTTAATAAAAAAATAATTCTTTGGCTCTAGTGCCTGTGTCTGACTCAAAGATTCAGGCAACTAAAATGAGCAAAATTCCTTTCACCACCTAACAAGAGAGTCTTAATTCACTTCTGCTTTTTAAATTTTTTTTCAAAAAACCTTTTCATAGTTCTTTAATTTCTTCTTCTGGATAACAGCTGTGAAACGGTCAAAAGGCAGAGATGAGGAGGAAAGTAAAGAGGAAGAAGAAGCCACAGGGTGTAGATAATCCACAAACAGGGTAATTGGTCCCTGGGTAATTACTGACTCTTCAGCAGATCAGCAATTGAGAGTTCCAGGGAAATGAAAATACTGTATTTATATCTGTTCAAATTTCATTTTCCAGAATAGAAGTGCTAATCAGATGGGTTTAAATATTTGATAAAGCCTCTGAGGTGTATCCACTTTCCAAATGTTTGAACTGTCATTGTCTTGCCTCTCCATGCAGTTATATTTTCATCGCTTGCAACAGAGCAAAATCTTAATATAACTCTTGAAACTGGACGAGAAAATATCTACTCTGTCTCTTATTTTCTTTCTTTGTATTCCGATCTTGACTCATCAGTGGCAAGTTATATGCTACCATTCAGTTACTTTTTTCTTTAGACAAAACAGTGTCATTTTGTAAAGAAAAATATTCTGCAATATCAAGAGCTTGGTGTATTCATAAAAACAGTTACATGGTGCTAGGCTACTGAAAGTTTTGATCTGGGTCACAGAGAAAACACAAACAATCCTAAGTCATAAACTTGGTCTTATGCAGCTACCATTCTAGTAAGGGTGGATGATAAAGAGCTAAGTAATTACAATGTGCAATCTTATTCTCCATTTGAAAATGTGGAAGCAGAGCATACCACTGTTCAAATACATTATCCTTAAAACAAGAAGAGAATTAAAGAGTGCCATGTGGGAAAACTCCATTGGATTTGGGACTCCAAATCTTGTGAAAATTTTGATAGATTGGGGTGTCATGAATGACAGGAAATGACCTAGAATGGAAAGGAAGGAATAAATTGGAAGCTGGAAGCAAGGAACATTCTTGGGAACTGTGCAGAGGACTGAATGAAGCCTGCAGTCTATGTACAGGAGTTTTTAGACATGGGGTTAAAAGACAAAGCTTAGGCTTTGAACTTAGAGCATCAAATGAATGGTACTGGATATTTTTTGAGAAGAGCAGTTGCTCCTTGGAAATATTTAACTTGATGCCACGAGTGGTATTGAAAAAGAATCTAGAAGGGAGGCAACTTCATTCGCCTCTCTGAAATCCAAATAAAAACTAAGCCAGGATGGTGGTCATAGAACTTGTAGAGTGATTAGGTCTAAAACACAGCACAACTACTTCACATGCACTACCTGAAGAACATTTTTACATTTCATGGGGAAAAGAAACATTAAGTGAATGGTAGAATTTCAAACTTGCTCTGTGAAAAATGTGGTTCTGTTCAGTGAACTAGGAAGACCAAAAGAGAACTGGCTTTTGATGAAGAATTATCTGCAATTACACATGTTTCCTGGAAGTAAAACACTATTATCCAACTTGTTAATTAATAGATAATGGGGTTTCTCGAGGGAATCTGATATTAAAAATAATACCTTTGTCCTAGTAAGATGAAGATGAACAAATCAAGTTAAATACCAAAGTTACAGCTTTAGAATAATGCTGAAATTCAGAGCCTTAACCAAAACCCACTGGAGCCACAGATCTGGAAAACAATAGTAATTTCATCAAAGAGATTACAGCCAGTAAATAGGTCTGGAAACAAATACAGAAAGTCAACATGTATTCCCATGTGTTGTGTGTTGTGGACACTAAATGGTAAATGAACCAGCACAACAGACCTGACTTGAGAATAAATATTCCCAGGAACTTCAGGAAGCCTTTGAAAATCTTTCTCTAGATGCCAACCTACATTTTCATGGTGAATACTTAGAATCAAAAATGATATTTTCAACTACAGAGATAGATTTGAGTGCTGTGAGACAAACAATGATATTAATAGGAACCCTGATAAGAAAAGCTACTAAATATGAATACAAATTTTCTCAGTTATGCTTTATGAGTAAAATTTAGAAATCTTGGACTGGCAGTGTGACTCAGACATAAAGCACTTTATTCAACAATCATGAGGCCCGGTGTTTGATCCAGACATTGAGGAAGGGAGATGGGAAGAAAGGAGTGAGGGCGGGAGGGAAGAAAGAATGGAGAGAGCAAGAGAGTAAGAAGGAGGGGTTTGCTACTGCCCATGGTTTGATTTATGAGAGTGGCCTTAAAGTTACCTGTAAGTATTTCATACAAAATACATTAGTTTTGTGATAATCTAAAATTGATTATGTTACATCATATCCCACAGAACACTAATCTATAATTATATGAAGAATGGCTTTCACACACACACACACACACACACACACACACACACACACACACACATACACATATTGACATATATATGTGTCTTCCTATTGACATATATGTATGTGTGTGTGTGTGTGTGTGTGTGTGTGTGTGTGTGTGTGTGACATACATGTCCATAGGAAGGCACAGAATACAAATTTACAATATATTCATTTGGGATATAAAAGCCTTATAATTCTTACTTGAAATTTTTTCTTGTTGATTTCTCTCATAAGAACTACCCTTTTGAAACTCTGTCTATAACTCTTTACTTGAACAAAATTTATTTAAGAGGTGACTCTTGAACTGTGAGTACATTCACTAGGTTGCAATTGTATATCATGTAGCCAATATCTGAGGTACTATGTTATAAGGAAAATTATCCATATGTCAACTAATGCACCTCATTACTTTCAGTTGGAACTTTCGTGTTTCATGTTCACGTAATGAATTTGAGCTCATAATTCTACCTCCTTTTGTTGCTACCCCCATACATACTAGACAATTTCTTATTTAGCATCACTGATGAGATATTTTAGGATTGTCTACATGACAGACACTGTTTTAAGCCTTCAAACAAACTTTGTTAACTCTCAGGATAACAGAATCCTGTCTCCATTATGAATGTTTAACTTTTGAGATCTCCACCATTCTTTTCCTTCCTAACAATAAGCAAGCTAGTAAAAAACAAAACAAAACAAAACAAAACAAAAAACCACAGACCTCTGTTTTGGGGGGTTGACAGGTTGACCAAGTATTCTCACTAAAAATGAATGTGGTCTGCATTTAAAACAAGCTGGGATTTTGAGCGAGCTCAGGATTTGACTGCCATGGAAGTCTCCTCTCATGTTTACACTGAAAGGTTTCTCTGATGAGTATCATATTCACGTTATCACAACTGAACAAAAAAAATACAAGTGGGATAAATGAATTAAGGGAAAATTTGGACATTTAATCATGCTATTTTTGTGAGCAAAATATTTTTGATTTCATATCTCTATATTATAATTAACATTCTCCAAAGAGGTAAAATGTTTGAAGGTAATAGGTAATTTATTTTTCAGTAACAAAATTGCTTGGAAACACAACTTTCACATATACCAACCAGCTGTCAATTTAAATTAATTAAATTAAGTTAATTACATTAATCCATTAGTCTTTATTACTTTCAAGGCTCCAACTCCCTGTGCGTAGATTTAGTCTAATAATTTAAGTAATCTATGTAAAATCATCAGCGACTTTAGATTCAAGCTTAGAATATTCCTCCCTTCGCTTTAGCCTCTCATCTTCGACTGTCAACACAGTCCAATCTTTCTGAGCACTGCTAGAATTCATGCTGGAATCTGAACTACTATTTGTCTTAATCCAATATTTGTCTCATTCCCAGTTCTTACTTTCTGTATTTACCTTATTCCTGAGTGTTTTAATTTTTGTATTTGTTATATGCCTTTTCTTCTCCCAAAGCCTCGTCTTCTCAGGATTGCTCTCTTTGTGCCTGTAAATGATGGCTCAGTGTATGCATGTGTAATGCAGGGCATCGCCAATATCCAAATAACGAATGGCCAGATCAGCATGACCGGTGAATTGGAATTACCAAGTCATTGCTCTAACCTCACTAGTTTTAGTAGAAGCCATGGCTAGTTATTTTGGGTTTACTTGGCTAAATCTGAGGCCTTAGCAAAATAACATAGCTCTTTATTTATAATTGGCTACTGCAGCCTCAATTTCAACCTTTTTCCTTCATTTCCTCTCTTTCCTTTCTTTCTCTTTCTAGTCTTCCTGTGTCTCCAAAATACTGGGAATATTTGCTTATTAGATTTTTCGTGGGATGATTAAACTATGTTGATTTACACCAGGGGAAGGAAAATTTTTAGATCTCACACATTGTTCAGTTAGAATCAAGTCATAGAAACAAGAAAAGTCTTTGTGCTCTTTTGCTTAATATAAACCTCTTTATAACAATATCAAATACATCATAAATTAATCTAGTTGCATCAAAATTAATGAAATAAGACTTTTGATAATAATCTGTAAAGAGCTGGGCGGTGGTGGCAAATGCCTTTAATCCCAGCACTCGGGAGGCAGAGCCAGGCAGATCTCTGTGAGTTCGAGGCCAGCCTGGGCTACCAAGTGAGTGAGTTCCAGGAAAGGCGCAAAGCTACACAGAGAAACCCTGTCTCAAAAAACCAAAATAAATAAATAAATAAATAAATAAATAAATAAATAAATAAATAAATAAATAATCTGTAAAGAATAGAGTGATTTTAAGAACGATGTTTCAATGAGTACTGAAATATAAAATCATTTGTTACATTTGCTCTCACTCTACAAGCTAAACTTATTTTCATTTTCAAAAATAATTGAGAACTGCCTTAAATTTCAAAAATAAATGTAGCTGGTACACGCAGATAAATGTGAACTAAATCACTTTCTTTTATTCGATGAAGAAGATACAGTTGAGAAAATAAGGAGACACAAGCTGAAAAGGTTGAATTACTTCATTTCCTGGAACTTAGAAAACATGCATGAGAAATGAAGATGGGTGAACTCTGAGCATATGGGGAAGAAGGGCCATCTTTCCAAGGAAGATAAATGTCTGAGCCCACTAATGGAGAAGAATAAAGCATGTTTAAAATTTAGTCATTCATTTATTTACTCATGCACTCATTGATATTTTTAATTATATATGTGTGTGTGTGCATGAGATCTGTGCACATGCACCTTTGCATATGTGTTTTTTTTTTTGTTTTTTTTTTGTTTTGTTTTTTTGTGTGTGTGTTTGTGTGTGTAAGCCTGTGGTGGACATCATATGTGCTCTGATTGCTCTCCACCTTGTATATTGAGGCAGGGACTCTCCCTTAACTTGGAGTTCACAGTTTTAGATAGTCTGGATAGCCAGCTTGCTACAGGAAGTAATTTCTATTCTCATTGACTGGGAAGAGAGGCAGGCTGCCATGCTCACCTGGCCTTTTCACAGGTTCTGCACATCTGAGCGCATCTTCATACTTGCTCAGAAAATTTAACAGAAGGGTCATATCCCCAGCTCAAATAAAGTTATTTTTAAAATATTTATACTTAAAAATTAGAAACTGAGTTAAGCAATATTGCTGATATGATAAATAACAACAAAAAAGTAAAAAAAAAATAGATTGTTTTTAATGGCACATCAGCAGTGAAATTATGATGAATGTACCAAAGCTCCCAGTGGCAAATCTTTCAGATTTATTGTTTAGGTTCTCTCTCTCTCTCTCTCTCTCTCTCTCTCTCTCTCTCTCTCTCTCTCTCTCTCTCTCTCCTCTCTCTTTCTCTCTGTCTCTCTCTCTGTCTCTCTGCCTCTCTCTCTCTCTCTCTGTCTCTCTCTCTCTCTGTCTCTGTCTCTCTCTCTCTCTCTCTGTCTCTCTCTCTCTCTCTCTCTCTCTCTCTCTCTGTGTGTGTGTGTGTGTGTGTGTGTGTGTGTGTGTGTGTGTGTTTTCATGGAACCGTATTTGTGTAGGTGCCTACATTGCCCAAAAGAGAGTGCTAGATACCCTGGAGCTGGTGTTACAGGGGTGGTAAGCTGCTTGACAAAAGTCCTAGGAATTGAACTCCAGTCCTTTGCAAGAGTAGCACACACTTTTAACTGCTGTACTATTTCTCTAGCCCCTTCACTCATATTTTACAATTTATCTGAAGAAATGCTGCATCTCAGCAGAAATGCTGTATCTCAGCAGGATATTCACTCCCCTCAAAACTTCCTCACCTTTTCTCACATCCTCATTTTGAGAGAAGATGTATTTCCAAACAGAAAGAACTGCATGCCTCATTGATAGGAGCCTCTGACTTCAGGCAGGTTGCTCTTCTAGAATCCCTTGAATGTGTACCCTTTTTAGGGCTGTACCTTCTTGCAATCCTCGGGGGGTGGTGTAGAGAACCAATGAGAGATATACACAGGGAGACAGACAATCTGCAAAAGAGACAGCGAAATATTGAAGCATACTGAGGATTGAAGACAATTGACAGAAATAAATGCAAATGGCTAGAGACAAGGAATCTATAGTATACAACACATGGTTTTCTTGTAGATTTAAAAATTGAAAGTAACTGATAATTATCAAGCAAACTTGGTATTGCCACTAGTACATTTCAGGTTCCAACAAGGATTACTTATATTTGCAAGCTAAAAACTGTACTAGCACAAATATTTATCTCCTTTTGTTTCTTTGGTGTCAAACAGCTAAAACATATATTGGCATATACTTCATGAACTTATTGATTGGCTGCTAATGTTTTAACCACATATTTATAACACAAAACACACAGAAATAGAATATGGAGAGAAATAGAGCAAACAAGTGTGACTGCTGGTTCTTTGATAGTTTCTCTTCCTGCTATACCATTCCACCCCACAAAGTGCACATCTAATCTTGGCAAGTATAATTTAGACATTAGGAAATGGAGGTCGATAGCCAAACTTAGCCTTTAACTTGATTTTTGTGTGGTCCAGAAGCTAAGAGTGTCTTTTAAAATGGTGGGGGAGCATTTAAAAATATATGCCGTATTCTGAAATTAAAAGTCTATGAAATTTTAATTACAATGTTCATAAGTAAAGTTTTATTGGCACACAGTCACATGCATGCTTACATATTACCCATGGCCATTAATGAGTGATGATGGCAATAAATAAACAGAGATAATGTGACCCACCAGTTTTTCTATACTAATGACTCTTTACAACCAAGTTCAAGGACATGTGATTTAGCAAACAGTGAATGTTCAAGGTGTATCTTATCCTCTCAAATCACCAGGTTTCTTTCACATTCCAGATCTGTTTTAACTAGTTGATAGAAGTCTTTATTTTCTCTCTGTGCCTTTCTGAATTCTGGACTCTACATTCAAATCAACTGATCTTAAATGTTAATAAAACAGTAATTCTCATATAAAGTTGGTATTTTCTTTGAAATAAAAAGCACAAAGTGAATTTAAAACAACTATGAACTTTTCGTCCATCAAGTTGGATCAGTAGTTTTGTTACCAAGCTTGACAACATGAAACTCACATAGTAGAAGAGAATCATTTGGCAAGGTATTCTCTGACCCTATATAGACCAATGTCATGTAGGCACTCACCATTCATAAGCTCCAGTTCACATGTAAATAAATAAATACAATTTAACATAGCATAGAGGAATATTTTCAGAATATTAGCATGTCTCCCTCAAAAGTGACCCCCATTTCCACATCTCTGGGCCCCTGTGGGTTGGTTCTCTAACCTATCATCCATTCTCTCACAGAGGACTTTACGGCATTAGTGTATTCCCTGTCCTCCGGGATTTCTACTAATGCCTAACAAAGCAAAAAGATGGAGCAAATGGAAGATTCAATCCTAATGGTTCTAACAGGATGCTGCTTCCGTCCCCAGGTCCGCGATCACAGGGAAAAAAAAATGGGACTTGTAATTTAATATTTACTTAGATATTTCTGCTTACAAAGCTCCATTACACATTTTAATTTATAATTATTTTTAAAACACACCAAAATTACTCATTCAATTATATTCTCTTTTAACTATTTACTGGTTTTCTGTCTGATAAAGATTGTCAGGTGTTTTTATTTTGACAAATGACAAATAAAAAATATTAGGAATTGACATATAAAATTGATATTTTATTTTAGAATAAAAAGAATACTCTCTTCTTTTATTGTCTATTTTGAGATTTCCATGTCCTCCATCATTATGATATGATTGTCTTTTACACCAAAAAGCTTTAGGAAACAGACTTAAACTTATCTTGTATGGGCACATATGCTGTATTTTCAGATACTTCTATACTATTCCTATTATATTTTATGTATCTGGAAAGGTAGTGCAACAGTAGGGCAACGTAATTTATAAGAAAATTATAAATTACACAGACAGACATTTAATGCTCCATAAATGCTATATGGCCACACTGCTGATGAATGTAAAGTTTATCCCCCCTTTCCTTCTATGTGGAGAAAAGTGCCTTGACTCAAGACCCTGAGTGATGAACAGGTCTGTTAATGATCAACTACCCCTTCATGTTCAACTACTGGGTGAGGAGTCCAGCCTAAGGCTTTACATTACATTCCTTTATTTAGAATAGATGTTCCTTCTTGGAATAGAATTCTTTTTGAATTGACCAAAACAGTCATATGCCCCATGTGTCCTTCTGCAGGACCATCTGAGAAAGGAATTAAAAATCCTTTAAAATTTTTTAAATAAAAATTAAACGTAGAGGTTAGAGAGACAGTCCAGGGGTTAAGAGCTCTGACTGTTCCTCCAGACGACCTGGGTTCAATTCCCAGCACCCACATGGTTGCTCACAACTTTTTATAATTATAGTGCCAGGGGACCCAATGCCCTCACACAGACATGCACACAGGCATAATACCAATGCATATAAAATAAAATAAAATAGCTAGGCAGTTGTGGCTCATGCCTTTAATCCCAGCACTCAGGAGGCAAGAGGCAGGTAGATCTCTGAATTCCAGGCCAGCCTGGTCTACAAAGTGATTTCCAGGATAGCAAGGGCTACACAGGGAAACCCTGTAGTGGGAGTGTTTACCTTCTGCTGCTGCTGAACAGCACAGACTAGTTGCATTTTAGCTGATGTACAAGTATTTTGCAAGTTGTCCATTTGCCTCTATAAATTCAAGTGATGTGAGATACCAGATTTACATTAGAAAGTTGAAGACAAAGAATCTACATTTCTGAACTCCCAGTATTATTCAAGTATTTAATAGGACATTACCTATCTACAACATAAAATATGTCTATGTTATGAGGATGTTGACACATTGTTCTTTTAATGGCAATGTTGATTGAATTTGTAAGAAATCTTGAAAAGAGTCAACCATCCAACAAAATGACAGCTAACACACAGTTAATTTAAGAAATACAAAGCAGTGAGTTAGTTGAATTTATCTTTGAAAGTACAGATATATAAGCTGTTAACCTGCATTCCGCAATCATTGCAACCTTTTTCAACTACTATCTTTTTCAACCTCTGAATATAATATTAAAACCAGTATAATTACTTCTTTCTTAATATTAGGATTTTTGTTAAATTTTTACCCACTTTATAATATTCTATCCATAAGTAGTGGGGCTCCAAAAAGCCAGCTCATGCACCAGAGATGAATCCTAATCCTACTGCCAGGAGGCCACTTAATCAGATCAAGCTACACAACTGTCTCATTTATGCACAGGACCCAGTCCAGTCTCGTGGAGGCTCCACAGCTGTTGGTCTAAATAACATGAGTGGCTGCCTACTAGTTTGGTTTAGTTGTCTCTACACTTGCACAGCCTTGAGGCAAGGGGAGGAGTGAGGACCTGCCTCAACTGAATGTACCAGGCTCTGCTGACTCCCCATGGGAGGCCTTGCCTTCTTGTAGAAGGGAATGAGAGGTAGGTTGTTGGGGGGAAGTCTGAGGAAATGGGAGGAGGGAAGAGGGGGATCTGTGATTGGTACATGAAATGAATAAAAAAATTCTTAATAATAATAAAAAATAATAATATTCTATCCATATTCATATAATGACCTCTTTTAAATGCATTATGAATAGTTTCTTTGGCTACAAAATGCAAAAACATATGACAGGTAAAAAACAACAAGATAAATATTTTTGAACCCCCAACTCCCCTGATACACTATTTAATAGTCCACAACTTTTCCTTTATTGGAAAATTTCTACACTAAGGACAGTTGAAGTTTTGTCTCTGTTTGTACTATGAAACTCAGATATCTCAATTACAGAATGCACTTAATTTATAAAATTAGATCTTACAAATATGAAATAAGGAAATTTATGGAATACATTTTAAAATTCATGCCCTGGAAACCATACCTATATTTCAACAACATACTTAAACTTGAAATCCAAATATCTTGATATAAAGTGATAGCAATGTTTAAAATTCAACTGTAAGAATCTTTAATCAAATAATCTCAGATTCATTGGAGGAGATCAGAATAAGCATAATAGAACAAAGAAACATAGACTGCTATGAAAAAGCACCCCTCAGAAGCATCTGCAATTTAAAAAGTTATATACTCTAGAGTTGTCTTCACAGAATCTAATTCAAATTGTATATATACTTTATTCTTTTGAATGTTCTAAAAGTTATTTACAATTTTTTTTTTTTACATATTTTGGCTAGTTGTGTATACTATGTGTATATTTTTTCTCTAGTTCTGTAAAGAATTTTGTCGGGCCGGGCGGTGGTGGCGCACGCCTTTAATCCCAGCACTCGGGAGGCAGAAGCAGGGGGATCTCTGTGAGTTCGAGGCCAGCCTGGTCTACTGAGCGAGATCCAGGAAAGGCACAAAGCTACACAGAGAAACCCTGTCTTGGAAAAAACAAAAACAAAAACAAAAACAAAAACAAGAATTTTGTCGGAATTTTTATAATAATTACATTGAATTTGTAGAATACTTTCAGTAGTAAGGTAATTTTTCAGTCTTAACTCTGCCAAGCTAAGAGTGTGGAAGGTCTCTCTGTATCTATAACTCTAATTTATTTGTTTATTGTGTAGTTAGCAGTGAAGTTAGCAATGTATAGGACTATAAGAATTACTTATTTTTATTTCATGTGTTTGAATGTTTTCCTGAATGTGCTTCTGCATACCACAGTTGTCTGGTACTTCCTGAAGCCAGAGGAGGATGTCAGATCCCCTGCGACTAGAGTTACAGACTGTTATGAGCCATGTAGATACTGGAACTTGAACCTAGTTTCTCTGGAAAAGCAGCTAGTGCTTTTCCCCTCTGAGGCATCTCTTCAGCCTATTTTATAGGTTTCTACATCTTTGGTGAAGGTGATTCCTAAGTATTCCTCTGGAGGAAGCTACTGTGAATGGGATGTTCTTCTTAATTTCTTTCTCTACAAGTTCGCTATTGACATACATGAAAACTACTGATTGTTTTGTGTCCGGCAATTTTACAGAAGGTTTTTAAATTCAGTTCACATTGTCAGGGCTTCCTTCAGCATGGAATCATGTTGTCTATGAATAGGGATAATTTTACTTCTGACCTTCTTACTTTCATCCCTCTTACATCTTTCCCTTGTCTTATGGCTCTGGACTTGAAGAACAATACTGAGTAAGGGTAAGAAAAGTGGCCACCCCTGTCTGGGTCCAGATTTTAGAGGAAGTCTTTTTAGTTTTTCTCTATTTATTTAAATGTGGCTATATCTGTACTGTGTGGAGGTACGTTGTGTAATTACTCCAGGACCATTATTTAAAGATTTATTTCTTTTTATTTTGTCTGTATGTTTGTATGTACACCATATAAGATCCCAGAAGAGGGAATCAAATGCCCTGGAACTAGAGTTACAGGAGGTTGTAAGGAGCCTGATGTTATGTAAAAATGATCCCATAAGTTCTATCTTTAAAGTAATTTGAGTAGTGAATTGCATTTACTAACTTGTATATATTGAACAAACTTGCATTTCTGAGTTGAAACTTACTGGCATTTATGTTTACAGCTACAAATTTTCCTTTCAGGACTGCCTTAACTGTGTGTGAGAGAAGGTGGTAGGTTGCAGTTTTATTTCATTATTTACAAGAAATTGTAAATTTCTTCTTTGATTTCTTCAATGACCCATCAATAATTCAAATATGCACCATCCAGTCTCTGAGAATTTTTGTACATTTTGTAGACTCTCTTACTATTGATTTCTACACTACTCCACTGTGGTTTAGTAAGCTACTAGGAATTATCTCATTTTTGAATTT
The DNA here is from genome assembly GCF_949786415.1 of Peromyscus eremicus. Taxonomy (NCBI): domain Eukaryota; kingdom Metazoa; phylum Chordata; class Mammalia; order Rodentia; family Cricetidae; genus Peromyscus; species Peromyscus eremicus. The sequence continues at coordinate 34,917,990 of NC_081419.1, forward strand.
AAATTTTTCTTTAAAGCCTGTGATGCAATCAAGTTTTAGAGAAAGATCCATGTAGCTAGAATAATAATTTGGGGGAGGGATACTCTGCATATACCTGTTAACTAGTTGATCTGTGGTGTAAATTAGCACTGATTTTTTTTCCTGATTTTCTGTAGAAGGTCTGTAAAAAAAGAGAACAGGGTATTAAAATCATCTCTCTCAAGTTAGTGGCAGCCTGCGGGCTTAAGTTACTCTATGGGGTTTGTGGCGTGCAGGCTTGACTTACAGCATGATGGGAATGAGGGATCTGCAAGCTGCACATTACACTGCATGGTGGATTTAGCCTTTGCTAGTACAGACAAAAAAAGAGAGGTTTCTGGGCTATATGCTTCTTTGATAGAAGCACAGACCCACTGCTTCTGAGAGTTGATGGTACACATGGTTCCCAGATCCAGAGCTGGCTTTAAACATACCACTGCCATGTTGGGGAGCTGAGGTGGGTGGAAAATGCTGTAGTTTAAAGCAATAGATTCACAATAAGACAGATTCAGATGGGATAAACCTCTAAATGGTTTATAATGTGTATAAAAAATGTACATAGGCTTGGAAGAGAAAAAAGTAATATATGCAATTATATAAAGAAATGGATAGTTTTAAAAAATAAAGTTTTTAAAGAGAAAGTAAAAGTAATATAAAAAAATAAGCCACGTAAAGACAGATTTCACACAGAGAATCTGGATTGTGTTGTCTTTGATATTTTTAACTGCAGAAAGACATTTGATTGTAAAGGCTGCTCAGTTAAACCAATATGTCTATTTTAAAGTTACCTTGACTTTAAAATTTGGATGTATGAATATGTTGCTTCGGAAAGGAGACTCTGCTTTTGTTTCCACAGAAAGCAAGAGGCTATGGATTTGTTCCAGATTAAGATACATCAGGTTTGACCAGCCAAGATGCCCTGAAAGCTCTCTGATGACATCATGGCCCAGATGATCCAACATCCTGAATGGTTTCAAGACAACTGGCTCAGACAATACAGCCTTATGGACTACTCCATAATCCTAAAATTTTCCTTATGTCCCCATAAGAATACAGCACCCTCATCCAGCAGGAAGTAGTATGAAAAGCTACACACAAATTCCCAAATATACCAAGCTGGCTTTGGAGATGGAATTGGCTCACTCCTTCTCTAAACCCAAGCATATTGCAAAAAAAAAAAAAAAAAAAGGTTGAGAGATTCTTCTGTCCCATATCAAAAGAGTCCTCTGGTGTGGGACAGAAAAAAAGCAATATTTTTATTTAAAGCAGTTTGATTATAAATGCAATCTCTTTCTAAAGAAGAAAAAGGAGTAGTATAGATATGATAGGATGAAAGGGTAGATTAATGAATCTACTTTTAAAGAGCAACAACTTGTTTAAAATTGTTTTACATTGCTATGGATTTTAGTTTATTGATACAAGTTTAAATTTAATATTATTATACTGTATATATATTTCTTCTCTCATTTGAGGCATTATGTTTATGTAACTCATTTATATTGTAATGGATAATTAAAAAATACAGATTAATAATTAGTCTTCTATGATAGTCAAACTCATACTCATGTTAAGTTTTCTAGGTATACACAGATATAATTCAATTAGGTAGGCAATCTTCAAACACTTCAAAGACCTACAGAATATGGCATTTAAAATGTTTTAAAAATTTAGACTTTCTGGACAGTGAGACATGTCTGCTCCTGGCAGCACCAATCTACTTCGGATAGGAGGATAGGCATTGAAGACACTCTATATGAAGTTTATCTTCTTCTTGGCAAAAATAGCCATTTGGGCAAGAAACTGTTCTTGCCTGGACTGCTTGATCGACTGGACAGGCAGGACCCATAGGAAGATGACCACTGAACTTTGGCAAAATGGTCCTTCAGGTTTCTGCTTCACAGAGGAAACTGCCAGACATTCTCCAGGACACAGAGAGAAATGACTGAGACTCTAGACCTGTAGGCTGAAGACAGATGCCCCAACTTACAGAGGAACTTCGGATGACTGTCCAGGCTGCCAGCTTTCTCTGTATACTCTTGTTAGACTCCCGAAAGTTGCTTGTGTCCTTCTCCTGTTTCTCAGGTAATATTATATCCTTCTGAGGTCTTTGATATAGTTGAAGATTAGATAATTTTAATTTCCTTAGTTATGATAAAAGATAAGTTAGATATAAAACCTTAGACTCAAAAATATTAGATAGGATATCTTCTTTAATTTTGCCAAATACAAATAGACTAGATATTATAACTATAATTCATGCTTGATAATTGTTTTATTATATATAATTTTACTATGTTAAAGTTAAAACCTTCCTTTTTTAAAAAAAAATGAAAAGGGGCATGCTGTGGGTTTTGTTCTGTATGCTGTGAATGTGTTGCTCTGATTTAGTTGATAAATAAAATGCTGATTGGGGAGTAGCCAGGCAGGAAGTATAGTATAGGCAGGACAAGCAGAGAGGAGAATTCTGGGAACAGGAAGGCTGAGTCAGGAGACACTGCCAGCCGCTGCCATGAGAAGCAAGATGTAAAAGTACCAGTAAGGCACAAGCCACATGGCAACTTATAGATTAATGGAAATGGGTTAATTTAAGATATAAGAACTAGATAGCAAGAAGCCTTGCCACGGCCATACAGTTTATAAGTAATATAAGTCTTTGTGTGTTTACTTGGGTCTGAGCAGCTGCAGGAGCTGGGTGGACACAGAAAAACTTCAGCTACAATCTCCCACTATTACTTTTTTGAAGTTATGTGGCCTTTTATACTTTTAAATGTTTACTCTAGAAATTTGGAGTTTCCTGGCTTAGGTATGTAAAAATATTTAGAGTTGTAATATCTTCTTGATGAGTCATTATCTTAATTAACATGCAGTGGTATTCTTTATCTCTTTTTTTCAAAAGAGGTATACTGCTCCAGTTTGCTTCATAGTTTGGATTCCATCCTTTGATACTCAATTTCTGTTGTCCTTAATAGCCAAGTGTGTTTCTTTCAGAACAAGAAAAAAAAAAGTTTGTTCTTGTTTATGAGTCCAGTCAGTCTGTGGTCATTTGTTTGCCTGTTTTTCTTTGTTTTAGGTGGGCTGTGTCTATATTTAAGGTTATTATTGAAAGGGGCTGCTGTGGGATGTTCTGTATGGCAAATGTGTTGCTTTGATTGGTTAGTAAATAAAACACTGATTGGCCAGTAGTCAGGCAGGAGGAAGTATAAGCAGGGCAAGGAGGAGAAGAATTCTGGGAATTGGAAGGCTGAGTCATAGACATTGCCAGCCTCCGCCATGACAAGCAGCATGTGAAGATGCCGGTAAGCCACGAGCCACGTGGCAAGGTATAGATTTATAGAAATGGATTAGTTTAAGATATAAGAACAGTTAGCAAGAAACCTGGCACGGCCATACAGTTTGTAAGCAATATAAGTCTCTGTGTTTACTTGGTTGGGTCTGAGCGGCTGCGGAACTGGTGGGTGATAGAGATTTGTCCTGACTGTGGGCCAAGCAGGAAAACTCTAGCTACAAGGGGCTTTTTCTATTTTCCATGATTTTCTAAGGTGCTCTGTTGTGCTTGTTTGTTTCTTCTTTTTTCCTCTTCTTTGTTGTATTTGGGAGTTTGGTGGTCTTAGGGGTTAGAGGTTATTGTCTCTTTCCAAGTAATTTGTGTTCACTTTAGTGAAGGGCAGTTTTCCATGTAGTCATATGGATGAGGATGTCTTTCTTCTTCTTCCTTGGTTATTACTACTTCAGGGATTTTTTTTTTTTTGCACTGACTTGGTTGTCATGAATTGCTTTAACATTTGTTTGTCTCTAAATTTTCTTATTTCACTAATAATTTTAAGAAAACATCTTTACTGGGTATAGCATTTCTGGTTGGACATTGGTTATATTCAGAGAATTAAATGTATAACACCCATAATTTTCTGGCTTTTAGGGCTGCCAATGAAAGGTCTGAGATTATTCTGATATTCCCACCTTTGTGTACACATTATCATTTCCTTTTATAACTTTAGATATTACTTTTTTTCTTTTATTCTTGACAATTTGACAATGATTTGTTGTTCTTCTCTGGTCATGTCTATTTGGGATTCTAAATATCTTCTGTGTTTGAATGTCAATTTCATTTTCTAGGCTTTGTTAATTTCATTAAAGGTATTTTTTATTACTTTTCACTCAACTAACTACTTTCATTCTATGGACTCTGAGGTTTGGTCTTGTCAGTGTATCCTAGAACTCTTGAAAATGTTGAAAACATTCTTTACCTTATTTCTACACACACACACACACACACACACACACACACACAGAGAGAGAGAGAGAGAGAGAGAGAGAGAGAGAGAGAGAGAGAGAGAGAGAGAATATGAGGATATTGACTCATCTTTGCCATCTGTACATAAAATTCATTATTCAGCATGAACTGGTCAATTGGTGTTGTCTGATAAGGTTTTCATAAGATTCATAGATTGTTCCATATGCATAATTCTACTTAGTTACTTTACAGTGTTTCTAACTTTTAATAAAATTTTCTTCTATGTTTATGACTTTCTGTTCCAACTACATACGGATTCTCCTAGTTTTGTAAATGTCTTCCTGAAGTTGTGTCTAGAGTTCTTTAATTCACTCAGCTGCTTATTTGAGAACTCAATATTATGATTAATCATTTTTAATGTACAATTCTAATTTTTTTCAAACACTTCAACTATTTCAGGGTATTTAGCTTTCATTATACAAGAATTTGAAGTTGGCAAATGTGTAGTTTTTTTCCCCTTGTATTCTTTGTGTTTATTTGTTGTGCTTTGCATATTTGTGGGAACAGATGAGTCTTTAGTTTTAACTAATCTTCTTTTTTTCCAACTACATTTGGTTGTTTCACTTTCTGTCAGTCCTTAAGGGAATACCCTGACTAGGATGGATGCCTTCTGAAGCTTTTTTTGAATAGGTTAATCGTGCTTACCATTAGTTTATAAGCAGTTCTGATTTTGCTAGCTGTAGGAGAACTTTGTGCACTACACCATTGTCTTGAGAAAGGTGTAGGGTGCTAGTATGGGGTACTAATTAGAGACTGTGAATTTTAATATGAGTATTAATTTTTTTTTTCGAGACAGGGTTTCTCTGTGTAGCTTTGCGCCTCTCCTGGAACTCACTTGGTAGCTCAGGCTGGCCTCGAACTCACAGAGATCCGCCTGGCTCTGCCTCCCGAGTGCTGGGATTAAAGGCGTGCGCCACCACCACCCGGCATGAGTATTAATTTTTTAAATGAAAGAAGAAAGAGTGTCTTATTCAGTGTTTCATTGCTGGGAAGAGACACCATGACCATGGCAACTCTTATAAAGGAAAACATTTAATGGGGTGGTTTAGAGTTCTGAGGTTTAATCCATTGTCATCACTAAAGGCATGGTGGCACAGGCAGACATGGAGCTGAAGAGGTAGCTGATCGTTCTACATCCTGATTGGCATGCAGTAGGAAGAAGGAGATACTAAGCATGGATTGAGCTTTGAAACCACAAAGCTTCCCCACCTCCTAATCCCTGTCAAGCAGCACCACTCCCGTGACTAAGCATTCAAATACATGTATTTATGGGGGCTATTACAATTCAAATCACCACAAAGAGGAAAAGGCAAAATGTAAGCTTTATCTTAATATAGAAAGCATATGAGTTGGAACTCTGGGTGATAGTAGGACTATTTAGATGCAAAAATATAAAAGAATAGAATTTTGTAGGTATAGAAAAGTGAGGGGCAGTCATGGAGGTACACATTGGTGAGACAGAGGTTAAAATACAGTAGGCTAATGAAGTAGGGGATTGTTAAGTAAGTTCAGAAAAACAACAAATTAGAAACTAAAATGTTACACTAAATAAAAATACATACCACAAATCAAAAGAAACAAATAAATAAGCAAAGACACATTCAAGCAAATTATGTAATCAACCAACTCATAAACCAAAAACAATGAAGAATTTTTTAAAAAAGTATGTAGAAAAAAATGTAGATAAAATAGAAAATAATGAACTGAAAATTCTGCCCTGTTTGTACTTTTTGTTCCTTTGGGTTTTTCAATAGTACAAGATAAGAGTCTTAGAGTTGCTCCTGTGAAAAATTCATCCACACCAGTGATTGATGCTGATTCATTGGTTGGGGTGGAAGCTAACCTACAGAAACAAAACTCTTCTTGTGACCAGGAGCCAGGCCTATGTGAAGAACTCAGATGGAGTTAGGTGAGTGGAGGTAGAAACTGAGTGCTTCATGGGACAGGGCAGTGGAGTTAGAGTCCATGGATCCTGGACTCATTCCTGAGACCAAGGAGACACAAGGTGGGTATTACCCACATGAAATGAGTTGTCTCTGGGGTCAGGCAGTAGAAGTGAGATCAAAATCTCTCTCCCTAGAGTCTCTTTTACATGTTGTCTAAAACAAATTTGGTACCAAGGGAAGAAACAGGAAGTTTTCTATGTTAAACTTTTATAATTTCTCTGTTGACTGGGGAGAGAAGTAGTTACAGGGAAAATTATTATCAAAAATAAAAACATGTCAATAATTATATAAGAAACATAAAGAAAGATAATATAATGACATTTAAACAATTGATAATTTAGGGAAATAAGCTCCAAACCAATATTATTGTGATTTATGTCAGATAACTAGTAAATATTTGTGAATTAAAAAGTCCAATAATATATATTATGTAATATGTAAGTGTGAAGGCATTAACTAGAAAACATAATTATATAATTATTGAGAAAGAAAATAGTGAAAAATAAACCTTAAATCTCTCTTTCTCTCTCTCTTATTCTCTCTCTCTCTCTCTCTCTCTCTCTGTGTATGTGTGTATGTGTGTGTGTCTGTGTGTCTGTGTGCAGCATGTGACATATACATGAGCTGAAGGAAGCATATTTACCACAGTAGTTAAGGGAAATGAGATCAGTTCAGTTTTTAAAGGAAATTCATGACACTTTGATCTTAAAAATCAATTCTAAACTATTTATAAAAAGCCTAATTAGAGGCTGGAGAGATGGCTCAGTAGCTAAGAGCACTGGCTGCTCTTCCAGAGGACCTAGGTTCAATTCCCAATACCCACATGGTGGCTCATAACTGTCTATAAATCCAAATCCAGGGGATCCAACACTCTCATACAGGCAGAACTCCAATGCACATTAAATAAAAATAAATAAATCATTTAAAAAAGAAACCCAACTAAAGAAAACTAATTTTAAAACATTACAAGTTAATTCATTGTCAGTATACACTAAGTGAATTTAAGTAAAAGACAAAACTATATTGTGATTTGCTCATGTGACAGTAGGACAAAGTTGATAGTGTTAAAGGATTTATCCGCTACTGCTGTGGGATGGTCTGTATGTCAAGTGTGTTGCTGATTGGTCAGTAAATAAATCACTGATTGGCCATTGGCTAGGCAGGAAGTATAGGCGGGACAAGGAAAAGAATTCTGGGAAGTGGAAGGCTGAGGGAGAGACACTGCCAGCCGCCATCAGGACAAGGAAGATGTAAGGTACCAGTAAGCCATGAGCCATGTGGCAAAGTAAAGATTAATAGAAATGGGCTAAATATAAGAGTAAGAGCTAGACAATAACAGGCCTGAGCTAATGGCCAAGCAGTTTAAATAATGTAAGAGTTTGTGTGTTTATTTTATAAGTGGGCTCTGGGACTGGTGGGACTTGGCGGCGGGAGCTGGAGAGAAATTCTCAAGCAACAAATGGCGTCCAACGTGGTGGCAAGAGTTTCCACCTAAAAACTTAGAAAAAAGGTTCTAAAACGGAACTGAAAACAGCTTCCTAATTGTCTCTCTCAAATGAGTGGCAGCTGCCGGTTTGAGCTACTGGCGGGTTCCTAGCGTGTGCTCTCGACCTGCAGTATGGTGGGAATGAGGCCTCTGCAAGTAGCACATTAAACTGTGTGGTGAATTTAGCCTTTGCTAGTACAAAACAAAAAAAGAGGTTTCTGGGCTACACGCTACTTTGGTAAAAGTGTAGACCCACTATTTCTGAGAGTTATGGCTCCCAGAGCTGGCGGAAAGCGGACCACCGCCATGTTGGGAAGCTGAAGTGGGCGGAGCCAGCAGCCACTGCGCCGTTTCAGGCTTAGAAGGCTGCAGTTTAAAAGGAATAGGCTCAAGCTAATATAAAAAAATAAGCCACGTAAAGATGGCTACCACACAGAGATTCTGGATTATGTTCTCTTTGATATTTGTAACTGCAGAAAATCATTTGATTGTAAAAGCTGTTGAGTTATGCCAAAATGTATATTTTAAAGGTACCTTGACTTCAAAATTTGGATATAAGGATATGTTGCTTTGGAAAAGAGTCTCTGCTCTTGTTTCCACAGAAAGCCAGAGACTATGGATTTGTTCCAGATTAAGATACATCAGGTTTGACCAGCCAAGACCCCCTGAAAGGTCTCCAAAGACACCATGGCCCAGATGATTCAACATCCAGAATGGTTTCAAGTCAACTGGCTCAGATATACAGCCTCACGGACTACTCCATGATCCTAAAATTTTCTTTCTGTCCCCATAAGATACAGCGCCCCCCTCCAGCAGGAAGTAGTAAGAGAAGCTACGCCCAAATTCCCAAATATACCAAGCTGGCTTTAGAGATGGAATTGGCTCACTCCCCCTCTAAACCCAGACATATTGCTCAAAAAAAAAAAAATGGTTAAGAGATTCTTATGTCCCAAATCAGAAGAGCCCTCTGGTGTGGGACAGAGAAAAACCAATATTTTTATTTAAATCAGGTTGATTATAAATACGATCTCTTTCTAAAGAAAAAAAGGGGATAGTTTAGATATGATAGGATGAAAGGGTAGATTAATGAACCTACTTTTAAAGAGTAACAACTTGTTTAAAATGTTTTACATTGCTACAGATTTTGGTTTATTGATACAAATTTAAACTTAATTTTGTTATACTGTATATATATTTCTATTCTTGTTTGAGGTATTATGTTTATGTAACTCATTTAAAATTGTAATGGATAATTAAAAAATAGATTAATAGTTAGTCATCTATGATAATATTTGTAGCCATGTTAGTTAAGTCTTCTAGGTATACATAGATATATTTCAGATAGATAGGTAGTCTTCAAACACTTCAAAGACCTACAGAATATGGCATTTAAAATGTTTTAAAAATTTAGACTTTTTGGACAGTGAGACATGTCTGCTCCTGACAGCACCGATTTACTTCAGAGAGGAGGATGGGCATCGAAGACACTCCATACGGAGTTTATCTTCACCTTGACAAAAATAGCCATTTGGGCAAGAAACTGTTCTTGCCTGGACTGCCTGATCAACTGGACATGCAGGACCCATACAAAGGTGACCACTGAACTTTGCTTGACAAAATGGTCCTTCAGGTTCCTGCTTTGCAGAGAAAACTGCCAGACATTCTACAGGACACAGAGAAAAATGAATAAGAGACTCTAGGCCTGTGGGCTGAAGACAGATGCCCCAACTTTACAAGAGAACTTTGAATGACTGTCCAGGCTGCCAGCTGTCTCTGTCTACCCTACAAGACTCCTAAAAGTTGCTTATATCCTTCTCCATTTCTCAGGTAGTAGTATATCCTTCTGAGGTCTTTGATGTGGTTAAAGACTAGATACTTACAATTTTCCTTAGTTATAATAAAAGATAAGTTAGATATAAAACCTTAAACTTACAAATATAAGATAGATAGGATCTCTTCTTTAATATTGTAACTGTAATTCTTGCTTGATAATTGTTTTGTTATATGTAATTTTACTATGTTAAAGTTAAAACCTTCCTTTTTAAGAAAAGAAAAGGGGAAGTGCTGTGGGATGGTCTGTATGTCAAGTGTGTTGCTGATTGGTCAGTAAATAAATCACTGATTGGCCATTGGCTAGGCAGGAAGTATAGGCGGGACAAGGAAAAGAATTCTGGGAAGTGGAAGGCTGAGGGAGAGACACTGCCAGCCGCCATCAGGACAAGGAAGATGTAAGGTACCAGTAAGCCATGAGCCATGTGGCAAAGTAAAGATTAATAGAAATGGGCTAAATATAAGAGTAAGAGCTAGACAATAACAGGCCTGAGCTAATGGCCAAGCAGTTTAAATAATGTAAGAGTTTGTGTGTTTATTTTATAAGTGGGCTCTGGGACTGGTGGGACTTGGTGGCGGGAGCTGGAGAGAAATTCTCAAGCAACACGCTACTTTTTGCTGCTGTGATAGAACAGCATGACCAAAAGCTACTGATGGAAGAATTTATTTTGGCTTGTGTTTCCAGAAAGAGTGTCTATAATAGAAGGAAGATGAGAGATCCTGTCTTCAACCACCATCAGGAAACAAGAGAGTGAATTGAAAATAAGGTAAAGTTTTGAACTCTTAAAGTTTTCTCCCAGGGATGTATTTCCTTCTTCAAGCCCATACAATGTGGAGGTCTTATAACCTCTCTAAACAATACCTCTAAATGAGGACTGAGTGTTCATGTACCCTAGAGGGGCCACTGCTCATTCAAAGCACTACAGACTATTATTGAGAGAGAAGATGTAACACTAATGTCACCATGAACATAATATGAAAGACTTCATAATATTGTAAATTAAAAGAAAAGGAAAATAGATTTATAAATGCAAACCATAGGAAAATAGACTTTAATGTATCTGTGTGAATCTGAATTGGTTGATATTCCTACAGAGTAACTAAAGTTAATAGAACTATAAAATGATAAAGAGGGGAAAAACAGGGTACATATGATGTGATCAGGGAAAGAGGAAAAGTGAGACAACTTAGGGAGAGGTGACAGAGGTAAATACAGAGGAAAGGAAGAGTTTAAAATAACAGTAAGGATGTCTCAACAAGTCTTAAGGATTCATACTATTTACCATTTTTCTAGACATCCTTTAACACACATAATTCTGTATATAAACAAACATATAGTTTGAATGAGTTGTCAGTCTGGTATGAAATAATGCCTTAGGGAGCTACTGGAACCCCCAAAACAATACAAATTCTTGCCATTCTTCTTGTTTGCCCACCATAATAAGGTAATAAGATCCTATTGCTGAAGAAACTATATTATGTTTTGAAATTAAGATAATGTTGACTCCAAAGGAGATAATAAGTAGTACTCTGCAATTCTATTTTATTTACAATGTAACCTCTGTAGCTGGAGAGTTTTCTCTCCAGGTTCCACCAAGCTCTGGTAGTCCGTCAGCCCACTTATAAAATAAACACACAGATGCTTATATTATTTAAACTGTTTGGCCTAATGGCTCAGGCTTCTAGCTATCTAGTTCTTACATCTTAAATTAATCCATTTCTATAAATCTATACCTTGCCACATGGCTCATGGCTTACTGGCATCTTCACATGCTGCTTGTCATGGCGACGGCTGGCAGTGTCTCCCTCCACCTTCCTATTCTCTCAATTCTCCTCTCTGTTAGTCCCACCTATACTTCCTGCCTGGCTACTGGCCAATCAGTGTTTTATTTATTGACTAATCAGAGTAACACATTTGACATACAGACCATCCTACAGCAAACCTCAGATAAAGGAAAGAATTATTTTTGTCCTTTTCTTCTTAACTATTTGGGAAAACATAATTCAAAAAGAGTAATAATGCATGCTTCTTATGAGTATTTTATGATAGTTTCTCTACATATTCATATCACATGTGTTTCATTTTTATTATAACATTCAGCAGTAAAGTAAGTTGAAACAATTCTTTTGTTGAAAATTTTGGTCAATTAGTTATTTAATTTTATCTTTTTTACATTCTATCTTTAATGAAGTAGGAAATTACAAGTCAATATTCTTTCTAGAGGATAACTAGAGAAAATTTAAAAAAAATCCTTTATCAGGTATATATCGATTGTACATTTTGGAATATTCACATAAACCTACTTAGGTTTCATTATCTCCCTGAATCTTGGTCTTCATTGTCTAACATTCATTTAGCATTTAGTGAGATGAGTTACTTTAATGTTACAGGATTTACTTAAGTTAGAAATTTATAAAAAAATACCATTGATGAAGAAAATATCTTCAAGGCAGAGTAACCTTTAGAAAGCCATATATGTCCCCATTGAAGATTTTATTAAGCAGTGGTAATTTCTTCTCCCATTGCTATTTTCCTCTAATTTTAGTCTCTTGAATAGTTTATCCTCTCTTTTGTGGATTTCCAAACTTGTATAAATATAAACATATGAACTCTATTTCAACAGGATTCACTTCTATGAAATATTATTCAATACATTAAAATAAGTTTCATTAGTTCTTTGAGAAATTTGTACAATATATTTTAATCATGGTCACTCTTTCAACTCTTTCAAGATCATCTGCCCCTCCCTTAGACAACCACATTTGTGTCGTTTAAAAAAGCATCTCAAGACTACTCTTAGAGAAAGCTGACTCTCCCCCTCTCAGCAGTATCAATTGTCAATGACTCATAAGGGTCAATATTTTAAAACAAATTGTCTTAAAGAAATAGATATGGCTCAGCAGTTAAGACTGCTCATTACTTATGCACAGACCAGGTTTGAGTTTCTAGAACCTACCTCATGGCTCACAGCAATCAACCACTATAGTATCTGAAGATTAGACACTTTGTGACCTCCTTTGGGCACTTATGCAGTACACATACATATATATAGACAAAACACTCATATACACATAAAAAGAAATAGTTCAAAATAAAATAGGCTGCTTTTGTAACAGTAAGTCTACAAAAATCAAAAGGATGTGAAATCCTAGAGAAACACTGCTCCTCCTCTTTTTTTTTTTTAAGAAAAGTCAAAAGGGATTGGGAGTCTAGAAAGTCTAGCAAACTGTGTCATTCCAGTTCTGAAAGATCATCAGTTGGATGTTTTCTTGGAAAATGTGAGTACAACTTGGTTAAGGAAGATATTTAACTGCTATTATTTTTTCTGAACAGGGAAAATTGTGGAAGAAAACAAGGGTATGATCCAATTAAAGCAACAACAAACAGAAGTAAATTTACAATACTTTAGAGACAGAAACACCATTTTGTACATTAGCTAATAGAATAAGAATATACTCTTAATTCATATAGTTTTATCTAAAAATAAAGTATACTTACAAAAGTAATGCACACATAATAAGCATATTATGAGTAAAGATATTTAAAATAAAGTCCAAATTATAAGTTCATTTGTCTGTTATATGTCATTAAAAAATTATTTTTTCTCATCAATGGATTGAGCAAGATTCCATGACATCCTTCCACTGGAGACCAATATATTCCTCAGTTTCAGCCAAGTGTCTATTCTGAAGAATATGTGCGCCAAGACAGCTTGTATCAAGAAAATAAACACCAAAATATCCCATCTAAAGGAAATAAATCATTCATTTTCTTATGAGTTTTTATTTGGAGAAATTGCGAAGTTTCAGGAGAATATTTATTTTTAAGAACTGCAATGCTTTGGCAAATGCCTTCTCTGGGATGCAAGGAAAAAATGATTATGGATAATTGTGGATTTAAGATGAGCCTATATACTCTAACTCCAAACAATCATTATTTAAGTAATATTAAAATAAAATACAACTATAATTTTAGCAGTTGAACAGATATCTGTTATTTTTATCTTTGTCATGTTTACATAAAAAAAAGAAAAACAAATGGTGATACTTAAGGCCAATTCAATAGCCCATAATAATTTCAATTTTGTTTTTTTAACAGAATAAAATAATGTAGTTAGTGAATTAATATTAAACAACTAGAAACAACAAATGTACAGAAATATAAAAATACTGTGTCTTATTTTATTTATTGTATTAGTATCTCACATCATTCCATTGTGTATAGTCTTTTGGTTTTCCTTAAAATAGTCATTGATGGGGATAAAATTTATATCAATTTATTTATACCAAATTATACCAATTTATACCAAAACTATTTAGTATTTAAAATAGAATTTTTAAATAAGCCTCAGTTATTCTCAATGATATGTGAACAAAATATTCATCATATGGTAGTTCAAATATCTCTCCCAGGCAATGCATAAAATTGTAGTCAGAATATCCTCTTCACATGAGTAACACAGGACAAGAGTCCATGTAGAAGAAAATGGAAGAAAAGTTTAAAATAAATACTCCTGAGCTACTGTTCTTCTATGCAGACATATAGACAGGTAATGCTTCTCGTTGACATTTCAGAAGGGATATAGAAACACTGTAAACCATTTACTGATATGTAAAGAGATGGTGTGGAAACAAGGCTTCAATCCAACAGAGAAAGCTGGTGACTTCAGTAGAAAATAAAGCTCACCAAAAACAAAACAACAACAACAACAACAAAAACAGGTTGTTCTCCTGTCACAGGAAACATGCCTGGATTTGCTAACAGAAAATTAAGCTTCCTTTGAAAGGCTGATTGGTTTTGGCTGTTCTGTGAAGAAAGAATGCATTGAATCTGGGATGAAGGCAATAGCCAAACATTAGTAGAATGGTAAAATTAAATATGTTGTAATTACTATTAAAAGGTAAATGGTTAGGTTTCTGTGTCATATGTGATGCTAACAATTTGAAATTCTATTTTAACAAAGCATAACATAAAATAAATACTAAAACAATAGCAACTTTTTATTTTTGCATTTATACTCTTAGGAAAACTTTACAAGTATGTTTAATAATCCCTAAGGAGTATCTGAAGAATATTTTGAGGGTACTGCAAATAATTAGGTCATTAGAAGAAAAATAGGAATTCTAGCTATTATTTATAACATAATTCAAATAAGCATGTTTAAAATTACTTCAGCAATTGGATTTATATTCAAAGTATATGTGGGTGTTTGTGTGTGTGTGTGTGTGTGTGTGTGTATGCGTGTGTGTGTGTGTGTGTGTGTGTGTGTGTGTGTCACTGTTTTTCATGGCAAATTTGTACTTTGAGAGCTGTCAGATGTTTTAGACAATAGAGTTGTTGAAAAGTACATTTTCATAGTTCAATTTGCTACCTCTGGCCAAAATAATGTAACACTTAAAGAGTGATGTGATAAATTAATTGACCTCTCCACATGACCAAGCACAGAGATGTTTCTTTTATGTCTATGTAAGCCATTTGAAGCTTCTGGCAACTGAGAGAATTCTAAAAGTATGTATTAAATCTTTCTTTAGTAGTAAGTGTTTACAAAAAATAAAAAATAAACATTCTTGAATTGTTTTTACAGATCACAGACTTATATTATTTACTTCAATTTTTATCAGGAATTGTCTAAGATATGTAGATCTAAGAAATTATTAAATTTTTCATGAATAGGAAGTGATAGGGCAGTGCTATTTGACTTAAAATATTCATTCAGTAGAGATTAGAGTTCTCAGTTTATTTATTTAAACAAAAATTGCTATCTAGTTCCTTTAAAATGATTCTCGGTAAGTATGTATTTTGTTCAAAACAACAGGCTAGATGAGTAATATTTTTAGAAAAGAGTGTGTTTAATTTTTTAATGAGTATCTCAAATTGTTTTCAATTTATTAACCAAGAGAAATTATTTTCTACTTTTCTACAATCATACAAAAATATTTAAGAAGGAGCAAAACCCTCAGAAGCTGGCAGGTTGCCGAGCTGTAGCTGGCAGAGTGAGCACACAGAGGCTCAATGTGAAAAGTGGAAGATAATGTGCTCACACACTAATGGGCACTGAACTAGACACAGGCTCATTTTTCACATCATGTCATCTGTAAGGTTTGAATAAAAAGTAATGGCCAGAATGAGCCTGGCTCTATCTCAGACATTATCATTTACCTCCTCAGTTTTATTTGTGTTGACTTGTACAGTCTAAAAAGATGACAGTCTCTGGGCCTCTGGATCACTCACAGTGATAATACACAGCACATTACACTGTTGGTGACAGGTTCTGTTCTCCTGGATGGCATATGAAAGGAACGCATCTCTTTCCGTCATTTCAAATGCTATAAACTGACAGAATAAAGAATCTTGCAGAGGGGACATCACAAACCCTGTCTGTTATGATTTTATGAGATAAACTGGAGTTTCTAGGGTATCTTGTTCAGGAAATTAGTGTCAGTCAAACTTTGGTGTTTTTTTTTTTTTCCCCAAGAGATAAATAGCAGATTCTAGAAAAGTGGCTTTGCTTTATTTCATGCAGCCAAGCTGACTAAACCATATTATGTCCAGTCCAGAGACAAACTACAGTTGTTCTGTTTTTAGAAAGAGAGCTCCTCTATCTCAAGTACAAAAAAAAAAAAAAAACACCAATGCCTTCTACAAGAAACAGTTCCCACCTCAAATATATCTATAATAAAATCAATAACCTGGTCATGTAAAAAAAACTGGTATTTTAAAATATTTGAAAGGTTCTTTATTTTTGCTTTTTGTTGAATTTGAGGTCCAGTTGAAATATAAATGTGCCCAGTTTGTAATTATTTTTCTTGGTACATTTATTCAACATTTCATCTTCTTCCTTTTTATTCTAGTAACTACTAATGAACTGATTTACAGCCGTTTGGATTTAACTGAAGGCATCACCAAAATATACAAGCTAGATAATAATACTCAGAATTCTATTAATTGATCCTCAGCTAAACTGAGTACCAGGTGGATTCTCTACCTTTAACACTTTTTAGGACATCATAATTTCATAAAACTTTACAAATACTTGAATCATAATCTGCCACTTACCATTTCTTTTCCTCATGTGATTTCAAGCTCTTTCATAACAATAAATATTCTGTGCATGACTTGAGTTTTACCAGTTACTAAAGTTAGACTTGCTTATTGTACTTTTCTCTCCATTTCCATGTTTGAAACCTTTGTATTGTCAAGATGAATAGAAAGTAATGTCAAAGAATGTTTCAGACATCCCATTATAAATGATCCTTTATTTGAATCTGTTTATTGTGTACACATTGAAAATATTATTTAAATCTTGAATTTGACTACATAATTGTATTTTTAAAAAGTAGCCTGAAAATTTTAAATAACTGGATATTAGCATCTAAAGATTCTTTGAAGTAAAGATTATAAGTACCCTATAATAGTACACATATTTTGATTAAATGAAGAAAATGATTATAGAGAAAAAAACTCAGATTTGTTTCTTCTACCTCTATGAATATCCTATCAGCCAGTAACATTTATTTTTGCATACTATTTACATATGGAAATCTAATCATTTAAATTTTAAAATGGAACTACAGAGCCTAGAGTTGAAGAAATATTAAAATATTTCTTCCAAACGTTCACATAAAACATGTAAAAACTTACATGTCGTTGTTCTACAGGAAGATATTTATACATGTCTAGAGTCTAGATGGCTGATTTGTCATTCCTTCCATTATGACATTCTCGTTCATACATTTGCTGTGATGTATTATATGGTTATACGGTAAGTAAGATCATGGAGGAATTGGAGAAATGAGTGGAAGGGCTACAATGTATTGCTGACATTAACTGGCAGTTAATTTTTATCAAAGTTTACAGTTTACTCAGTATTTCCTCTAATCAAGTATTTTCTCATGAGATCTATCCCCCTACAAGTTTTTCTCCAACCCGAGGACGCTGTTCTCTCTTCAAAGCAAAACTTTAAAACATGAACACATCATGGCTGCTATATCTTTTTTTTTTTTTAACTCCCATTGATCTTCCTCTGCTTTTATTGTTTTGCATGCTAATAAACTCCACACTTGTTTCCATTCTTCCCGTTCCTCAGAGAAGCATATGGTGAACAGCGGTCCATCCACACAGAGCTGATGAATACAGGGTGGGTGGGGTCAAGGAAATACTTTTCACATGACCCCTACAGATACTCTTCAGCCTCAGAAGCACACATCCAACACCTACTGCTTAGAATCTAACGGTACTGTAACAATAAAATTCTATAAGCCTAGTAAAGAACAATGGCTTAAATAATAAAACTAGTAACAATAAAAGTTAACATAGCATTTTTCATTCTCTGAATAAAATCCTGTCTAATAAACTTGACCTTTGGGTGGAAAGTAGAAATCAGTGAGGTTTTTAAGAAACACAACTATATGTTAATTTTAGAATGTAAATCTCTCTCAAGTGAGCCCCGTTGTATGATGGTCACAGCAATAACAGAATTAAAAGATTTTCAAAACTGCTTTCTTATTTGATGTGCCAAAAGTCTATAAAGCAGAATCTATTTTTAAATTGTTTCAAAGTAAATATCTGCCCCTATACAAAAGGCTTCTCCATAACCCCTAACAGAAAATAGCAAATACTTGTTCTCAATGAGGCAGCTCCTGACTGGGCCCTGGGCAACACAGGACGCGGAGAGCATGCTACTAGCTGGCGCTCAGTGTAAAAGTCATCTTCGCCCTTGGGACTGGAACTGCTGCCGAACCCCATTAGGCTTCCACCTCATGTCCTTGGACTTACCTCTGCCTTTCTTTGTTCAGGTCTTATCCCTTAGTGTCGATGTTGAACTCACCTCCAGAACAAGGAAGCCCTTTTCCTTGTAGTCTGTCCATGAAGGCATCAGGTTAAGGGTGTATCGGCTCCATTCCTGATAAATGCCAGTGTTATCTGGCTCGTCTCTTTTGTGTGCGTCTCAGTCAGATATCGGGGTTAGGACATATGAAATCTTGCATTCTCCACGTCCCTTTTATTTTGTAAAGCTTTTGAGAGCTTAACATTTCTCTGTTTCTTGTTGTTCAGACCAAACCATTCGCTCCTGAATCTGTTTACGAGTGGCCTCTTCGCCTCCTAGAGCAAATCCAGGCTTCCTCTTGCCATCTTCAAGGAACCCACCTCTGACTCATGTTTCTGTCATTGTTCCCACTGCCCAGGCATTCCCTGGACTCTCTGATCCCCTTTAGCATACAAACAGATCAAAGTCATAATAGCAGGTAAGAGGGAAGTTGTGATATCAAAGTGGGATTCAGAAGAAGAGAGTCTAAAATTATCCCCTATAAAAAGCTAATATATGTTTACAAAACATTGATTGGTTTTGATTTTTACAGTATCAAAAATTTCCAACTGACCAGATTCCTTGAATCTCAAATGAGTGAAGTCCAGTATGTAACATCAACCATTTGGTCTTAACTTCTAGAGAAGTTCCTATTCAAAATTATGTGTAAATTTTGAAGATGTACTGAGGTGATGTGTTCCCTCCATTTTACACTTTTCTCATTCCCTAAGAGATGATTCTGTTTCTTTTTATACTCTACCTACAAAGTGCCTTCTATTTTCTGCATTAATCATAAAGCTCTTCACACATATTTCTCTGAGAAATTCCATTCAATTTTTAGGTAGTTCTAGTTAACATACTTTTCCTTAACTTGAACTGAAATCTCATCAGTAATGTTCAAGTGTTGGACCCTCTTGCTGCCTCTTGAATTATACAAATATGACTGAATTAATGTTCATATGGGACTCTTACCTTAAAATGTATTACATTTCCCCTGAACTATTGGGTTAGTAATAGGGATTATTTAGACTATGAAACATTAAAACTTCAGGACATTTCATGGTGTTGCTTTGCACATAAACTATCAACTAAATTTGATAGTCTGGTCTGTCATATTGATTATGAAGCTAAATTTGAACTACATTATGGTTTATACATCATTATTCACAGGTTGAAGTGATATTTGTATAGACAAAATTCTAAATAGTCTTAGTAAATAAGAAACACAGAGGCAAATTCAGAGGAAATAGCCAAAGAGATCAGAGCAATAGCCACGACTAGCTTTAGCTTACCACCAGCAGTAGCTTCCACAGAGAGAGCTTCTTCCTGCCTGACTTGTGTTTTTATGCCTTTCTGTTTTGCCTTCTCATTGTCTCTAAGCCCAGCCACATGACTTTCTCATCACTGCCTGTCTATACAGACCTCCAGGTCTCTATGGTTGATACTGGAATTAAAGGCCCATGTCACCACGCTTAGCTGTGTCCTTGACCACACAGAGACTCTGCCTGCCACGTGATCGGATTAAGGGCATATGCTACCACCCTCGGACTTCTGCTTTGTCTATTTGACCTCTGATCTCCAGGCAAACTTTATTTATTAACATACAAATAAAATATCACATTTCATCACAAATAAAATATCACCACACATTTGTATTCCTGGATGTGTCTTTTATGGTGACTTCAGAATGTACCTTCCAAAGGCCAGTGTGTCGAAGGCTTAACCTTCAGTTCCTAGTGCTTTGGGGAAATAGAAGAACCTTTAAGAGGTGAAACCTAATGAGAGGCATTAGGACAGGAGAGTGTGTCCTCAAGGGGCATTATGGGAAACTGCTCTCTCTCTCTCTCTCTCTCTCTCTCTCTCTCTCTCTCTCTCTCTCTCTCTCTCTCTCTCTCTCTCTCTCTCTCCTTCTTGACTATAATGATGTGAATGACTTTCCTTTACCACATGTTCCGGCTATGATGTGTTGTCAAAGGGTCAACACGAGGCCGGTGGTAGACTAAAACTTCCTGAACTTTGAGGTACAGTGAACTTGTTTTCTTTATAAGATGGCATATCACAAACACCTGTTAAGCAACAAAGATGACCAACTAAATGCCATTCAACCTCTGTAATCTTGGGTTTTTCAGAACTAAGAGCAAGATGTGATTTTCTGTGAGCCATTAAGATGTTTTAATCTCATAGATTCATCTACTTTTCCTTTGCCTGCCAACTTTTCTCAGATACTGGAAATCAGTGAATATTTTCTCCAGTGCTTCAGCCACGTGTCACTTACAAATTGAGCTATCATCCAATACAGGGGCTCATCAAAATTATAATAAAAAATCTAGAAGAATTTAAACTTGGCCATTTCATAAACTTTATAACTTAATCCAGAAGATGAGATACTATTTATTTTAGAAAACAGGAAATAACAAAATCTTATTTTTAATTACAATTGTAGCAAAATTTTGTTCTGTGCTTTTATGGTCTGTGGTAATAACACAGTTATTAATGTTTTCTTTATTTTACTTTTATATAGCACTATTCTTTAAAAATGATTGCCAAGGGTGAAAATTTTTAAACAACTCCAATTTCTCTTGCCAAAGAAATTATGTTCAAAACTTTAAAAGAAAAACTACTTAGAAATATACAGTATTCCTAAAGTTGTTTAAATAGTCATTGTTTTATAGGTTCCATTTTATGAGGCTGAGGAAATCACTTGCATAGCCTTGTGGAAGGAAAATATATTAGTTTAATTGCTGGTTTGAAAGAAAGGATCTTTAGACACCTTATACATTAGCATTTGTAGCAACAATGTGTGTTTTTCACAAGTGTACCATTTTCAGAACTAACTATTCTCTTGCAAAATTTCTACATATTATCACTAGGCTGAGCCTTGTCCATACCATTTTGAATAATTTTCTGTTCTCTGATAGATACTAAATCTCAGAGGAGATGCTGTAGCTCCAAGTAAACAAAGCCAGCCATCCCAATGAGGTCTTACTTTCAGATCTGGTGAAGTCACTTTACCTCCTGTCAGGATTTCCTAATGATAAAGTCAATTAATGATATGTCACCTATTCCAGGGGAATTTTTTAAGCTAATGAACATGCAGTGAGAAATTTGTGGATCAAATACACACTAGGCAAAAGACTAAGCTTTTATTATAGTGGATCCTCACAGCCTTATGTAATCTGCCAGTCTAAACCATGTGCTACATTGGCACATGCCTTCCTGAAAATAGCAGACCAGTTTGTGAGCTGGCATAGTCTCAGCAAAGCAGATGGACATGCAACAAAATAACTAGCAAAGAGACCTTGTTTCAACATCAAATATGTTTCCTCCGGGCCAGATTCTTGAGAAAAGTCCTATTGGGGATCCTCTTGTGGCTAAGGGAAGATGGTAGTTTTCTCCTGTGTTTAGAATCCACCTACTCATTCCATTTTGTTTTGGAGACTTTTCAGCTGTCCAATCATTTGGTATACTGAAATACTCAAATTGGAAAGTAATAGTACCTTAGGTTGCTTTGGTTTGAAACTTGAAACACTAGTAAAAATTAGGTTAGTGGTTTTAAGAGGAATGACAATTATTTACTACTTGAACACCTAGTCATTGGTTGTTGTGCTGTATTCTATCAGGATACTGTTTCCCCAGCTTTTGTAATCTTATTGGGTTGCAGGCATTGATGATGAGATTTTCCTAACTCAGTATGCTCAGATATTATCAACTAACTTCCACATCCTTATGGTGAGTTAAGAGGAGAAAATCTGAAATTAATGGAAGTATCAAATATTTCAGCTTTTCTCAAACATTATTACAAAGAGCAGGGTAATTTTTGTTAAATATGTGTCACAAAAAACAAGTATAAAGTGTTAATAGTGTACTTAAATAATAAAGATGATTTCTAAAACATATAAAATAATTTTATTCAGTAAGTCAATAGTTTACATAAAATTTTCTATGTAATTAAGTCCAATGCATTAAGAAGCTGTTCGAGGATAAATCTAAGAAAAAATAATGAGTTACATGGTCTCTGAAAGCCTTTTTCCCAATAGAAAACCACAAGTACTTTGACTATGTAACTACTTGATAATTTCTTATATTCTTTCTGGAACATCTGATATGTATGTTTTAAAATTTACATTAATCACCAATTACATTTTTAAAATAATTCTAGAACTCTATACATAACATGTATATATAATTTAAGATCTGCTTTGTATCACATAAAAGGAAGGTAAGTTATAAAAAACAAGTTCCTAATTAGTGATTATTATAACATGTAGCTAAACAAAGCTGATTTACCAATCCTTTTCTGAAATTTCATTGATATAGTTACATATGAACACTTGTCCCAGATAAACCCCTGTATCATTTTGTCATGTGCCCTCCAAAGAAAAAAGTTGATGGAACTTAAACTGGTGAAGAGAATTTATGAGTTATTTTAAGGAGAATATCTAAGAAGATAATCTTGCTCATTTTTATCTAAGGAGCATTACAACTTCTCTATGTCATTTTTGTCCATCAAAGAAGCACAGATTCTTCATGTTTTCCAAAGTATTTAACCCCTTCCTGACTAGAAGTGCTCTTCACAATCATCATATGAATATATTGCCAATAGGCTTTCTGTTTCAATATATTTTAATCTATCATCATATATAAGAAAGGCATTTTATAGTAACTGGCTAGATTACTAAACTTTCATTTCTTATGGATTCCAGTTGACTGTTGAACTTTCCTTTTCAGTTAGTCCATCTGCAAGTAATATTAGCTTTCCTTTTCCCTTCAATTCGTGGACCACCCATAAAGTTCTCTGACTAGACATTGCACAGTAGCATTCAATAACACTAGCATTCTTTCCATTTCCACACTTAAATGATAATATTGTGGGGGCTTTTTTGGTGTTAAATTTGAAGCTAGATATTGGTTTTGGTTTTAAAAGTATTTCTTTTTTTAATTAATTAATTAATTTTAAATTTATTTTATAACTTAATCTAATTTTACATATCAGCTACAGATTCCTCTGTCCTCCCTCCTCCAGCCCCCTGCCTTCCTCCTAGCCCACCCACCATTCCCATCTCCTCCAGGGCAAGGACTCCCCTGGGAATTCAGCTCAGCCTGGTAGATTCAATCCAGGCAGGTCCAGTCCCCTCCTCCCTCCGCCCAGGCTGAGCAAAGTGTCCCAGCATAGGCCTCAGGTTCCAAACAGCTAGCTCATGCACTAAGGACAGGTACCGGTCCCATTGCCTGGATGTCTCCTAAATGGTTCAAGTTAATCAACTGTCTTACTTATCCAGAGGGCCTGATCCAGTTGGGGGCTCCTCGGCTATTGGTTCATAGTTCATGTGTTTCCACTAGTTTGGCTATTTGTCCCTATGCTTTTTCCAATCATGGTCTCAACATCTCTCGCTCATACAATCCCTCCTCTTTCTCGCCAATTGGACACCTGGAGCTCCACCTGGGGCCTGGCCAGGGATCTCTGCATCTGCTTCCATCTGTCACTGAATGAGAGTTCTGTCATGACAGTTAGGGTGTTTGGCCATCCGATCACCAGAGTAGATCAGTTGGGGCTTTCTCTTGACCATTGCCAGTAGTCTATTGTGGAGGTATCTTTGTGGATTTCTGAGGACCTCTCTAGCACTTTGCTTCTTCTTATTCCCATGGAGTCTTCATTTATCATGGTCTCTCTTTCCTTGTTCTCCCTCACTGTTCTTGATCCAACTGGGTTCTCCTGCTACCCTAAGCTCTCTTTCCCTCGACCCTTGACTCTCATTACCCCCCCCCACGTCCAGTTTGCTCGTGTAAATCTCATCCATTTCTCTGTCATTGGGCAACCCCTGTGTCTTCCTTAGGGTCCTGTTTTCTAGGTAGCCTCCCTGGAGTAGTGAGTAGCAGTCTAGTAATCCTTTGTTTTACATCTAGTATCCTCCTATGAGTGAGTATATACCGTGTTTGTCTTTCTGAGTCTGGGTTACCTCACTCAGGATGATTTTTTCTAGATCCATCCATTTGCCTGCAAACCTTATAATATCATTGTTTTTCTCTGCTGAGTAGTATTCCATTGTGTATATGTACCACATTTTATTTATTCATTCTTCAGTTGAAGGGCATCTAGGTTGTTTCCAGGTTCTGGCTATTACAAATAATGCTGCTATGAATATAGCTAAGCATGTGTCTTTGTGGTATGATTGAGCATTCCTTGGGTATATGCCCAAGAGTGATATAGCTGGGTCTTGGGGAAGAATGATTTCCTTTTTTTTTTTTTTTTGGTTTTTTGAGACAGGGTTTCTCTGTGTAGTTTTTGCGCCTTTCCTGGGACTCACTTGGTAGACCAGGCTGGCCTTGAACTCACAAAGATCTGCCTGGCTCTGCCTCCCTAGTGCTGGGATTAAAGGCGTGTGCCACCACCGCCCGGCGATTTCCTATTTTCTAAGAAAGCACCATATTGATTTCCAAAGTGGCTGTACAAGCTTGCATTCCCACCAACATTGGAGGAGTGTTCCCCTTGCTCCACATCCTCTCCAGCATAAGCTGTCTTCAGTGTTTTTGATCTTAGCCATTCGGACAGGTGTAAGGTGATATCTCAGTATCATTTTGATTTGCGTTTCCCTGATGATTAGGGATGTTGAGCAATTCCTTAAATATCTTTCAGCAATTTGAGCTTCCTCTGTTGAGAATTCTCTGTGAGCTACAGTAATAAAAACAGCTTGGTATTGGCATAAAAACCGACATGTGGACCAATAGAATCGAATTGAAGACGCTGACAATAATCCACACATCTATGAACATATAATTTTTGACAAAGAAGCCAAAACTGTACAATGGAAAAAAGAAAGCATCTTCAACAAATGGTGCTGGCATAACTGGATGTCAACACATAGAAGGCTGCAAATAGATTCATATCTGTCACTGTTCTCAAAACTTAAGTCCAAGTGGATCAAAGACCTCAACATAAATCCAGTTACTCTGAACCTGATAGAAGAGAAAGTAGGAAGTAGTCTTGAATGCATTGGCACAGGAGATCACTTCCTAAATATACACCAGTAGCACAGACTCTGAGAGAAACAGTCAATCAATGGGACCTCTTGAAACTGAGAAGCTTTTGTAGAGCAAAGGACACGATCAACAAGACAAAGTGACAGCCTACAAAATGGGAAAAGATCTTCATCAACCCACATCTGACAGAGGGCTAATACCCAGAATATATAAAGAACTCAAGAAATTAGACATCAAAATGTCCAACAGTCCAATTAAGAAATGGGCTATAGAGCTAAACAGAGAATTAAAAGTATTTCTATGTTGCATAAAATCATCTTTTTTCTTTTTAAATGGATACTAATAATTTATTTTTTATTTTTTCCTTTCTCTGAAAATAGATTCTTTCTTACACAATATACCTTGACTAAGGTTTCCCCTCCCTTTACTGTTCCCCCTTCCATTTAGATCCACTCCCTTTCTGTCTCTCATTAGAAAAGAAGAGGCTTTTGATAGCAATAAAGCATTACAAAATGAAATTAATAATATAAAACAAAAACCATCACATTGAATTTGGACAAGGCAAACAAATAGAAAGAAAAGAGCCCAAAAGAAGGCACAAGAATCAGAGACCCACTTGTTCACACACTCAGGATTCCCACAGAAACATTAAACTGAAAGCTATAACACACATGCAGAGGACCTACTGCAGACCCATGCAGCTTCAGTCACTGTGAGTTTATTTGAGGCCTTTGTTCTCTTGGTGTCCTCTATCTCCTCTGGTTCTGACACTCTTCATGCCTCCTTTTCTGTGGCATTCCTTGAGTTCTGAGGGGAGGGATTTGATGGGGCTATTCCATTTAGATCTGTGTGTTTCAAGGTCTCTCTCTGACCCACACCCACTCTCTCTGCATAATGTCTGCTTGTGAGTATTTGTTCCCATATGCTTCTGGAGGAAGCTTCTCTAATGATGGCTGAATAAGGCATTGATATATGAGTATAGCAGAATATCATTAGTAGTCATTTTATCAATTTTTTTTTTTTTGCTTTTTTTTAAAGACCAGTAGTATTTGATTTTACCCTAGGTCTCTGGGCTATTTAGTCTCTGGTTTGGTCACTCAAGCAGTGTCAGGTATGAGTTCCATCTCGTGGAGTGGGTCCTAAGTCAAATCAGTTGTTCATTGATTACTACCAAAAGTTTGTCCCACCATTACCCTAGCATATTTTGCAGGCAGGACTTCATTGTAGATCAAAGGTTTCCTGATTGAATTGGTGTTTATGTTTTCTTTTGGTACCCTGTCAAGTACCTTTCATTACCAAAGACACTAGAACTTAGGTGTAAAGGTTCTATGTAGGCACTAGCTCAACTTCTCTGTGTTCAATGAGTTGTGCGGGTATTATCATCAGCAATGGAGCCTTGCTACCAGTTTGTGGAGAGCAACCTATTATCTTGGCAACATCCTGAGTTGTTTAGGGATTTCCATGGGATCTCTTTACTCTTTAGCCAAGAACTCAATTGGATATAACCCAGGTGAGGTACAAGAAACTTCATTCGATGAAAAGAGATGGCTAGTTGGCACTCCATCTCCCCCATTATTTGGAGTCTTTATTAGGATCACCTTCATATATTTCAGGAAGTTTCCACTGCACTAGATTTCCATACCATCCTTCAAATGTCCCTCAATTTGAGCTGGCCTTCCCCACATTCCTTCCCTCAACCAAAATCGGCAGCCTACAGAATGGGAAAAGATTTTTTACTAACTCCACATCTGATAAAGGACCAATATCTAAATTATATAAAGAACTCAATAAATTAGATAGCAAAAACAAAACATAGAAAACAAACAAGCAAAAATTCAAATAACCCAATTAAAAAATTGGGGTACAGATCTAAACAGAATTTTCTATAGAGGAAACTCAAATGGCTGAGAAACATCTAAAGAAATGTTAACAACACCCTTATCCATCAGGGAAATGCAAAATCAAAACAACTTTGAGATTCCATCTTATACCTGTCAGAATGGCTAAGATGAATAACACAAGTAACAGCTCATGCTGGTGAGGATGTGGAGCAAGGGGAAAGAACACTCCTCCATTGCTGGTGGTAATGCAAACATGTATAGCCATTATGGAAATCAATATGGCAGACCCTCAATAAATTGAAATTCACTCTACCTCAAGATCTAGCTATACACCTTTGGGTATATTCCCAAAGGCTGCTCTATTCAACAACATGGGCTTGCTCAACTATGTTCATTGTGGCTTTATTCAGAATAGTCAAAAACTGGAAATAACCTGGATGTCCCTCCACCAGAGAATGGACAAAGAAAATGTGGTAAATGTACATGATGCAGTATAACTCAGCTGTTAAAAAAAAAAGTTAGATATTATGAAATTTCCAAGTAAATGGCTGGAACTAGAAAAAAATCATCCTGAGTGAAATAACCCAGACCCAGAAAGATTACATGTGGTATGTATTCACTTATACGTGGATTTATTGGTCATTAAGTAAATGCTAACTAAATTATAATCTGTAGATCCAGGGAGGTTAGGCATGGAGGAAGAGACTAATGGAAATACAAGGGTCTCCCTGGAAGGGGGAAATAGAATAGATTTTTTTTTTTTTTTGGTTTTTCGAGACAGGGTTTCTCTGTGTAGCTTTGCGCCTTTCCTGGAACTCACTTGGTAGCCCAGGCTGGCCTCGAACTCACAGAAATTCACCTGGCTCTGCCTCCCGAGTGCTGGGATTAAAGGCGTGCGCCACCACTGCCCGGCTCTAGAATAGATTTTTATGGGTAGACTGGAGACAAAGGACAAGGGAACAGGAGGTTCAGAAGAGGAGGGGGAGGGGAGATGGATCAAAACCATTTTTTAGTAGGATATTCAAGACTTTACTTGCCTACTTGTACTTATTGCTTTTGGGTATTGATTTATTGGTTTGTCCTTTCCCCCACACTAAAAAAAAAAAAAAAAAAAAAAAAAAATCTATACTATCTTCCTCTCTGTGGTAGTTTGAATAAGAATGGCCCCCATAGGCTCATATATTTGAATAGTTGGTCCCCTCTTAGTGGAACTGTTTTGGAATGATTAGGAGGTGTGGCTTGTTGGAAAAAGTGTGTCACTGGGGGAAAAAAATGTGTCACTAGGGTAGGCTTTGAAATTTGAAAAGGCCACACCATTCCCATTTGTCACTCTGTCTCTCTGTCTCCTGGTTGTTTTCACAATTCCTACATAGCTGTCGTCAACTACTATCCCAGCACCATTCCTGCCTGTCTGCTGCCATGCTCCTCTCAATGTTGGTCATGGACCAACCCCTCTGCTACTGTCAGCAAGGCTCCCAAAAAATTTTTCTTCTATAAGCTTCCTTAACCATGGTATCTCTTCACAGCAATACAAAAAAACCTGTGACACTGCCTTTCTCATCCATTTGAGCTAGTGGCATGACTCAGTGTGGTCCCTGATATGTTGTTGTGACAAGTTTTAATTGTCATTTTTCTTCATATTTACATTTGGTAATTTTCAAATCTTACAGAAAAGTGTGGTTTATGAACCGGTTGGCTAAAAAAAAGAGACCCATATTTTTATATGATGATGTTAATTAAAATTTAAGAATTATGGAGATAATTAGAAATAAATCAAGAAAGATCTTTAAATCCAATTTAAGACATGAATGTTCCCAGAAAACTGTCATGTTTTACTAATATTTCATATTAGATAACAGTAAAAAACTATTTTTTTTCATTCCTCAACTCCTCCCAGATACTCACTTCCCTGCCCACCCAACTTCAAACTAGCTCTATCTCTTGGTCTCACTCTCAAAATAACAGAACAAAACAAAACAAAAAGAAAATGGAAAAACAACAACAAAAATAAAAACAAAACAAAAGGAAACTGTTGTGGATATCAATTGTTCTATATGCTGTGAATGTGTTGTTCTGATTTGGTTGATAAATAAAATGCTGATTGGCCAGTAGCCAGGCAGGAAGTATAGTATAGGCGGGACAAGCAAACAAGAGAATTCTGGGAAGAGGAAGGCTGAGTCAGGAGTCGCCAGCCAGACACAGAGGAGGCAAGATGGCAAGGCCGAGCTGAAAAAAGGTACCAAGCCATGTAGCTAAATATAAATAAGAATTATGGGTTAATTTAAGTTATAAGAACTAGCCGGGCAGTGGTGATGCATGCCTTTAATCCCAGCACTTGGGAGGTAGAAACAGGAGGATCTCTATGAGTTCGAGGCCAGCCTGGACTATAGAGTAAGTTCCAGAACAGGCTCCAAAGCTACACAGAGAAACCTTGACTTGAAAAACCAAAAACAAGAAAAAAAAAAAAAAAGAACTAGATACAGGAAACAAACAAAATAAGAAAACGAGTAAGACCCAGAGGTCCTAATCAGACAAAATCCCAGCATGGGAGATGGGAAACAGGGACAAAGTCCCACCTCTAATGAAGACTCTACTTACCATTGATATCCAAGGGCAAATGGAAGATCCATTTTACCAGTGAAGTATCATTGGGTATATCAACCACATTCCAGGCAGTTTCCATGACCAAGGGTTGATGGCAAACACAAAATGGACTCCATATTTTTTGTTGTTGTCCTTCATTTTTTCCTAACCCTTCATGGTTGTTAATTTTATTTTTTTCTATCAGTGAATTTTATTAGATTTATGGAGTTATTTATCCATAAAATAGTTTAAAGGACAAAATAAGATAATTCTTCATTAAAAATATTTAACAAACTCATATAACCAACCAAAGCAAGATAGTCAGTAACAGATAGTCTAACATCTACAAAGATAAGCAAAAGAAAAATATTAAATTCTACTTAAAATAATTAAGCTCAAAAGGCAGAACAAAAAGTAGATTAATATAACTTGATGCTATAAAGCCTAAGTTCATATAATATCAAAATTTACAAAATAGTTACAAACATTAATATAAAATATTAATCTGATTAGACATACTTGAATAGTAAGATGTATATAGTTTTTAGAGGCTACTTTGAATATAGTACGGAGAATAAAAGGTATAAAATAAAACTATTAAGGAAGAGGAAAAAAATGGTGAGTCAAAATAAATAACCTCTGTATAACTAAGTCACATTCCCCAAAGCAAAATCAAGTGTAACTATTTAAAGAGATGGTAGCCAACCCGTTCCAATTCTCAGAATTGGAATGGCAGTCTTCAATACATCCAGAAATACTTAATCCATGTAAATAAATGACAACTTATTATTAAAACATTGCTGGAAGAGTTAAGTGTAGAAATGGTCATACTTCTAAAGGGATGTGCATATTCAGTGATTCAGTAGAGCCCCTATTACATTTCAATTAAATTTTACTTAAAAATATTTATTTTTTTATGTGTGTGTGTGTGTGTGTGTGTGTGTGTGTGTGTGTGTGTGTGTGTGTGTTTGTGTATCTATAACTGACCCATGTGCATGCAGCTACCCACAAAGATCAGAACTGGAACTGGAATTAGTGATGCCTGCAAGTCATCCATTGTGAGTCAAACCCAGGTCTTCTGCAAGATCATCAAGTGCTCTTAAATACTAATCTATCTCTTCAACCTTCAAACTAATAAACTTACAATAGCACCTCAGCTAAGGGTGGAACTTCATGACTTCCTTCACCCATGCTGACATTTTAGCTGGTTAATCTTGTGAAAGTCTTGTACACACACAAGCTGTTATGACTTCTT
The DNA here is from genome assembly GCF_949786415.1 of Peromyscus eremicus. Taxonomy (NCBI): domain Eukaryota; kingdom Metazoa; phylum Chordata; class Mammalia; order Rodentia; family Cricetidae; genus Peromyscus; species Peromyscus eremicus. Next base: position 34,949,025 of record NC_081419.1, read on the forward strand.
GTGTGCAATGGCCTTGTCATGCCCAGCAAATACTGCTTTGCTGAAGATATTCACTACTATTATAATCTTTATTTTCCATTTTCTGGGCTGATCCCAGAGTCTTGAAGATGAGGGGTGATATAGATGTGTCATTTAGAAGTGATCACCTCACTGTCTCTTATTCTTCTTGACCATTTGTGACCTGTGTATTAATTGCCATCAATTGCAAAAAGATCTGATGATGATTGAGAGATGCAATAATCTATGGGTATAAAGATAAGGACTTGGAGGGGGCAATTTATTACTATGTCTATTCATCAAAATAATAGTACTAGGCTCTTCCCTGTGGTTTATGTCCTAGCTATCCACAAGTTGTTTTTCTTTTTTTCTTAACTAATGGTGCTAGTCGTGAGTTACATCTATTTTAGTGGTTCTTAAATAAAATCTGAATGTGGTTGGTTACCCAATAAAAATCATGCCACTATTGCAACAATGGGAATATGTTGCTTGACCAGTTGTTTGTATCTTTTAGGTTTAACACTTGGGTAAGACAGGTGATAACTTTTCTCCTGCAATATTATACATAGAATCTTCCAGCAGTAAGATAGCTAGCAAATTGGGATGATGTTTCTAGGTCTGTAACAGCTAGATTTCTCTGTGTTTTCTGACTCAAGTACGTGGTGTCTTTAAGCAATAAGATCTTTACATTGTCCTGGAGGGTAACGAAGAACAATGACAATAGCCTGTCATGTTTGAGGTAGATCTATGGGACAACATTGACCAACACATTATTATTTTTTTAAATATGTGCTCTAATTTTTCCTATCTCTGATTCAGGACAATTCTAGCATTACTAAATCAAATGAGAATTGTTTGCTTTTATTTTTAGAAGCTATTTTATAAAATTGCTTGCAATCATCATTCAATTGTTCATTATAATTAGTCAGTGACAAATTCATACCTTGGGATTTCTTTATTGGAATGCTTATTACCTAAATATTTAATTCAAGTATTTTATTAGTATAGGACCATTTAAAGGTCATAAAGATCATGATTTTTTTCAAAAATAATTGTATTATTTCATTTAATCTTTGATATATTGACAAGTTTCTCATAGTATATATTTACTCTTTTAACATCTTATATGTCATTCTTTTTTTTTGTTCTACTTGGGAAACACTCAAGAGGTGAATTGCTGAGTTGTTACACATACATCTAAGCTTATCAGAAACTAGAAAATAATATTCAAAAGCAGTAATGTCATTCACATTTTCTCCTGGACTCATGATATTTCTACTCTTCTAGTTCCTTTCAGCATCTGAACAGAAAATTTAGCCAAGTGTTTTCTAAAGTATTTCTTCAATTATTAATTTCTAACAGAAATCTTTGCCAACATTTTATAATGTCTGTCTGCAAAAATTTATCATCTCTACGAGAGATGTTGAGTTTTAAGGAACTTTTATAAAATCTAGATACTTGGATATGTCCCTTGTAAATAAGATATTAATCAATCTTTTTTCTAACACTGTTTTTAAAGAGTGCTGTTCTTAATTTTGATAAAATTGATTTATCATATTTTATTTGCATTTGAAAATATTCTTTATTTCTGCATAGACTATATTAAAGTTGAAGTTCCTTGAACAATTATTTTGCTTCTTTTTATCTCCAAATTCTCTTTCAATAATACCTGGTTTATTATTGTGGACTATTATTCCAAATCATTAATAAGGTTAATTACTTACTATTACTATACATGTTTAATTTTGACATTATATTTAATCATAAGTATGCTCATTCATGCTTAATGAAATGCACACGTTTTGTTGTATTGGAACTGAAACTTGGGCCACACGAATTCTATGACTGAGCTACATCCCAGCCTTTTTCACACTTTTTAATTTGAGGATAGGCAAGAAGGCACAGTGGGGAAAGGTGCTTGCCACCAAGCCCAAGGACTTCAGTTCAACCTTCAGAAGCTACATGAGAGAAGAGAACAAATACATGCTGGTTGTCCTCTGATCTCCATACATGCACTGCTGCACCCTGTATACTAGCACAATAAATACATATGTAGAAAAACATTAGAGAAGTTATCTCATTAAATTGTCCAAGTTGATCTTGAATTCCCTTTGCACTTTGAAGTTGAGATCTTTCTCACTCAGCTTCTTATAGCTGGGAGAGCAGACCTGCAGTACAAGGCCAGGCTTTATTTATCTTTATGTAGAAAAGTGCATTTTCCACTAATGTATGTAAAGGTTAATTTTCTTAGTTATTGGAGTAAAAAAAAAAATGTCTGGTTCTTACTTGTGAACAAAGCTAATAAAAACATTGTGGCTTTAAATGAATTTTCCCTTTTTTTTTTCATTTTGTTGGGCATGAAGAAAATAATGTGAGCTGAAAGAATGAATTAGCTGTTCCTTAACATTAAATATTCAAAGCAATGATTTTGGTAAATTTTGGAAAAAGTCACAGGAAAATCTTCATTTTTTTCTCTCTTTTATTCATTCCCTTTTCTTGTTTTTGGTATATTCATGGGTGTATCCTGGAGAGTATCAATCTATTCTACACGTCTAAATAGATAATGTACAGAACTTTAGATTACTTTATCTTGTTTAGGAAGAATTTTTTAGATTATTACCTATATTCTCTCCATGTCTTATATCATGTTATTTTTTTTATGTCAATGCTACTTTTTCTTTTATTTTATATGATTTCTTGCAGGTTAGTCATATTTACACTACCTATATATTAAGTAAACATAATCTTCAGGGTGCACAATTATGTTTGAGTTCTATGTCATTAACTTTACCTAAAAATCAAACTTTTATTCAATAGTGAATATTTGGCAATAAGGTCTACTTATTTACTTCATCAAACAGTATACAAGCTTGATCTCAGCTGGACTGTTAATATGATGCACTGGGTACTCTGTAGCAGAGGGAGCCTGGCAGCCTCATGCTAGCTGAGGCATTGTGGTTGCTTTTCCTTTGTAGGTACTGAGACTTCTAATACAGTGTGCCTTGGCAACACAGATTTGTCCACTGAGGTTATTGGGTACCATGCTTCACCCTCTTCCTAGAGCAGTAGTTACAGTTCTGATAAACTTCAAATCCATCCTTACCCCAGAATTGGCTTTGTGGCTGTTCCTTTCTCACATGAATGTGTCATCACATGAGCCCATGCATAGCATGGATTTTTAGTTATCAAAATGATGTACTAGTTTTTGTTAGTATATTTTCTTCTTTACTGGAGTTTCTTGTACCTTGAAGATACATATATACTATATTTACATATATGTATATACATACATTAAGCATATACATATATATGCATATATATGTATATATATGAAGATAAATTGTAATTTCTCTTTCTTACAGGTAAAGTTCATTGTATACAGATGATTATCCATGAAAACACTGCGTTGCTAACACTTATTTACATATAATTTAAGGATGTGGCCTCTAGTAGGTGAACCACATTGGTGACTACATGTCAAGGAGTATATGGGCAGCACAAAAGGACTTAACTTTTTTTTTAGGGTCTTAGAAGAGAACCTATTACTGTCACTTTCCTAAACCAGATAATTCCTTAATTCATTCTAAATACTTCTCCTTTATACCCACATGTTGCTCAGATTTCTAAAGGTCTTTAAATAAAAAAAAAAATCTGCAGCCAGATATTGTGGTAAATGCTGAAAGATCAGAGAGACAAAGGAACAAGCCATAGCTCACCTAGCCAACCCCATGAGTCCTCTGACTGAATATCTCTGAGTTCTCACCCACAAAAGTCTCCAGCTGAAAGGGACACTTCTGTCTAAAAGTCTCTGGTTCCTATCTCCTCATGCCTTATATACCTTTCTCTGCCCATCAGATTACTTCCTGGGATTAAAGGCATGTGTGCTTCCAAGTACTGGGATTCAAGGTGTGTGCCAACAGTGCCTGGCTCTGTTTTCTCTCCCAGACTGAGTCAATCTAATGTGATCCAGGGTGGCTCTGAACTCACAAAGATCCAGATGGATCTCTGCCTCCTGAGTGCTAGGATTAAAGGTATGTGCCACCACTGCCTGGCCTCTATGTTTAATCTAGTGGCTTGTTCTGTTCTCTGATCTTGAGGCAAATTTTATTAGGGTACACAATGTATCACCACACCCACAGATAAGTAGATCTTACCCACCCTCAAAGACTCTTCTTTTCACAACAGAAGTAGGTCATTACAGAAACCCACATCTAGTCAAAATGCAGAGAAAAACTGCCTGTGGGGATACCAACTCTGACTTATCTGCAACACAATTCCTGCCCAAGACTCAGGAAACACTTAAGAAGAGTGGGTTAAAAGATTGTAAGAGTCAGAGGACCAGAACATCTGCTGTTAGATTGTGCCTTCTAGCTATGTCAGAGAACTTACACTGATCAAATCTCCATAACATGGCTGCCTAAAGCATACCTGAACAATTCCAACACCAGATGACATCCTGATGTAGATATGGGAAATCTCACAGGGACCTACCCCTAGAAGAATAGCTAAAAGCAATTAACAATGACTAAGAGAGGAAGAATTGGTGTTCACCAGGGATAAACACCTCAATTCCTTAACCAATACCAGCTGGGTCAACTGTGGGGATATTTCATTTGTGCTGAAATGTGGTATTTTATTTGTATGTTAATAAATAAAATTTGCCTGGAGATCAGAGGTCATAGTCAGCCATAAACCAAAGTCAGGTGGTGGTAGCACACACCCTTAATCCGATCACATGGCAGGCAGAGTCTCTGTGTGTTCAAGGACACAGCCAAGCGTGGTGACACACACCTTTAATCCCAGTACCAATCATAGAGACTTGGAGGTCTACATAGACAGGCAGTGTCGAGGAAGTGATGTGGCTGGGAGTAGAGCCAATGAGAAGGCAGAACAGGAAGGCAATAAAGGCTCCGGTTAGATAGGAAGAGGTTCTCTTGTGAAGCTACAGTGAGGTGGTAAGCTTAGGTTAGTTGGCAGCTATTGCTCAGATCTCTATGGCTTGCACCTCTGTATTTAGCTCTGTGTTTGTTATTTAATAAGACTGTTGAGAAATTAGTCTACAGTCAACCTTAAGAATATATTACATAGGAGCAACATTAAATGGGCTCAGCATGTTGTATTTATATATTTATTCGTCTATATAGGTGGAACATGGAAGGAGTTGGAGGGAGAAGGGAGTGGAAAGCTATGTAACTATATTTTAATTATAAATAAAATCTTGGAAAAACACATTGTATGAAATTCTCAAAGAATTAAGAATAGTTTAACATAAAAATAAATATATAGATGTATACTTCTCATAGTACATTCTGAGCACTTTGAGGCTAGGCCTATAAATAAAAATCATTACATTCTGCCTTCTTTTCTTACTAATAATTTAATTATGAATAGGTACATGCCAGCTTATAATCTATTTCCTGCTTCCTTCGCAGCTAGAAGGAGACATTTCACAGTTCTGTCCACTGAGATAGAGGCATAGTTTTTCACTTTTTGGTTTCCTATACAGCTTGGAGGGTTAATTTGCTTGCATGTTTGTATTTTTTTCTCTTTCAATATACCTTGGAATGTGAACATATCTCATGTTACTATCTCATTGATTTTTAGACATAGCAAGAAATAGAGGTTTTCAATCCTATAGCCAGAAAAAAAAATATAGTCCTATAGTGTGATTGTGTTAATCCATTTGCTCACATAGGATCCAAGATGTCTGTGTACTATTATAAGATGATTTATACAAATCTGTTACTGAAATGATAACATTCTGTCTAAATTGGCTTAATGTGAGAAGCACATATTATTGAAACTGGAAATCATGCCTTCTGGGCAACATGACTGCAATCTGAAGGGAAGCAGTAGAGTTGATGCTAAGTTATCCACAGTGTGTACCTTGTAATTCATATTTTCAGTATGCAATCTATATGTGCCCCTTCTCTAATCTACAGAGTTAACATTTTTGTGTTTGCATAAAGTAGACTCTCTCCCCACAGGAAGATGACCTAAGTATTCTACCATCTAAAGCAACTCCTCTCATCTTTTAAGACTAGGTCTCACTTTTCATGATGTGCCAGGTCTGGTCTTCCTCTGTGTATCTCTTCTGCTTTTGCCTACCCTTCCCAGTCCCCTTGACTCACTCCATAACAAGTAGCATATCACGTGTCTGATTCCCTCAACTGAAAACCTTACTGTTGGTAGATGATGTCTTTCTTATCATTTTCTACTTAGCTGTCATTTCAGCATTTTGAAATCAAGCAATTATTTATTGAATTGTGAATAATTCTAGCAGGTGTATTTTAGTTGATATTTTCTTTGAATCTGCATGTTATTGTGATATAAGGAAAACAGACTAATAATAGTGCTTATTGTAAAATACATGTTTCTGAAATTTGATAATTGATGTAGCCAATTTATGCTAAAAATAACATAATAACTTTAAGATATATCTTGATGATGAAAAACAATAATGGGTTTCTCTCAGGTTTAAACAAAGTAAATGTGCTCTAGTTAGGTGCAAGACCAGCTCTGTTTCAAACAATGTGCATGCACTTTCATGGCAGTTCAGAATCTATTCCCTTAGCATGAGCAGTTAAGCTGTGGTGTGACATGCACAGGATTATAAGGTACACTCATGGCAGGCATGCTTAATTGCCCTTGTTTTAAATATTTTCTATTCGACTATTTCTCTCTTTTTAAAAGTAGTTCCTATAACTATTTCATAAGAACAGAATCCAGTGACAACTCCATGGCAGGATATCAATCTCAGGAGATTCAAATGAAAAAGGACATACTAAAAAAAAAATCAAAATCTTATTTTCCTGAAAAGGGAAGCATTATATTTTCTAATTAGAAGTCATGAATTTAAGTGAACGTAGAAACAATAAGTCTAGAAAAAAAAAGTGAACATAATGAAAAACTTCTAGATAGGAAAAATAGCAAACATAGACACAGACATGGCACATGCCCAGCTGAGTTTTAACAGCAACAACAGCCATAAATGTATTTTTAAAACTCTGTCTATACATCCCTCTGTGTGGCCATAAAAATGTCCAGGCTAAACGAAAACGTTGTCAATTGAAGTGTACCGTTATCCAGTCTATCCGTTATCGGTCTCACATGTGCGGTTCTAAGGTAAACATGCACCATATACTTGGAGATTTTTGATTTCAAATCTTGACAGCACATTTCTAAAGGTATAACATCTTAATCAAATTTAAAAATAAAACATCCCAGTGTTGAGCGTGGTTGTAAACCTAAAATTACATAACATACATGTTTTTATGCTTTGTCAATTACATTTGAAATAGGGGACTGTTTGTTTCAGCCCTTCTGAAAATGAGACGAGGAAGAGAAAACAACCTATTTCCTTATTAGGATCAGGAGTCAAAGGACTCAGCCAGGAGCCGCAGGCTTCAAGAGCACAGAAGATTAAGACATATATTGGATTCATGATGGAGGGCAGAAAGTTCATTTTCAAAATAAAACAGAATTTTATTCATATTCCTTTTAAAATTCAGATTGCCA